>NC_140591.1:461499519-462117019 GCF_964204655.1 Triturus cristatus
GACTACCATTTTATGCTCTTGGCAGCCAAGGAGGATGCCCGTGACTCGCGCAATCGTGAAAGCAGGGCGCATCCTTGTCGGATGCCGCACTCTATTGAAAAGCTCCGGGAGGCCAGTCGGTTAGTGCGGATGCAGGTTGTGGGGCCCGCGTAGTTGCACCCAACGCACCTCTGGAATGGGTGTTCCATCCAGCCCCCACCATCAGCAGGCAGAGAAAAAGCCAGTACACCGGTCAAAGGCCTTTTCAGCATCGATCGATCTGAGGCTGGTTTCCAGAACCACTCTGTTTTATTGATAAGATATAAAAGTAATTTTGTGTCATCCCTGCAGAACCTCTCCGGAATAAACCAGGCTTGGTCGGAGTCTATCAGGCCCTGCATATAAGGATTGAAGAGAGCGGCCAATATGCCAGTAACGATTTTGAAGTCAACATTTAGTAAGGATATAGAGCGATAAGATGTGCAATTGATGGGGTCCTGTCCTGGATTGGGGGTTACCAAGATAACAGTCATTTTCATAGTGTCAGTAAGTGCGCCTGTGTCGCTAAATGAATTATAGAGGTGGGTAAGGATGGGGGCCAGTTGGGTAGTGAATAGTTTGTAAAAAGCAGACGTGAAGCCACCTTACCCCGCGGCTTTGCCTGGCTGAAGTTTAGCAATGGCAGCTTGAACCTCGTCTTCTCGAATGTCTTCCTCCAAGAGGAGGGTGTCTCACACTGGCAGGCGCATAGTGGGTGCTTGAGAGAGATAGGCCGCAGCTTCCCCTGCACTCAATGTCTCTGCGGTATATTATGGCCGCATAAAAGCTTTCAAACGTCTGGGCTACAGCCACATCTATGTGAAGTCTCTGATCAGAAGATTCAGATATCTGCTGAATTCTATTCTTATGCTCTTGGGCTCCTAGCCGATGTCCCAGCAGCCTACCTGCCTTGTCAAATTGCCTTTAGACATATGTTGAGGACGATCTTCGAATGGTACAATGAGAAGAAAATACCATTTCAGCATAGCTGCCCGCTGCTATTGTGTTATACAAATGTTTTTGCAAAACTGATGAGGGGCTGGGGCAGCAGAGAAATGCCTTAGGCAAAGAGAGGGTAAAAAGGAGAGCCTGCACAGCAATAACTGGCACAAACTCAGGGACATAAGAGTGATGGTCTGGAAGGGGTCACAGTAGGGAACACTCACATAAAGTGAGCAGTAAGTGCAGGGAGTGGGAAAGAAGAAACATGACAGAGCACGAGATAGCAAGGGAAGGGGCAGGAGTGCATCATCAAGACATCAACTGAGAGCAACTGAAGGGCAGGGAGTGAAAATAGACCCTCGTGAAGTGTAGAGCAACCACTGGATAGGATGCAGAAAAACACGAGCAGAGACAGCCAATCGCCTGTGGGACGAGTTAAAAAGAAACTGACAATATCTGAAGCCAATGTAGGAAACAGGAAGTACAAAATAAGCCAATGGCTGGAGTGGGCTGACCCAAGCCCACTCTAAGTATATGTTAAAGATTAATGAATAAATTAGCAGACCATAGGAGAGAAAACTGTGGCATAACAAGGGGGGTGGCCCGCCCCGGGCGGCACGAGTTTTGGGGGCGTGGCCGCGGGTGGCAAAGGCAGGATCACCAGCACCCCCCCTTACATGAGTGTGCCGCAGGGCGGCACACGCAGGGGCCGCCAAGGGCTGCTGAAGGTCCAGCTACGCCACTGAGAGAACAAGCGTTTGCAATGCAATAGGTCTCGCATTTATGCAAGTTTAAGCTATTGACATTGTAAACGGTAATGCCTTTTAGTAATGTTTTTTGTTTTATAACATAATTAAAAGGCATTGTTATTTACAATAGTAATAGCGTAATGTTTTGCAAACGCGAGACCTAGTGCATTGCAATCTGCAGTGTATAAGATGTGTAAGTGGCGTAAATTATACAGACAGAACGAGTGAAGTGAAAGGTACATATGTTTTGAGCTATAAACATTAATAAAGTGCTCTAATAGCTTTTGCATTGTGTCTACTGTTGCGGCTTAGGGGGAAGAGCAGGAGGGGGGGTGTATTTCCTGCCCTGTCTGTGATTTGAGCGTGTAGTGTGGCATTGTGTAGCGCTGGCTTCACCTCTTGGTTCAGAGCGGGCTGTGTACTTTATGGTACATATGGAGGGAGGTAGGGATGGTTTTGGCAGCAGCTTTGGCCTCGTACAGTGTTTCTGCTATTACTAGTGAGCGAGAGTTTTTGAGGTGATGGTGGTTTATGGTGGTGGTATTGGGGTGGTGGTATCGGTGGTGGTGGTATTGGTAGTGGTACTGGTTGTGGTGGTGGTGGTAGTGGTGTTACTGGTACTGTTACTGGTGTACTGTATTGGTGGTACTGGTAATGGTGGTGATGGTATTGGTGGTGGTGGTATTAGGGTCCACACCTTCCTCTTGTAAACCATCCCGAACCTTCCTCTCCTGTCGGGTAACTTTTGTTTTGTATCCCTCTTGTACCTAAGCCATGGATGTATCTCAGCGTGTTGAGCAACAAAAGGAAGTGTTTGTATGTGTGTGCATGCATGCATGTGTGTGTGTGTGTGTGTGTGTTTATGTATGTTTGTGTCTGTATGTCTGTGTGTATGTATGTATGTGTGCGCGTGTACGTATCTGATTATGTTTGTGTGTGTGTGTGTGCGTATGTGTGTGTATGTGTGCCTGTGTGTGTTTTTCTCTGCAGACCATAGGTTCACATCTCTGCTGGGCAGCCTCTGCCTTTCATCCTTTCTTTGTTTGGTGTTATCCTCCCTCTGGCGCGTCATTGTTTTCACACGAGTCTCACTGTATAATTAGACAGTAAGTGCTGCGTCGGTGTGCCTCACGTCCCTATCAGATTTGTAACTTTTATAGCATAAACATAATCTAAGGTTACATGCAACTGGCACCGGAGTTTGCGTCTGGCACACAATTAAATGCTGGGTGTCCAAGAGGTAGTTGAACCCTTGATTCCAGTGTTAATAGAATACACATATTTTCAGCACAGCCCCCTGAACGATTCTATACTATAAATAGCCTTTAAATCAATCAGTGTCCCTCAAGCTAAAACTCAGCATTAGGTAGTTTAGGGTCCACGCCTTCCTCTCGTAAACCATCTCAAACCTTCCTCCCCTGTTGGGCATAGCGCTTAGATCTTAACCTTGCAATAAGCGCTCTGTTGCAGCACGAATTGGTGGGCGCAACAGATATACAGAACATATATATATTTTTTTAAAATATTTTTATTAACAAAAATAAACATATCGGTCACTTACAAATTTCAGATCTTTTAGAGTTACAGTGGCACAGCTTTGGACTCTTAGACATTCGTATCACTTAACATGGCACAACAGATCAGGAGCGTACATTTTCCCCACGTTCTTGGGTCAGCCTTTCCTCAACGGAAGGATAGGTTGGGGGCTCACAGATGTTACCACGGTAAGCATTCCAGGGAGACCAGACCGCCGCCCACTTCCCGGGGCACCCCCTTGAGACATACACTATCTTCTCCTGCAGCATACTCCAGTTCATATCTCTCTTCCACGCGCCAAGCGTTGGCGGCACCCCGCCCCCCACAGCCGTGCTATGTTACGCTTTGCAATCACCAGCCCCAGCGTTACCCATATTCTGCCCTTTACCGGCAAGTCTGTGGGCTCCCAAATGTTTAGGAGGCACCGTTTGGCTTCAGGCCGTAACTGCACTCCCCACACCTTGCTCATACAGTCGTGTATTTTTGCCCAGTATGTGCAAACTCGTGGGCATTCCCAGAGTATGTGAAGAAACGTGCCCCATTCCCCACAGCGCCTTCGACAAAGCTCATCCGCACTCCTTCCCATCACTTTCAGCCTGGTGACCGAGACATACACCCGGTGTAGTATTTTGAGTTGTATCAGCCGTAGCCTTGCCAAGATCGCCACTTCTTTGGTAGAGGAGAGCGCCTCCCTCCATTCCTCCTCGTCTATTTCCAGGCCGTCCGCCTCCCATTTCCCTTTGAGTAAGCTCAGTGGATCTGGGGAGTTGTGTATGAGCTTCTTATATGTGAGGGATATCGCCCTCTCTGGTAAATGCCCATCCAGCAGTCTATCCTCTAGGGGGGAGGATTCTGGGAGCCCCGTTCCCAGTGGGATGTTAGATTGAAGGGAGTGCCGGACCTGCAGGTAGCGGAAGAATTCCGTGTGCGCCAGTTCATGCGACTGCTGGAAGGAGGCGAAAGGCACCATCCCCCCCGCCCCCCAGAGGTCTCCAATACGGGATATACCGATCAGATCCCACTTGTGGAATCCCCTAGTGCGTCCCAAGGACCCAAGCCTTTCTGATGCCCAGAGCGGGGTTGCCTTGGTAAGCTTGTCAGCCCATCCCAACTTCCGGTTCGCGATGTGCCACAGTTGGACCGAGTGTCTTGTGGGGCCCGTGAGGTGGAACTTATTAGGTCGCGAATAGAGTGCAGCCTCAAAGTTGCCCCCGGGGAGGAGCCATCTATCCATCCCATACCCGGGTTCATCCCCGCTACCATATGTGCCATGATTAATGGCAGCGAGGTGCGCCGCCCAGTAATATTTGCGGATGTCTGGCAGTGCTATGCCCCTGTCATACCACCCCAAGGTCAGTTTCGAGAGAGCAATGTGCGGTGCGCCGCTCCACAGCAGGTCCCGCAGAGCGGTCTCAATGTCTGCGAAGTATTTGTGCGGTACCAAGTCCGGGTAGTTTTGGAGCGCATATAAAAACCGCTGTAGTGCCATCATTTTAAAGAGGGCCGCACGGCCCAGCAACGATAGCGGGAGCTTCTTCTAGGCTGCCGCATCGCTCTGAAATCTCTGCAGGGGGGGCTTGAGATTGTTGTCAAAACGCATTTTTTCGTCTCCGGAGATGTAGATTCCAAGATATTTGAACCCGGCCGTGGTTATCTGGATCGGGCATCCACGAGGAATAGATGGTGGGCTCCCCCAGAGCACGTAAAGCAATGACTTTCCCCAATTGATACTATACCCGGAGTTTTTCCCAAAGCTTGTAAGGATGTCTAAGGCCACCCGTAGCAATTTAGCGGGGGAGGCAAGATAGAGGAGGATGTCATCTGCATACAGCGAGATCCTGTCCTCCCATCCCTCGGCCCATTGCAGCCCCCGTATGGAGGGGTCCTGTCTGATCCAGGCTGCCAGAGGCTCCAGACAGAGTGCAAACAGCAAGGGCGAGAGGGGGCAACCCTGTCTTGTCCCCCTTTCAAGTGAAAAAACCCCCGATCTTATTATTGACTACCACCTGCGCCAAAGATTCAGTATAGAGGAGGCGTACCCACCCAATAAAGCTGGGGCCAAAGCCCAATCTTGCGAGGACTGCCATCATATAAGGCCACTCCAGCGTATCAAATGCCATAGCAGCATCAAGTGATACTACCACCGCGTCTTCCTGGATCGTGTGCCGGCGTCCCATCACTCCGTGGAGCCGCCGCAGATTGAGGGCCGTGTTCCGGTGCGGCATAAAGCCCGACTGGTCGGGGTGAACTAGCTTAGTGATGACAGGTTTGAGCCGATTCGCCAGGAGCTTAGCCAGTATCTTAGGCTCGGCGTTCAACAACGATATTGGCCTATAGGAGGAGCAGCAGTCCCTGGGTTTCCCGTCCTTGGGGATAGCCACCAGGGTGGCAATGCGTTGGCCTCTCGGTAGTTTCCCAAGCGCCTTGCTGTCTTCGAACATGCTTTTGAGCTGCGCTCCCAGGCAGTCAGGTCGGAGCTTGTACAGCTCAATTGGCAGGCCGTTCGGGCCCAGGGCCTTTCCGGGCCGCAGATCCTGAATGGCTTTGGCCAGTTCGGCGACGGTGAGGTCGCCTTCTAGGGTTTCGCGATCTTCGTCGGAGAGCACAGGCAACCTAATGTCTTTCAGGAGCGCGGCGGAGTCCTCCTCCAACCTGTCTGTGCCCCTGCTGTATACCTCCCTGAAGTGCTCCACGAAGGTGCCTACTATATCCTGCAGTTCGGTCAGGGGGAGGTCCCCTACAGAGCGGATTTCAGCCACCACCCTCTGCGCCATTTGTTTTTTGTCCAGCCAGGCTATTAATTTGCCCGCCTTGTCCCCTTGGTCGTATAACCGGCCTCGCTAAAGTCTTCGCAGCTTCCGTGGCCAGGGCCTTATACTCAGCCGCTTTGAGCTGCATTTGATGCTGGGCCTGCTGGGTCGTACGCTCCTGCGCCTCTCTTTCCAGTGTGAGAAGGTCTCGCTCCATCTGGAGCATCAGTGCTTCCTTTTCCTTACGCTGACCGGCGATTTTCGAGAGGGCCTCCCCCTCACGACGGTCTTAAATGCCTCCCAGAGGGTAGACTGGCCCTCCACTGTTCCGACGTTTTCAGTGAAATAATGATCTATGGATCGCGTGAGTGCCTTCTTAAGCTCAGGGTCACGCAGCCACTAGGGATTTATGGGCGCCACACATCCCACCCTCTGCTCCCCGATCGTTAAGTGTGCCCACAGCGGGGAGTGATCCGATATACCCCTAGGCAAGTGTCTAACGTCGTGAATCACGGTATCCCGCTGCAGGAGAGTCAGGAGATAGTCTATCCTGGAGAATGTGTGGTGCGGTCCCGAAAAGAAAGTGTACTCTAGCTGAGTGGGGTGACGTAGGCGCCAAAGATCCACCAGCCCGTATGCTTCTAGCAAGCTAGAGAGACACTTTTGTCCCTGTGCAATGCAGCGCGACGGATGTCTATCCAATTCTCCAGACACTACTGCGTTGAAGTCCCCCCCAACTAGAAGCTGCCCTTCGGGAAGGGAAAGAAGGAGTTTCCCAAGATCCTGATAAGATTGACTTTGGAGACCCGGCGGTATGTAGACCGTCACCAGGTTAAGCGTACGGCCTTCCCATCGGCCCGTGAGTACTGCGTAGCGGCCCAGAGGGTCTGTCTTCGTGTACTGAATTGCCATGGGGAAGTTACGACGCACCAGGATGCCTACCCGCCGGGAACCCGATGTGAAGCCAGAGTGCGCGGCTAGTGTGTATCCCCACCTGTTAAGTGCCTGACATGTGTTTCCGGTTAGGTGCGTCTCCTGCAGCAGAACAACATCTGGGAGATGTCTTTTGAGGAATTGGAGTACTATAGTTCTCTTGAGCTTGTCCCCCAACCCATTGACGTTCCAGCTGAGCAGCTTGACACTTCTATCCCACTTCATAGCCAGTTCAACAGTTGATGCAAAGCTGTCGTCCGCGCGGCATGCCACATCGCTCCATCACACAAGGATCGCGTTCAAGTGACCAACTAACACTCCCGTCCCCCCTAAACTTATCCCTAACAACTCCATACCCCCCCTCAAACAGTGATCCCCCTCCTCCCATCCCTCCCTGCTACCCTGCTGTGTAGGTTTACAACTACCCACATCCCCCAACTAGCAGAGCGCCTGTCGCCCTAAACAAAGAGGGGCGAGAAGTTCCCTTCCCTCTAGAAACTTATTAGTGAGGCGTGCACTAGCGCCAACTGCAGCCAGAGGGCGCCTCCCCCCACCAACACACATCTCTTCTCCCGCCCATGCGCGCCCGCCACCACAATTGTCTCAATGTCCCCCATCACGTGGACCATCCCTCTTTTGTGGGGGTAACTTCAGTGTCAGCGGTAAGTGGGGCCCACCTCCCATTTCAAGAAGTCAATGGGGTCCCCAACCCCTCCATGGCCGAGGCAGTCCCCAACACCTCCTCAAGAGGTCGTCCCCTCCACATGCCACCCCCCCCGGGCTCATCCCCCCTTCAGTATGTTAGAAGAAAGTATACGTTACAGTTCACTGCATACTCGTCCAGGGGAGGGGGGCGGGGGGGGAGGACCTCCACTCCTCCACGTCTTCACCCCCGCGGTCGTTATATGCCAACCAGGACCGGACTACGGGATCTGGAGCGCCAGGAGCACTGACTCGATTTGTCCACCTCCGATCCGCCCCTTTCCTGAGGGGACAGCGAGCCGGCCCGGGCCTCATCTCCGTTATTCCTTGTCGCACCGTCCGATGACCGCGGTGGTCCCCTGTCCAGCCAGTCCTGAACCTCCGAAGGCGCAGTGAAGAAGAAGCATCTACTGCCATCGATGACTTTGAGCTTTGCCGGGAAGAACATCATGTATTTGATGCCCCTTTTCCGCAGCGCCGCCTTCACCCCTTCAAAGGATCGTAGCTCCATTTGCACCTTGAGCGTGAAGTCGGGAAAGAATCTGATCGTCGCATTTTCATACTGAATGTCCCCCTTTTGCCTCGCGGCCTGAAGGATGGCGTCCCGATCCCTATAGTTGAGGATCCGTGCGATGATAGTTCGCAGCGGGGCTTCGGGTTTAGGCCTGGGGACCGGTGCACGGTGAGCCCTCTCCACTGAGAACATGGCGGAGAGTCGCTTTGGTTTCAGGGTGTTGAGGATCAAGTCCTCGAGGAACAGGTCCTCACTAGACCCTTCCGAACCTTCCGGAACCCCCACTACCCGTACGTTGTTCCTCCGGACCCTCCCTTCCTGATCCTCCAACTTCAGGGCCACCTGTCGGTGCTGGTGGACAAGCTCGTTCACTCTCTGTTCAAGTTTCTTGGAGGAGGCCTTGAGTTCCGCGATGTCCACTTCGTTAGTTCTGGCCTTTTCCGAGGTTTTGTTAAGATCTGTACTCAGAAGGTTCATTTCAGTGGACATTTTATCGATTTTAGTCTCAAGGGTGGTCCCCAGAGTCCATCACGACGCTACATTCCCTCACCAGTGTAATTGGACATATTCTTCCATATCCATTCCCTAGTTTATGCCTATGTTAAACCCCAGTTCCTTTGCCATATATGGAACCCGAGATCGCAGGATATGAACGTCACGATATCTGTATGCATTGTTTATGCTTCCTGGTGACGAATCATCAATCAGTACAGTTGTTAAGTACCATTGCAGGATGTATGATCGGATACGACCACTTGAAGAATATGAATGGCGTACAATGTATGAAATATGAAAATGGCAATAAAAATAAGTTTAAAAAAAAAAAGGGTGGTCCCCAGAGTCTGTATGGCGGACATAATGGCCGTCAAGGATGGCTCTGCCGGCCCCTCTCGCTCCCCCGTTGTTCCCTCAGTCTGGGGGGGTCGGCCTCGGGACCGCATACTTGTCAAGTTTGTTCGTTTGGGCCGCCACCGCACCCTTGGGCCTCATGGTAAGGTATCAGGCGTCGCCACCGACTACCAAAGCGATTTGCAACCCAGGCCCCCTCTCCAGCGACGCTCCACTGGCCGGCCGCTACCACACCTCCTCTTCTACTGCGATATCACCGTGCCCTGCCGAGCTGCCCAGCAGCAGTGGGCCTTTGTAGTCTGGCCGCTATGCGCCGGCCCGCTCCTCCCAGCGGTGCAGCCGCCCACAGGATATCGTCGAGGCCACCCGACGGCACCGGGGGGGCGGGGCCCAGCCTTCCGGACCCGCAACCCACCTCACGGTGTGCCCCGTACCGGCAGCCCAAGTCCAGAGGCCCTTCCCTGGGGCCACAAGGCCAGGTGCTCCAATTCAATGTTGTCTGGGGAGAGGCCCATGCAGCCCTCGCTTCACTCGTGGACCCGAGGGCCCACTCCGCCGGACCTCCACCTCCGCAGCGGCTGGGCATGCAGGGATGGGGCTCACGGGCCCTCGATCAGTACCGACGGGGAACTCCTCCCGCCGTCCACAGCGTAGGTGCCCTCACCGCTGTCTCCTCGGGCCTGCCACGTGTGTGGGGGACCCGTCCGGGCACCGCACCGTCACCTCCTCCGTCACTTGAAAGGCAGCACTCCGCCGCCCAAGAGCAGCCACAGGCCCCCGATCTCCCCAGGGCCGCGGCCGCCTCCGATATCTGGCACCTCAGTGCTACAATGGCAGTTGCAGGCTTCCGGGTAGGCCGCCGCGCCGGGACGTCGTGTGGGCTCTCCGGCCCGCCTCCAATCAGCTCCCGTGCGCCGCCCGGCTCCGAGGGCCGCAACTTCGCAGCGGAGGCATCTTGAACTCCCGGGGACAGAGGATACAGGAGAGCTGCGCCCCAGAAGGATTCCGGCGTGGTGTGGGTGCTCCGCACGGGCGAGATTATGTCGGATTTTGCCGGGTAGAGGCGCCGTACCGACGGAGCTCCGAACTAGGCGGCCATCTTCGCCAGCGCCTAGCCACACCCCCCCAGAACATATTTTTACATGCAGCGTGTGGAGACGGGCAGTCCCGCAAAGAACATTCGGAGTTAATCAGGGTACAGTTTGACCCCTGGTAAAAGGAGGTTTCTAACACGACTCAGAACATTTGCGTCATATTTTCATATGTTAGTAGGGGTCAGGGTGACATATGTCATTTCTTATTTCCGTGGCTAACACCAGAGCGAGCGGCGCATGCGGGCTGCAATGCTAGGCGACACCTAAAAAGTGCCGTGACACCATGGGAGGTGTCACCAGTAGCCGCTAAAAGCCCTACAGCCAAACCCCATTGATTTTATACTCATGCAAGACATGCAGAAAATAAAGTAAAAACCAAAAAACGTGTACAAAGACCGAGATCTAACATGTACAGACCCTAGACAACAAGCGCACCTCCGGCCCTTCTGTGTGTGTGTGTGTGTGTGTGTGAGACCACCACTGTATGAAGCAGTCCGGATGAGCCGTACAAAACAAATACAGGGCGGTAACAAAAAAGCACAAAATCCAATCAGAAAACAGTAAACAAGCTACCAATACACCCTCCTACATCACGGGAAACAAAGATAGTGTGGGCCAGTCCAGATGGGCTGCCCCAAAAAGCAACAGGGCGGTACCAAAAAGCCAAATTCCCAATCACAAGTCAGCGTTTACCCTAAACTATGACGCCAGCCAATTGAAAACAAGGGCGTGGCTTAAAGTTCCCTTCTAAAATATCGATTACTATAGCTCTCGCAGAGCGAGCAACGTACGTGCGCTGCAACGCTAGACAAGACCTAAAAAGGGCTTTTACATCACAATCGAGGGATTGCTTCAGTCTTAAGAGTTATTCTAAATGTAAGAGAATCATGCCGCACGTTAAATGTGAAATGGCCAATATTTTTCATACAATTAGCGCACAAGAAGATAGCAAAAAAACTGTAATAACATTACTCCATATTAAGACAAAACAGTACCCAAATTAATAATAACTCCATATATTTTCATCAGATGTAAAACAAAATGCCAGAAAAACAACACCACAATGCAGCTTTTTAAAATATAATAGTGGCTGTAATTCAGAACTTCCGTTTAGCTCAAAATTGAACATGCTGTTTAATTCCACGCCACAAAGAGCAATTTCTGATTTTGTGACAGTATTGCTGTAGTAGTACCAAAACTTAGTAGAAAATTCCCAAGCTCATGATTGTTGTATCAGCATTTATGCTTGCAATTTGTATTTTGTTTGTGGACCTTTGTGTTCATGTGTGAAGCAATAAGGTTCACAAATCAGTTGTTAACTGATTTGCAAATGCCAAAAATTAAACAACAATGTGTTAAACACTGAAAAATATAAAATTACAACTTTAGTACAGCAAACTAAATGAAAGACAAATCCGCAAAATGCGAATGGGAATAGTGAATACCGAAAAGCAATTGCCAAACAGCAAGATGTGAAACGTACCAGACATTTGCAAACTGTGAATAGTCCCCAAAACAGCAAATTGCACGTGCACATTGCCGTCAGTGCATGCCAGTTATAATCGTGGCAGACTACAAAAGAAGACATAAAATACAACAAAAACTTACCAAATGGCTCTCGCTCTAGGAGTTCAGCAGATGAGCAGAAGAGAATATTCAGGCAGAGCTACAACCTTTAGCCAAATAAGGATGTTGTCTATGTCAGGTGATGTAAGTTATCTAACACCTCGCAGGTGAGCTAAAGCCTGTGCTAGGGAGGTGCACAAAACTCAGCTAGTCCGTCCACACACGTCCACACTAGTTCATTTCTAAACCTGATAGCACTAGGAACCTACTCAGGCACCACAGTGGTGGTATGTGGCATCTCCCATATTGTACTATCTAGGATATTTAGGGACTTTCGAGCTTCTTAGTTGACCAGAATCTAAGCCCATATTTATTTTACTGGATACTTCAGGTGAAATTCAAGGCGCCGTACGGGACTCTGCAAGTTCCTATGTATCAAAGGTTGCATGAACAGGAAACCAATACTGATTTGCCCTTTTTTCAGAAACTGAGTGTCTGCATAGACATAGGAAGAGACACCATTTTCTCAACATTCAAGTGGCATGCAATACAGAGTGCCCTGGCTACCATGCCACAAAGTCAGTGGTATAGGGTCCATGAAACACACAATGATGGTTGTCAGATATTATTATTAAAGAAGGGAAGCATAATTATGCCCGAACGTTTTAAACAGTGCCAGAGTAGCTACCAATTAATTATCGACCAGAATACTCTATACAATTTTCTTGACTGTATCACAAAGCAACCGATTCAAGATCTCGAATTATAATATCCAGAGCTCCCAATTGTGTTGGTAAGAAGCTCATTCCGGGAAAAAATTGTGGATGAAGATAGGCCCGATGAAGAGGCATGCCACAAAATGCTTGTCTTTTATCTTAAATAGAAGGGATGCATACATATATGTAAATAAGTACTTGCTGTACCTTATGTATAAGACTATTTAACTATTTACAGAACACTATAATCATGATGCAGTGACAGTTCACCCGCCCCTTGAGATACGAGTCAGCCCTTTAATCACGTTGACTGTCTTTGGCCTTTCAAATTGTACAGTGCTGTTTGTATGTAAGTATTGTGTGGTATGTGTTTGGTGCACACCAACAAAAAGGCAGTGGATTGTTGCACATGGTCAAAGGCAAAGAAAGAGTCAACAAGTGATTGGAGAAGTAGCAGGGTTCTGAGAGCAAGTGTTCTTTAAAGAGGTAAATCTTGATTTTTTTCCTGATTGGAGCATGGTTGGGCTATCTTGCTGGATAAGGGGATGATGTTCCAGATCCTTGGTGCAAAGACTGAGAAGGCTGTTGCCTTGATTTTCCCTTTTTAGGTCTCGCTGGCGTTGCAGCGCGAAGCGCTGCCGCCAACGAGACTTATTGTTGCCGTGTTTGCTCCCAAGGGAGACTATTTACCCCTCGGCCGAGCACGGGCTATAGAAAGCTGCGTGAGTGAAACTTTAAAAAAACGTATAATCTCAAATTCATCTTGTGTTTTTTGGGACAGCCTTTTAAAAAAAAAAAAATAGAAAGCAATGTAGTGTTTTGTTTATTTCCTTCGATTTATCTAGCTACAGTCCTTTTCCGCTTTTTATACGTTAGACACGAGCCTGGTGTCAGGACACACCTTTGAAGGCGGAGGTGACGCAGCTGCCTGTTCTGTGTTTGTTTTGACAGGCAGTGGAGGTGCTGCGGGTCTCCCTCGCTCCGAGGATCCCAGATTGGCAAATCCCCGTGACTCAGGTGGGTGCGGCGACAGCGCGACAGAACACATTAGAGATTAGGTGTTACGCCGCCGCGGGCCAGTGAGCCCTTGGACTCGGGCCCAACGATCTTTACAGTTTTTATGGATCGCGGTATTGTCGAGAGCAGTGCTCCTTTGATGGGCCGTGTCAAGGCAAATAATAACTTCAGTGCAATTGGTTGGGGCCATATAATCATTGAAATGCACAGATTTTGTCCTAGGATGGGAGGTATCCGGGTGGCATATCCTTGAAGCCTTGGTGGGTAGATCTTAAATGTCGTGCTTAGTGGGTGCTCGGCGTGTGCTGCAGGCAGTTGTAGAGCTTTATTTTTGCTTAGCGCACCTCGTCTATGTAGGTGACAGGACTTCAGGCTCCCTGCCTATCCTAGTGTTTATTGCCTGTCAGAGCTGCCAACTTTTTGGTGTGCGTTATTTGACATTTTCCTGTTTATAGTAACGTGCACAAGGGCAGCGACCCTCTGTCCCATGGTCAGAGAAACAGGCTTGCCTGACCGCCTCCAACCTACACCGTCAAATTGCAATCTGCACCCTGTCATGGTGATTATTTTGCATACTGATACCTCCTGCTCCTACGTAGATTTGTAGCTGGAAAGAAACACGTGTCATTCTACAAAGTAAAAAAAGATGCTGGTGACTCAGTGACGGCCAACCCGAGAAACGTCAAACCTCGGAAATTCGCAAACCCCATTTTGTACTTAGCAGAGCATCGCGTTGCTGCCCTACGTTCATTGATAGATGAGTCCTTACGGTAGTTAGGAGGCCTAAAGTAGACCTCATTCCATTTTTAGGTCTCGCTGGCGTTGCAGCGCGAAGCGCTGCCGCCAACGAGGCTTATTGTTGCCGTGTTTGCTCCCAAGGGAGACAGACCAGGGCACGCGCAGCGATCGGGGTCTGTGGACGCGCTTCTGCGACGCGCTTGCGCAGACGCACACACAGACACACGCGCGCGCACACACCCCGCCGCTGCCGACCCCCTCACCGCATCCGCGGCTGCCTAACGCGCTCGCACACACACCTCGCCACCGCCGCCTTTGGGCAACCTTAAGCAGGAGACATGGCACCCCTCCCCTGCATTCTTTGTGTACACACACAGTTATACGTAAAACACAGCCCTACATCCATACAAACACAGGGCACACAGATAGAAGGCACGTGAGTACACACAGAACACACGTTCAATCCACTAAGAAATACTTGTTGTATAGTGCCCTCCCTCACCCTCCATTACTCCGTCCCCTTCCTCTCCAGCACACACGGCGCTGCCTCTCCTTCGGGTTTAGTCAGTGCTCCGCTGCTGCCCAAGAGCCACCTTCTTCCACTCTGAGCCAGTTGCACGCAGAGGCAGAACCCGCAAACTTTCCCCCTTGCAGGCAGGCCATGGACGAGGCAGAGGCAGGACCCGTGAGCCGTGAGCTTCCCCCATCGCAGGCAGGCCATGGACGAGGCAGAGGCAGGACCCATGAGCTTCCCCCCACGCAGGCAGGCTATGGACGAGGCAGAGGCAGGACCCATGAGCTTCCCCCCTCGCATGCAGGCTATGGACGAGGCAGAGGCAGGAACCGTGAACTGCCCCGGGACGCAGGTAAGGAAAGCAGCAAGTTAGTGGGCATATTGAACCAGATTTGGGTAGAAAGCAGTTTTTAAACAACCATGTGTCTTTTCATCCGATCCTAGTGTACTTTGCAAACACTTGTGTTTTCAGCTGATCCTCTTTAGTCGCTTGCAAACAAACTAGGATCAGCTGAAAACACAAGCACTTGTTTAATTAAGCCGCTGCCCTTGCAGGGTCTCCTCTCTGTATTGTGACGTCATTTCTTTCTCTTCCGCCCTCTCTCTTCGCGCATGCACTTGTGTACCTCACATACATCACTTTATCTCCTGCCCTCTACTGTTGTCATTGCTGCACATCTTGGCCTGATCCGTCCACTGCCACGGACTCTGCTTTCCCGCAGCTTACAGGATATCTGATTATATACACCTAAACTCCCTGCACACAACAGAAAGGCTCACACATCTGACCCCCATTCCCTTGTGAGTGACATATGTTCTCTCCCCTTCCTCTCCCTGCTGCCCCTCGAGCTCCCCGGTCTCTGCCCGTCTCTTATTCTTCTCATCTCTCCCTTTCTCCTACCCCTTCTGCCTCCACTCGCTAATGTCTCCTTTAGCCAATGCTCAAACGCCCGTTCCCTGTCTCAGCTGTCTCTCCTAGATACTTGTGGTCTTTTGTGTTTTTCCTAATCTTTCTCGCCTTCCTCCTTTTTTCTGTCACTTTTACCTCCCACCTTTCTTTCCTCCTCTCCCTCTTTCCCTACTCTCTCTTACCCCCTCGTTCTTACCATCTCAAACACCCCTCTGCGTTTTGCTGTCTCTTAGCTCTGCCTCTTTTACCCCCTCTGTCTATGCGGTTTGTGCTAACTCCCTGTCCCTTACCACTTCCTCCATCCCCCCCCCAAACACGCACGGGTTTAAAATATCTTTTTTTACATAGATTCCGTCTAGGATATTTCCAATGCAATAGGTCTCACATTTTCAAAACTTTGACCTGTTGGTATTATAAATGACAATTCCTTTTATTATTGAAGGTTTTTTGAAAAACATAATTAGAAGGCATTGTCATTTACAATGCCAATAGCTCAAAATCTCCCAAAGGCGAGACCTATTGCATTGCAAATGCTTGTTTAACACTTCTTTGGCGACAATTTGAAAATGTCTTGCAGCAGAGGTGCCATTACCCACAGGAAATGGTGAGCTCTGGTCAAGCAGAGCATTTACTATGCCTCTGAAAATGCTGCGTTTTCAGTGGGGGAAAACACAGTTGTAGTAAGCACCCTGTAATGAGCCATCACTAATATTTTTGTCACTCATGTCCTGTAGGTGTCAAAGTGGGTGGAGAGGGAGAGATCCAAATAACCCTCAAAGTCCTTCACACTGGGATACTTTTACACTTTTAGGGAGACATGGCAAGCATGTATTTGATTGCATTTTAAAAGGGATAATTAAACATAGCTGTGTTTGAATTGCTAAATATGTTTAGGGCTGTCGATTTTACAGAATTGTTGTGAGAAAATATGTTTGTCTTTCGAGGCGGGGCGGGGAGAGCTGTATTATTTTTTTATTTTTACTACAGTAGGGAGGGTGCGGCATTTAAAACACCATTGTATGCTGATGTTATAGAGACGAAAGAAAAGCAATTAGGTCCTGCCTTAAATCATTAAAGTAGTTTCCTTGTGTTTTTGGCCAACAACATACATCAAATCCTGGTGGAATGTTGACTATTTATTGGTTATTAACCATTCTTACCGTTAAATTAGGTCTTTGAACAGAGGGTCACGCTCGTGCTGACAACGTGAGGCATCTTGGGGTTGTAAGGCATACACACGTAAATTGGGCTCATGTTTGTAGAGAAGCTAGATTTATCGCGTGCGCACGTGTAGTGCTCAGGAATGAAATCAACTGTTCTGGCAAGGGGCATGTGGGCGCTTGCTGCCAAGCATCTGTGCAAGTCATACCACAAGGTACGTTTGCACCTTTTCTCATGCACAAATAACTGTGGCAAATGGAATGAGCGCACAGGCAAACGTGGTTTGGAAGCCTGGGTACGAATATGAAGAGATGCAAGGTGGTGTGCCCTTTGCCAAGAGTGTGCAATATCATTTTGTGAAGTTTACTTTACGTGGGAAAGGCTGCTTCACATCGGTGTCTGAACAAACTTGGAATAAAAACCTTTAGCTGTAATTCCAGTTATAATGGGGCAGTTATTCATGATAATGAAGGAGTGTTTCCATGAAAAATGTATTACTTTTAGAAAATACTCTGCGTATAAACGAGTAGTCAGGAGCTTGGGTGCACACAAATAATCAGCAGATACCTAAGCAGCAACAAGGCGGCAACGAAGATGTGAATGATCATACAAGAGGCTATCAACTCACTGGAATCCCAATGACAGCTCATTTGTTATGTACTTATGTTGACAAACAACGTTGTTACAAATGGATAATTGACTTAGCATCTCTTGTCGCTTTGGTACACTCACAGCTGTATTAATAAGAGACCACATCGTTATGTATACAAACAAAAGAGAAAGGTTGTCATTGCTTTATTTTCCAAGGATGTGGAACATTCAATTATGTGTATTAAGGCAAGTAAAGAGAAGGGTTAAAATATGATGTATAAAATATCACATAAAGGCAGGGTTTAAGATAGTACAAGATGAAGCAAGGACGTTTGCTTTGTTACCATATATCCACAAAAGGAGTTGACACAACGTTGTAAAATATTAGAACTCTGGCAGACCAGCTAATTTGCGAACATCTTAAGAAACGCCTGACCTCGTAGCAAATAAACAAGTATGGGATAAAGAAAACATTAGAACTACATTTAAAAGAGAAAAACTATCCAAGGTCGAAAGGGTGGATAATAGTGTCATAGTAAGGGACAGAAATGTACTGCATGTTAGAGGCAAAGGTATCCTGCTCAAAAGCACCAGTTAACGTGTAGTACGTAAAATGGTTACAGAGTTAGTATTTCCAGCTACCAATAAGTAGCTTGCCTGTGTGCACCCAGTCTACTTAAGCAGATGGTTGGCTTGTTTGAATTAATGTATGTTTCCCAAAACTGTAAAGCATGTATTTGAGATGAGAATGTGTGTATTTTTAGAGCTCATAAGCCTGGCCGATGTTTTTAGACAAATGGCTGAGTTTCCAAAATAAATTTAAAGCTGATATTTGCGGGATAAATCATGAAGCGTTAGGGAGACCTATTACTAACACTTTAGCCATGGTGCCTGGGGCATTGCAGCTGTGGCTGTTATGTATTAACCCTGTAGAGGGATTCCAAAATGATAAAGCCATTTTCACCTTACTGCTGGAAACTTCGCCTGATGCACTGAGGTAATCACTGCTGGGAATCTTGCATGGGTGGCCTCTAACTTAATCTAGTCTGACGAGGCCCCTCCTAATAATAATAATAGTAGCTCGGCATGACTTATTTTATTATCAAGAAAGCGTCTTTGATTAAGAAATGTTGCCACATTTTTGCTTGTAAAGCGTTTTATTGATTTATCTTTTGTAGGAATTGTGCAACAGTGTAAGGGCAAACCTACAGGCTTTCTTTAGCCCCTACCCTACAATGTACTCAGTTTCCTGCAAGCCGTCATCCAGCCCCTGGACTGCTGCCTTTGGTGCCCGTTGTCTGAATATATTTGCATTGGTTATAGGGATACCTGCAGTGCCTAGTTCAAGCGACCTTACATCAATGCATGCTTGCACTAGCTGCTGATGACTATGTCCGAAGCGAGCACATTCCTACGTTGACAGCCACTGTCATCTCACTATTTTAGATAGAATATTTTCCACGGGTTGTGACCCTTCTCGATCCCATAAACTTCCCCTCGTTCAGCATGTTGACAGTGAAGCCTGCTCTGGGGCCCAACACCAGCACCATTTTTTATAGTTTCATTTTACCCGTAATTAATGTGATGGTGTCTGCTTACATCTCCAGTTATGAGCACATATCATGCTCAAGATTTATTTCCCTTACAACATTTCATTTTTAGGTCTCGCCTGAGCCAGCGCATGCGCGGTCTCAAGCGAGAAATTTAGTAAGGTCATATTTTGGCTTAGACAAAATCGTCCACTCCCCCCAGACATAAACGGAGAAATCCTACACGTTAGGCGTCTTCCTTGGCTGGGTTACAGGAAAAAGGATATTACGGGGGATATTATAATAATCAACTTTCGGGATAAAAGGGCAGTTAGATACATTCTTAATTGGGTTCCCTTGAACTCTTCCAACATCATTAAACCCCTTGAATTGCCCTATTTTTACCCAAGAGTACTCCCGTTAAAGGAGAGCAATTTGAATTTACTATCTCAACCGCAGGATGAATGCATTAGACCCTTAATTCAACCTCGGGATGGCTACTCTAGGTCCTCAATTAATCATCAAGCTTATCATGATATCTACTCAATTCAACATCCGGAGGACTGCCCCAGCTCTTTTATTCTTGGAAAGACAAATTATTGTAATCCCTCACGTTGTCCTCAGAGGGATACTTGTAGGTTTCCACCGCAAAGTCAAAACCAGAATTATTCTTCTGGATTTCAATTTTCCTCTCAGGCTGATTCTTTTCCTCCTTCAAATCAATATCAGAATCAGTACTTAAGGTCCCCATTTCAGTTTCAGTATCAAGAACGTCCCTTTAGGTCCCGTCCTAAAAATTATGACTATACTGGCTTTACACCCTTCCACCAGGATGACCAATCTTTTTTCTCCTATAACCGCTTTGCACCATTATCAGGCTTGGAAGGTGTGGATTGACTTAACTTTTGGGGAGTCAAGAAAGAACTAGCTGACAGTTTTCCAAAGGTCTCTTGTACACCCACAGAAGTAACTCCCAAAAAAATCTCACATCTATCTTACGGATCTAACCCAGAGTTGAACCAGTCCCTCCCTATATCTACTGATTTATTAGCTAAGACTATAGACCTAAGTCTGACTGATTCTGTCTCGGTTCCAGAGCCAGAACCAAACCCTAATTCCATGATTGATCGACTGTCAGACATACAGGAATTAGGAAAAAAGACTAAGACTAAGCTACGAATTGAAGTACTATTTTGGAACATAGCAGGCCATCGGTCGAAGGTTGGAAATGAAATATGGACTGAATTTAGTTCCAAATTTGATATTATCGCACTCCAAGAGACTTGGACCATTGACGTGGTACATATGGAAGGTTTTAAAACTTACTTCACTCCCGCTTTACCCTCCTCCTCAGGCAGACCAAAAGGAGGTCTAACAATTTACGTCTCAAACCTCCTTAACCTAAATGAAGCAGTTGTCATAAATCTGGATCTAAACTTCCAGATTCTTAAACTGGCTTTGAGTAACAAGGATAGTTTCCTTATAGTGAATTTTTATAACAACCTTTCTGATCTTGAGGCAATCAGCGCGGTATCTAAGATCCGCTCTATATTACAAAATACTATAAGGAAATCCCCAAACGAAGAGATAATTGTCTGGGGGGGGGATTTTAATCTGGGACCATGATCTATTACCAAAACTGGCAGCATCTGTGGCATTTTTGACGAACTTGGTAGTCCAACTCCACATTTTAGACATTCTCCTCTAGGCAATTATTTAAAAGAAATTTTGTTTGAGTTGGACTTGTCCCAGGTAAATACCCTGAAAGATATGAAATTAACATTGGCTCCTACCTTTCACGGTAGAGGTTGTTCAACTACAATAGATTACATTTTGGCCTCAAACAGTGTGAGGACTTTAGATGCAGGATTTAATATACATCTTATTCCACTAAGTGACCACTATCCCCTCAGTATCTCCTTTTCACTGACCACCAAATTGAAGAACGGATTGAGCTCCATTTTATCACAAAACAACTTGGTACTAGGCAGAACAAATGGCTACTCCCTTAAGTGGGTGAAAGTAGACCCTATGGAGGTAACAAAGAAAGTGATTATGAAGGCTAACTCTCCCATCATGAAATGTCTTGATTTACATACACCCCATATAGAAGTGATTACAAGCTTTGAGTTGATTGTTAAAGCAATCAACGAGGCACTGTGGGTAGAAGTAAAACATAAACAAAAAAAGAAGGGTTGGTTCAATCATGACTGCACGGTCGCCTATTCAAATCTGAAGGCTGCTCTAAGAAAATCAGTTAGGGTCCCATCTGAGATAACAGTGTTAAGGAAAATTTATAACTCTGCACTAAAAACAAGGAAAAAGGATCTAAAAAACCAACTTTGGGATCAATTACATCAAACTTGCACCCAAAAAAACTCGGCTGCTTTTTGGCAAGTGGTCAAGTCTCCTTTTCTAAATGATGATGCTTACCAACCTAAATTAGACCTAGCTATACAAGAAAAGGAATGGGTTCTCCATTTTTCCCAAATTTTTTTTTTTTTTTCAATTAGCACAGAGTCAAATAATCATTCGAACTTAACATCTCAGAATTCTAATTCTTCAAACACCAATTCTCAGAATGATTTGGGTAGTATTTATCCAATTGATCTACAGTTCTCATTGGACCAAGTTGCCCTTGCCTTGAGTGTAAGTAAAAACGGAAAGGCACCGGGTCCAGATGGTGTACCTATCGATCTGTTTAAAAATCAAATAGATCTCTGGACCCCTCTTTTAACAAGAGTTCTGAATGCTTCTTGTCATATTGGCCTACTCCCTTCTTGGTCGAAATCCATACTGGTTCCTATTTTCAAAAAAGGAGATCGAGAATCAGTAACCTGCTATCGCCCAATCTCTCTCTTAGACTCCCTGGGAAAGGCGGCGGGTAGAGTCATTTTAGACCAATTACAAGCTTGGGCGGAAGATGGCAGGATTATCTCAGATTTGCAATACGGGTTTCGACAGGGCCTGGGGACCATCGAACAGGCATTAAATCTTTCACTTCTAATAGACAAATATGTGTACATTAAAGGCGGAGATTTTTATATGGTCTATGTGGACTTATCAGCCGCATTCGACTGTGTCTCCCACTCTAAGCTCTGGGCTTTATTGGCTGATATGGGGGCTCCATCAAATTTGGTTAAGTTTATTAGAGAACTCTATGCCAATGCTACCGCAAGAGTACGTTATGGGGTAGGGGGAGAGTTGACGGAAGCCTTTTCAGTAGAAAGAGGGGTTAGGCAAGGGTGTGTCCTGGCCCCTTTTCTCTTTACATTGTACACAAATGGTCTGGAGAAAGAGATGACTAGGGGATCCCAGGACCTCCCTATGGTGAATAATCGTCCTATACCCGCACTTTTTTATGCTGACGATACCGTGATTTTAGCCCGTACCCCCCGTGAATTGCAAAAGAACCTGAACAGATACTCCACATTTATGGCGGGCCTTGACCTTAAGATCAACGTCTCTAAAACGTTTGTAATGAGGGCACGTCTCGCCCAAAAAAAAAAGTACCACCAAAATGAGGGGTATCCACCTGGATCAAAAAAAAATAGCCACCACAGAAAAATATCCCTATTTAGGTATAATTATGGATCATAAATTATCCTGGAAGCCGGCTGTAGAAGCAAGAAAACTTTTATTTTTAAAATCAACTACAGCCCTTATTAATTTTACCAGGAAGCTGGGAAATAGAGCTCCCGCAGAAATTCTTATGATCTATAAAGCTAAATGCTTATCTGTGGCTCTGTACGGGGCGGGTTTATGGGGTTTTGTGACCACAGACTGTATTCAAAAAGTGGAAAATTCTTTTTTGAGATACATTCTCGCAGTCCCCCGGAGTGCGGGCACTTTTGCCTGCCACATAGAGTTGGGCCTTGCTCATGTCTCGGACCAAGCCAAAATGGAACCACTCTTATTATGGCGTAAGATCTGGACCTCTGACAAGGCAACCCTCTCCCAGTCTATTTTGTCTGACTGCCTTTCAATGGATAACGCTCATAGGTCTAGGTGGCTCTCGTATATCGCAAGTTTTTTCCATGATCTGGGCTGGGATACATACTATCACAATCCTTCCCTAATAAGTGAGATCACGAGGAAGACTTTAAAAAACAAAGCCCTTGCCCATCTGGAGGAACAAAGACTGACGAATGAAATTGCTAAACCTTCTGCTACCCATTCTTTATTGATTCAGTTGGTCCCTACATTACAGCCGTGCCTTACCTATAATACGACAAGCTATGAGCGTTACCTATTGGTAAGATTTAGAATGAATTTTTTCCACCGAATGGTCACATTCCCTGTACAAAATAATTGGGCCAAACATCTCCCCTCTTGTCCTTGTGATCAAAAATCCCAACAATCGACTTTGCATACTATCCTTTTTTGTAAAATTTATACGGATCTAAGAAAAAAATGGCTTATTCCGTATTTGAAGCGAACTGGTTTCAGGCAATGTCGCCCAGCATTATTATTTTTACAGTTGTTGGAGGGGGAGTATTTGGTATTCGTATTAGCAAATTATTTGAAATCTATTGTCAAATACCGCAAGATTTTAGATTGATGTATCACTTTGGATACCCAAGTTTTTGCTTTTTTCGCTTTTAACTAGTTGTTATTTTTTTTAATCCCATTTTAACTTGTAAATAGTGTTATGATATGTGATTGTATTATTGTACGCTTTTATGATTTGAAATTTATAATCGAAATAAAGCAAGAATTGATTGATTAGTAAGCGGGTTTTGGAAGTGCTACCCAGAGGCAGCCGGCCACCAGCTTGCTGTTACACGCACAAGCGCGAGCGACGTGCACAGCTTCCATCTGGCTTTAAAGCGCCGGTGCCGCGCTTTTGCAGCAATCGCGGCACCGGCGCTTTACCTTTCAACATGAGTAAAGCGCCGGTGCCGCGATTGCTGCAAAAGTACACAAATAGAAAAAAACATCTATTTCTTTACTTTTGCTATAATGGCGGCACCCGTGCTTTACAACTCTTGTGCATCCACTATCTTGTTGCTGGAAAACCCTGCTTTGTACTTCTGTCTCTGGGTTTACAGGGGATACAGTGATTGCCCGAAACTGAATTTTAATGCTAGATATGGGAAAAGACTAAGTTCACCATAATACACTCTCCACACACACACCCTCATCCCCCACCCCAATCCTTCAGAGCCCAAGTTTAGTGTGGCTGAAGATTTCCGCCATCTTGGAAATGCCCTAAGTAGGTAGGGTTAGCACTAGGAACTTTTAACCCATTGGTTAGGGTATGCCCATGCGTCATTCCCACCAACTAGCTTGTGCCAGGCATAAATGTGGCATCTCCAGGGACCCACTTCAGAACACTCCTGGACCTGAAGATCAGAAAAGAACTAAACCTGTGATCTGTGACCTGACTGAACAGAGGTCTAAAAGACTGGACCTGGTCTCTTTTGTACCCAGGACAAAGAAGTAGACTCCAAGGGTCATACGGCTAACCTCCTTTTAAAGCTACAAAGACACAACAAGCTAAAGAGGCCATTTCATGCAACCAACACACAAAAGGTGATGAGATATGCAAATTAGTCTTGACCGTGATGCAATAGGAACAGTTCAGCATAACTGCCAGTCCTCTCTATACCAGAACACAGGCAATCCAAGACTGGCTTCGCCTGGTTGGGGCTCTTCAGTCCAGTGTAGCTTGGTTCCAATGGCGCAGTGAGCACGGGACCCTCATCTGGGCATACTTTGGCCACTTAGGACGGTACAACAAACACACAAAAGGTGATGGGAGGAATGCTTACAATTTGCCTAACAACTAACATTCCAACCCATAGTTCTTTTGAACATATAGTATATTTGATTCCATTCATCTTCAATTAGCCTCTCCTTTCATCCTCCATCTTTCTCTATCCTCATCACCCTTTTCATTCTGCTCTCTACTACCAGCACAGTTCAGTTTTCTCCTGATTGGCCTTGCCTTTTTCAACCCCCTCCTCTGTTCCTTCCTTCTAAGTTCCCCATCCCCTTTCATCCTCTTGAAGATCACCTCATCTTGCTCTTATCTCCTTTTTTCTCTCCCTACGCGATATATTTCAACACTCTTAAAAATATGTTTTTTTATTTAGTGCTTAATACCACAAATGTGTTGCTTCCTGTCATCGTAAGCAGAAAATTTCATTGCGCACATTTCAATTATAACAAAGTTATACTAAGAGGGCATAAAGTGACATTTGTGGCGCTACAGAAAACTTTCAACCAGACTCTTTTACTTACTAGAAGTTAATATAAATAATGGCTCTCAGTATTTTGAACAAAGAAGAATTTGAGGTTGAGTAAGCCCTATTAGATTTTAGTTTTTGACATGCTTGTTTCACACATACCTCAGCACATATTTCTGAAGCTTGCGTTTCCCTCAATGATCCGGCCTCCTTCTCGCATCTTCCTATTTTTCTTTTGGCACTGAATCAGAGTCTCATTCTCAGGGGAGACATTAACAGATCTAGTAGTTTAAAGACCTACCTGAAGATACAGGCCAGGGCGATACCACCCCCAACAGGAATATTAATTGGATTGGCCAAACTATGGAGGTAATAATCTGCACTTGGTGCCCCACACCCTAACACATTCCATTCCATCCTCCATTGCTCCCCTTACATAATGAGGCACAAAATAAACTTTCTAATTGAAACCAGGGAATAAGCACTTATGAATTTTTATGATAGGATAGTAGAATCGGAAGGTATCGAACAAAAATTCATGAAATACTATATGCAAGTATACGCCATTGGCACTTTCATTATGATTGGCAGTTCCCCTTAACACAAGAGGTCAGCCAGCTAATGGATCTAATGTTTAAAAGACTACCTGAATTCTGTTTTCAGAGCAATATTTTGGTATATAGAGTGTCTGGGAATGTGCATGACTGCCACCAGTTCTGCATATGGTTGAACAAACTGCAAGGAATGCAACTCACTTTATAATGACAATCACATATTCACGGTTCAAACAACCAAATATTTTAGAAATCAGTTAAGTGGGGAAGGTGTTTAGCCCAATGAAGAGATAATCAGTACCATAACAGATGCACCAGTACCAATTAATTGTGGTAAACTAGTGTAATTTCAGTAGTTAGCAGGAACTTTAATCTAAATGTGTGCCTAACTATGCAAAAGAATCCTTACTGCTTGATTGGGTTAATCAATTTGAAGGTTCAATTTGACTGTGGGAAAAGTGTGAAAAGTTATTTAGAATAATCATGATTAATACATGAAAAGCATGGCCATTAAAAGTATTTGATTCATACTGGAGTACCATTGTAACAATGGATGCAAGTGGCAAAGTGTTAGGAGTGGGGCTCCGCCATAAGACAGGCCGTATGGAGAAAGTGACAACATTCAAAGCAAGCACAATGGGTGGGTGAAACCAATAAAACTATGTTTGAGGGAGATTCTTTTTTTTTTTTTTTGAAACCGTTTATTGCAGTTCGTAAAAGTTACAGGAATGGGCCTACAACCATCCGGCCGGCCGCTAGAATGACAAAAACATATTGCACACATACAGTAAAAGTCTCTAGGCAGTGCAGAGCAGTGAAACAGGAGTAATCAATGGTGCAGGCCACACAGCTCCAAGCCCACAGTACGGTTCCCTTTTCTTGAAACAAAACAACACCAAAAAACCACACCCGCAAGGCAACCCGCGATCCAAAATAACAGCACGTGCTCCATAAGTGGGGGATCCAAACCAGTAGCAGAACTCTGGAGGGGGGAATGGGAATAGATCAGGGACTGGGGGACCGCGCGCCCGCGGCTGAGGGAGGGGGGCCGTCTAGGGAGATGGAGCAGGCGAGGCAGCCGGTAGCAGTGGTGGCTCACAAATACCCCCGCGGTAGGCGTTCCAGGGGCCCCAGAGTTTCACCCACGCCCCAGGCTTACCTCTCGCCACATACACCACCTTTTCACGAAACATACACCAATCCATATGCTCTTTCCAGGCCGACACCGCAGGGGGCCTCTGGGATCCCCACAATTGAGCAATGTCGCGCTTGGCTATCATGTATCCCAGAGTCACCCACCGCGTCTGCGGGACCGAATAGTCATTCGGTTCCCATACATTCAGCAAGCATCTCCTCGCTTCAGGCAGCAGCACAACACGCGTCACCACACGCAGGACCTCATGCACACCACGCCAGAATCGCTCCACCTTCGGGCACTCCCACAGTATATGCATGAAAGTCGCCAACGCACCACAGCCACGCTTACACATTCCGTCACCAGCAAAACCCATACGCAGAAGCCTTGGCCCCGTCACGTAAACCCGGTGAAGGATCTTGAGCTGGACGAAACGAAGGCGAGCCGGGATGGCCACCTCTTTCGGAGAGGCCACCGCGGAAATCCAATCCTCATCGTCCAGCTCCAGCCCGTCGGCAACCCAAGCCTCGCGGAGATTGGTCAGCAGGCACGATCTATCGTTGATCAGTTTTTTGTATATGAGGGAGATCGTGCTGTCCGGGACATGGCCATCTAAGACTCTGTCCTCCAGGGGGGAAGACTCCGGAATGGATGCGACATCCGGGAAGACGGAGCCCAGCGCGTGCCGGACCTGTAGGTACCGAAAGTACTCACTGCCCTGCAGCTGGAACTCCGCCTGCAGCGTCTCAAAAGTTTTGAATCCCCCCCTCGTCCAGAGATCTCCCACCGTGCTGATTCCGATCGTGTCCCACTTCTCGAAGCCCTTCGACGTCCACAGGGAGCCCAACCTCTCAGACGCATACCGCGGTGACGCCCGGGTCAAACGGTCCTTCCACCCCATAGCTGCATTAGCCGCGTGCCAGACACGCACCATGACACGCGTCGGTCCCGTCAAACGGGAGTCGGGCGCGCCCGCGTAGATCGCGCGATTGTAATCGCCACCGGGCAGGAGCATCTTATCCATCTCAAATGCCGGGTTCAAGGCGGGCCCGTAAAGGCCATGATTAATTGCAGCTAGTTGGGAGGCCCAGTAATACCGTTTAATGTCAGGGAGGGCGACCCCCCCATCGTACCACGGGAGCGTCAATTTAGATAGAGCAATGCGCGGCCTCCCGTCCCAGAACAGGCGCCGCTGGAGGCCCTCCACCTCACGGAAATAGCGTGTCGGGACCAAGTCCATAGTATTCTGGAGGGCGTAGAGGAAGCGTGGCAGGGACATCATTTTAAACAAGGCCGCTCGGCCGAGCGGCGAGAGCGGCAGACGCCGCCAGCGCACCACGTCCTCCCTCAAACGCCGGAGGGGGGGTAACAAATTCCGCTCATAGCGGGCCTCCGGGTCAAGAGTGATATAGATACCCAGGTACCGAAAACCTTGGGAGGCAATCTGGATCGGACAGTCCCGTGGTAAGGCCGGAGCCTCCCCGGAAAGCACATATACACAGGATTTCGCCCAGTTGATGACCAGGCCTGAGTTGCGACCGAATGAACGCAAAACATCAACCAGGACGATCAGTGATTTACGCGGGGAGGCGAGATACTTGAGGGAGATTCTTGCTTCTGTATGGGGACAAGAAGGCTGAAAGCACCCCTACTAAAAATTTGGATATGGAAGGAATATTCCGGACGTCAGCGAGAACTGACAAATTATATAACGGCAGCGGTATGTTAAATGGCCGTATCAAATCAGATGCACCAGGCGGCTTTACCTTCAGGGCAGAGCAAAGAATTAACTTAATTGATAATGTCATGGTCAACAAGAAATCTTGCCACTTAGTCAATAAGATGGCTGTGGCCCAGAGGGTGGAAAATGATCATGACCCCCTCATAACTACCCATATCTGATAAAACAACAAACGCCAACTGCATTGAGAGGCTGGTGGCCTTGACACAGCTACTTTGGACATCTAAAGGGAAATCCATGAAATGAAGACAAGAAGATTATGCCATCAAGGAGCCATGCATTGCAAACACTGAATAGGCTCAAGTGAAGACCTCAAGAACTGATATTCAAACAAACAGCAGGCCATGGTCAAGGGCTTTGAAAGCCTACTCAGGAAGGTCACCCCTAGTTTCTCAATTACTAGGCAGATACAGAAGGGTAACCAGGACAAACTAAAAATAAAAGCATGCAGGAAATATTATTGGAACCTGAGGTTACATAAAAAGAAGCAGGCACCTAACAGGGTCATAGAAGTACGAAGAAAAGCCCTCTAGTCTTCCTTGAAAATTATAGGATAGTAGAAGGTTCTGGGAACTGATTATATGGGCCTTAAGGGGAACTCCACCACTAAGCACCAGAAACTGGGGCCAAAGAAATGACTGAAATACTAAAGTACAGTATACAAAGCTGAAACTAAAAGAGTTGCTCAGACCAACATCCCTAGGACTCTTACTGACAAATGAGGAGATGCATGGAGCATTAAAAAAAAAGTACTGACGTTTCAAAAGAAATAGGTGTACATTTTAAAGTCTACTAGGACGAATGGCAGTATTTATTTCCTCCAATCTGGAAGGCTCAGGGACATATACAATACATATGTAATTGCATGTGAAATTTCAGCCCTCTGAGGCGTGTCATCATCAGGACTGGTGACGGGGGCACCAAAAAGTTGACACTGGTAAGCACCCTTTTTGAAGGAAGGCTGGCAGCCACTCAGAGATTAGGTGAGGATCTGTTACCAAGCAGCAGACCTGAGAGTAGAGGTGTCATCAATTTAGAAAGGGCACCCAGAACACCTACTGAGGGACATGTCAGAGGTGTGTGTGAAAATACAAGGAAGGCATACACGCAAGAAAGATGGTGATGCCATCCTAACGACTGGTGTCAAGTCGCGGACTAGTAACTCAACTGATAACTCCCTAGTTGGTTCAAACCAACAAGGAAATAGATAGTCTTTATGTGGACGTGCGCAGGTCTAAGAAACAGTAAGGATAGAGTACCAACAGATCTTTACGGTGCATGTGGTACAACGGGCACTTGTTCTGAGAAGAGTTTCAATGCAGTATTCAAAGAGGCTATGTACCCTGATCCTGGAGAACAGCAATAATTATTTCACTGATTAATGAAAGTAGCTGGCTGTACCCAGCGAACTACCACCTGATCTCGTTAGAGGACAGTGTGGAAAAAAATCAATGGGAAAAGCCTGCCAAATGAAATACAAGGTTGGGCTGACAAAAATAACATCCTCTGCAGAGCGCAGGTTGGTTTCGAGAAAGATCTAGGTACTATAGACCAGGCAACAAGGCTCTCCCTAATCTGTACAAAATATATAGAATTAAAGAAATCCTACTTGTATTTGACTTGCTTGACCAAACAAATGGCATTTGACTTATTAAACTTAACACTACTCTGGAGTATACTGAAACATCAGAGATTACCAGACAGTCTCCTTAAGACCCTACAATGCTTGTACTCTCAAAACACCGCCATGGTTAGCTATATCACCTTCAAAGATGCTCTCCCTATATATCAAAGTATCACAGAAAGGGGTACTCTTGTTTACCAAGACGTAAGTATTGAGTGTCCTTCCCTGCACGCAACATAAAGTAACAGCATCTACACAATTGTCCATGTTAAACACAGATCATAAAATAAAGTTTTAACAAATAGCTTTCTTAAAGTATTACCAACATTAGTCCACCAAAATCAAAATGTGTTTATTCCTGGTCAGAATGTGGCACCCAACATCAGAAGTTTGTTCCATGTCCTTTATAGGGTACCAGCCCTTGCCCCCAACCCAGTACACTTGCCAAAGACCTAGAAAAGGGTTTTGAAACAATTAACTAGGACTCGATTTTTTAAATTTTGCAAAGGATGGGAATAGGATAGAATACGTTGGGATGGATTAAGTATGTGTACACCTCACTCATAGGCAGGGTCCACACTGGTCAGATAATATTTGACCCCTAATATATTAGAAGGGGAACCAGACAAACAGGTCCGCCGTCCCACTTAATATTTGCAATACATACCACGGTATTGGTAGAGAAGGCTGTATCACAATTTTGACAGTGACGTCGTCTCCCTTTACAAAGAGGATATTTTAGTGTACTTGACAAATGCTGAAAGTGCACCAACATGTTATCTGCGTAAAGGGCTTAGTAGACTGGTAAAAATGCTGACAGAGTTTGGGCTTTAGTCAGGTTGGTAGGTTCAATGGATGAAGTTACGTGTGTTCGCAATCAACCCACCCAAGTCCTGAAGCCCTGACAAGCAGAAGAGTCTATTCTGATATGGGAGTGGAGAACCTTTAGATATTTGGGCATTCAGGTTTATCACTTCACCATGAATGTGGTAGGAGGAAATGTGGCTAGAGCAGTTACACCTACCAGGAATAACTTAGCATTCTGGAATACGCTCCTGATCACGATTATGGTTAACATGGAACTGTAGAAAATAGTAATCGTGCAAAACCTTTCATTCTGTTCATTCAATTTGCCTTTTATAGTACCAGGATTTTTTTTTAAAGAATTGAATATCCTAAGATTGTCCTTTATATGGAACACCACGAGATGTAGAGGGACAATATAAACACTCCCAACGTTTGTGCTCATACAGGAGCTGGTAACTCAGACTATGAGCTCTATTATACTGAGGCAGTGGGTGATCAGGAGGTTTGCAGTGAGCTGAAGGTTAACGTCAACTGGTGACAGCAAAGCCCTGCCTCACTGACATCATGGTGCTGCTGCTTGCACCCAAATGAATGTAAAAACAGCCCCCACAGCTCCTCAAAATGACCAATCATTGGTGCGAATGATGCATAAGAAAAAGGCAATGTCGGTAATGTATGTGCCCGGAGTCCCAATAGAAGCAATAACTAGTGAAGTTGGAAAGGAGCTCCCATGGTGGAGTAACTGTAGTATTCGAACACTGGGTGACATGTTCAGTTTCCTGTAATAGTTATACACAAAGGGGATCAAGAGAGTAATGCTTTTTCACAAAGCGTGACTCTCTGAATTAAAAACGAATCTTATAGTCTTACGAGACAGACGGTCGCATGAAATGGGGAGTAAGTGACTAGGATTCAGTCCAGCAGCACACACATAAAGGCTCCAGAAATTACCACTTTAAATTGCAACGTTTTCTTTTAACGTAGGATGTAACTGAGTTCTCAGAAATTCACCAAAATATAGCCCATACGGACTTCAAACTGCACTGTGTGTGACATTTCAGAGGCTCATTTCTATCATATGGTATCAACATGCTAAGAAGTGTTGGTTATTGAGAAAAGATAAATTGGGGGAATTGGAGTACACCTAGGCTAAACAGCATACCTGAAGCCAGAAATATGCCTGCTTGGTCTTTGGCCTCAATCAAAAAAATAAAATAAAAAAAGAAGTTGAAGAACAGGTTTCTTAACCTGGGCTTAGTTATGGCTAGGCAAGAGCTATATATGCTGCCTGAGTGGCTGCCGTGACCTGCAGGGAGAGGTGACAACCAGGGGAGGATCGGGAATGTGGTGAATTAGCTGCTGGAAGGGTACACAGGGGGTTTGTGAAGGAGACAGAGAGTCAGGGGGAAAAGTCTGTGAGGGCTTACATCTACGTAAGCCTGGGGGAATGGCACTCCTACTCTAACCTGCTTGAGGCGGATATGGTCCTGCTTTGGTACACAACTCCTTCCTCCCCAGTGGGGCTGTCAGGCAAAGATAGTGCCATCCTTGGCCTTCTGTGCTCTGACCTCAGTCCAAATACACCAGAGGCAATGGCTGCAACTGCCCAGAGGGTGAAGATGCGGACCATCCGCAGTAAACAAAGGGAAGGTCACACAGCACAAGGGTGGGAGCGCTGTGTACAGTGTTTAAAAGGGCTGCCCTAGACTTGGCACACAACAGATTAGGGCTTTTAATATTTAAATGATGTGTATACTCAGAATCATATGTTTAAGCTGCATGCCTTGGATATGGAGCACTATGTATTACGTTGTTTCTTTCTACAGTTTACATCCTTCTTTCTACAGCTTACATCCTCCGACTGATTGCAATCTCAGAAATGCTATACTCTTAAAACCCTGCATGAAAAATTGACCTTGATGTACTTTAGCTTTATTCCCCTTTTCTCTTTCTTCAGTGACCCTCTTCTAATCTTACATCGTCTGCAAGCCTTCTAATTCTGAGTTTAGCCTCCTCTCAGTCTTGTGGCTGCCATAATCCTTCTTATTGTAATTCCGAAATTGGCTGAGACCTCGCTTCATAGATCACTACCTCTCCTCTTTAAAACCCTATCCCTGTAAACTAATATTACCTAATCTCCACCAGCCTATCTATGTAACCAACCGTTCACCAGAAACCACATAGCCTGCACCAAGGATCACACCTAACTGGTCTTAGTATAATATATCACAAAGTAACTGGAGTAAATGTATGCAACCTTTCTTAAGAGCACGACTAATTGCAATAACCAACAATAACCACTATATTAACCACTAACCTTGGAATCCGAAGTAGCATGCTACTCGCCGTAAAGCGCTTCAAAACCTTGCCTGGAGTAGTAAGCACTATATAAATACTATTACAATAGTACAAGCCTGGGGTCTCCTGGGGATGCTGGTTACAAGCAGTGGCACAGCAGAATGGAATGCTAGTCAGATATAGAGAGAGAGGTTTGTGCACAGATCAGCTCAAGGGGATGGGCAACAAGGATGCTCCAGTCATATGGGAAGAGAGAATTAGGACTTTTAGAAATATTACCAATGATAAGTCACACTGAACCCGAGTCAGTCTTGAGTTCTGTAGGATCTCCATTAAAAGAATAACTAGATCTTCGCAAAAATCTATACTTTACACCCCCCCTTCACCTAGAAGCAGTTCCATGAATCCTTTTATGTAAAAAAAAAAATGTAAAGCAGAAATCACCTTTCATGCTCACGCCCACGTTCAATCACCCACCTGACTTTTTTGTTATTCATTGTTACGTTATCAGCTGGTTTGATTGAAATGTCACTCAAATGGGAAAAGTTTGTGGAAACCTGTTGACCTGCTAATACGTGAAAGTATTCCCGAAAATAATTGACTGGGCTGAATGTTGTTGCTTATGGATCACGGACACTGAAACATAGATTCTAAATTGTCTTCGTTAAATTGAATAATATAGTGAAAAGTACATGCTGTCAAGGTTAGATATGGTAGGACAGAGCAGGGCCCCAGCTGTGCAGGCGAGGCTGCGGGAGTGAGGGGTCCTTTAATCACATCCTTTGGGGCTGTCCCCTGGTACAGGGTTACTGGGATAGAGTGACAACGACAATGACCAGGGTAGTGGCGATGGAGGTCTCTCTTGAAGCTAAATGGCTATTTCTGTGAATAAAAGGGGAGCAGGATTGGACTACGTACACAGAAACTTGGCTAAAACTGGCAGCTGGTGTTGCTAGGCATATTGTAGCAAGGCATTGGGGGCCACTGCCACACCGTGAACACTGATTGAAAGGCAGACCTGGACTGGTGTCCCAAAGGGCGGAGCATGACGTCTATAAAGCAAGAGGGTGCCCTAAAAAGTGGGATAAGGTGTGGGGGGCATGGAGAGTATATAGAGGGCAGGGGTGATTAGAGAGCTGCGGGAGGGACTTCAGGACGGTGTGCAGGAGAGGGTAAAACAAAGGAGCTGCTCTATTTGGCCGTAAAAGCGCAGTACCTAAGAGTATAAATATTGCAGGAGTTGTTTGCTCTGTCAAGTCTCATTGTATATGCATTGTTTTTCAACCATGTTGCTGTCATATGAGAAAAGCCTGACTTTTGGTTTTAATAATATATATATTTTTTTCTTTATTTTTTTTTTAAAACAATAGTAGGACAGAGGAATGTACCAATGAATTCCCTATCAGTACTGGAGTCCACCAGGGCAGCATAACGGCCCCACTATTATTCACTCTGTTCAGAAGGGACTTTGGTAGCTTCTTCACTGGCCTCAATTTGGACACACCAAAGTTGGGAGGGGAAAAGATCGCAATTCTTCTGTTTGCAGACAATGTAGCTCTATTGCAAGTGATGCACTACCTACTGGAAGGTTTCAAACAGTACTAAAACAATGAAGACCTTATCATCAATGACCCGCAGCCCAAATTAATGATTAGGAACCAGAAAGACAAACTGAGATTACACTTTCTAATTAGGGATCTACACATAAAAAGAGATACTAGCTGCAACTACCTATGTATTAGTTTTGATCATATGCTTAATTGGGTTCACCAAAGGGAGAAAAACACACAGGGCGTGATTCACAATGCAGACACCGTTCTACAATGTCCACATTTGGAGGCGACCTGCTAATGGAAATTCTGCACATTTTCAGGATGAAGTCAGTGGCTGTTGCACTTTGGTGCAGAAATTTAAGATTTCAGTAAACTTTTTGAACTACAAAAAGCTGAAAAATATTTCTTCAGAAGCCTTCTATCCCTAAGCTTGATTGTAAAACCCTGTATTCTGTTCAGGAATCGTTCTTGACAGATGTTTGTGTCTGTGGGCCAGAGCAACCATTTTTCCCATTCAGGATCTGATGTTTTGTAAAATAGTATGTACATCGACCTCCCCCCTGTGTAGTGCTATTACTTGCAGGTGTAGGTATGGACGGTGTGTTCATGTCTTTGATCTTGGCTAACCCAAGGCAAGACGTTTGTTGGACAGTGTCATTCAAAAACATTATTTGATGTGGGATGATGCAGGCTCTAAACAAAGCTTCTATCCCTGCAGTTGCCAATCTTTTGTACACCAGACAGATTTTGTGTCAACTGTGCCTTTCCAAAAGTCGAAACCCTGTCTAGACAGTTGGGCAATAAAGGCTTCAGAATAAATCTGTTTTGTATTAGTTAACATATTTTTCGTTCCTGTTTTGTTCACATTTTTAAAGTAAAACGTTTCCGGATTGGATGGTTCAATCCATGGTGAAACCTGGTAAGTTTTTTCCAGGAGATGAAAAAAGTCTTGTGCTAGTTCTTTAAAAGCTTTTTTGGGCTGGCGTCGTTTCAGGTTTGCTTGGATCCTCAGAAAACGTATCAAAGTTAATGAAATAGCCAGAGGCAGTTCTGTCAGTGGTTGAAATTGCATCAGGATTTGTTGAAATCTCTAGCACCAGCTGATCACGTGTTACTTTGGTGTAGACAGGTGTATCAGGACGAACTTTTATTTGGGTTTCAAGAGGAATGAGTTCCATAGCATTGTTGCCAAGTCCTTCATTTCTTACTACTGACTCCTCAAACGTGAGGAGTCTTTCAGTTTGAACCTCTTGAATGGTACCTAGAGGAGTGCCTCTGCTACTTGGTCGGAGACCACAAGGCCTACTGCTTAGTATTGGCGACATAGTGTGGTTTGATGAGGTCGATTGACACAAATCTTTTCTCCTTTTTCCCCAGAAGTATTGTTCTTTTTCTCCCGGAAGTATTGCAGGTGTGGGGGCTGATGATCCAGGAGATAGGGAGGAGCTCCCCGACTTCGACACAGATAGTGGTGTCTGATACTAGTCAGGTGGGGATTGAATCCCCCAGGCGGGAGGAGAGACGGGAAGATACCCCTGGTTAAGATGTAGGTAGATAGACCTCTAGGTGGGTGAGCCCGGCGGGGGGGGGCAGGTGGGGGGCTGGGGAGGGACGGTAAGAGGGGGAATGTTTAGTTGAAAGTTTGAACGTTGGTTATTGCTAACGTTTAAGCAGATTGCTGGTTCGGTACACACCTCGAAGATCGCCATGAATGGATTCACAGTTGCTGGATAGGGACTGGGAGGATCCTTGTGCAGAACTGAGTGTAAATTGGAACTGTTTAACTGTGTGTTGTGAATCTCAAAACCGCAATAAAGAAATTTTTTTTTTTTTAAATGTATTGTTCTTGTTCCGTGGATAGCTAGGACAGGTACTGGTTGTCTGTAAGAAGGTCCAAATTCCTTCTTGTCCGCGATCTTCTCTCTGACTAGATCCCCAAGCTTTGGGATCCAGACAGGCCTTGCTGGGAGACGGCTGGATTTTCCCCAGTGGTGGTTGGCTTCAAGTACACGTTGCTTTGTTTCGATCTTAGTTTATTTAAATTCTGTAAAACAGCCAAACGATCTCTGGTATCAAATGGTTCATTTTCCACCACTGTGCCTTTACATTCGAGATATGGAACCCACATTCTTGTCCCAAATAGGACCTCATATGGAGTGACCACTCCCTAGAGAACTTCTTGGCAAATTGTTTAATGAGCATTGGACCCCATAAAGATGTTTGACCTACCCATCACCCGAACCCAATATCCAAGCTGTTATAGACTGCTTTATGTCCCGTTTTTTCCTTTCCACAACGGAATTTCCCTCAGGATGGAATGGAGAGGAGTACCGCAATGCAACGCCCAAACTGGCCATGGCTTTTTTGTAAGCTCGAGAGCTAAACGCAGGGCCCTGGTCAGAATGTAGTGTGCCAATTGTGTATGTGCCGATAAAGACTCGCAAATCTTTTATAACAGTTCGAGCGTCAGCTGAGCGCTGAGGCCACATCCATAGGAACCTTGAATTAGTGTTTTTAGGATTGCATTTGTCCAAATGGACACCTGCGCGTAGATAGTCTAATGCTGTCTAACAATGGTTTCTGTACTGGGCAGGCTGCTTCGCAGCCTTGTGTCTGGTGGCATTCTGCACTGCGATCTCTATTGCAGTCTATGCAGTTATTGGTGAAGATGTGAATCAGTGTATTAATTCCAGGCCACCAGTACATCTCTTTTAATGTTAACATGGTTTTAGAGATCCCTTGATGTGACAGACCCTCTCCCAGATGTGCTTCTTAAATCAAAGCTGCTCTACGTTCAATGTTTGGAATTACCCTATCCCCCACTCCAGGGATTTGAGCAAACGGAACGTTGTTCGCATCAATTATATACGAGTATTTGAGTGGAAATGTTTTAGGTAACGCTGCACCACTGCCTTTGCTTGAAGCATTGACAGCCAATAATATCTCACTGTCTATCCACGTTTTTGAACGAGTGATCGCAGCTACAGAAGCCGTTTGCACAGCCCCCTTCGTGGCTTCGTCAGCCAATGAATTCCCTGTAACGTAAACGCCATCACGTTGATGACTCAACGTGTGCATCACGTGAGTGTTTTGTAGTCCGTTTCGCAACTGAACTACTTGTTCCCAAAGCGTTTTATGCTTGATTGCGCCACCTTTTTCATCTCTGAAACCATTTTGAAGCCAATTCTGTAAATATTCATTGTATGATTGAACACAGTAAAAAGAATCGCACACTATCCGTATTTTCAAGTGCCAATTTGAATGCTTGTAGTTTAGCTCGCTGAGCTGTACAATCTCCCAGAGATTGTGTTTTAGTGACCATTGGTCGGAATTTACCATCGCGCATGCGACCTTTAACGATTGCGCACGCTGCACTGCAAGCTTGCTTACTTTCCATAGCGGGTTGTGCTGATCCGTCAGTATGAATTATAAATTCGTACTGATCAAGAGGGAGAATCTCAATAGGCAGAGGACATTCATGTTCATATTGCAGGAATGCTTGTGTTTTTAAATAAGGATCAAAAACATATTCAACATCTGTTACAGCAAGAGAATTAACCCATTGTATCCATCTTGGATGTAAAGCTTTTGCATTTGGAATGCTCGCTTTTTTAACTGCCTCTAAGGCTGGTACTGGAATCACGACAATAATGAGTTTCCTCTGAGCTAGAGCTCTTTCTTTTGCTACAGCGGTTTGAACTGCTGTCAGAATTTTTTCTGTCGAACTGAAGCGCATTTCCACTTGTGTATGCAAATGTGATTAGTATGCAATTGGTACTTTTTCACCTTTATTAAAAGTTAAGTAGGTGACTCCGCAGTGACCCGAAATTATTCGGATCACTAAACTGCGTGTATTTACGCGTGTTTGTAAGTGATTTGTTACTAACATGTCAGCTTGAAGTGAACGCAGGATATCTGTGTGTTCCTGTGTCCAATTTTTGATTTTGAAATCAGGTTTGATTAATTTGTAGAGTTTTAACCCTTTCTGCGTAATTTAGAATGTACGTTTTTCCAAAATTCAGGGAAAAACCTAGAATCGACTACGTTTTTCAGCATTTTTGGAGGTTGGAGCAGCGCACACTTTTCTAAAAAGTTAGCTGCCAGGCTTTTGCCTTCACTTGAAACCTCATATCCTAGGAAAAGGACATTGAGATGGGCAATTCAGGATTTTTTAAAGTTGAATTTATAGCCCTCAGAGGCGATGCCCAGTATAATGGTGTTCACCCTATTCAAGTGCCTATCCAGGTCATCGTCTGTCAGATAGATATCATCGACATATGACAATGCCTCATCATCATAAATTTGTAGTAACTCTGTTACTCTTGCTGAGAATAACCCCGGGCTGTTTCTGAACCCTTGTGGGAGTCGATAAAAGTGACGCTGAGTTCCCATTATTGAGAAAGCTGTCAAGTACCTACTTTCAGGTGCTATGTTTTAACAAAAGAAACCATTTGAAATATCCAATGTGGTTTTATATTTTTTACGCACAATGTTATTCATTAATGCTGTACTGTGTGCATTTTGCACTGCAAATGTCTTAGAAGAAGTGTTCAGGTGTCTGTATTCCAAATCTAGACGATATGTATGGTCTGGTTTGGAGACAGGAAACAAAGGATTGTTCATTGATGAGGTGCATGTTTCAATCACCTCTTGGTATTCAAGTTGATCTAAGATCTCCCTGACCTGTTTTTTAGCTTCTTGCCTAATTGGGTACTGCCTTTGTGCAGTAGGTTGATTTTTTTAACTGCATCTTTTGGTGAGGTGAGGCCTCATCCCATCCTACACGATTTTTGTATAATGCTGGGGCCTGGGCAACTGCCCATTTCCTGGCATACGTATATTTTTGGTGTATTGGAACATGGTTGGAGAAGGCTGGCATAATGATGTCTTCGCCATGTGGGCACTCCCTGACAAATTCTGGTGGCCAGTCCTGTTATGCTAGAAGTATATCATAACCCCATGAAAGTTTCTCCCAAAAGAGTGCTCTCATTTTTCTTGGTATGTCTCCCTCCATCCGGAGTGTTATTACATATAACCTTTGTGGAGTCCTAACCCTGGTGTCTACAGTCTCAACTGTGATGTACTCATTCAAGTCCACTATCTCCAGAAGTTCCTTCAGGTTCTGGCGAGCTATTGTTACTTCAGCTGCACTGTCCAGCATTGTCTGAGCCCATTCTCCGTTCTTGAGTTGTGTTCTCAGAGTTCTCGGCATGTCTGATCTTCAGACCTGCTACCTTCTTCTTAGTGAATTGAGGTGTTTGTTTGTTTTTCTGAACGTGTTGATCGTCTTTGGACTTCACGTGTTCTTCTTTGTGATCTGACTGTTCTCTTCCTTCGGATGTCTATGACGATATCTGAAAGGTACGAGAGGAAAGTGTATCAGTATCTTGATACCTGTCAGGTTTTCTCAAATTATCCCTATTCCTGAGGTTATACCTCCTTTCAGAGGGCTCCTTTTGAGGAGACCTACCTCGGGATTGAGAACGTTTCTCTTTTGAATGTGGTTTGTTCTTTTCCCACTTCTTTTTAGAAGATGTAGGATTGTGTTTAATAGAGTCCTTCTCAGGACCTTCAGACAGTTGTGGTTTAAATGATTTTCCACCCAAATTATCTCTGCCTAATTCTTTATAGGATTTTTCTATTACTCTGGGTAGTTCTTGTTGATGTTCTGTTACATCAAATTCCCTTAAACGTTGCCGGATCGCCCCTTTAATATTAGATAATATTATTGTTGAGACCTGGTCGAAGTTTTTTAGTAATTTCATACCTAAATTCAGAGCAGGCTCTGCCACGTATTCATTTTGAATTTGTTTCAGGACATTAGGTATTACCGCAATAGAAGGAACGCCATGTGTTTTAGTATAGATGGCAGCAAAGACTGTTCCCCAAGTGGTGCAGTCCTCCAGATGTGGTGTTATCCCCATTGGTAAACAGATTGTTAGGATTCTGTGTTTCTCATAAGGGCTAGTATTAGGAAATACTGCTTCGATTTGAGTAATTCTTTCAGCTATCCAGAATGGAATTTGTTCACGTTTTGTGGGAATTGTACCCATGACTGCGTGTAAAGTCTGTGGAGTAATTTTTAGTGTATTCCCCTGGTGAGGGGTTTGATTTAGAATGGTTAATGAGTAATTCATCATCTGACATCTCTTCGATGTCAGGATGAGGTGTGTAGCCGGCTTAAATCGGCCATGTTGCTCCTGGTCTACCTAGTGGACTGAGCCTGGTAATGTGATTATAATGTTTTAGGGCGCCTTTAAACCAGAGATTATGTTCCTGGTATGTGAGTGGAATTTCAACATTCTCAAAAGGAATATATTCCTCAGGTGGTTCATCTTCTTTATAGAAGTGAAACACTGTTGTTACTGGATTTGATTCTGGGAATACTATCCATGAATAGAATACCTCTGTCTGAAAAGATTCATGTGCTTCTATCACGAAAACTGCTCTACCACCTCTTGGTGTTAGGCCATGTTTTATAAGAGTGATGGCTCGCCTTAAATGTGGATCAATGTTTATAACACCCTCATCGGTTTCATTTAAACCTGTAAGATTAAAAGCTGTTACGACTTGGTCAGTCGTAGTTCCACCGGTCATGGTATTATCCCCGTTTTGGGATATTGTTTTTGAAAAATGTAGAACAAGTTTCAAGGAAACAAATAAAGGTGCACAATATTTTGGAACACTGTATCCTTCAACGTTGAACAAACCAAACAGCTAATACATAGGATTTTTGTCCTACTCAGCTATGGCGGATATTAACCCTACCCACTCCAGACGTCTTATGGAGTATTATGAGTAGGGGTCTCTGAGAAAAGCACGATTGAGTTACTTCACTATCTAGCGTTAAATGAGTGCCTTACCAAACCCGTTGGGCGCCATGTAGTGTAGTCCTATTTCCCTTATAGGCTCTGCGCATTGGAATAATATACACTATAGTTGTGGCATAGGACTGGGGTCAGTATGCCTCTATCGAGTACATTAAACCTAATTACATTGTGTGCAAGCTAACTCAGAGGCCTTTTAGAAACTCCTTGAATAAACAAGAAGGGAGTAGTTTATGGCAACCGCATAAACATGACATCTTTGTTTCCCTTAGAATCGGAACATGTCTCAGAATCGTGGAAACAACAGATAACAGTTTCACTCAGTCAATCGTGCATGCTTAGTTTCTTCAGAGTTACACAGATATAGATAGACGGGCGTTTCAATAAAAGGATTTATTGAACAGTCTTGTTTCTCGTGTAAGAGATATGAGCTGTTACAATCGCAAGACAGAATGCAAAATATAATGCAAAATATAATACGCACAGCGTAAGAAGAAATACTGCAACAGCATTGTCTTCTAGCTATGACATATATTCATATACATATACATAAATAACATAGGCTAAAAAGTGTATATTCGTTTGATACTTCTAAATCGTTCTACCCCAGCGTACCTAACCTAAGTGTAGTACAAGTTAAGAAGTAGGTGCTCTATGCTATAGTATTGCATATGCCAAGTTTGTATGCCAAGAGTCCCTCTAGGTTCTTGTCAGCTCCATACCTTAGAAGTAGAGAAGTGGGAATGTCTTCCTGGATCTCAATCTCTAACACCCCCGCGAAGGGAGTCGGAACACTGAAAGCTGGATTCTCTGCGAGCAGGGATGACAGCGTCTGGTCAGTGCGTCGGGCGGGGACTCGAATACTTCCGAACTTGCCGAGGCGAGCCGTATCGAGCTGTGCAGCCAAGCCGTGGTTTGCCATGGTAAGGGCAGGTATATTTATACCTGGAAGGTGCTCAGTAATGTTAGCATTGACGCAAAGTCGGGCAGAGGAAGACGTCATGAATGAACCCCTAAGGAATAGTATTTCATGCATAATAGATGAGTTCTTGGAGAATTCAATAATCCTAGCTAGGGAAAGTCCCAATGGCTTAAGGGTCTGGTTTCTAAGAACTCGTTGTGACGTGGTGATGGACGGATGTAGGTGACCATGCCTGTATTTGGATAGCATGGCTAATGCCTAAATAAGGACTGGGATTCTTTGCCTAAATAAGGGCAACGCGAATTGTGCCTATATTTGAAGCCATGATTTAGGAAAACCTGTGTACGGACATCTAAATCGAAACACAGCAACCTGGGATTTACTTTCAGCTACACTGAGCAATAAAAGACCCCCACAGTCGGTGCGTCTTAGTGCTAGGACGATTAGAGTGTCGGGCTGTTGCCCTCTTGAATCTTTACGACCAGAATGTGAACCAACTTGCCTTTTTGACTATCCTGACCCATTTACTGCTGCTAATGACCTCTTATCTGAGGATAATAGCCTTGTATCCGGGAGTGGCGCAGATCTCATAGAGCAGGAAGTCCGGGGCACAATCAAAGAGATAGTGAGTGGTAAAGTCTTTTGGCTAGATGGCCTCCCCTACAATGTTATGCAATGTATGCCTCAGACCTCATTCCTAGATTGGTGACCCTTTTTAACTATTTCCAGGCACTGGGGCTGCTCCCTCCCTCATTATTTGAGGCCACAATCAAAGCCTTGCCTAAGAAAGACAAAGAACCACTTCTTTTGGACTCATATTTCCCCCTCTCGATGCCTAAGGCGGACTATTAGATCCTTAGCAAGATACTCCCGATTTGATTACTACCCCATATGTGCTCTCTCAACCATTGTGATCAAACCGACTTTATCCCTACCCATAGCACCATGCCTAGTATCCGTCAGCTGCTACTCACCCTGGATCAGCAGGAGCGACTCTCACCAGACTCCCCAGGCACATCCATAGAAATCAGGAAAGCATTTGACTAGCTCCAGTGGGATTTCCTATATGCCACCTTAATTGGCATGGGTTGCTGACTGCCCTTCGTTAAGTAGACAAGACGCTTCTACAAGGGTCTGCTGGCTCAGGTTCGCACCAGTTCAGTGATCTTGGAGCCGTGTGCAGTGGGGCGGGGTACCAGACAAGGTTGCCCGCTTTCACCATTACTGTTTGCCCTGGCTCTAGAACCATTTGCTTGGACAATACAACAAGGGGACCATTATTGAGGCTTATCCCTTTCTACCGATTGCCTTTATCTTTTTTATCTTTCACTGTATGCAGATGATATGCTCCTATATATGAGAGGTGAGGAATCGGATCTGGGAGAAGCAGTAAATTAATTGCAGGAGTTCGATCGCTTCTAGGGGTTAGAGGTGAACTGAATTAATTCCTGGGTCTACCCTCTTTGAGAAGGTCCATACCGAACTGCCCCAACCCTACAGTGGGAGCAGGTGTCCATTTGCTATTTGGGAGTGGCCATATATTGCACAGTGGATTTGCTTTATTAGAGGAATCTGCTCTGTGCTATAGTCACCTTGAAACGCTCGTGGCTTTTTAAACCTCCCTTCCTCTGTCGGTGGGTGGCAGAGTAGTGATATCTGAAATAGTATTGCCTCGCCTTCTCTACATCTTTGCCCCCCTCCCAGTAGAGGTCCCACGAACGTTCTTCAGTGAATTGGACAGTATCATGCTGACATTGTATTGGGGACTCTCACAGTGCTGTGTGGTGCTGAAGACACTGCACTTGCCAGTGGAGGAGGGTGGACTCGAAGCACCGGATTTTGAACTTAACTACTTAGCGGCGCACTTACAGAGTGTTACCCGCTGGGGGGGTTGCCCTATAGGACAGAGTGGGATGTTGTGAACGTGACCTGCCTTCCAGGGATCTCTTAACCATTATCTTGTGGAAACATAGACTTATATCTCTGGCCTGCAATACGAACAGATTAATTAAAAGAGCACGCTTGTTTGGGCTAGGGCGTTGAATAGACATGCACTAAATTGCCCTACTCTTTCAAATTACCGTTACTGGTTACCCGATGCTTGGGACAGTGGGTAAGTCGGTCGGGACTACACCGTTGGATGGAACTGGGGATTAATATCTTGGGAGATTTATTTGTGGGAAGTGAGTTCTGTCCCTTCGCGGAATTGCGGGAGACAAAGGATCTACAGGTGGGACATTTTTTGCTGAATGGATCTCTGCTGCACAGGAGCGCGAGTGGTGGGGTCATGTCATTGAGGAACCACTGGAGCATGAATGTCTGCATTATATCTTAAAAGCCCGGACAAAGGAGCACTGTTGAGGGGAGGACAAATGGATCTGATGCGTCAGAGACAGCATTGGGAGGAAGACTTGGGTATGCAACTGACTGACCAAGCTTGGAGGTGGGTGAAGGAATTCACTCCCCAAGTATCCAGGAATGCCCTCTGCAAGCTCATGCAGCTCTATTACCTTCACAGGGCATACCTCACTCCAAGGCAACTCCATGCTATGTTCCCCGGTACAACCGTGTATCCTCGTTGTATAGTGGAACATGCAGACTTCTTTCACGTGGTCTAGTCTTGCCCATCATTGATGTCATATTGGTCAACTGTCCTCTATGTCACTTGCTGAGCCACCGAGCGGAACGTTGAGCTCACTCTTCAGTTGTGCATACTGGGTCTCCATACCTATAGCGCAGCTCATAAGGTGAAAGATAGATTCATAGACGTGGCACTCATTGTTGCTCGTCAACAGTTGACCATGAGTTGGATATCGCCAAGAGGAACTGATGGTATAGGTGGAGACTGGAGTTGGTGAAATTGGACTGTGAAAGGGAGGCGATACCGAAGAAAGAGAGTAGAGGAGTACGTAGGATCCCAATATTACCCAAGTGGGATGCTATACTAGTGGTTTGCCCCAGACTGGGTCTAGATGGGCGAATTGTAGAACAGGAACCGCTTCGCCTTCCTCTTACTTACGAGGAACGGCTCTGACCCAGCAGACCAGCCCTTAAACAGCTTATAGTATGGTGGTCTGATAGATTGCAGGAAACTGGCTGTCAAATGCATAGACTGATGCCTATTTTATTTTACAGAGTTTTATATAGCGCGAACTTGACCCGAATCGGGTATCAGAGCGCTTTTCATAGCACCAGTTGCATTACATGAGGACACATTCATTTTTGGTAGGCAAGGGGAGATTAAGTGATTTGCCCAGAATCACAGGATGTTCAGTGTCATTGCCGAGACTAGAACCCAGTTCCCCAGATTCAAGGTCGACCGCCCTAACCATTACGGGCAGGCGTAGGGCTGGGCAGTTGATTTAATCCTGGGGCCGAGACTAGGGTACTTTGGCTCCATTGCTGCCCCCTACTTGATGCATCATTACTTGTCCAATGTTATTCTGCCCCCTACTTGATGCATCATTACTTGTGCAATGTTATTCTATGTGGCTCGCCACATCGATGCATATCAATGTTTCTGTCTTTTACGTTTGCCTTTTGTACCCTTTTTTGGTTGGTTATGGTTTGATTAAATTCAAATAGTAATACATTATTTTTAAAAAAATTAGGGGAAGTGACGCACTAAACCAGGTGGTTCCTGCCATGGGTTAACATGTCATGGGGAGGCTATCACACCAGAGAAAAACTCTGAAGCACTGTAATAGCCACCCTGGGCCTATTTATTATATCCCTGCTTACCATATAGAGGCAGAGTCTCTGGCGATGCCTCCTAAGAAGGAAAATAGGAGATAAAAAGTCAAACACAAAAAGACAGTTTTTCATCGAAGGTCTTGTTCTCTACCACATTATTGAATACCAGAGGGGACTAAACTTCTTGCAGTGATGTGTTAATTCTAGCAGCCCCTTAAAGACAGCAGCATACAACAAATAATATGGAAAAGATACTACAAATATTATGGAAAAGAAAGTGACCTTTATTGGAGAGAGGTTTTAATCTTTAGACTTGTTTGTGCAAGATAGAGACGCACATGCAGTATATATCATTAAATGTGACCCACCTGAAACTACACTGGAAGTTCTTGAAAGACATGATCGCTCTTTGAAGTAAATTAAAAAGACTGTGCAATAATAGCTATAGTGCATTTGGAGTCTCTGGAGGCACAACATTAGTGCAGCAAACATACGCCTACGACGGACGCATGTTCTCCTTGAAAATTTAAACTTGCCTGAAGCGATGCATATATTTTTTTCATAAGTAGGTTCTTGCCACTCCCCCTGCTCTTATTTTGGTGTGTATAATTTAACAAGCTTTTCCAATGCAATAGTCTCGCATTTGGCAGAGTTTAAGCTATTGGCATTGTAAACGACAATACATTTTATTTATTTGTTTTGATAATTAACACATAAATAAAAGACATTGTCATTTACAATGCCAATAGCTCAAACTCTTGTAAATGTGAGCCTATTTCATTTCAAAGAAGCGGCCGCCATTGTCCCGGCAGCTTGGAAAGTGAAAGCGTGCACGGAGCACTGAATGTTGCACAAAAGCATTTTCTGCCTGCAGTAGGAGAAACGCATTAACCCCTTCAGCGCGGCGGGAATTCCCCCGCGGTGCTGAAGGGTTCGAGCGCGGGCGTGGCCATGACGGAACGGTTCCGTCATGAGCACAGCGCAACCGATGCTCATGACGGAACCGTTCCGTCATGGGCATGGAAGGGGTTAAAGAAAATAGTGCTTACAGACTAAATATGACATACCATGTAACAACAGAAGTAAAGAGCCAGTCCTCATCGAAGGTTACAAATGAAGACTAGGCGGTACTAAGGAGGGACTAACAAGCCTATTAACGAATCAGAAGCCACCATTTACAAAGGACAATGACACAAGCTAATGAAAAATATGGGCAGAGAGTGGGCGGAGCTTAAAATATATACCCGAATACAGCATGCCTCGCAGAGCAGCGCACGCGCTGCCCAGGCTCGAACTAAAAACTGCCTACTATAGAAGGTATGAAGGATGTGACCTTGAAGGAAACCATCTTTGCAGAGCTAGTTAAGAAGACCAGCAGAAAAAGACGGTCAAGCATGTAGGCAGTAGGCTCTGCATGGTTGCCTTGGGTGGAAAAAGAGCGATGATTTACCAGATTAGAGCAGATCAACATGAGTGAAAGGGCAATTGCTCCAAGTGACCAAAAGAATTTGTGGTTTTGACGGCTGAGGCTTCTCTTTGGCACCCTAAAAAACTTGAGAGTATCATACAAACATAAGTTACATGTTTTCACCCAGATTTCTTGAACGTGGTGTGGAGCTAGGGATTGGGCTGTGGTGAAGTAAACCCCCTGAGATGTTCTAAGAGATGGGCGGTATATGGCTACAGCTTGGCAGGTAGACGAGACTGAAGCATTCTGGTGCTTTGTTGTTTTATATCACCATCCTTGAGATGTAATGTTCTAAACGTTACCCTGGGCTCTCTCTCTTTCACTATATTCCCTTAATTTGTCTCATCAACTGATGGTGGGTACTAGAAACTGTGATAGTATTTTTTTCTGCCGCAGGAAAACCTTTGGGCTTATGCTGTGATTTAATCCTTGTCGTTATTGTTGCTTTATGTTTGAAAGGTTCCTCAGGAAAAACTGCATTATAATAGAAAAAAAGAAAGTATCTCCCCCTGCAATAATTTTGTGTAAGCTCACATAAACAAACCATTAGGAGAGAGAGGCATAGATTACTCCCAGGAGAAGGCATGTGTGAGAAAGATCGGACAGAAGAGTGGTAGTATATTGATCTTTTGGCCTCTGCAGTCATTAGGGTTCCTGAGCCTTCCACCAATTGAAAAAAGTATTTAAGTCACATCATGTACATTTTCAAGAAAATCTATATTGTCGTCAAGCACAATGCTAGTAGTAGGACACAAAATAAACAGTGGATCAGTTTGGAAGCAATATGTTGGGGCACAATCATGGCAATCATAGTTGAAAAAGGATAGTTAATACGTTCAAGCCTGGATCTTAAGGATCCCTAAATCCCAACCACGAAATGCCATTAAGCAGCACAAAATTATGTAGACATGTGTGCTTTAACCGGATTGAGCTCAGCTTTTATTCTCCAACACGTGTATAAAACGCATATAAGAATTATGAGGAGGTCGGAAAAAATGTTTTGTGAAGTCTGTAAGGCCACCAAGAAGGATGTCAAAAGAATCACAATGAATTTACGTGCTGCAACAAAAACCCTCATCCGTAGAAGCCCATGTAAATATTTTGTAAAACCAGAGGTCCATAAACACAAATCAGCCTCTAGGATATCATCTAGTCCACATCAGACAGAAAACTGTGGAAAAGATTGGACCACTTAAGCTATATACAACTATAACAACCTGTATCAGGACTTGTTAGTCATGAGCCACTGTCTATATTTTTCTGCCGAGACCATCCTTCCCTCCAACCACATACTCTCAAAGATATAAAGCTTTGAACCACTCCAACCCAGACAACATTTTGTTATTCATAGGCATAACCTGGAAAGGACTCCAATAAGGTTAGGACATCCCAAATTCTCAGACAAGATACTCATCATTATTTTTCTTATTCATGTTTTATTACACTGTAATTTATAGTACAGAGTCTCCTGGTGCTTTAGAATCAAATCTGGTTAAACCATCTTGCAGAGAGGGAGCAAGAGAAACTATTGAAACACCATGATTAGAAATCGTTTCTGCATCCAAAAAGGTTAGAAATCAGGGATGAGCAGTAAACAATTTCCTTATATCTGGAAAGTTTTTACATCCCATTTGGGTAAGGTAATATTTTTATAATGAGAATTAAAGATTTCTCAAAGAGCTGAATTGATGTGTAGAGGTGTAGCTTGAGAATTTCTGAGAAACAAAATAGAACTGCTACCATAAAAACCTTATATTGTATGCATGCTGATCCGAATTGGGTTCTCTAATGCCTGGGAGCCAATAAAGCTGTTTAAGGTGTCCAGAAACATTGTCAACATTTTTAAGATTAAACAGAATCCTGATGAAAGCATTCTGCATCTATAGGAGCCGAGCTGGACTTCACTTTGGAAGTTGTAGATAGACTCAGTTGCAGTGATTTAGCCTACATTGAATGTATGCATTGACTATGACAACTCTGTAAAAAGGAAAGAAAAGAAACTATTCTCCACAGAGCTCCCAAATGCCAGGAAGAGAAAGTTAAGGACCCCCAATCCAGCAATCGGGAGAACCTACATTTTCCACCCAAAAAAGTGCAGGTCGAAAGGGGGGAGAAAACCCTAACGCAGGCCTAGTATTTACTCCCCAATATGTTTCAAGTGGTCTATCTGACATTTTAAACAGAGGGAACCTTCTAAGACTTCTCCATTACATACCGTCTCTGAAGCACCTTACCACAGTTGATCACCACTCGGTAAAATTCACTCACATTCCTGGAATAAAGACAACTGAATCCACAATTACCAACTGGAACTCCCCCCTTCCTCCAGCATGTGGCGGTGCTATCCTTCCCCATCCACCCCTTGCTTGCTTGACGCTGGGCCTGTCAAACTGAGCGACAACCCCAAGACATTGATCCCCACATGAGAGAACAAGGCAGAATCTCAGGTCTGTATCATCTCACTTGGGGGTGAGCCAGACTAGAGGGAGGGGGGTGGGTAGTTTAGAAATGTTCTGTTTTAATTGATTTTGTTGGACAGCATACAATTAAAACAGCTGACGCAGTTGGTCGATCCTAAAAATGTCAAACACCCCAAATGGGCTATTACTTGTACTTGAATGTAAAATGTTAAGACGATCATGCTCAAGTCCATTGTACCTATATTATAAGAGTTATATACCAACTGCAGCAGCAATTAAGCATGGTGCAACACTATATAAAATCATTAAATTATGTTTAAAAAAAACAAAATTACTAACTGGGACTCAAGAACCATCAGAGATGCCATCCTCAATTAGGCCCGTAAGTTTGAGGAATGGGGTATCGAGCTAGAACCTATTCAGCCACGCAAATATCCATACATCCTAATCGAAGATCATAGAACGCCGCCCAGAGGAAGCATATTGAAGGGTGCTTGGGGCTCAATCCATGACTGGCTAGTAAGGTCCACGCTGGCATCTAACCCCCTGACAGTTCACTGTGGCATTAATTTTAGGATCATTCGCTGGCAACCTGCAGCTGTGTATCAAGAGAGGAGAACCCAGCAGCAAACACCTGGAGGCTGCAACCACTATTACGCCATCTAGCAACACAGATCTCTCCTCTTCTTCCGTGCTCCTTCAGACGAGAAAACATGCATCAAAAGACCAACTTTCCATCATCTCCTGGAATGTGGCGGGGTTGGCCTCAACGCTACAATCTGATCAGGGTCACAAATTCCTTTAAAGTAGTGACATCCTATGTCTGCAGGAGACATGGTCACGGAATCCCAAGGCAATACATGGATTCTACAATAGAGGGGGCATGGCCAGCAACATGGCTGACTAGATGCAACCGCCGGAGCTCCAGCTGCCCCACTTAAATCCGGACAATAATCCTGCTTTCAAACATGTCTTTAAAGGATCAATTGACATCCCGAATGTCCACAGTACCTGGTGATGCGGTTGCGGGAAGATTCTGGGATTTGAAACAATAGGGAAAGAGCTCCTCCAGATCCACGACAGAGAGGAGGCGGAAGAAGATGGCGCTCAGAGAGACGCGGCGACCCCAACGTATTTTTTTTTTTTTTTAATCTGTTTATTATTTTGAAGTAGAATACATCTCGCTGTTATCTGTTAGCAGCGTAAACATGACGAACACAACGTTTCAACAACATTACAGTTCCAGATAGATTCATGGAAAACTGTTTGAATCAATTAAACTGTTTTGTTGATTGAAGGTCAGTTATGATTGCTACGTCCAGTGATTTGGATCGACTGAGGACAAGCCTGTTTGATTGTTTTATTTTTTTCTGAAATGAAATTAGAAACACTATTAATTCTTGAGAAGTGGCTATATCATTAGTCGGAAGAAGAGAGGGGCTTGTCTGTGTATTCATTTTGTGCAATGTTTTCAAAGGAATATTACTGGTTGCTAGGATTTTTGGGCCACAATACACTCTTTTTGCTTTTCTAACAATATATGTATAATTAAGTAGTTATCTTGTGCATCTTTCAGATGTGTTTTTAGTTTGTGGCGGTTTGTAAAAAAAATTCAAAGCTTTCCCTTTTTTATAGAAGATGTTTAACATGTATATCCGTTTTAGTACTGGGCTCAAGACATCTAGACGGGTGCTTACATAGTGGTTAACCATGTCGACAACATTTGTTGGATCTTGAGGATTGGACTTAACAATAGAGTGAGCTCCACGATTCGGTTTACATCACCATTTACTACTGACGGCACTCATCTATTATTTACCTGTTACTCCACTTTACCTCCCCCACTTGTGTGCTCCGCTAAAGCATGATAAGGCGTTTGGTGTGAGTGGATGTGAGGAGACAAGCTGAATTTTTGGAAATAATTGTCACTCCTGCGAGATGAAGCATCACCTTAACAGGGTTAGAGCACAATTCTTTTTCACATTTATGGTAAGCATGGCTTCAAGTGGGATGAAAAAACTGGGGGGGGGGGGTTCTCTCAAAGGGGAGTGGCCAATGTAATTAAGGGAGTGGCTTAAAAACATGTAAGCTAAATATCTGTCCTTAGTATAGTGTGCTGCCTGACTTGTATTTTGCAATTCCTGTCATTACATCCAGATAAATGATACAACAATTAACATCAAACCTACAACAAGTCAGGACTATTGGCTTTGTCAATGGTTGTTAGTTGCATAAGATAAATAAGCAGTAACTATGGTTTGTATATAATATTGAAAAAGATTTCACTTAAAGCCCTGGTGACACCCCGACAATGTTGCTGCTCCTGAGTTTCAAAAATAGAAGGGAAGTCCAGAGGGAACATGACTCTCTTTAAAGGATTTCCCTTCTCCTACAACGCTCACCTGGCATGACGTCATGCCGTAACTTCTCTACTAGTGAGAAGTGAGCAGTGTGAGCACGGGCACATCGATGTGCCTGCTGTCATTGCAGTCTGGAAAAAAAGGACTGCCTGTGACAGGGCACAAAACAGAGCCCGAGAGAGACCCGTTTCGAGGCCTCCTTTAAAAAACTGCTGGTGCTCAGCACCGATTATACCCGGTCCACTTAAAGTCCTGATGGTAAGTAATGTGGATTTATAAGTTAAAACAGCCTGTGCCTCAGACTCGGAATAGAGGTTTAGCCCCCATGAGCTGTCTACAAGGAATGCAGTGATAATCAGTAGTTAATGCATAGTAACAATGGGGTAACACTGTGTCTCTCAGAACCTGGATATCTATATAGAAAGCAACAATTGGTTCTGTCGGGTGACAGCAATTGCTTTGGATTCAAGGGTTTAATCATATAACATATTTATGCATTAGTAATAAAGTTGAACAAGAAGACAAAAAACAAGCAATTTTATGCTGCATAATATGCATTTAATTGAAACCTTGTTATGCTTTATACGGTAAGGCGGTCAACAATTAACTTAATGAGTGGAGTCACACTCAGTGTAGTGAAAAAGCGACGGCGCTCAGTGACATGGGTGAAGTGAGGGTGTTTTATATATGAGTGAGGCAAATATTTATACAGATTAGACACGATAGGGAAAAACTAAAATGGTCAGTATAAACGGGAAATCAATGTCTCTGGTAGGATGCACGATTGATTGGTAATTTAGGACCAGATGACCTGAAGGGACTGAACCAATAACAACGTCGACGTTTCGACCCTGACATAAGCCTTATTTGAAAAACGTCATGACAGGTCATCTTCAGGACAAGATGAGGGTGAGTTGTTGACATCCTTACCGTATAAAGCATAACAAGGTTTAAAGTAAATGCATATGATGCGCATAAAATTGTTTGTTTTTTGTCTTCTTGTTCCAACTTAAAGACTAATGCATACATATATGTTATGTGATAATCAGTAGGTCTTTGAAAATAGCTGCAATTTCTCCTCCTCTTTCTACATCTGGTCACATTGTAAAACTTAATTTCCTGGAGGGACAAGGTTCTCAAAGATAGAGCCACGGTCATCTGATATCCAGGACACTGTAAGAAACAGCAGATGCTGATCGTTATTTGTAATTAAAACATTTATAGGGCTTCTGGGTTTTTTTCTTACCACAGACCTCCCTCACATTCCAAAATCATATGTTCCACTTTTGATTAGAAGCATATTGGTTAGGTGTCTTTTTTTTAATAATCACTTTTTTAGATTTTGACGGTTGCTGCAAACGGGCAGTAAAGGCAAAGTGTTTACATAAATACGTAGTAAAATGATAGTATAGATTACCATATTAAGCATTGGTGTCATTTAGGAGAATGGGATTTAACATATTTTAATGGTATAGGATGAAATAGTGTAACCGTTTGCAGCAGATCTTTGCTTCTAGTTCTAGAGAATAGTTGCTAGAAAATGTTGCAATTAATATTGTATCTGACTAAGTACAACAGTTTGGTTGTGCTGGTCGGTTATATGTGAGGCAGCATGGCTGCAGTCAGGGGTAGAAAGACATACATGCCCATTGCTTTCATCACTGCTGCCATTTTATGGCAGTGATAAGGCTCTACACACTATATTATAGCACTTGACTAAATCAGAACCTGGAAAGTGACGTTGCTGGTGACAGCAAGTGGAATAAGTAAGCAAAGCAAATATAAGGACAACAAAATATAGCTAAAATATAAGTTAAGTGATTATATAATGCTTTGTCCCACACACAGCTGTTCTCTGCCTGTTTGCTCCGTGTGGGGGGCAAGCACCACGTCCCTTCGCAGCAGGAGCCACCGCCAGCCAATTGGAGCACTCAGAGGCGCTTTAAAACTCAACGCGGGCTCCCGCAGAGCAGGTCCTGCACTCAGCTGTTCTCTGCCTGTTTGCTCCATGTGGTGGGGCAAGCACCACGTCCCTTCGCGGCAGGAGCCGTCGCCAGCCAATTGGAGTGCTCGGAGGTGCTTTAAAACAACGCAGGCTCCCGCAGCGCAGAACGCGTGCGGGCCAAGGGCGGGCCCGTCCTTGCCCGTCATCGTCCGGAAGAGGCTGGGCTGGGCCCCCACCCTAACATCTGCCTCCTAAACTTAAGGTAATCACACACTTTTCAAATTTACCCTAACAGCGCATGTGGACATTATGAAGAGAAGGAAGGCACCGGCAGAGACGGAAGGGGGTGGGAAAGTAGTCACAACTCTCAACGCGTTTCTGTCAAGAGCTGCAAGCGTTCTCTCCCACAAGATCGAAATAACAGAGAGACGCTCATCGATGGAACCTTTACTACACCCTAACAGGTCACCTTTATTGAGCACTCCAGAAAAAATCTTGCATTCCTCACTAATTTTATCGGCTCCATCTGATGATCTCCCACCTGGCCAACGGTTGTCCTCACCTTCTATTGAACCGTCCACTGCTCTTAACTGGAGGACTGATGTGTCATCATCCCCAGTTAACCTTGCTGTTAACCTGCCAACAAGTCGATTCGGGGAGGAGTAACCCAAAACATCTCAAATTACCCGAGCTACAAAACCTAGGGCAGCTCGCGCTAAGACGATCATGGCAAATAATCCGACAACTGCCCCGCACCCTCCAGCCAACATCTTGCCCTGTGACATAGCTTCGGACAAATCCTTTTGGCAGGAAGCAACTTAACTCATGTCCACCCTACTCGATCTTATTATGCTGAAGCTGACTCAAATTGAGGAGAGACTAGCCAGTTTAGAGACTCAAAATTTGCGAGCCCCTCCCAAAATGGCGCCCCTCAATGTTGACCATCTCCCTGCAGTCACAGATAAGCCTAAACCCACTCCACCCCCTAGTCCGGGCGTAAACCCTTCATAGTCCTTGGGTATTCCAACATGGCCATCTGTGCAGGGGGTTTTGTTCCCCCAGCCTGTGCACGATCTATTGACCAACTGGAGGTCGGCGCCCCAACTCCTTCTTTGGGCATGGGTAGAAACGACCAACGGGCTCCAACAGGACCGGGTGAAACAACTCAGAGACCTGTTCCATCGGAATCTCAAGTTCCTACCTGGGAAGAGGGGGTCAATCATCAAAGTCAACCCTTTTATCTTCCACCAGCAGCCTCACCTCTTGTGCTGGTCCTGGGAAATGTTCCTCCTTTGTGGGTCCAGCAACGTGAATCAACGACACAGTTAATGGACAAATGTTTGCACTGGCTATCTAATCATCTTATGGACCGGTGCACAGGGCGCTACCAGGTAGCAAATAAGATCATTATGGCAAGTAGGGTGTCGTGGGTTGGTAACTCTAACAAATCCTTTGCAGGGGACTGTGTGGTAATACATTTTAATCAAGCGCACTTTGGCAGTGCGCTTCTTAAAAGTTTACACAAGACATCTCTTAGGAACACGCATATAATTCCCCTGGAACTGGAGTACTTTTACAGGCAGGGTTGTAGGCAGGGTCCTTTGCCAGGATTTGCGCAGCAGGGTGAGATGAGGCCAGCGATAAATGTTCCACGAGATCTTGATTATGAAAACACATGCTTCGTCTCAGGGGTTGGCCTATCAAATAGATATACCCCTCTCTCAGACCTGGAAGCATGCGATTGACCATTACCACCGGGTGATTGTCCGACTCTCACCTCAGAGCAAGTAATCCCCGCTCTGCAGGTAACTCCCATGCCCCTTTTAACACAGACGCTGGTGGATGGAAATAAGATACATTTGGCATTATGGAACGTGGTAGGGATCGTCTCCAAGTTGGGTAATGCTGAGTGGCAAAACTACTGGTTAAAGCAGGATATCATTTGTTTTCAAGAGACATGGGCCGAGGACCCAGTGTATTTTGATGGGTATCGTACCTTTTAGACACCAGCTGTGCCCTTGGCATCAGGCAGAGCGAAAGAGTTTTTTGTTTTTTTTTAATAGCAAACTTTATTGCATTTAGATTTGACACAAACTTACATCGGTAGCAGAACCACACATTAGTTTGATACAAGTATACAGAAGTTTTCAGAGTAATGCTCACCAAAGGGAATAGATATACCGTTGTATAAGGACGAATGTCATCTCTCAGGCACTCGAACACTCACGGGGGAAGGAGATTGAACCATTTACCCCATATTCGGCCAAACATCTCAGGACAGCCTCTGGCCGCAAAAAGGGGCTCCTCTTGGGCTCCACACCAATCCACTCCCTGCTTCCAGCGCCTAACAGTGGTTGGCCTGGCCTGGGACCACAAGGCGGCAATGTCCTGTTTCGCCACCGCCGTTCCCAGCAGGCGTTTATCTGCTCTGGATCCATGCTGGCCCTCCAACACCCCGAGCAGCAGGCACAGCGGATCATGGAGAACCACTCAACCCAGGGCGCCCGTGAGCTCCCCCTCCACTTCCCTCCAGAACGATTCAATAACGGGGCACTGCCAGACCACATGAAAGAAGTCCGCAGTGGTATGAGAGCAGCGCGCACAATCGGAGGAGGACCACAGATTAGCTTTGTATAACCACACCGGCGTGAGGTAGGCCATATGTAGGAAATAAAGTTGGGTAAGACGGAGTTTGGAGGAGGTTGTCAAGGTCTTGGGCGCCATAAGGGCATGCGTAGTCGAGCGAGAGACGCGGGACCATTATTAACTAGGGATTTGTAAATTCTCGACACCCCTCCTCTACCAAGGTCACCCATCAACACCTGGGCCTCCAAGGGACTGAACTCTGGAAGGGTAGTAGGACTGGGAATGTGCACCTGTAGAGCGTGGCGAAGTTGGAGGTATTGGTAAAACTGTGAGGGAAGGAGAGAGTGACGCTGTTGCAGGTCTGCAAAAGATCTAATGTGGTTCCCCACCCAGACATCCCCCAAAAGCGAAATCCCCACGAGGTCCCAGCACCGGAAGTCTCGAAGGGAGGAGACCTCGTTCAACCATGCTCCACTCCACAAGGGCGTCTGCCTGGTGAGCCTCCGATACCATCGGACGTAACGCAAAGCCGTGCGCCAGGCCAGGAGCACCGACTTAGTGATGGGAGGAAGATCCTGCGGTATTGGGCGGCCATACAGATAGATCTGGATCCGTGGAAGGTCCAGGGCCCCAAGTTCCACTTGGTACGCTGGGTCCGACCATCCACCCGTGAACGAATCGTGGATCACAATAAGGCGAGTGGCAAGGTAGTAAAGGTGCAGGTTGGCAACCCCTATGCCCCCGTCGTAGGGAGGGATACGGCAATTTGCTAGGGACAATCGTGACCTCCCGTTACCCCACAGAAAACGAACGAGAACACAATCCATCTCCCGGAACTAGCTGCTCAGGAGGTAGGCGGTTGTGTTCTGTAGAATATATAGAAAACGGGGAAGGATCATCATTTTAACAAGGGTACTACGACCTAAGAGGGAGGGATTGCCATTTCTTAAGATCCGCCTTGACCCTGGAGACCATGGGCGCAATGTTCAGGGCCCATTCAAGCTCCGGAAGGAGAGCGATCCACACACCCAGATACTTGAAGGACGGTTTATGTAAGGGAATATTCGTTTGCCAGTCAAAGCATGACCGGGATGGGTGCAGAGGGACTAAGGTAGACTTTGCTGGGTTGAGTCAAAGGCCAGAGACCCGCTCGAACGCCAAAAGGACGCCCAGGCAGCGCGGACCAGAATGTTCAGGGTCTGCTAGATACAGAAGGACATCATTGGCGTGGCTCTGGTCCCAGGTCCAGCCACTGATAATAGAGTCCTGACGAATGATCGCAGCCAGAGGTTCCATCGCCAAAGCGAATAGTAGTGGAGAAAGTGGACAACCCTGATGGGTGCCCCTTTGGATGGAAAAGGGCTCAGAGAGTACGCCGTTAATAAGGACCCGCGCCCTGGGTTGGGAATAAAGAACCCGGACGAGGCGTCGGAAAAGGGGGCCAAAACCCAGCCTCTCCAGCACATCGCCAAGGTAACCCCAATCCACCGTGTCAAACGCCTTTTCGAAGTCTATAAAAAGTAGTGCCAGGTAGGGGGTAAGGCGATAACGGTGAGCGAGGGCAAGGTGGAGACGGCGTATACAATGCCGGGTCCCCCGGCCAGGCATAAATCCACACAGGTCCAAGTGAACCAGGTCCTGTAGGTGGGTCCGGAGCCGTTGAGCCACCACAGTGGCGAAGATTTTGATCTCAGTATTCATGAGCGAGATCGGGCGATAGTCGGCACAGTCAAGGGAAGGTGGGTTCGTCTTGGGAAGAACGACAATGGTGGAATCGTCCGCTTCGGGCGGGAAGGATCCTTGTTCAGCAAAATGCGTGAACAGTTCCAGAAGATGGGGTACCAGGGTGTCACGTTAAGTCGCGTAGTATTCCTGCGGATAACCGTCAGGCCCAGGCGTCTTTCCGGAACGTAAAGTTGAGATGGCCCGTGTATTTCTTCCAAAGTAACGGGGAGATCTAGGGTCTCTGAAACTGTTCGGGAGAGACGAGGCAAGTGGGTATGAGTCTCGGCCAAGAGGGCGGCCAGAGAGGACTGGGGGGGGTCGGGTCGCATATAAGGCCGCATAGTAGTGCGCGAAAGTTTGGGCAATGGCCAGAGACGTGACCAGGTAGGTGCCGGTCTCAGACCGAATTTCAGGAATGATACGAGCTGCTCTGGGGTACGACACAAAGTTGTGGAGCAATTTACAATTTTTATCGCCCCAACGTATATACGGGCCACCGACAACTGCCAAAGCATCCTGGCAGGCGCCGATCAGAGTCCCCCCCACCGTCGGCGGCCAGGGCACTCTTCAATCGGGCCGCCTGCGCCTCTAGCCTCACGAGCCAAGCCAATCCTTCCGTATGTTTCGCATGGACCAGGCCTCTTGCGACCCTCCGCACCACCGCCTTTCCAGCCTCCCACAGGGTTCCCGGGGAAGAGACCGACCCCATATTGGTAGAGAAGTAAAGCTGCAGTTCCCGCCCGAGGGAGGATACAAAGTCGGCGTCTTCCAAGAACCAGGCATTCATGAAGGGTGCTAGAGCTGGAGGACCCGATGTGGAGGGAAACGGAGGAATGATCCGAGATCCCCCATGGCAATATATTGACCCCGGACAGCAGCTGGCAGGAGAAAGAGGTCAATACGAGAGTGGGTGTGATGGGCCGCCGAGGTGTGGGTGTATTGTGCCTTGCGAGGGTGCCACACCCTCCAGGCGCCGCAGAGACCCGTGGCAGAGGACCACTCAGACAGGCGCCGTGCTGAGGCTAGGCGGGGAGCCGAGGGAGTACCTGTTATGTCATACGAGGGTTGCAGGACAGCATTAAAGTCCCCCCCCCCACCACCGTCCGGCCCGGAGGGAAGGAGGAGAGGGCAGAAGTGAGGCTACGAAGAGTGGAGGTCAACGTGGCGGGGGGAATATACGCAAAGGAGACTAAGGGGTTGTCCCTCAATCACGCCAGTCAATGCTGCAAATCGACCTTGCGGTTCCAGCTCAGAGCGAACAAGAGTGAAAGGAAGGCCGCGCCGCAGCAGGATAGCAACCCCCGAGAGCCCCGGGTAAATCCAGAGTGACAGACCCTGTCAAATCCATACCTGAAGAGGAAATTACATTGGGAGCCTAGAAGAAGTGTCTCCTGCAAGAACAGGATATCGGGCGCATGGCGGAGGGCGCTACGCAGGACAGCGGTACGCTTAATACAGTCTAGCAGGCCATTGACGTTCCAGGAGAGGATATGGAGGGCTCTGGTAAAAGGATGAGCCATCTGGAAGGGCGGTGCGGGAGTGGGGGAGAGCCATCGTGCGGGAGCCCAGGCCCCTGAAAAAGACGACAGGGCAAGGTCCGAGTTGTACAGTGAGAGGAGTGTGAGCCAACAAAGTCATGTCATCACCTGAGGTAGCCAGGTGCGTGGAGCTACCGTGGAGAACTGGAGACAGCGGCCCATAGGCGGCCAAAAACAACAAACTAGCTGGAGACAACGGTCTCCCCCCCCCACCCCTCCCAAACCCCCCAACACCCCCACCCTATACTTCTGAAAAGGAAGCATCTGTCGCCCTGGAAAAGAAACAAGGTCAACCTACAAACCCCCCCCGCCAAGGAGGCTAAGTGCTAAGCTAAAACGATTAGCAAGACAGGAACTAGGCAGAAGGGGACCCCCCTCCATTTAGCCGGATAAAGATACGATAACTGCTACCATAACAATCAAGTCCAGTTCGTGCATGGTGTGAAAGCAAGTCTGGAGAAAAACCGGGCGTACGTCACCCAGAGCAACCAGCACGGGATGGGGCCTCCTCACCACAAGGCGCCGCGATCAAGATCTCTGCAGAAGCTGCCAGGAGGCAAGAACATAGCCCTCGTGCGTGGTCCCTTCAGTCGTTCTTGTCGGTACCAGAGATACGGATCTCGGGGCTCCGGGACAGGTCAGAGTCGGTTATTGTGCGCTGCACCGTGCCAGAGGCCTCTGGGGGGCCGCCCTGGTCCACCAAAGGGGCAGCCAAGCCCGGGGAGGCAGACCTCCGACGTGGGGCCCGGGAAGGGGATGTGCAGCGACTCCATGCCCAGTGATCGAGGTGCGGCCTCCCACCCCTTGTTGGGCTTGCGGGACCGGGTTCGAGGTCTTTGGGGCCTAGGCGGAACCGCGCCGGGCAGCGAGGATCCCCGCCGTACGGGGATGACTCCGGCTCCGGCTCCTGCCGAAGAGGCCGCTCCTCCGTGAGCCAGGTCCAGGCCGCCTGCGGAGTGTCAAAGAAAAGGGTCTTGTCTTGGAAAATGACCTTGAGCCTGGCGGGGAAGAGGAGACCATATCGGAGGCCCAGGGAACGGAGCCTCAACTTGACGTCGTCATAGGAGCGTCGCTGGGTCTGCACCCCTCTGGAATAGTCTGGGAATACCATAACTCAATGGTTTTGGAAATGAAGGGGACCGTCCGCCCTGGCTGCATTAAGGATAGCGTCTCTAAGTTCAACACCCGCAGGATTATGGGACGGGCGCGAGCTCCCGGTGGAGGTTTGGGCACCAACGAGCGGTGGGCCCGCTCCACAGCAAACCAGGGAGAGAGGTCTGCCTCGGGCATTCACGAACGCACCCAAGTCTCAACAAATGTAACAGCGCGGCCCTGCTCCGACCCCTCTGGAATTCCAACCAGGCGCAGGTTATTCCTCCTCGATCTGTTTTCAGCATCCTCCGCCCTTAGGTGGAGTTCGGAGGCTTGGGTCTGGAGGCGAGCCACTTGAGTTTTGAGTTGGTTGACGTCATCTTCCACGGGGAAAATGCGAGACCCTGCCTCTGTGAGGCGATCCGTTGCTTTGCGCAAGTCCTGGCGGATGAGAGACACGTCAATCTTTACCTCCCCGATCTTACCCTCCACGGAAGCCTGCGATGCACTGATCGCCTGAAGAATAGTGGATAGATCTCCCCCCGTGACCCCGGAGGCAGCAGCCGGTCCACCCACTGGGTCGCGGTCCACCGTGGTGAATCGGTCCATTTTCGTCTGTGAGGAGGGGACTGGGGTCTGCGGCGCTTTGGTCCTGCCCATCGTCACTGAGGCCCGCCGGTCCGGAGAAAGCAAAGCCGAATCGCCAGGCTTGCCGGGTGAGAGGAACCGATGGCTTGTCCGCTTCGGTCAGTGTTAGATGTCCACCGCCACCAAAGGAGGCCGTTAGGTTGGTCCAGGCGGGCACTGCAGCAGCCGCCGCCCAGCACAGACATCGGGCCGGAATGAGGAGGCGGTGGAGGGGGCCAGGGGCACTGGCGCTGTACCCCCTGACTGCCACCCGACACGATGGCCGAACCCCACCCCCCAGCTGGGCAGGCCCAGGACAATGCGGACGACTGAAGTCAGGGAGGACAGTTCGTGGGAGCCCCGGCCACTCGGAAGACAGACCCCAGCCCGCACACGGAAGAGTAGGAGGGGAACGAAGAGTGGACGTCAGGGGCAGCAGAACACCCACCACCTCCTCCTACACCCAGTCCAGTTGCTGATCCTTCCTGGCAGAAGAACCAGGATTCCACCAGCAGAGGGGCTACTGCTGGCAGGCGGCCCCCTCGGCACTCCGGACCCCCTCAACAACGAGGTCAACACCAGGCAATGCAGGCAGCAAGGAAGTGAAGAGGCGCCCAGGCAACCCCAATGAGCAGGCCCACATCCACCAGGGAAGAGGAGGCTAACAGAGAACAAGGGGGGGGGGGCGGGGAGCACCCCGTCGCCCCCCCCACCCCTGCCACCCGATATGATGGCCGCACCCCCGGTAGAAGAGGAGAAGCGCCCTCACTCACACAGCGGCGTAGGACCAGCCGAGGGCCGACTCCAGGACCCCCGGCCGCGGAAGAAGATGTGGCGCAAAACCAAGAAGAAAGGCCCCGCTGCACCAGCCGGCGTCAACGCGAGGCTCGTCTCGCAGGGCGACAACGGAGGATCCAAGACAACAGGCCGCACCCCCTGCAGCTCCGGAGGTTTACTCGAGGACCCAGCCACACCGGAGGATGGAGCCCGCAGCTCAGGCGCGGCCTCTGGCCAGGCCCGACACCCCAACCACCGGGGCACGGAGCGACACCAGCCACACAGATGAAGGCAGGCCCGGCCCCAGCGCAGCCCGGCCCACCGCTGCCCGAGCGCGACAGCCGAGACCCACTCACCGCTCTGCCACAGTCTGGTCCGGAGCTCTTCAGGGCCGACCGGGGACTGCAGGCCCCGTCCTCCGACCCATGTCCGCAATGTCTCGTCTCCCGCAGGCAGCAACCGGTCCCCTCCGCAGCACAGGGGGCCGGAGATCCACAGCCGCCCGCGCCGCCACACAGGGCCTCGAAGGGAGGGGCAGAGGCACTCAGACTCAGCCGCGCTGGCGTCACCCCCAGGAGCAGGCCGCCATTACTGGCGAGGGATCATCATGGCAGTTGGAGCCTCAACCCGACCAGGGAGGCCCAGACGTGGCCCAAAATGCAGCCGCGAGCGGGAGGGAGCCTCAGCAGCAGGTAAGTGGGATGGATAGTAGCAGTTGGTAGCAGATGGCAGGCGGATGATGGAGGGGGTCCAGAGCACTCTTAGAGTGCGACTGCCATCTTGACGCTTCAAGCCACGCCCCCCCGAAAGAGGGTTTAGTAACCATTATTTCTAACACCTTACCGATTCAAATAAAGCAGATAGGCTCTCCGAACAATCACTTCCAAATGTTACGATTGGAGTTCACAAATGAAGATTACTGGATTTTAATTAATTTTTATAATAATGAATTTGGGGGTAACATGAAGAAATCAGTAGTCGACTTGGGCAATGAGCTGGATCGCCTTAACCCACGCACCTTTAAGCCCTCCTGCAGTTTAATCTGGATGGGGGATTTCAAAATACACCTGTGCAAGTATAATGAGGCTAGGGTGTGTGGGCTGAATGATCATCAGGGCAACCCTCTCTGTCACTTCTCACACACGGAATATGGTGACACTCTAAACTAATCACTTTACTTGAGGCATCTGAGCGTAATTAATAGCTCAAGGACTGGTTAAATGGAGAGCACTTTTAGGAGAAACAATACCGAGTCAATAATCGACTTTGTCTTAGTTTCTCTGGCTACACGAGATAGAGTAGACCATATAGCCACCTTGTTTACTCACTATAGTGATCACGCTATTTTATACTCCCATTTGACCCTCCCATATAAAATGAAAAGAGACCGGCAGGTAGTGGATGACATCGTAGTAGTCAGGAAAAATGGTTACCAATTGAAATGGACCCAGGTTGTTAAATTAAATTTGACCGACTCTATAACAGCCCAAGTAAGCAATAACATTTTATACTGCCTGGTAGAGGACTTTCCTCCCTCCCGAATAGTCACACAGTTCGGAGACTTATTAATAAAATTAAAAGGTGCACTTACCCGTCTCAAACCAGCCAATGACTCCCTTCTAAGCCGCTGGTTTGATACAGTTTGCTCTAAAGCAAAGAGATCCTTAGTAGGTGCCTTAAAATCTAACCCCAGAGACCCGGTACTAGTAAGAACACTGAGACGTGAGTACAAGCAAGCGAGATCCAAACGAATAAAGGACATAAGGGAGAAGGCATGGGAGGACCTTGAACAAGCTGCCAGGTTTGGGAACAGACGGGAGTTCTGGAAAATCATAAATACCTCCTACTTCAAAGACGTAAAAGATCCGTCACTAGATACGCATGTAGGGGAAGAGGCGTGGATAAAGCATTTTGAGGGCATTTTTAGTTCAAAAGCCATCACAGAATCCACGCAGCCCATCCCACTACCTCCCCCTAGTAGCTTCTTGACTTTTTTGATCCATGAAGTAAGAATAGGGTTGGCAGCCAGTGCCCTGGGAAAGCCCCAGGCCCAGAAGGGGTTCCCATTGACCTCTTTCAGGTAAATGGGGACATGTGGGTCCCACTTTTAACAAACGTTTTTAACAGCATAGCCATAGAGGCCCCCCCTCCTCCTGGAAACACAGTGTTTTGGTCCCCATCTTCAAGAAGGGAGATAGGGGCTGTCCGACCAACTATAGACCCATCTCCCTTCTGGATACAACGGTAAAATTAATGGGCCGGCTATTATTAGCCAGACTGGAGGCATGGGCACTGGAACGAAACATCTTAATGCAGCCACAATATGGCTTCCAGAAGGGAAAGGGGTCGGTGGACCAATGTCTTAATCTTTTGAGGTGCATAGACAAGTACACAAAGGCCAAGGGCGGAAAGCTATATATGGCCTTCATGGACTTGTCAGCCGCATTCGATTGCGTGTCCCATCAGAAGTTGTGGCCCATGATGGCGGAAATGGGGATCGATCCTCCAATCTTTCACTTCATTTATCAGCTATACGCTAACGCCACGGCCTGTGTGAGATATGGCCGAAATGGAGAATGCACACGTGAGTTTAAAATCGAGAAGGGTGTTAGGCAGGGTTGTGTCCTCGCCCTGTTACTTTTTTCCATCTATACTAACGGGGTGGAGGCGGCTCAGCTCTCGACGTTCCCAGATTTGATGACTCCCCCTTACCATTATTGGCTTACGCTGATGATGCAGTGTTACTAGCAAGGACAGGTGTAGCACTCCAGAGCCTTTTAACTGCGTATGCTGCCTTTATGGCCTCGCTGGACCGCCACGTTAATGAAGGTAAATCTTTTATCATTATAGCTGGAGCTTCCCAAGGTGCAAAAGTGCCTCATTTTCATTTAGCCTCCAAAAAAATTGAGGTAGTTGATTCCTTCGCATACCTGGGCGTTCTGTTCGACGGCAAACAAACTTGGTCGAAATTGGTGACAGCCAGAGCCCTGGCATGGAAAGAAGCCTACAAGTGATAAGAGACTTTATTAAGAAGCTGGACGCCAGTCCCGTGGACACGGTTAAAACCATCTATCTAGCCAAAACAAAGGCGGCAGTAACCTACGGGGCTGGAGTCTGGGGGATGGCTCATATCGAGAAACTGAAGAATGGAAGACACCTTTTTTAAGTCTAGGGTCTCACTACCACCGACAGCATCTAATTGTATCTTACACCTTGAATTAGGACTCCCTTACTTGTCGGATTGCATTAGGTTGGCACCGATCCTACTGTGGCTCTCCATCTGGCGGAGGTCGACGGTTAATTTAACCCAACGCATTATTGGCAATTGCCTCAGGTTGGGGGGTCGCAGTGGGATCGGTTGGCTCAGGTATGTAGAAGCTGAGCTAAGCTCCATCGAGCAGGAGGAGCTGTTCAAAGACCCAGCTTCCTGCAGGAACATGTCTAAAAAGAAATTGACTGATCTATACATGCAGAGGGCTGCTTTTATTCGCAGGGGGAGGATTTGTCACCAACAGACGCTTATCGCTTATGCCTCTGTTCCGTCTAGACGTGCGGGAGAGCATCACTATTTCTATCTCTCACGTATTACTATGGCTCAAAACAGATTTATTCTGGTGAGTTTTCGTCTAAATTTTATCCCCCTGATGCTTGTGTTCCCAGAGAGGAAATTCAAGCATGCTGATCTCATACCGTGTCCGTGTGACAATGTCTCACCCCAAACTAACTTACATTGGTACTGTTTTGTAAATGTTATCACAGAGAAGGAGAAGTTTTCATATTACCCATTTTAAAACTTCAAAACTTTAAACAATGCAGGGTGGCACTGTACTTTTTGAAGTATTTACCCAATCAGTACATCTGTTTTTCAGTAGCATCTTTTTTGCGGGCTTGCATGAGAAAAAGAAAGTCGATGGGCACGCTAACTTGAATCATTGTAAAGGTTACTTAAAATCATGATTGTAAATTGTTTTATGGTTTAATATGATGAACTTGTGCTTTTATGATCTTTTTTTAATAGATCGAATAAAGATTTTAAATGAAAAAACGAAAACGACTGTCTAAAACTAAAATACATTTCAAATTAGAACTGGGACACTTAGCCGTTCTAAGGTTGACTGACTGCATTAGTCCATCATGTGTCCCTGCTGTTTCTCGATCTTATTCAGTTGCCAGCTAAAAGCATCAAGGTACACTACAATAAAAAATAAAAAAAAAAGAGTACTTCTATGCTTTGCCCTTTGCTGCTTTTGAGTGTTTGCTAGTAAATGTGTGTTCCAATCATATAAGTTGACCACTAGCGCTCTATGCAGACTGTAAAAATGTTAGTTACAGTGGCAAATACCCCACCTGTGCACGCCCACTACACTTACAAACATCATCCTGCTTCTTAAACATCTATATTTAATCTTAAAGATTTTTTAATTTATGTAATTTTGAGATTTCAGCTCATGAGGAAATATTCCAATGCCTCTTTCCTTCATCGTATCCCTTTAGAGCAGAACAGTGGTCGAAGAGCTTCACTCACGGCGACATAAAGCTGTACAGAAACAAAGGGTACCCAGAAAGTCTTCTTCCCCCTCACCATATAATCTACATATCCAGTAGACAGTTTTACACGCATTTCAACCAGACAGAAATTCACTAATTAGGCATTTCATAAATGTAACTTTAATGTGGGCTTTCACTGTGCTTTGGGGATAGTGAAGTTGATATTAAATTGGGGCCCATGTGGCATATACAAAGGCATCATATCATGTACTTGGCAACTCTGCTCCTCCTTGTCCCTACAAAGCTGGTTGTCCTGATCAAATAAGGACAGCTTAATGTTTGTCTTTAAATGCTTTTAAATGCCATTATTTGAAAGCTATCCCACGTCTCATACTTTGACCATGCCTAATGGAGAATAAGCAAAAAATCCAAAATGTCTCCCACAAGCATAAACAATCTAAAGTGTGGAATACCAGAACTCTTGTCTGCTTAAATCAATAAAAAAAGGCTAGCAGTTTGACCAGCATGGAATAAAGAGATTCAAATATTTCCAATTTTCTCCAACAATCCAAAAATAAACGAGGAGGTGTTTTCCTCCTAACTACATTAGCATTTCATTAAAATGTAGCAAAGAAGATATTTTTGGGGTATACTATGATACACATGAACACCTTGGGTTAACTCCTTCTACCATCATTAGAGCAGGTATGAATGTCATGAGAAACTTGGCAGAAAGCTCGAACTGCTTGGGCAGTAAGCCTCACTAGAGATAATTAGACAACTATAGGAATCCAAGTAGGCTGCACCCCTTTCTCCCTCTTGGATGTATGAAAAGACCAAGTTTTAATTTAATGCCTAAGCAGGGCTGGACTGGCCGTAGAGAGCATCAGACGTTTCCATGGGAGGCTGGCAGGGTGGGGGCCGATTTTGCAGTGGTGGGGGCTTTTTTTGTTATTGGGGCCCAGTTTTGGAGCAGTTCTACTATATTCTCACCCAGTAACAAAAGCAGCTGGGAGGCTGGTCTGTCAAAATTGGCAGGACTGCTTTGTGTTCCTAGTCCAGCCCTGTGCCTAAAGCTGGCAGATGCACAAGCCTCTAAACACTACTTAACTACTCTGTACCTACAGTGAACTATGGACACAGATTGTGCCCTCTAGCTGAATGGGCTAGGGCCAGCATTCCCCCCCCCCCCCCCTCCCTCTGTTGAGGGACTGGTTCGCATTGTTTGGAGACTGCTCACACACCTGATCAGAAACCTACCTTTTAATTTTCCATTCAGGGTGTTAGTTCTCTGGGTTGGCAGCAAGGTGACATGGGAGCACTCTATTAACTGACTTAAATAAATAGGAAACTACAGTGAAATAAATAAATGACTGACTGACAAACAAGTTCTGCCTGACTTACCCTCCCTCATGAAGTGTGCTGTACTAATAAGTTAATAAATAAAAAACCAAACCAGGAAAGGGTTCTTAAGGGTAGAGGGAATAAAACCCAATAGGACTGAAAATAGAAGCTGGAAAAATGCAGGTTGATACGGACTAGCTTATTTACTGATCACGCTTTAGAAAACGAGGTTTTGTCCATTGTGTATATGCAAAATATACGCCCAAACAGGACTCACTAACTCTTAGAGAAACTTGCGTATTTAAGCAAATGAAAAAGTTTAACAAGAAGGTAAAAGTAATAAAGTAATAAAAATACCCAAAAGCGAACTGAAAGTAAAACATTTTGCTGTTAAAATAGTCATTCAAAGAGCCTTGTTTAGAGGTACGTGAATTTAAGTAGCACGCTACAAGTGACTATGTTTGTAGTCACTGGTAACAGGGACCCGCCACAAATTGAAGTTGTAGATGTAAAAAAAGAGAACAATTACATAAAGAGCACTTGTTGTCCATCAAAGGCGAATGAAATGTGCCTTTTTTTGCGCTTTTTGACACTATCTCATCTGTCAAGCTAATTGAGGTGAACTTTTTAAAGATTTAAATTAAAATCGGAGAGCAAAATCTTATTGAAAACATGTTCCAAACTTCAATTTCAAAATACATCATAATGCTTACATCTAAACATTGGTATGCATGCATGCTTCTGCACAGACACAATCGAGGCTGGTAATTAAAAAAGTCTATGTCTCAAGACTCTAAGAATAAACAGTGAAGAAAATAGAACTTTACTAAATGAAACAGTATTACGAAACGCCTTGTGATACAATCTAGAAGAGGTAAAGCCACGCACTTCAACTCAATAAAGTCACTTAACATTTAACATTATCAGATGGAAAGGTATAGCAGATACACCGTAACACTCACCCTCTGTGGAGAAACACCTGGGTTGGTTGGGTCCTAAAGTGGCGGACGGTGCTGGGAACAGTTTTTACAACAGCGGTAGACACTAGCTTCAACCTATGTCCCAATTGTGTGGAGCATTCCTCGTTGTTAATATGCGGCAAAAGCACCTTTCACCAGTCTCTTATCCGCACATTGCTACTGACTGACGTTTGGAGTATTCGACAAAGAAACCCAAAGCGCCGGCCTAAACTAGGGTATGCACCTGCGGCGGCAGCAGTACATTTCCACTGATAATACTTAGCCTGGATTCTAGTGTGTTTCTTTTTATCTGCCAGAGGCAACTCTGTTTCTGGACAAACCAGCTCGCGCTCTCCTCCCCCGCCGTTCCCCTCAGCTCCTCTCTCTCTCTCGCCTGTAAAACGAGCTCCACGTCACAGGAATGTGCGGAAGAAAGCGAGGAAAAAAACGTGAAAGCTACCAGCAGAAGCCTCGGGGGTTAAAGAGTCACGGATGCAGCTAATGATAATAGCGAACATCAGGTGAACGAGGTTCTGCCACGCCCCGCAGTTTCCCCCCAAATAGTCATAAGTTGCTATTGCTCGGAGTCGGGTCATAGAAAGCACGTGAAGCCTGGTGAGAAGGATTCGGTGTAAACACGTAACATGCCGAGAGACGAACGGGTTTATTATTCCTAAATGAAAGCGGCTGCTATTAAATGTTACTATTGCTTACTATGCAAGCATTGGAAATGGCACTATCTGTTCGGGTAAGTTCATGTTTTCAACACCCTACCATCAACCCCACGGCGATGGTATTTCCTTTCCTTTCCCTTTAGTCTAGATTGAACCCATCACGGAAGGACTGAACTCTTCGCCCTGACAGGCATGTCGATAGTATGGATTCTGTCTGCCTGGTGAGCGTGAATCAGAGCTGCCTCTAGTTTCGAGAGCCGTCCCTCAGAAGAGGGGTGAGACAGCCGCGCTCAGCCCCGGATCCAGTATCCCGGCTGCAGCAACAGCTGTGCGAGTCGAAAGGTGCTCGCCCTCCTTTCAAGAGTGCCACCATAGTCACGAAGGAATACGCAGGTGCACCACCCATGTCAGAGGGTGCCCCCCCCCCCCATGGCAGAAGGCGCATCCCCCATGGCAGAAGGTGCACCTACCATGGCAGATATCGCACCCCCATGGCCATGGCAGAACTTGGGGCAACTGCTGGAGTAAATGTATATCTGCATGAAGAACCGTGCTGCGAATCGATTGCTGAACAGCAAAGACAATTAGACATAGAAAGGAAAGATATGTAGAACACGCATTCACGATGAACTGGAAGCACAGTAGCGGGAACTCTTTTGATGCACGGATATACTAATCACATTTACATTGAGTACATTGCCGAGACTCAAACTGCTACTAACAACAAGTGACTTATTGGTGCCAATGGACCTAAGTTGTGCGTGGCACAGTAGTGGCGTGGCAGCCAGCACATTTTGTATTTTACTCGCTGGGACTTGCAGTTGCTCTTAGGGCTTTTCTCTGGGACCTGGATCTGGGAGAGGTCCCTAGTCAGTATCTGTGGTGGTTTAGGTACTGTTTGCCACAGGTGTCTCAGCCACATAGCACATAATTAGTTAACCAAGATCACCTTTGAACATATGAACATCTGTTCGAAGGAAGGTCCTTGCACTTTCCTTCTGTACCTGCAATATGACCCAAATAGTTTAATCACATTTACATAGTACATCACTACAAACATAATGGGTGTCTACTGACATTGTGCTACTATGGGGGAATGACTGAGTTCTAGATTTCCCTTCGGATCTCAGACCTCTCACTTTTTTTTCCTGGTCAGTGGAAGATTGGTGCCAGGAAAATCTTGCTATGTGTAAAGCCTTCCACGCAACCTCTGCAGTTTATTATAATTTCTCAATGACCCTAGGCCCAAAGGGGAGGGACCAACACAGAGGGTTAGAGGCAGCAATCTGCCACTTTTTTTCAATAACTGAAAAATAGTGGTTTTACAGTGTCCTTAGGGACTATCCCCAGTCAAAGCTCTAGTGTCCTGCTTACTAGTTCACCAGGTCGTGAGGGTATACTGAACACTGGTTATCAGGAGATCAGTTAATGCTCCGACATATCTCCAAAATCACAGATCAAATAGGGGAATTACTGGTTTTGGAAATGGTCCAGCATTCACAGTTAGTTCCTTTGGGTTACCAGACTTTACATACCCAAATGTAGAGATCTGCTCATAAGAGTAAACATTTTCCGGTAATGGAAATATAATCAGGAGAGGGACACCCACTGATCCAACTGGTTCCCATTTGTAGCAGTGGAGCTAGCAGGTAGGGTAGAGTTTAGTCGCATCTTTAAAACACAAAACCTCTGAATAAATGAGGGATTGAGATGTGGTTCAAAGAGTTCCAAAATTAGGTGAACACCACCCTCCGACAGAGGATGAAAAGCAAAAAACGCTCCCTTCCTTATTGGTCTAGAAGAGGACTAAAACAGGCTTTCAAAAAGCCAAGACTTCGATGATATTGCTTGGGTGAGGACAGTGTAGGATGGGGGTCAGGACAGTGTAGGATGGAGGTCAAAGCTTGGTGGCAGACTGAAATGGCTGCAGTTTGTGGGAGATTCAGGACACACAATTCTACAATAATCTCAGATTTCTGGCAAACACATGGCCAACCAGATGGGGACACAGAAGCACATATGTTCTGTGGTTCTGGGGACCTGAAATTGGAAATAGCCAAACAGGAGAAACTGCGAGACAGCCAACAGTTGTAGAAGAAATCACCCCTCCTACCAACGGGAGAAGAGCATCAGTTCCTGGCACAGAGAACATCTGTGTCGAAGGGAGCGGCCATTTTAGGTCCATCGATGGGAGTGATTTGGCCTGAAGTCTGTAGCAATAAAAGAAGGACTGACAAGATTCACTACGGTACAGAACACTACACTCACTGAGATGAACAAGGTGATAGTGCGGGGAGTTGAGGGGGGGGTGACGATACTGTGAGAAGTAAAAGACATTAGTCAGGCAAACGTGAATCATTGCTCTTGCTCTGTGTTTTGGGGATAATATCCAATCATTAATAGCAATGTCTCTTGACCTTAACAACAACAAATGGGAACAGGAAAAAAAAACATTTTTATCATCCAGAAAAGAAATGCAAAATGAGGAAGCTTGTAACTGATGCTCTCCTCGGCCAGTCTCCCCTTCTAACAAAAACTGTTGGGGAGGTGCTTCTAAAAAAAACTAGGAAAACAACATCTAAGTTAAATGCTAAACAGGAGAAACTGACAGATTCAGTTCATAAGCATAAATGAATGGCTGAAATAAAAAAATAACACAGGCTCACTACAGTTGCAGTCCTGGCATGTCTCCTGCAGGTTTTGGACCCTCTTACAAATAAGTATGGTTCTTGGGGGGAAGGGGGGGGGGGGGCGCTAGAGGGCACACGTCAAGATGGCTGCACTGTAGTGCAGCTCCGCTGCCCAAACTCGCAATCCGTTCAACATCCTGATTTCCAGATAACATCCACACCTTGAAGCTGAAGGGGGGTGAAGCGGAAATAAAGCAGACGGGCTGGGAGCGTCCGGGCTGTGGAATGCTGCCCTAGTCATTGTGAAACCTGCATTGTTGGATTGAGGGCCCATGGCGGCAGTATTGCGGCCCAACAGTGAATTGAAGAGACCGTCCGGCGCCGACCGGACCAGATCGCTGCAAGAAACATACCAAGGTACTCGTTGCGAGTGGTTCCCGGTGGAGGCCCGAACCGCTGCTGCTGGAATCATCATCCTTCAGGAACGGCGGGAGTGCGTAGGAGGCGGCCTGACGTGCGGAGAGTGCCGGATGGACAGCGAGTCTTCTCCTCTCGCCAGCCGCAGTGCAGCGATTGCAGGGACATCTGGAGCGATACAGGCCCCTCCACGAGCTGAAGCGGCGGGTTGGTCTGAGCCGCGACTGCTGGCGGGTATTGCTGCCCAGAAACTATTTGCCGGGTGAGTGCTGTGACGCGCTGTGGAAGGCCTGTGCTGGTGGCGCCCGTATGCACGTCTCGTTCCTGCTGACACCGCGTGACCTGAACTGTGGCTGGGTGTATTTGTGGCCGCTGTGTTGTGTGGACCCAAGGGCACCCCAATATAGTATCGTGGCACAGATGTGGACTTACTACTAGGCCAAATCAACACCGTGCATTTATAGCGAGACCTCACTGCACGGTTGCCGTCTGATAAGCAGAGTGGAAATTTGCCCCAAGGATGTGCCTGCCGTAACGTTTGGGAGGCCGATCCGACATAAAGGTGTTGGCGCAGCAGACACTTCAGGCCAGCATTAAGGTGTACGTTCTGTGAGGGTGGTGTCACATCCTTCCTATTAGGTATTTGGACTTGGGGGCACGGCACGCGGAAACATTGCTCCACTCGCCAACAGATATACTGAGAGAAAATCTACTCCAAAGAATGTGCTTGCCGCAAAGTCAGGAGCACCGGTTTAACATTAAGACACTAACGCAATAGACACTTGAAGTGAGCACTGGTGTGCCTGCTGCATGGGGGTGGCGTCTGGCCCTTCCCATTGGATATTTGGATCTAGGAGTACTGCATACAGAAGCACTGTTCTATTGGCGCGCATTATGTGTGCATGCTGTCTATCGCCCACCCTGTGGAGACAGGACCACTGGCTGAGTGCGGGGAGTCCCAGGGCATGTGATACGACTGGTCGCCATTTAGTGCGGGCCCGTCACATACTGCCGAAACATAACGCCAAGCAGACATGGGAAAAACCAAAAGAAGTCAATCATGCCTCACATTCAAGCCGCAGAGGTTTGGCAAGTCGCTGCAGAGAGCTACTTCTGATTCAGAATTGGAGACTCCCACTGAGAACTCATCATCCATCGAAAAACCGCTCCTGGCCATGCAAGCCAGCCTGCAGTCCATTGACGGAAAACTAGACACTCTTAATCTCAGGATGGACCATATGTCCACGAAATTAGATGAACATGCTGTTAGATTGAGTGAGGCTGAAAAACGTATATCGGACCCGTAGGATGGCCTACAACAAACTGCTTCCAAGACCCTTGACATGGAAAAAGTGCTCGCCATTATACAAGCTAAGAATGAGGACTTGGAGGCCAGATCCAGACGCAATAACCTAAGGATTACTGGTCTACGGGAGTCCACAAACACTGGGCGACTGGAGTCCTATATAGAGGCGATGCTACGTGAGATTTTTGGAGTGGAACATTTATTCCAGGTTCTGATCGTGGAGCGTGCGTACCCCTCTCTGGCTGCTCGCCCTCCCACGGGTGCCCATCTACGACCGATTATTGCATGCCTGTTGAATTACAGGGATTGTGACTCAATCCTGCGCATGTCAAGGAAAAGGGTACTATAAACTATCAGGGAAACAACTTGGCTTTCTATCCGGACTTCACCGCCACGGTCCAAGCGGCAAGAAAAGAATATCAAGCAGTCAAGAAACTCCTAATGGCAGAAAGAGTTCCATACACCATGCTCTACCCCGCGTTGCTGCGCATTGGTGCAGAGGGCAAGTCATTTTTTTTTACCAATCCTAAGGCTGCTATGGAATATGCCAAAACTCTCAAACACAGGGACCAATAGATCCCGGCACAGCAGATGAGGAAGACTGAGAATCTCAGAACCCTGAACATGGCTATGTTAACTGGGCACTGTGGCTGGGCGGGGGATGTCTCTAGTTCCCTGTCACATGTTTGTTTTTTGAGGAAGAATGAACGGGGGATTTGAAATGCGGCACTCCTGTATATTGAGTAGACCGGCTGTTCACCCTATTGTTTCACAAATTTGATCTCATGTTATTGCCCGTAAAGAATGATAATCACTATCCTTCTCCAGCTTGAAAATCAATAATTTTAGGAAACTCGCTGCTGTTGTTTGGCCGCCTCCCTTCTCATCTGGGAGGTTAAATGTGCTCCAGCGTTCCCCCATGGGTGTCCCCACAGTTATCTGTAGATATGTTTTACATTTGGGAGTTGTTTTGGAATTTTTGGGATGGCTTTAGCAAGTTGGGGGTAAAGAAGTGGGCGGGAGGGGCGGTACTGGGAGGGCAGGAACTATGGGACTGTTTTACGTGACTAAATGCAATTCAGAATTAACATTAACTATCAAGGTTTTGCCTCAACCCTCAGCTGTAACACGTATATCGATCAATAGTGTTACATGACAGTACAAGATACTGAAACAATCATATGCTTGACGTGGAATTGTCATGGGCCAAACTCCCCATAAAAAAATAAGACAAGTGTTAGCCTATTTAGATAGGCATGATATAAAGATAGCCCTCATTCAGGACATACCTGACGAAACACTCAGAGACCAGAGTAGGTACGCACTGGGCTGGATATAGACTGGCATCCTCATACTGCTCATACGCAAGGGGGGTGATCACATTAATAAGGAAAAACCTTCCTTTCACCATGATCAAACACTGTACGGACGATGCGGGCCGATATGCAATAACACATGGTAAACTAGCCGGTTCACTATCCTGACTAATGTGAATGTCTACAGACCTAACACAGACGAACCAGGATTCTTTGAAGATATATTTACTGTACTGCGTGAATGGCTCGAAGCTGAAATAATATGGGGAGGGGATTTGAATAGGCACTTGGACCCCAGCAAAGATAAATTGAGCAGACACGGAGGGCAATCACCTAAAGCGGGTAGGGTCAATAATGGGATGGCGGAGCTGGGTCTAATTAACACATGGCGATTTCATTATATTGAAAGGTTGGAGGGCAAAACACACTTTCACCGTGCATGGCAGTTGGTCGCCGCTGGACTATTGGTTGCTGGTCGGTGGCGCGAATGCCTGGGTCTATGCAGTCGATACGCTACCCAGAACATTACCAGATCACAACCCCCTTAGGCTCACACTGAGCATTTCGCAATTCATCCATCGTCAGTTCACATGGAGTTTTAGATCTGAAGCGCTGCTCGATCCATTATACACTACCATAATACGGGAGGCTATAGTGCAATATTTCAATCAAAATAAGGGGTCTGTGGATAGCGCTGCCACTCTCTGGGAGGCCTTCAAGGCCACGATTAGGGACAAATGCATCCGTGGCCAACTCTCAAGAGTTAAAAAAAGAAAAAATTGGCTCAGCTTCAGCGAGACTACCAGACTCTTCCATGCGCACCGACATTAGCTCAAATTAAAGACTCTATACTTGAGTATAATGAACTTGCGACCGGAAAAATACGTTATCTTTCCAAGAGATACGTGGCCCGCGCATATGGTGAAGGTGGCCGACCGGGGCACACTTTGGCTACTAAGATCAAAATTCGGACAGAGCAGCAAGCAATAACTAAAATTACAGATGACACCGGGACAGATCATTACACCACACAAGATATTGTCACACAGTTCCAAAATTGTTATGCAAAACTGTATACCTCAAAAGGAGGGATTAACCAAGAAACTCGATGACTACCTAGCGGACGTTGCAATTGCATGGCTGTCCAACGGACAAAGGGAATATCTATGTCAACCAATTGCTGCGGCTGACATCCGTGAGGTGATTCGATTATTACCCAATAAGAAAGCACCTGGCCAGACGAGCTTATATGTGAATTCTATAAGGAATTTGCAGATGAACTGATACCTTACATGTTAGAAATGTACGAGGAGGCCTACGAATCGGGAAGGCTTCCGCCAACACTCAGAGAAGCCCTGATAATCACTTTGCTAAAAAAAGATAAATCGCCTTCCCGCTGCGATTCTTATCGCCCACTGTCGCTTATTAATATAGATGCGAAAATATTGGCAAAGATTCTGGCCACCAGACTTCAACCGCTGATGCCAAACTTGGTCCTCCCAGACCAATCTGGATTCATTACGGATAGGTCCACATCATATAATCTGCAAACGATATTCGCAATGTTTCATATACTTGATCCTGAGCTACAAGCTGCGGCAGTGATGCTTGACGCAGCCAAAGCCTTTGACTCTTTAGAGTGAGGCTATTTATTCCAAATACTTAAACGAATGGGGTTCCCTGACATTTATAGTAATTGGGTACGGCTAAGGAACTGACCCAATGGCACGGGTTCGTGTAGATGGAATTACATCGGACCCTATCCAGATAGGCTGGGGAACTAGACAGGGGTGCCCTCTCTCACCACTTCTTTTTGCCCTGGTGTTGGAACCCTTGGCATGCATCATTAGACAGCGGCACAGAGCGGCAGCCCTGCATTTTGTACATCGCCCCGTGAGCATATCACTTTATGCAGATGATATGCTGCTTTTTATTAAGGAACCACAAACATTCATGGCGCCTGTACTGCGTGAATATATCTGGTTCGTTTTTTATTCCGGGATTAGCATTAACTGGAGCAAATCTATGGTAGTGCCGCTGACTACGAACACCAACCCTCATACTATGGAGTTCTCCCTTGTTTGGTCGTCAGAACCTGTAAAATACCTGGGGGTATGGGTCCATCGGGATCCTGACATAGTTATAAGGGAGAATTATGGCATTGCATGTACCGTGTTGGAGCAGCAGGTGGCTAGATGGTCAACGCTGCCATTGTCACTGGCTGACCGCATAGCCCTCATTAAAATGGTTGTCTTACCGAGATTTTTTTACCTGTTCAGCAACATACCCATAAAACTGGCACAGTTTGTTTTTAAAACCGTACGGTCGCTGCTTGTAAAGCTGGTTTGTGGAGGGAAGCAGGCCCGCGTGATTTGGGAGACACTTACATTAGATTACACTACGGGCGGCTTTGGTGTGCCTCACATGTATCTATACTATCTCTGCACACAGGCACAGTATGCAAACTATTGGTACAATCATCATGACTTCATCCCTCATGTCGCGGTCGAAGACGGCGATGCGCACCCCATTCCACTGAAATCTATATTGTCACACTCACGTAGGGATACACCCAAAAAAGAAATCAACACAATAGACACCACGATAGCAGCATGGCAGGCGCCAGGCCAAATGGCAGCGAAACTTTCACTATATGCTCCTCTGCTCCCACTTGCTCACCATGTAGAATTGTCCGTGACACAAGAGACGTGAGCAATGCACACCCTGAGATGGATAAAATGCAGGATTTATACCCCAATAGTGTTTTTATTACAGAAGAGGAGCTACAATATGTACAAAACAAAACTCCACTATTTCTCTTCATCTTTCAAAGACTAAAGAAGGCAACGAAGGCACATTAGAACACATTCCCTGCCGAGTTGCTGACATTACAGTCCCTCCAGACGATGCTGGCTAGTCCAACAAGGCACAAACTGGTCACCAAACTATATTGCATAGCCAGAGATGAGAAAATCACTGTAAACAATAGGAGCTTAGAGAAGTGGAACACTAGACTTCACCCACAGCTTACACAGAAGGAATGGGAATACTGCTGTCAGCTAACAAGTGCACTCACTTCGAATGGCAATTTACGCATTATCCACTTTAAATACCTCCACCAGGTCTATTATACACCACATAAACTGTATAAATGTGGGCTTAGGGAAAGGTACGCATGTAAGCGATGTGGATCTCAGGGCGCAGACTTCTGGCACCTGGCCTGGGAGTGTAGCCGGGGGGCTGAGTTTTGGGCGGAAGTGACACACAGACTGCAAACCCTGACTAACATTGAACTACAGTGTACTCCACAAATATTTCCATTGTGCTTCACAGCGACTCTGAAGGGGGACATGGGTAAATTAATCAGAATTACTTTATTGCTAACCAAGAGGCGGGTGGCGATTAAATGGGAGAGCTCAGCTGCCCCACTTCTTAATCATTGGATAAAGGACCTTGTGTACTGTAGGGAAAATCTAGTACTGTATGCAGAGGAGTTGCCGGCCCCCTCGAAACCCAAAGACATTTGGGAGTCCTTATTGCAATACTTGCGGTCCACGGACCAAGAAACGTCATCTGAAAATGCAGAAAAGTAGTACTGTACGTGTATACTGATGATACAGCAATTTATCACACTGAAGAAGTCTGAGGGCAAATGATTAATTGTAATATATAGCCACGGTTTGTCTGTTCTTCTATGTTTCTCGTAATGTATGCATCTTTGACCTTGTATGCAATGTATGAACAAAAAACTAATAATAAAAAAAAAGTATGGTTCTTAGCTTAGCTGTAAGGTCCTCTTGGTTACCAAGCAGCTCACCTTCTTGAGATAGCCACCACGAAGGCTTAGTCAGCGCAGCCTCATTATGTGCTCCCCATTTTTCAGGCAGTAGAGCTTTTTTTCATCCAGGACAGTTTGCAGCAACAGGATTTTCTACACAACACTTGGCTTGTTCTCTGTACTGGGGAAAACAGACTTTTGTAGAGCTTTGTTCTGTTCTTTGTGAAATGCCCTCTCAGCTGATGCAGCAGAGTTTCACCCGGAGTCCAGATGACTACAAACTTAAAAGTTCAAGGTAGTCCACATTTATCTGAAGCTAGGTGGACTAGAGCGAAGGCAGGCCAATCTTGTTGAGGCGTAACGTTAAAAAATCATAACTAAAGTCAACAGCATCTTCACAAACATCCGCAAAGTATGGTAAGGATAGGAAGCAACTGGTCAAGAAAATGTGGTTTCCCAATGAAGCAAGGCAGACCCTATAAGAGGTCTCTGTGATTTCCAAACTGTCCTTCACAGTGCAAAAATGGGTGAGTTCATAAACAGAAAGAGGATGCAGACTGGGCCTGCACTCCTCAGAGTCAAAGAGCAAAAATCAGGCCATTGGTTTAGGTCAATCCTCTGTCCTCAAGAAAGACTCCTTGCTAATCAAATATTGCAGCCAGAAGCCAGACAAATAGCTCTAGGACTGAGTATGCCCTTGAAGAGTACACCAGCCATACTGCATTGAGTCTCCATGCACACCATGTGAGACAAAGCACGCGACACACATGCTTTTTACATTACATACATCCAACTTGGTATACATAGGGTGAAATTAGGACCTAGGGTATAAGGGACTGAGCAGATTTTACTCAGCGTACAATTAAGTTCAAATTACACCAAAAACAAGTCAAACTTGCCATGCCCTGGTACGAGGGGGCTGGAAGTCAGCCTTCTCTATGGTGCAAATTGGGTGCTTCCACAGACATGAGGGTCTTGTGCTCTCCTTGGAAATGTCAAAGAAAAATGGATCCCCCTCAATGAATTCACATATTGAGGAGTTCTCTGAGGGGAAAAACACAGGGTAGACCAGAAGAACAAGTTACATACCCTTTGCAATATCTTATTTGGTAGAGACTATCTAGTCACAGATCCCTTACTTTAGAACTTTCCCCTGGTGTCAGGCTGGAACAGGAAACTCTTGAGCAGTACCCCTGTGTGCCAGTAGGCGGTGTCGCTCTTCTCAGCGCTAGCATTGTCCATGCCAGAAGTAACGTGCGTGCGACCTATATGGCACCACCCCAGCATACCGGCATCAGTTTCTTTTTGTGACTTTCCATGGCAGAAGTGTGGAGCCACAAACAATGAACTGGTGCCCAGTGCTGAGTGCCTCAGAAGGGTAACCCTATGCAGAAATCAGATTGCAGAGTGAGGAGAACCAAGACACAACAGAAGACTTTAACAAAGAAGGTTGGTACGGCAACCACAAGAAAGCTGAGAATATGATAAATAACCTTTATTAGTGCTAAGCGCAGAGTCCTGCTAGGCCAGACAAAGAACTATTAGTAAAACTTAGGAGAAGGAAGAGGGTCAATGTTCTTGAATGCATACCATGTCACAGATTTGTCCCAACGGCAGGCATGAACTGTCTTAGTGGAGAGACGCCTGGCTGTCAGAATAACATGACAGACTTCGGGAGAAAGGTCAAAAGCTGTCAACTGTCGCCTTTTAATCTCCACGAATGAGGGCGTTGGCTACGCAGGTGCGAGTGCAAGACTCTGCCCTGTTGCTGCGACCGAAGATCTTCAGGAAGGGGCAGCCTGATCGGATGACCGATGCTGATGCTCAGGATACCAGACTCTCCATGCCCAATCCATAGCAAAAACAATACCACAAGAATGACTTGGGCCCAGTCATTTCTGATCTTCTTGAGAACTCTGGGCAGTAGTGGTATTGGCGGAAAAGCATACAGGAGGCTGAAGCCCCACTCAAGACAAAACGCGTCTGCAAGCAAGCGCTGCCTTGGAAACTCCAGTTTGCAGAACTGCTGACAATACATGTTCTAGGCGGTGACGAATAGAAATAACCAAGACTCTCCTCAGTCTTAAAAGAGACCTTACACCACCTTTGGACGGAGACGCCATTTATGATCCGCTAGTCATCGATTGCTGGGTTCATCTGCTCTGGCTTTCAGAGAGCTCACCAGGTATTGAACCTCCAGGGAAATGGCCTGAATCGTGAGCCATTTCCAGAGACACAAGGCCTCTTGGCAAAGGTTCCATGACCCAATGCCGCTCTGTTTGTTGCAGTACTATAAGGTGTTGGTGCTGTCTATGAACACCTGTACCAGCCTTTTCTTGATTGAAGAAAGAAAGGCTTTCAATGCCAACCGGATCACCTGATGCTCCAAGCTGATGTGAAGTCCGGACTCCGCCAGAGACCAGAGTACTCTAATCTCTGCCTCTCCCAGGTGGCTGCCCCAGTCCAGGAGTGACCCATATGGCACTACAGTCAGCTTGGGATAGGGAAGGGAGAGGGGTCTGCTGCAGACCTAAGCGCCATTCACTAGCAACATCTGCAGGTCTTTTGCAGTTCCCTCCAAGATCTGGACCAGGTTGTAGAGAGTCCCCTGATGATGCGCCCACTGGAACTTCAGGTCTCACTGCAGAGTCTGCATTTGTCAACAGGCATGTGTCGCTAGCAGGATGCAGGAGGCCCTGACGCTGAACAGGCTCAGACTCTGCCTCATCAAAATCCAGGAAAGAGGCTGAACCATCGGAATCATATTCCAAATATCCTGGACTCACCGTTCAGGAGGACAAGCTTAAAACTGCACAGTGTCTAGAACAGCACAGATGAAAGGGAGTATCTGAGAGTCAGGTGTCACTTTAGCACATTTATAGTGAAACCCAGTGAATGCAGGAGGTCTGCCGTAGTCCTGAGGTGGGAGACGACTGGCTGTGGCGAGCCCGCCTTCACCAGCTATCGTTGAGGTACGGAAAGACTGGACCCCTGACCTCTGTAGATGCAATCACTGCCATTCCCTTGGTGAATATCCGAGGGGCACTGGTAAGGCCAGAGGGTAGGACAGCAAACTGCAAGAGCTCTTGGCCCAGGGTGAACCACAGGTAATGTCTGTGGGCAGGCAGGATTGGGATGTGGAAATATGCGTCCTGAAAGTCCAACGCTACCATCCAGTCTCCAGGGTTAGGGCAGAAAGGACCTGAGCTAAGGTGAGCATCCTGAACTACTTCTTCAGGAAGAAGTTGAGAAGACGCAAGTCTAGAATAGGACGGAGGCCTCTGTCCATTTTGGGAACCAGAAAGTAGCGGGAATAACAACCACGACCTACTTCTGATACTGGCACCCTCTCCCTTTTGGGCATAAGGACCAACACAACCAGACAAAGCAAGGTGAGATGGTCCTCCATCAGCCAGTTGTAAGTGGGCAGCATAGGTGTGGGGGTGGGGGTTCCAGAAAGGGGATGGAGGTGTCCCTCTAGACAACTTGTAAAACCCATATGTATGATATTATGGGCTGCCAGTGGGCCAGGTGATGGAGGGTCCTGCCCCCTGACTGGGTGCCTGTTTTGGTGGATAGGCAAATTAAAGGGGGTTTGAGGTTGTGGTTGCTTGGGGGTGGTGGACGGGCCCAATCTCTGGCTGGGGTTCCCACGTAATTTGTGGGATCCACTTCCGCAGCCACAAAAAGGCTGGGAAGCCTGCTGGCCTTGGTGGCTAGGCAGGAATGGATGTGGTTGGTTGCCCCTCCCGTAGCCACGGAAGGGCCAAAAGGCAGACTGGGGTTGGCAGGGGGCCATGTAGAGGCACAAAGACATGGCTGTAGGTCTGCTGTCTTTAAAGCGGTCTAGCGCGGAGTCTGCTTTTTCGCCAAAAGGGCTAGAGCCATCAAAAGACAGGTCCATGAGGGAAATTTGAACATCCCCTGAAAAGCTAGTGGTTATAACCAGGCATGGCATCTAAGTGCCACTGACAATCCAATTGCTCTGCCTAGCGAGTCAATCGTGTCCGGCTCACATCTGATGATGAACTTTGCTGCATCTTGCCTGTCAGAAATTGCTTGGGTGACTAGGGCTCAGTCCTCATCTGAGACCATGGGCAGCACTTGCACAACCGTGTCCCACACAGTATGTGTGTATTGGCCCAAAAAACACACACTGTTCAAACACTGCAGTGCTAAGCTGGTGGAAGAGAACATTCTCTTGCCAAAGGTATCCAGCCTTTTGAATTTCCTCTAAGGTGGAGTGGTAGAGAATGCGCCGTGACTGATCCTGGAGGTGGAGGTTTGGATCACCAAGCTCTCCGGTGTGGAGTGCTGGGTGAGGAAACTGTAGTCCCCAGGAGCAGGGCGATGGCGGTGGGCAATCGCCTTATGTACAGGCAGTCCTGTGGAGGGCTAGCACCAGGCTCCAAGTAGGGCATCAGTGAGAGATTTTTTGAATGGGAGAGAAAAGTAAGGGGTAACTCCCGGCTGAAGCATCTCCTTCCCCAGGTCTATCAAAAGAAAAAGGCATTGGCTCCAGACTCGGAGGGCATGGTACTGGCTGGTGCCAGAAAAGACGTTTGGCGACGCCCATCTGGCTCCGTATCGAAGTCAGGAAGGACTATGAGCCTGTCCTCTCCACCCCCGCATATGCATCACACGGAATCCCCAAGCACCTACCCCCCCCCCCCCCCCAATGTCCCTTCCTCCCACCTCTGGAGACGCCATGGCACAAGAACCTCCATACTGCTTGTAATGGGAAACGTGTCAATGCCTACTATGCCACAGCCGACACCCGAGGTCCGGCACACAGCGATGGAGGTGAAAGGCCGAATACCCTGTCTTCGTTAGTGACCTACACCCTCCTTCTTGTACCCCCGCCACTCCCCTCCCCCCCTGCTTCCCCATAAATCCCACCCTCCCCCAGATTTCTCCTTTCTATTGCCCCATTTAATGTTGTGGTTCACTTCACTGTTGCATTTCATCTGCATTGAAACTCTGTTGAATGCTTTTATTTCAATAAAAAATTATGGCACAGAGTAATGACGATGAGGTCGGTGCCGCCTTAGGGCTTCAACAGCTCCAGTATCGATAGCACTGGATCAGGCTCCATGGAATGTCAGTGTAATGGATAGAGTTGCTGCGGACCAGCTAGTGGGAAGCCATTAGGCCGCTCCAAACCCGTAGGGTCAAAAGGCTCTCCTGAGGGGTCGGGCAGCCCAAATATGAGGTGAATGGCATCACAGAATTTCTTGAGTTGGGCAGTGGTTGCTCCAGCTCAGGAAAACTGTAGGAGGCACAGAGAAGACCTAGGCACAGGCTTCGCATAAGAGCGAGGCCTCGAGCGGTGTCATCTTTCCCGCTCCTCATCTGGTGATTTGGACCAGCGCAGAGAAGGCATAGAATGCTTCAAGTTCTTTGACTTCTTGCGCTTGGGGGACTAACCCGATGATTTGGACTGGGATGATGATTGTCTGGAGTGGGTCCTGGAAGCTTCCGCGTGACCTGGATTGAGAGCATCATCAGGTCATCCGACGTCGAGGAGCTTAGCGCCTGCTGAAAAAAAGCTCAGTCAAAAAATGACTGAGGGTAGCTCTACCCGATCTGCACTGACAGGCATGGAAAAAAAGAACATATGTCAGCACGCTGGAGTGGCAACTATATAGACACTATGCATGTCACTTCCGGAGCGGATGCTGCCGACTAAGGCCAATGTGGAGCTCAAACACGTCACATACCAGGACACAGGGTTACTGCTCAAGAATTTCTGGATCCAGTCCAACGCCTGGGGATACTTCTACGGTAAGCAATCTGCAGCTAAAAGTCTCTATCATATACAGTTTAACAGGAGCTTTCCTTACATGTAAGGGCTTTGGTCCCTACACTTGCCATTTTGAGTACGGATCTATAACACCCATTCTGCACCTGATTTTGGGAAAAAGAGTCACAAAACAACATGAGTCACATGGCTGCTATGCTTTTACCCAATTCAACGGTGCTCCTTTAGACTTTGGAAAGATTTAAGTCAGAATTAAGTTGCTAGATTTTGAACCTTTGACAGACTAAACACACATTTCTATAGTACTTTAGCACTGACATAACTGGTGAATAGTCTCGTAAAGAGCGTGACATTCTGCCCAACCCAGTTACCAGCAAACACTATTCATGCTGGGATTTTAGGATCACACTTACAATGATAAAAGGGAAATGAGCATGCAATCCCTGCATGCATAGTGCTGCTAGCTGCAAACCCAGGACAATCTGGAAATCACCCTCGTGACATTGCACCAGGTCACAGCTAAGGTCCTGGCAAGCTCTCGGAGCTCTATAAAATAATGAATATCTGCATTATTTGCAACAACCCTCAGCACTGTTTGACCCGCTGGCACATTGCCATGCTCTGGAAAGTGGAAGGACTGCTTAAGAACAGCTATTACCTCAGTGTTCTCTGCTATTCTGGAATGATACCAAACCGTAAGAAAGCCTAAAGGCAAACAGAAATTGGTTTTAATAAGTAACAGATATCCACAGCCAAAAATACTTTCAATTGGTGGAAATAAAGGAATTTGCTGCACTTCCCAGGTAACTTGAAGCTCACAAAGTATCTGAATGAAAGCAAAATGCTCCCGGGACTACCCTGTCTAGCACAACTATTTGTGATATTCGTTGCCATACTCTAAAAAAACACACTTGCCGTAGGGCATCTATGGCTTTTTGAAATTATAAAGAAGATCTGGGGCATGGATACACCCTGTGAAGCTAGAGCTCATACCCATTGTATATTGCTCCTTTAGTAAGCATTGGTCCTCAACAGGCAGGTTGAATACTTACGATGGCATTACACTGGACAATCAAAAGCAGACGATTCCAGTGAAAGTTTTAGAAAAAGTCGAAATGGATTACTAAAGAATGTGTAAAAAAAGACATTAAAACTCCTTGACAGTCAAGATGCTTCTCTCCTCCGGAGTGAAGTTAATGCTTACTGCAATGAAAGATTATCAATGCCATTGGAAAAATGTTAGAACAGTTTTCAGCAGAGATTAAGACGTTTACATGCAAAGCCGACATCCGGCCTGACACAGTAAAAGCATTGTGTTTTGGTAATACATTTTATTCCACTAGATGAGTCCCTAGATGCACAGGGCTGTGGGATGTTCCATTTAGTGGTGGCAGCTGGTCTAGCAAGCAGTGCCTCCTGCTCCCCACTTAAAAGAGAAAAGAGGCACCAGAGACAAAAAAACGAAAGGATCTGAAGATGGGATAGAAGGAAAGAGAGCTGTTTCATAGCGAGCTATGTACCCAAGTATCTCGAAACACAGCCAACACGATTGATGGTCCTTTATCAAGCAAATTGCACAACTCACGAAACATGTGGGGCAGGGATTGCTGGACTGAGGCAACATGCAACCAGCATGGGTTCATACGGGTTCCAGATGGCTCCTAAAAGTCCTGGGGCAGTTCCTCCGTTTGAGCGGAGGTGCGGAGGAGCAGCACCCCACTAAGAAACCCCCTGGCCACAACTGAACAATAAAACGGCAATAAAGTTTCTTTTTTACCGCTTTATTTTTCAGCAATCGGGTGACCCGTCCTGAACTGGATGACAGGACGAAGCGGGGCCAGTGATGCCGAGTTGAGTTGCAGCAGCAGGGAGCGGTGTGCTTTAAAATGAGCATGTCTGTTTGACTGGCCGTTTTGTGACGGCCAGTGAGACAGGCGCATTTTAAACTTCTCTAACCCAGCTGTCTTAAGACAGTTGGATTAGAGAAAGCGCCGGCCGCAAGTGCTTTTCAGAGGGCTGAGTAAGGTAGCTCCCTCCAATACTGTTGCTGCTCTCATACTGATGACCAAAGGAGGATGTCGCGTCTAAGGCAAGTATGAAATATTTTATTTTTTTGTCACATGCCTCCCCCACCCCACCCTAGGAACGTCTGCTGTGGTCTTGCTGGTCTTCTGCCTATAATCAGGAAACAAGTAAGACGGCCTGTCTTGTTCTGTATTTTGCATTTGCGCTTGGCAGTGCCATTCCAGCACTACTATTGGTCTCACTATCACTTATTTAGCCTCCATTGCACAACTGATCCATGTTTACTAATACTTCAACAAAACTAAGGAATAATAATTGCAAATGTTTGCCTTTTACTGCACCAGTGCCCATTACAACACTCACTTTCATGCTTTCCCTAGGTGCCCTGGGGAAAAGAAAAGTTGAAGTGAGGGAGTCAACTCTAAAATTTGCACTGGCGTCCTGGGTGGTCATTAAATTAGAACCACACTCAAAGTGTGCTTTTTGTGGTTTGGAGTGAATCCAAGTTCTGGATTTTGAGATATTTGCATTTGAGTTAAAAAAGGTGTCAGTGGGATTGGAAGGGTTCATTCTTTTAAGTAACTTGAAGGTTGACTTAACAAGCATGATATATATTCTGTCAATCATATTTGATTTTTTCTTGAAATTTGATTGGTGGCCCTCATTTTTTCCCCACCATCTTGAAATTTGTGTAGTTAACCAAACTAAAGAGTTCTGTGCAATTGAATTAAATACTGAAAAGTGAGGGCCAGTTCTATGCAGCAAAGAGGGTGATTATGAACATAGAGGTATATAGAATTGCACAAAAAATAGCAAATATGTATTGAGCCCATGGTACACTTACAATTGTATAAGAATTGGGAGCAGGAAGATACCATTTTGTATTTGGAAAACAAGTGCCATTTTGCTAAGCTTACAAGTTTTAGAACAATTGCGAATTTTACGAGAACGAACGAAAAACTGAATACACAAGGTACCAATGAAAGTCAGTTTAAAAGATGGATTGAGCGTGTATGAAGAAAGGCAGAGAACAAAACTAATGAGGGGATGGTACGACGGGGGGATCGATCTACCCAACACCAAATTATAATACTGGGCCTCCCAACTGGTGGTGGTTAACCAATGGGTGCATTGCCATAATACAGAACCTGGATACCAGATGGCTAATGGGCCGGGAGGATATAAAAGAGCCCTCTATACAAATCCCAACCGTCCAAACTTAACAGGCTCCTTAGCTCAGACAAAAGCAATTTGGCACCAAGTGACTACGAAGCTAGGCTGGCACACAAAAATAACGCAAGCAACACCTCTCTGTGGGAAGCACAACAATTAGGCAGACTGAGCATCAGCTCAGAGTTTGATAAGTGGGGTATAATTAGCATCTCGACAGTAGGAAATCTATGGATTAGAGAAGGTGTTATTCCATTCTCCAAGCTGCAATCAGAATAGAATATGGCAAGCACCGAACCGTTTTGTTATTTGCAAATACAACATCCCTTGATATTGGCTATCCCCGACAGGGAGGCTCTTCCCGAAGCATCACCACTGGAAGACAGGCTCCCACTGGAGCCATTGAATCGGAAGGCCATATCCATGACATACCAAAAACTTGTAAATAATTTACCTGATCCACTCCTGTGGCTCAGAGGCCTCTGGCAGGCGGACGTGGGTAACATGAATGATGAGGAATGGCAAGAGGCGCCAGCCTCCCCATGGGAAGTAGTTATCCCACAGAAACTTAAGACTTATCCAATTTCGAATCCTACCCAGGTCCTACCTATCGGCAGGGACGTTGGTTAAAATGGGCAAAAAAAAAGGACTCCAAGTGCCTCCGCCATTATACCCGGGAGGGCTCGTTACACCATATCATTTGGGATTGCCCGGCTATTAGGCCATATTGGGAAGCTATAAAATCAAAGTTGCAATGAGTTTGTAAAAGGAGATAGACCCTACCCCTAAACTTTGCCTACTCAACATATGGGAGGCCACTGACTTAACCACACATAACAATCTTGGTTCTCCTTGGGGATGATTCTAGCTAAGCTTAATAGCACCCAGAAATGGGGGGCAGACGACACACCAACACTTGGTGGATGGGAGAAGGACATGGATCAATCTATGATCGCTGAAAAAGATGTATACAAAATTAGAGGATGCTCGGGAAAATGGTATCACAAGTGGGCGAAGTGGAATGCATATAGGGGCCGGATCTGTATCTCCCCGACAGAGGAACTAAGAATGTCGGAGGAGGGAAGCGCTCTTCCAGGAGCAAGTCGTTGAACATATGCACAAATTGTAATGAAAGGTATGAACTCACCAGACTGTAGATAAATGTATATTCACTATGCGTGTCTGCATACGCCCTGTTTAAAAGTTGTACGACTGACCAATTTTTCAATATAAAGATTTTTTTTTTTTAAAGACAGGCATAGAAAAAAATGTGTTTACATACAAAAACCGGTTATGGAGATAGCAAGCTCACCAATGTTAGATCGTTCTCAAGCTCAGAATCAAGAGCTTGAGGGAATACATCATTTGTTTTTAAAATGAATAGTCATCTTGGGTGTGATAGGGTTTAGGGAAGGATAGGATGCAATGCATGTGCCTGTAGGGCCTGCCCACGGGCCAGCCCTGGGACTAAGTCCTCCTGCATAAGGCAGCATAGGTGCATTGCAAGGGAAGTCATTACTATGAAGAAAATAAAAACCCTAAAACTCATTTGTTAGGATTGCTTACCATGAAAGCTAAGCCAAAGCTGACCCCCAAAATAGATTACTCATGACCTCACAATATTTATACCAATAAATAACAGGTCTTACCAACCACACAGCCAAAGAGATGATACAGTATCTACTATGATGTCATCAACATTATCAACTGTAAAGTTATACATCAAACCAGGCAGTGTTGTCATCTATATCATTTGTGAAGTTATTGGTCATATCATAGTTTAAACACAAAAGTCCAGAGGTAAAGAAAACACAAACACAAAACACAAACAATGGGCTCGGAGTGCCTGAGTGTAACTGAACTAAAGCCAAGCTAAGCTAACAGAGTCCTTACAAAGAGGACATAATCCCATCACCCACCGTGGTGGCATGCTTCATCATGTGGGATCTCCTCTCAACCAAACCTAGTTTGGCTGAGGAGCTACTACTCCCAGTGTGAAACTTCGGGAGGAGCTCGCGGATGTTTTAGTCTACGCTGATGGAAAATGATCTCCTAAAGATCGATGAAGCTGTCCTAAGTGAGGTGAATATGAGCAGTGCAGTGTAAAGCAAGTGAGTTAAAATTGACTACAGGAACACAAATAACTTTAATAAGGATTATCCCTGTGCCAACGTTAAAAGCAAGGTAGTAGCGCGGACTGGCCCAATGACCAAACGCACTAACAAAACCAAAAGACGGTCTACATGTTTCAGCCTATACCGATTGAAGAATTTAAGATCTAGCCTTCATCAGGACCATTATAACAAAAACTACTGCACCTACACCGAAGTGCACGAAGCTACAATTGGTACTTGTATTTAGATAGAAACAGGCCGATACACCAACCTTTTACCGCAGGATCAGATATACTAGTCTAAGGTATCCTGTCAGTCACAGTAGTAAGTACCTGTGTAAATAAAACAAAACAATCAATAAATGGCTCGGCAGTGTAAAACAAACAAAACACAAGCCCACGTGGACTCAGACTATTGGACAGTAATGTCTCAGTCTTACCCGTAGTAAAATCGGGACTACGCCTGCCGCACCTGGTAACAACTCAGGGTGTGAGACAGCGCTCTGTGAAAAAAATAGATAAAAACAGCGTATAGTGTAGTGAACTCGAACAAACTAACATATAACACACCACTAGAACGGTGGTTATTAGTGTTGAAGGAGAGTCTAATAGATGGTGTATCCATCTCCTTTCAACCGTAAAATGTAAATTCATGATATTGCAAGATAGATCCCATAATAAAAGGCCAAAGATTAAAGCCCTTCACAACCAAAAGTCTGGATATCGGTAGGTCATATCCTGACTGTGCTAAGAAAACACCCTCAAACATAGCGTTGAACTTAACGTCAATATACCCGCATCCCATTACCCTAATGAAGAATAAAGCAATGCGTGACCATCGGTTGGCTAAAGAGCGATGTCAGTGCATTATAGGAGCAGCCAACCGGCTAGCAAACTGTGTCACAAGTGAAGACTTGCAAACCGGAATAGATTTAGTCATCCGGGCAACGTACAGGAAATGCCAAAACTGCACCATTTAGGGTGTATTATTATTAATGCAGCAGGAGACATCTAATCGTAATGCTCGTGTACCAAATACACACGAGACATACACAGACGATATGTGGACTGCCACCCCCAGCAACAAGGGATACGTAACTCTCAAGGCAGTGCGGTGGGAGTACCCAACAAAGTACCTAAAGGGTGTCAGTTCGCTGTAACGCTTCAAGAATGCGAAAGCTAACATCGGCGAAACAGTGCAGGAGCCAGCATACAATGAGAGTCTCCTACCTTTCCGGCGCTGCCCCGGGCCTCCTTCCTGAATGCTAGTGGCGGCCCCGGACGACAGCCGCTACTGGATTTAAAAACCGTCAGCTAGGACTCGATGCGTCAACGCGCGCCGTCGGTGACGACCAACTGCGCATGAATGATGACGTATCTGACTGACAAAGTAGTCTGGGTAATGTAGTTCTCTGTCCAAGGACGCTCTGTGGAGAGGCCAGTGGTGACTCTAATGTAAACCACGGAGTGAACTGCGTATCCTCGCATAGAGAATGATCGACGAGATCACAATTGCATTATAGGAGCAGCCAACCGGCTAGCAAACTGTGTCACAAGTGAAGACTTGCAAACCGGAATAGATTTAGTCATCCGGGCAACGTACAGGAAATGCCAAAACTGCACCATTTAGGGTGTATTATTATTAATGCAGCAGGAGACATCTAATCGTAATGCTCGTGTACCAAATACACACGAGACATACACAGACGATATGTGGACTGCCACCCCCAGCAACAAGGGATACGTAACTCTCAAGGCAGTGCGGTGGGAGTACCCAACAAAGTACCTAAAGGGTGTCAGTTCGCTGTAACGCTTCAAGAATGCGAAAGCTAACATCGGCGAAACAGTGCAGGAGCCAGCATACAATGAGAGTCTCCTACCTTTCCGGCGCAGCCCCGGGCCTCCTTCCTGAATGCTAGTGGCGGCCCCGGACGACAGCCGCTACTGGATTTAAAAACCGGCAGCTAGGACTCGATGCGTCAACGCGCGCCGTCGGTGACGACCAACTGCGCATGAATGATGACGTATCTGACTGACAAAGTAGTCTGGGTAATGTAGTTCTCTGTCCAAGACGCTCTGTGGAGAGGCCAGTGGTGACTCTAATGTAAACCACGGAGTGAACTGCGTATCCTCGCATAGAGAATGATCGACGAGATCACAACAGAACAAACAAAAGCATAATCCGACAGCATAGTGCCTAGGATGCATAGCAAGACGATGTCGTAAGGCCAAAAGAACAAGATAACCGACAGCTCCTGACCAGTCAAAAATACTAGTCCAGTATACCCCTATCTCGAAGTAATGTACAGGAGACCCCTGCTAAAGGCTACACACAGCTAGGCTAGTGAAAAACAAAAAGCGAAGTGGGGAATTCGGCAGTAACTTCGATGCTGTGCACAAAATAAATATTCTGCCCCTACATAAAAGGTACCAGCCAAACCTAGTCCTTTCGCAGAATTTGAAGTCTAGGAACTATCCCACTAGGCTTATCAAGCAATCCTACAAACGAGCGGCTAATAATAACCGTGACGCTCTGTTGGAGGTCTCTGTTCCCAAAACATCTCAGGACAGATTGACATTTGTGAACACCTTTAGTACATCTTCCAATCGTATTCAGAAAATTGTGCGGAAGGTCTGGCGGATTCTGAACAGCGGCGATGAGAAATTACCTTTTCCTCTGTTTTCATTTAAAAGAGGCACCAACTTACGTGATGCTGTGGTTCATACCAGACCACGTAGTACACCACCAACTCTGTCAGGATCCCTATGGGGCCTCCCACCGGTCAAGGGACACTATCCCTGTGGGGGATGTGCGGTGTGTGCCCAGACCAAACACACCAATGAGATTGAGATTGGACTTTCGAAACCCTGGAGACAGCTCTGCCACACTAATTGTAACAGCGAAAAGGTGGTCTATTTGATTACTTGCCCCTGTAATAAGCAATATGTAGGGATGACTACACGCAAAGTCAAACAGCGTATTATGGAACATAAAAGCACCATTTGCTGTAAGAAAGCCTCTACGAGATTGACCAACCATTTTCTTGATAACAACCATGGCCCCGATCAGCTTGTCTGGACTGTTTTAGAACAACCCTTCATTCCCACGCACGTTGTAGATGTGGCGAAATTTCTATTCAAAATAGAGCAACGTTGGGTGTTTAAGCTTCAGACTGACCTTCACGGCCTTAATGACTCGATACCTTGGTCAACTCTGTAGAATGATGGTGACTATATGGTCCTGATCCGCCTGGAGGGTTCACCTATGTTTCACACTGCCCCTCTGTTGGAGCCGTAAGCTGTGGTCTCCTTTGCACGAGTTCACAATATATGTGGTTTGGAGATAGTGATCCATTTGCCTTGAGCTGTCGTGCCTCCTTACACCTTTCTGACTCTGCAAATATTGGGAATGCTGCCACATTGGGGCGTGACTAGGTTTGACTTGTACCTTTTATGTAGGGGCAGAATATTTATTCTGCGCACAGCATCGAAGTTACTGCTGAATTCCCCACTTCGCTTTTTGTTTTTCACTAGCCTAGCTGTGTGTAGCCTTTAGCAGGGGTCTCCTGTACATTACTTCGAGACTGGGGTATACTGGACTAGTATTTTTGACTGGTCAGGAGCTGTCGGTTATCTTGTTCTTTTGGCCTTACGACATCGTCTTGCTATGCATCCTAAGCACTATGCTGTCGGATTATGCTTTTGTTTGTTCTGTTGTGATCTCGTCGATCATTCTCTATGCAAGGATACGCAGTTCACTCCGTGGTTTACATTAGAGTCACCACTGGCCTCTCCACAGAGCGTCCTTGGACAGAGAACTACATTACCCAGACTACTTTGTCAGTCAGATACGTCATCATTCATGCGCAGTTGGTCGTCACCGACAGCGCGCGTTGACGCATCGAGTCCTAGCTGCTGGTTTTTAAATCCAGTAGCGGCTGTCGTCCGGGGCCGCCACTAGCATTCAGGAAGGAGGCCCGGGGCAGCGCCGGAAAGGTAGGAGACTCTCATTGTATGCTGGCTCCTGCACTGTTTCGCCGATGTTAGCTTTCGCATTCTTGAAGCGTTACAGCGAACTGACACCCTTTAGGTACTTTGACTCTGTTGGGTACTCCCACCACACTGCCTTGAGAGTTACTTATCCCTTGTTGCTGGGGGTGGCAGTCCACATATCGTCTGTGTATGTCTCGTGTGTATTTGGTACACAGGCATTATGATTAGATGTCTCCTGCTGCATTAATAATAATACACCCTAAATGGTGCAGTTTTGGCATTTCCTGTACGTTGCCCGGATGACTAAATCTATTCCGGTATGCAAGTCTTCACTTGTGACACAGTTTGCTAGCCGGTTGGCTGCTCCTATAATGCACTGACATCGCACTTTAGCCAACCGATGGTCACGCATTGCTTTACTCATCATTAGGGTAATGGGATGCGGGTATATTGACGTTAAGTTCAATGCTATGTTTGAGGGTGTTTTCTTAGCACAGTCAGGATATGACCTACCGATATCCAGACTTTTGATTGTGAAGGGCTTTAATCTTTGGCCTTTTATTATGGGATCTATCTTGCAATATCATGAATTTACATTTTCCGGTTGAAAGGAGATGGATACACCATCTATTAGACCCTCCTTCAACACTAATAACCACCGTTCTAGTGGTGTGTTATATGTTAGTTTGTTCGAGTTCACTACACTATACGCTGTTTTTATCTATTTTTTTCACAGAGCGCTGTCTCACGCCCTGAGTTATTACCAGGAGCGGCAGGTGTAGTCCCGATTTTACTACGGGTAAGACTGAGACATTACTGTCCGATAGTCTGAGTCCATGTGGGCTTGTGTTTTGTTTGTTTTACACTGCCGAGCCATTTATTGATTGTTTTGTTTTATTTACACAGGTACTTACCACTGTGACTGACAGGATACCTTAGACTAGTATATCTGATCCTGCGGTACAAGGTTGGTGTATCGGCCTGTTTCTATCTAAATACTAGTACCAATTGTAGCTTCGTGCACTTCGGTGTAGGTGCAGTAGTTTTTGTTATAATGGTCCTGATGAAAGCCTAGATCTTAAATTCTTTGATCGGTATAGGCTGAAACATGTAGACCGTCTTTTGGTTTTGTTAGTACGTTTGGTCAGTCCGCGCTATTACCTTGCTTTTAACGTTGGCACAGGGATAATCCTTATTAAAGTTATTTGTGTTCCTGTAGTCAATTTTAACTCACTTGCTTTACACTGCACTGCTCATATTCACCTCACTTAGGACAGCTTCATCGATCTTTAGGAGATCATTTTCCATCAGCGTAGACTAAAACATCCGCGCGCTCCTCCCGAAGTTTCACACTGGGAGTAGTAGCTCCTCAGCCAAACTAGGTTTGGTTGAGAGGAGATCCCACATGATGAAGCATGCCACCACGGTGGGTGATGGGATTATGTCCTCTTTGTAAGGACTCTGTTAGCTTAGCTTGGCTTTAGTTCAGTTACACTCAGGCACTGTTTTGTGTTTGTGTTTTCTTTACCTCTGGACTTTTGTGTTGAGACATTGTCAGTAGGGGGACTTGTCCAGGCTGGTTGTGTGATCCCTCAGACCCTCTCTTTAACTAGTTTTCCCCATATCATAGTTTAGACAATAACAATTATCAGGATGAAACAAGTGAATAATAGATCGTACGTGGTGACATTTATGCAAAAGAGGGGCAATACGAGACTCAGAGAAATTTTAATTTGTATAGAAAAAGTTACATTTAAAGTGGAGTTAGTTACATTTTTTAAGACTTTTGTCATCAAGGTCATCTTCCTTCTCCTGCAGATCAGGTAGATGTTGAAATACCTCCTGACCTTCTTGTCCAAGACATTGCAGAAGGAGAGAGGTTTTTATTTCTGCTCTTAATGAGGTTCCACAAACCCTCGCATAGTGTGAAAAAACCTTCTTCCACTTTGAAAATGTTAAAACTGGTTCCCCTGGTAACATTTAAAAAAGTGGCGGAGGAGATACGTTCTGCATTGCACTTTACTAATGTCACCCCACCTGCTTTGAAAAAAGGTAGAAACAACACTCCACAGTACCTTGAATCCTCCACAGTACATGGAACCTCTACAAAATACGCGTCACCTGATGACAAGCTAGCTGGAAAGAACGTTCTAAACCAGGTGCGTGTCTCACCGCAGCCACTCCTAAGCAGGCGAATGATTTGATTATACACCTGTACAAATAACTATCTGCGACATCAAGCTTCTACTTTCCAGGTGTGTGTATCACCGCGGTATGCTAGAACTACTCCAGCATGAACACGCTCCAAAATGAAAACCCATCAATTTACAACAAGGTGATCATTTGGTCACAACAGGAAACGAGATTACTCCAGGTGCGCGTATCAAAACAGACACGCCTGTGCCAACACAAATACAGAGAAGATTACTTCTAGTGTGCATGTCACCGCCAGCACACCTATGTTTTACCGCTCAGTGAGCGGTCTAGATGTTCTGAGGTGTGCGCATCACTGCAGGCATGTCAGAACAAGCCCGGACTCCAGTTTACGGCAAGCACGCATCGGGCCTCTCATCACAGTACACATCGCAGGAGATATGGACTGCAGGGCTTCACCAACACACCATTTGCTTTTGTCGCAGAGCACGTCGTACGAGCAATGGACACCTCGACTCCACATAATCAGTCCTGCTCCTCCTCGCGCATGCCTCATTCTTTGTCACCTTCCTTGCACAGGAGCCGGCACCTCACAGAGCATGCGCTGACCACATACCTCCTCTCGCCCACACAGCAGAAAAATTTCGCTTATTGTTCCCAAAATCCACCAAATGTAGAGCAAGCCCGTCACATAGACTCTAAGGGCAGGAATAGTCAACACTGTCAGTGAAATCCAGATACCATAAAGTAAAGAGCTTGGTGTTGAGGCGTCAGGTTCACTTGTCACATCTATCCCCTTCTTCATGCGTTGTTCCCTAAAGTCGTTGCAATTGTAATAAAGAGGCACCTCCGGAAATTATCTTTTAATATCCTTATTGTAAGATGTAAGCAACAAACGCCTCATCCACCCGTCAACTCCAGGGTCTTCTCACAACTGCCAAACCAAGAATGCCAGTGGCATTCTACATTCCACATCTAACCATGCATGCAATGCAGTTCATGCTGGTAAAGAATATAGCTGGTTACATCGCATGCGTTTACAAAGCATGCCATTACAACGCGGTTGTTACAACGCGGTTGTTACAACGACCGCGTTGTTACATCGCAGTACCATTACAACACGAGTCGTTACAACGACTTGCTCTAGGGGGCGTGCTGGACTTAAGAATAGTATAATTTACTATTCCAACTCCAGTGTGTGCAACAGTAGAAAAGGTTATAGAATAGTAAATTATACTATTCCTTAGTTTAGAGCGCCCCCTAGAGCAAGACGTTGTAACGGCTTGCGTTGTAATAGTACTGCAATGTAACAACGCAGTCGTTGTAATCGTATGCGTTGTAATCGCATGCGTTGTAATGCATGTGAAGTGATGGCTGTTTCCCGCTGGTAAACCATGTCCATCCCAAGTCGCTAAAATTCATGCTAGTCTAATCTTTTTATTCATCACATGCTACAGTTAACCTTAAGAACAATTAAAGCTCCCACGGCTGCAAACTGCTGCCACAACTAAAGTATCTGTCCTTTTTGCCACAACATAATTTTCGGACTACTCCAACATAGAACACCTCTGCACTTTACATTGTTCAGAACTTGTTTGGCCACCTTTCAGCAATGTATTTCCTCGTCATCAACACTTGGTCTTGCTCTGGAGGTTCTCCCATCCTTTCTCTAACATGTAATACTTGCCATTATGCACTTATCTTGACCCCTGGCAAGGGCCATCTAGACATGCAATCTGTGTCATTATTCTTAATTCCAAGAGAATATCGTATTAGAAAAGTTTATGTTTCCATTTTATTCAACAGCTTAACAAGGTGTGGTGTATTACTAAGAGATAGAGCATAATTACAGTATTTGCTGTGTCAGCAATAGTATGAAACTACCGCCCTGGATAAATAGCACACGGAAACTAAAAATATGGATACATAGTCCAGTGCATTTGGCATCTAAACAAGTACAGCCAGAAGTAGAATTTACCACTGGGCAGTAAAATTATCTTTGACAGATACATTTTCATATGCATGCCCATAAGGGAGAAACATTTCCAAATCATTGTTAGTGTTTCAGTACCACACATAGCTAACGCTTAATTTTGAAGAAAACGGTTGTCGGGTTTACCAAGTTTAGGATCAGCTGAGAAGTGATGGGAGGTATTTTCTCATTTTCTATTGGCCACTATTTACCACCTTGCAATAATTGGCAACTACTGCCAGTCATGTTCTTGCCTTCTAAGGAATTTGGCGCCATATGTAGAAAAGCATTTTTGCGGTTGATAACTGACCAATTTGCAGAATCGGGCGTTTCTGACCGCAAAAATGCTTTACATATGTACAGACCATAAATTGTGATTTGGTAACATGTTACAAAATCGCGATTTGTGATTAGCGATTTGGTATTTCGAAGGGGCATGTCTAGGGTGTCCCTTTCTATTACCGAATCGCAGTGGTATGTATGAATGTTTTGTGACTAAATTATGATTGCAAAACATTCATTTTTGACTGACACCTTAAGGGTGGTGGTAACCATTTGCAAATTGGAAGGCGTCCCCACGGGACCCCTTCCCCTTTGTGAATTTTGAACCAAATACATTTTAAGAGCAGGCTGTGTCCAAGGGACCGCTGCCTGCTCCTAAGAAATAAAGAAAAATCATTTATTTTCTTTTAAACGCATCCCGTTTTCCTTTATGGAGAAGGGGCTGCAATTAATAAAAAAAGGTCTACATGGTAATCAGGGCAGTTCCTCAAAGACGCGACCGTTTATTTAAGTAGCAGTAGACATAAATCACCCCGAACAAGACATTGCCAGTCTGCTCCCTTCTGTGCCAACCTCCCAGTCTCTTTTGAAAATCAACATTCTATAGAACCTGGCCCCCACAAGCCTTCGACAAGGAGGCAGAACGAGGCTTGCGTGGAGTGGAAGTAAAATACTACGTGGGTCTTTTTCTTTCACCCCCAAAAAATATATATTTTTTCCAAAACAAACAAAGAAGAAACAAAAAACAATACAACAAACCCAAGAAAACACAAAACAGGAGACCTCAAATTATTTCCAAAGCAACAGTAATGCAGAACCTGATATATAGAAAGAAGAAATAATCATACATAATCTACAAGAGAAATAATGCTGTTACAGCTGTGGACGTAACAGAACTATCTCAATCTAAAAGGCAACCAACGTTCCTGCACACTCCTGCGAGTTGCTTGGAAGCTGTGAGGATATCATTAAATTCTAACGAACCTCCTTCCTGATCTGAAATTCTGTCTGGAGAAACACCACTGTTCTCTTGAATGGGATCTTGAAATTCATTTAGTCTGGAATGAACCTTGACCACTTCATTCATATTCAACTAAAATCGTCCATTAACACGGACAGCACTACCACATACTTTATCCACGATCATAGATTGGAAAACTTAGATTCCTACTTTTTTTTACAAAAGTGTTTTTTTTAAATAGGAACATGGCCGCCCACAGCAGTACATTTAACACACAGTTTTCTTTACATCGTAGTAGTCCTTTTGTTTACATTGTGCAGTTGTGACATTGTTCCTTACAAATGAGTCAAGATCCTGAATAGATCAACCACCTTCACATTGAAGTAGGCTTAAATTCATTTGTGGCCTTTCTTCCCCCTCAAAAACTCGAAAGGGGAAACATTAGTGAATGACTGAGGTGTGGTTCTGTAGAACCACAACATGGTTCAGACAGCAATGGACACAAGACATCTATTTGACAGGACTCACCATATACATTCCCCAAAAACTCTATAAAAACGCTCAACCAGGTAAATGGTTTGAAGATGATAGAGAGAACTCAATTGTCACAGACCAGATTGCCAGGAAAACTTCTTTCATGAAAACTCCGTCAAGAAATTTAACAAAGGCTTGGAATCCAGATTTCCCAATAAACCTGACCTCTGACCACTAGGAGTAATAATCAATAACCGTCCCATTAAATTATATCCAAGTTTCAACCTTGGTCCTGAGGAACATTTAATAGGAGTCAACAGGGGATTCGATATTTTCAAAGCTTGGATGCTATTTGAACATAGTAACGCATTCTTTGATCAGAGGATCAATTTCCCTGTCCATCTGAGGCCACCACAATGCGGTGCGCACGCTAAGTTTGGTAAATGTGTCTCCCAAATGCCTTTCATGTGCACTTTCCACTAACGATATTCCGAGTTTTTCGGGAGGAATCAGCTTGTCATGTCTCATAACAAGCCCATCTTCCAGTAACAACTCATCAGACACTTTACTAAAAAGCTGCAAACTTGAATCAAGGTTTTTCTCCTTACGCCAACTCTTCTTGATGTACTGAGCAACTACACCCAGGGGCAGCCAGCACGGGTTGCAGGTGGGGGGGGCAGGCACAGGTGGGGGCACAGGCTGCTTTTTAAATAAAATAATAATAAAAAAATAAAACTTACCTTGCGACAGCCGGGTCCCGCGTCTTCTTTCCTGCTCGCCTGTGTCTGACACCAGGTCGGAAAGTGAAGCAGGAAGCCAGCCTCCCACCCCTAAGCCAATCACAACGCTGCACTACAGCGTTGTGATTGGTCTGAGCACCGTGACACGGCACTCAGCCAGGGGTTGAAGAGGTGCGCATGACAGTTTTGGGCGGCCCGAGACTGCCGACCAAACAGTCATTGCCACTCCTCCCCTGCAGCTCCACCTGGCCCCCTCACGCACTGCCGTAGCAGGAGGAAAAAATAAAATGATAACATTCTGTTATTATCATTTTATTAGCCACCACTGCCTAAAACCAAAACACCATCTTCAACAGTAGCAACTTTCCATTCTATATCAGAAAAAAGGGCACACTTTCCTAACATCCACTGCTGCAATCATGCAATTTTCAACATCATTATCATCCACCTCAGGTTCACAGACTTCACAAGCTTGCTCTTCCAACCTGCTGGGAAAATGTGATAAGTAGTCGGCCCAAGTTTTTTTTCCACCACAAATGTGTTCAACATCAAACTGGAATTGTAATAGTTTTGTGGACAACCTGTCTATTCTAGGTGTGTTATTCTTTGAACAGGTTCCTCCGAGAATATACGCCATTGGTTTATGGTCTGTTTGGAGAACAAAGCGTCTACCCCACAGATAACTACAAAACTTCTCAATTGCCCACCAACATGCCAAAAGTTGCTTCTCGATCACAGTAGAGTGTAATTCTGCCTCGCAGAGAACTCTTGACACAAACCCAATGGTACGTTACTCCTTACCTATCCTTTGATTAATCAGTGCACCAAATCACTGATTGGTGGCGTTGACAGTCAAAAAGCATTATCATAAGGTTTAAGTGCCTTGACGCTTACTAATTGAGTTTCCACCTAATCAAAAGCTTCCTGACATTTCTCATCCTGGAAAATTCCACACTCCTCTTCAACAAATTTGAAATAGGTCTGGCTATTGATGCATTATCCGAAATGAAATGCAAATAAAACTCCCACTACTCCAGAAAAGCCTTCACGCCTCACTTATTAGTAGGAGGTGGTGCTTCAAGGATGGCACTAAATAAACCTGGTCTAGGTTGAATTCCAGCACTTTTCCTTCCAAAATGCAAATTTCTCCTTTTTCATCACAATTCCCCTTTTTAGAAAATGGTAAGAAGCCTATTCAACACCTCTTCATGTGTCTCGCTGTCATGAGCATAGATCAAACCATCATCTTTGAATATAAGTACATTTTTTACATTTCCGATTATCAAGAACATCACTCGTTGAACACTGAAGCAGCTGAAGTTAGGCCAAACGGCATGCAACATACTGATACGCTCTCAACAATGAGACAAAAGCGGGCGGTGGGAGACAAGCAAAGTGGGTGTGATGACCAGTGATGACCTGTCTGTTTGGTTGTTCTTGTTTTGTGATAAGGAAAAATGCAAATAAAAATATAAAAAAAAAAAATTAAAAAAAATGAGACAAAAGCAGTTAAATGTTTGTACTCTAGATCCAATTCAATTTGGTGGTATGCAGAAGCTAAATCAAGTTTGGGGAAAAAATTGGACTCCTGCAACAATAGTCAGCATCTCATTGATCTTAGGGAGTGAATGAGAGTCCACCAATATCTCCGTATTAAGACTGTGGAGGTCCACACGCCTTCACCTCCCCATTCCTTTTGCGTGCAATAAACATAGGGGAAAGCCAGTGAGAAGATTTCACCATCTCCACAGCGCTTCTGTGCACAAAGCCAAAAGGTATTTTTCCAAATTATTTTTAACACTGAAAGGTATTCCCTAAGCTTGTGTTTAAGAGGTATGGCTCCATCTTTAAACCGGATTCTGTGCTTAACCCCTTTTATATTTCCCAGCTTTCCCAAATAAACATTGGTGAATTGGTTCAACATCTCTTCAATTATGCCACTTCTTCTGATGACCAACACCTGCTCTTTGGCTCCAGTTCTCAAAATCATGGTAAATAAAATCGGATCAAACCAACGCAGAATGTTAAGACCTTTAACTGCTACATACACCTTTCCTTCAATGCACCTCCCCTTGAACTCCAAAATGTCCTCAAAATAGCCCAACAATTCAATCATGCAACCTTAATAAGACACTGGCGACCGATCTTGTGGTAGCAATTGTCTGTCTTTCCAGGTAGACCGAAACAACTCCTGAGTTATCATGGTGATCCTCCAAACCAAATCAACTAACAAATGTAACACCTCATCCCCAACCTGAATGTCAACATAGGGATTTACACATTCTGATGGAACACTGCCCTTTACATCAGATTCACCAACCACCAGAACCATGACTTGCATTTCAACGATAAGGTCCTCGGAATCACCCTATCATCAGACACAACCGCCACCTTCCCACTCCTACGTTTAGTGCCATGGCATCCGTTTTTAAAATGTCCCAATTTATTGCACAACCTACAGCTCACATTTCTGGCTGAGCAAGGTTTACTACCTTTCGTGTGAGTCCGACTCTCACATCTAAAACACACAATAGTTTGTTTTAAAAAAACGAAATCTTGTTGGTTCAATTATTATACTTTCTACGCTTACTATTATCCTCCTGACAGCGAACAGAATTAACATGATCACCTAACTTGTCCTCTAACTCTTTAGCAGATCTCAAAGATGTCTTAATACCTTTAGCTAGTCTGATAGATTCCTCCAACGAGGGATTACCCAATCAAAGGAGTTTTTGTTGTATACTTCTATCGGTGCAATGACTAATAAATTTGTAACAATTAAGTTGGTCACTAAAGTGTTCAAATTGGCACTCTGTCACCAGTTTGCGTAATGCTGTGATGTATGTAAAAATGTCTTCACTGGGTCTCAGGATTCTTGTATAGAATTTGTGTCCAGAAATAATCAAATTGGGTTGTAAATAAAACTTGTTCATATGTTTCTTAACTGCCTCCTGAAATTCATCCATCTCTTCACCATCAACTAAAACCAAGTCTGGAAGGTGTTATAGACGTTGTTTCAAATCCAAGCGAGAGAAGCAACAAGTACTCTTTTTGTTCCAGTCTTAACCTTGATGCTCCAATAGCCCCCAAATACTTCTTGAAAACATCAAATCATTGTCTCCGAAGGATAGGTGGAACACCAGGAGTATTAAAAAATGGTGGTGGAGGGTTAACTGATTGCATAGTGTAAGTTAAAAAATGAATACCAATGAATGCTCAAACAGAACAATTTAAATATATATGAGAAGAGTGGTGAATGTGTTGTGAACAAGGATGTACAGCTAAACAACATATCACCAAAGCAGCATTGAAACAGGTATTGTTACATTTTTTTTTTAAACGAAGGACTTCTATATGTGGCAGTAACCAGGCAGCTAAATGCTTAAAGGTTGAACCATAAGGTGCGCGCATCGCTGCGCCTCTCTAAACAAAATTCAGTTAAGATGTGCTCATTACCATGTAGTGTGTGCCGAAGAAATATGAAGTTTCCTCCGAGAAGAGGTGACGAAATAGTACACCTCACTAGCAAATCCTGTTGCACTAAAGGCGCTGTTGAACGCAGCCGTGTTAGCTTGTAGCTGACATAGGCGCTACTAAGCTGACCGTATGTGTCTGTTGCTTGAAAGTTGCTATCCTCATGCGGCTGCCAGCTATTAAGCAGTTCCAGTCCTCCATCGTCAGAGCTCTTTTTGAAAATGCAGTTGAATTAAATAATGGACTTACACTGGAGAGCTGGAACGTAGAGGGCTGGAACGCAGGATGCTTCGCTTTGCTACTCTGCTTTAAGCCGATGACACAAACAAAGGACTTACGCTGAAGGGCTGGAACGCCAAATGCATCATGTTGGTACTCTGTTTTACGTTTGGGCCTGACCAGGAGTATAATTCTCCAAAACAACTCCCCAGGGCAGATTCCTCTTGACTGGCGATGCGAAGGCCTTGATGCTGCCACATGCACCCCTACTGGAAATTACGAGGGAGCAAGATGGACATTATCTGTAAGTACACACAAGTTCTTCCTTTGTGGGGTGATTTTGATGCTCGTTGACACAATTTCTAATTAGTAATCTGGACACAGGAGACAGTTACACGAAGAAGTAGCACTACACTTAAACCACTCGTGCCACAGGCATTGCCAGTCTGCTCCCTTCCGTGCAACCTCCTAGTCTCGTTTGAAAATCAACATTCTAAAAGACCAGGCCCACACAATCCTTCTACAAGGAGACAGCATAAGGCCTTTGTAAAGTGAAAGTAGAATACTACAGTCTACTTTATTAAAAACAATCACAGACATGGTGGTCTGCTGACCTCAGCAGGCCAGCATCCCTGTGATGGCTGTGATTCCAAATAGGTCGGAATACCTCAAATATGTACATATGGCCCTTGGAGGTTTAACCATAACCAATTTTTCCACAAGAGATCATGACAGTGCATCTTCAAATGAAGACTCTCATGAAGCAGAAAGAATGTTCCTGCAAGTCACCGATAACAGCTACTGGTTAGTTATGTGCATTTGTGACACCATTGCACAGCCAAGTATTGTATGTCACACCTACAGACTGTAATAGTGCAGAAGATCCTTTATTGTGAAATTTAGTAGGTCAATATCTGAATTGTACTGTCTATTTTGTCAAAATCCATTGTGTTTTTAAAACAACTGGCGGGTGGGCGAGGCCAAGATGGCGAATGGTTAGGACGAATCTGACTTTGCCTTCCGGCTCTCCGCCGCCCGCCGCTTATACACGTGACCCCTTGAATGCCTGGGGGTTTCACAGATTGATCCTGGGGGCGCGGCCGATTGGTGCCCCAGGGTTGAGAAGGATTATGCCGGCAGGAATGGTTGAAATACTGTGGACAAACGAGGCTTGCCTAGACGTAATGGCGGCTGCCGCGCCTCACTTCTGGCGTCGCTCACGAGGGAACAATCAGTAGCTCAGAGTGTGAGAAAAGGTGATGTCCCCGGTCGGAGAAGCAACCCTACCTGAAGACGTTGCTGGGAAACGTTGAGCTCCTGGCCTCTCCGGAGCCACAAGGTGAGGAGAAAAGGCAAAAGGAGTCAAGGAGTAGGGGCGCCCAAGACCTGAATAACAAACCCGGCGCTGAGAGAGCGAGCAGGATAGCAAGGGGTCACGGCTGGGCCCAACTTACATTCGGAGTGCGGTGACTCCCCGGCACTGCACCCACAGGCCCACAAACAGACGCAGAGGCAGGAGCTCCAGCGCGGAAAAAGTAAACAGAATCAGCGCTACCTGATGGAGGCAGAGCCGGACCGCGTCCCCCGGATGAAACCACGCAGGCGCCACTTGCTCTGACCGGTGATCCTGGAGAGATTTGGGGTACCCTCGCGCCAGGCCCATGATACAATGCATGCCAGCGCACTGCGCAGGTGGCCAGCTATAAGCCCTCGGACAATAACGGGCAAGAGCTTGGGGCAGTAAGAAACAAGGGCCTGTATTTACTCTGAATCTGGGCCAGCGAGAAAGGGAGGTTCGGCAAGGATACCATTGGCAAAGGCTGTGCCTCCAGAGTGGAATCAAGGGAGAACATGCCGGCTTGGCTGAAGAGGGCTGCACCTGACGCTTCGCGAACCCTCCCAGTGTAAGGAGGTCTCATCAGGCAGGAGCAGTATAATATTGGTGTGCATTGTTTCCCGGACCTATCCCCAAACATGGTGACGCGAGGGGGAAAAAGGACTGCGCATTGAAGGATATGCTGACCAGGCTCCCTTCTGGGTCTATAGGTGATAGGCAACCTGATCAGGAATCGGACAAGACAGAGGAGTCAGTTACCCGCACCTTTCTGGAGTCCAAAGAAGTTCGGTGAGAGGTTGACTCCCTCCGGGAATGCGTGGCGACTGTGGAAGACTATGAACACGCACGAGACGAGGAAGTGGAGTCTCTGCAGCAAGAGGAGCTTCCCCTACGGGATCAACAGATAGAGCTGCAAGCCCACGTAGAAGACCTTGAGAACAGCTCCAGGCCCAATAATGTTCGTGTCCAAGGCATTCTGTTGCAAGCAGAGGGCTCCGATATCTTCAAATACCTAAGGGAACTCTTCAACTACATCATGGGAGCCCCTCAGGACAACGGGATTGAAATAGACTGGGCGCACAGAGTGGGCCCACCACGGTGCTTTATTGCTAACCCCCCACGACCTCTTAGACTACCTCCCAAAATTCCAGCAAAAGGAACTGATCTTGCTAAAGGTACAAGAGAGGCAGTCTCAGGAGTTCCAAGGACACACCCCAACACTTTACCAGGACATGGCGATGATCACACTGAAGAAAAGACGGGAGTGTCGTCCAGCCACTGCACACTTGCGGAACTCCGCGATTGCCTACTCATGTGGACACCCTTTTTGGTTGATATTCCGAAGAGAAGGTACATGGTTTCAACTTCGGTCCTTGAAAGAAACTTGTGACATTCTGGGAATCGCGGACTCCTCTGACATAGAATCGGAGAAGGGTGAGCCTAAGACACAGCGAAGGAGAAACTGGTGAGACCAAAAAGGATACTCCAGGGAGCACAATGCGAGGCTCGATCCTGCCACTATAGAAAAAGAACATCTGGCGGTCCTGGAGTCGGTGTCAGGGTAACAACAAAAAGACGCTGCAACATGAGACCCCTGGTGAAGTATTGCACTACATGCGGGTTCTCTCTTGTGGCGGGCGGAGGCTGTTGAGGGAGGAGTGGGACACATGGGCCACTACACATCCCCAAATTATCTCTTTTCCAGGGACTTGTGGTCTCGACCTGGGAGTCTTGGACTAACAATGACTGTTTTGAGTTTTAAGTTTTGTTTGCCTCAAGTTCGGGGGGATCCAGTACTCAATTTAATGGGGAAGGAAGAGCACAAATGGCATTTATAGGGAAGAGACTATGTTCAAGGGGTCTGTGGGAGACTAGTAGCACTAGCGGTACAAGGGAGCAATCAGACAACCTATCCCACATAAGATAGGGCACCACAGGTATTTAAAGTACTTTCGCTACACATCAAGGGCCTCAATAATCCCATCAAGAGGAGGGCGATGCTTTCCTTTCTCGAAAACACAGAGGCGGATAGTTGCCTCCTTCAGGAAACTCATTTATTAAGCAAGGACTGGCCTGCCTTAAAGAACGTACATCCTCACACCAATTCTTTTCCTCCATCTCCGATAAAAAAGCTGGGGTAGCTATGCTGATAGCGCAAACGTTTAAAGGGAAGGTGGGCCCCAAAATAGTGGGGGTCAAAGGTAGATTTCTGGCACACTCTGTCCAAATTGGTGGTCACAACCTAGTAGTGGGATCCCTCTATGCCCCTAACACAGGTCAGGAGCAGTTCCTTCGGACAGTAGTCTCAGAGGTGATGTCCGCACACAACCGCATGATACTAGTGAGGGGTGATTTGAACCTCGTTCTGGACACTAATAAGGACAGATCCTGCTCTAGGACTGATCAGGCAGGGGCCTTGTCTAAGGGAGGATGCAAGTGGCTGCAGGAGATGGGGTTACTGGACCTTTGGGGAGAAGGCCATCCGCAGTCTACCCAAAACACATTCTATTCACATGCCCACAAAACGTATGCACAAATTGATTATATGCTAGGGACCGGGGAGGTTCATCTTGTCGTGCGGGGCATAGAGATAGAGCCAGCGGCGTTAATGGACCATGACGCAGTGATCCTTACACTGGAGATCCCGCAACAGAAACACCAATATGGAAACTGGCACCTTAGGGAGACCCTGCTTCAAAGGCCTGCAGTAGTACAGTAACTTACGGTTGCTATACGCAATTATTTTGAACAGAATGACATCGCTCACTATTTCCACACTCTGGGAGGCTATGAAAGCCGTGGTTCGGGGGAACTCATAGTGATATCAGAAGCTGACAACAAAGCACATAAAAAGAACCGGGACCAACTGACAGCACAAGTCAGGGAACTGGAACGCATACATAGCCGCATGGGTGATTCGGGTGCCAACTACGCACAGCACAAGCTCAATTAGCAGGGATAGATCTTAACAGGGCGGAATACGCTGCCCTCTGCCTCAAACACTCCTTCTACAAATGGGGGAGATAAGCCCATGAGACTGTTAGCCAATAGGCTGAGGGTCTACAGACAACAGACGAGTGCTCAATCTCTGAAGTCCCAGGTGGGGAGGAGAGATAGTGTGTGACGAACAAATAGCAAATGAATGAAAAAAATTTAAGCAAAATTGTACGAGATCTAGCAACGCAACACAAACGCTTATTTGAAGGGAGCGAACACTTCGAGGTTAGACAATGCTCAAGCAACCTTGCTAGATGCCTCTATTAGGATCGATGAGGTTATCACCGCTTTCTCCCGTCTCAAGCCATTCAAATCCCCGGGCCCAGACGGATTCCCTGCTAGCTTTTATAAAGCATTCTGTCAGGTCCTGGCTCCCATCCTTATGAGACTATTTAATTTGTTTGAGGGCTCTGGCTTGGAGCTATTGCAGTAATCCCAAAGCCAGGGAAAGATAAGCAACTCTGTAGCTCTTATCGGAGCTTAATGTAGATATAAAGCTCTTTACAAGAATTTTAGCAGCTCGCTTGGGTTCCATGATTCCGGGTATTACTGATCCTGATCAGGCAGGGTTTATACAAGGTAGGCAGAGTAGTGACAACATGTACCGCATTCTGCACCTCATCGATAATGTGGATCACACAAGCCTGGAATCCCTTCTCTTTACGGTCGATGCTGAAAAAGAATTGAACAGGGTGCATTGGCAATACATGGAGCAGACTGGCCCAGTTTGGCATTGGTGACCGCTTCCATACTTGGGTGGCGAACTGCTATGGTTCCCCCATGGCTATGGTTAGAGTGTCTCGTTTCCTCCTTTTCCTATGAGAGGTACAAGGCAGGGGTGCCCTTCGTCACCCCTGTTATTTGCTCTGTACATAGAACCCCTAGCACAGCGAATTAGAGACAACTCCAAAAAATCAAGGGCATTCCCTTTAAAGGGGAGAAACATACAGTTAGCCTGTATGCAGACGATATATAAGCCTCCCTAAGCAATCCTATCAGCATTTGGGCTAGAATCAGGGGGCCAGATAAATGTCAGGAAATCTCAGGCTTTGGCTCTATCAGGTGCGGGTACGCACTTGTCCATGCTGAAAGATAATTGCCCAGTGGGATGGGTGAAAGAGACACTACCTTACTTGGGGATTCAGCTCGCCCCTACAATAATTCAGACCATCGCGACAAACTAAAACACACTCCTGCGTCAAATTAAGGGAGAGCTCCATAGCTGGTAGAACCACCACCTCTCCCTTCTGGGGTGATTCGCAGCCATTAAAATGTCCATACCACTGAAGATTTTATATCTTTTCCAGACAATCCAGTTTTCCCCTCCCCAGGGGATGCATCCTATGCTACAGAGCAAACTTCATAGGTTTGTGTGGCTTGGGGCGAGACCTCTTATGAGGAAGAGCTTGAGCTATTTAGGGCCGGATGAAGGGGGGTTGGGCTTCCCAGATCTGAAGAGATATTTCCAGGCAGCCCGGATGAGGTACCTAGTAGAATGAAATAGGGAGGAGTTTGAAAAACATTGGTTGTTTCAGGATAAAGTAATTGCACGGCTCCCCTTCTAGAAGGTTCCATTTCTTAAAAGAACGGACAGGCCGTGGAGCCTCATGGGCTCCCTTATCACTAAGACAATGGTGGAGGTCTGTGACTCCGTTGCAAGCCAGAGGAGGCTCACTACGTTCCCATCTCCCATTACCTTACTATTCAAGAATGGCAATTTTACCCTGGGTTTACTTTGGGGGGAATTCGCAGCCTGGCATCAGACACCATGCCGCGCGGCGGGCCACATGTTTGAAGAAACTGGATTCCTCTCCTGCAGTCGTGGCCGGGATGACTCGTGGGTGGGTGGGGCACGGGGGGCACAGGGAGGGGGTAGTTAAAAGAAATGAAATGAATTAAACTTACCTTCGCCTCCGGTCCCGCGTCGCATCTCCTCCCTCTGCACCGCCTTCTTACAGGAAGCAGGCAGCCTCCCTCTCCTCCCCTAAGCCAATCACAACCGTGCAATGGCAGAATTGTGATCTAGGGCGCCAACCCCCAGGCGTCTATGGGGAGGCCATTTTCTCTAGGTAGGCTACATGCAGCCTACCTAGAGAAAATGCAGAGTGTGTATGACTGGTTTGGTCGGCCCTGGGACCGGCCAAACAGTCAGCGCACTCAGAGAGGGCACGCCACTCCTGCCCTGGACTGACGCAGGATCACCCACCCACCCGCCGGCCCCCAACCAGGCATACCCTTCTGCTTTCTCGCAGTGCGAGAAGCAGAAACATATAATGGTATTTCAAATACAATTTTGTTTCTGCTTCTCGCACTGCGAGAAAGCAGTGAGGCGATGCTACTCCGCCGACGTGGATGAGCCTCGCCTGCTCTCCTTCATGCAACTGCGTGAAAAGTACAACCTCCCGGAATCCGAAAGACTCCGATACCTTCAGGTGCGCCACTGGCTAATGCATCCCACAAATTTACCCACAGTTAGCATACACCTTACCAAGTACGAGAAATGGTTGGTCAACAAGTCTATAGATAGACGGCTGATCTCAGAACTATATGTCTTACTTCACCATTCTACCCTCACACAGCCGATACCAAGTCAACGTAGGTGGGCAAAGGAACTCGGAAGGGAAATATCTGCTAAAGAATGCGGGGAGGTATACTTTAGAGCTCGATACTCTGCGCAGAACATGGCTAGCGTGGAGATGGCCGCTAAAATTGCAACATATAGGTACCTGACTCCGGTGCGCCTTAACAGGGGTAATCCAGGGCATAGCCCTGACTGTTGGAGGGGATTCGGTGTGCCAGGCACTCTCCTACATATACTCTGGGAGTGTCCGCAGATTATATCATACTGGACACAGATACTGGATGATATAGACACACATTTTGATACTCAGATTCCCCGGTTTCCGGCCTATACAGTCTTGGGCCTACCCAATCCACTGACTTTCCCACTTAAATCTCAAAGACAGATGGGGTTAGCCCTCGAAGAGGCGCTCCAGAATATTCTCACGCACTGGGGGTCTGCTAGCATTCCTCACATCTTGGTTGGCTCCACAGGCTATGGTATATACTAAGGGTGGAAAGGATGTCCGCCACCCTCAAAACATCCAAGGCCTCGTTCTGCGAAATATGGCATCCCTTTCTCAGTCCCCTGGCCACAGAATTCTGAGAGCTTACCTGTCCCAAATATCTGCACATCCTCTGGCTTGCTGAGAAGGAGCAGTACGTGCCACAAGTATAGGGGAGAGATATAGCTACACCTTCCTTCAACAATAAGGGCAAACACCTGCCCATTGAGTACTGTGGGGAGGGGGTCAAAGAAGGGGTTTGCGTTTCATTCCTTTTTTATTATTGTGTTATGATTACTGGTAAAACTCACATGTTAATTTAAGAGACACCTGCGATGGAGACTTGCATACAGTTTGTGAACGCTGGATACGATGGTTTAAATGCTGTACCCCATTGTCTTTGATGCATGTGAATAATAATAATAAAAAGATTTAAACCATAAAACAACTGGCTTTTTATTCATGAAATTCTGATTCAGGGATGTTTGGAGGACCTTTTTATTCCAAAAAAGATTTACTGAGATGCTTTCATATGGTAGTTAAAGATGATTTATCAAGCACAGAATTATGCATTTAATTCAAGAGGAGCAGTTCCAAAATGACTACAAAAGTTAACATGTTTGTATAAAACAGCATGAGAGATTCTTGGTAATCTCACATTTCAGGTAAGCAGGCCGAAGAAAATATATAAATCTGCCTGCGGCAGTCTACTGTGCCTCATCAGTTGGCTCCATTCTTGCAAAGACTTTTAGCAGTGAGTTACTGAAATACCACTCACACCAATCCAGAAAATGACATGTGCAAACAAAGAAAACAGTGTTTTACGCAAAAAGAACGGGGTTTGGGGCAAGACAATATTGCACCTATCTCTAGTATATTTGTTATCTAAGAAAGTAAACAGGTGTACAAACAAAGCTGCAAAGCAAGACACAGATGAGGCAGTAAATGAATTGATTGAGGAACGTACTAATGAAAGTGCAATTGCTAATGATGACCCTGTATCAAACAAACTATGCATTGTTAACCGGTCTGAAAGAATGTTGTCTGACAATGAAAACAATGTTTTACAGAAAGGATTCAGTTTCTGTGTTACCAATGCATGTAACTTTGTGGATGTTCATATTGATCTTTTTTAATTTGTCAGGAAATTGCGATAAAAAAAATTCTTTGAGCATCATCCAGTTCCGCTCAATGTTTCATCTAACAACCTTAATACATCAATGTTAACCATTGCAGATTTGAATGTTACACACTTAATTGCAACTTTGGACAATGATGATGATAATGTTGACATCACTGACATTCCAGGCATGTTGGAAATTCTTGAGGACACCTCGGTTGATAATGGCTTAAGGGATAGGTCGAAATGTATGCCACCAAGATCCCAAGACTCTTTTATAGATGAATTTCACAATAAGGTAACAGAGCAATTGCATCAACTAGAAGATAAGCATACCACCAGTGTACATTGCAACCATGAATACAACATATCTAGAAGGGACAGAGAACTGTTGACATCACTAAGGGAAGATCCTAATATAGTCATAAGGGAGGCAGACAAAGGGGGGAATATCGTGGTGATGAACCGGCATGAGTATTTGGGGGAAAATGATAGCCAGCTAAAAAATTCTGACTGCTATATCAAATTAAATGAGAACCCCACGAAACAAATTGAACGGAATATTAATTCCAGTTTAAGAGACTGGCACGAATCATGCCTTTTATCAGATAAAGGATATAAATACCTGCAGGATCATGATTCAAGACATCCGTGCATCTACATCCTCCCTAAAATTCATAAAGGGGGGGAGGGGTTCCTCCAGGATGACCAATCATATCAGGAAATGGGGTCCCCATGGAACTTCTTTCTGAGTATGTAGATGGGTTCCTGCAACCTATTGTAAAAATCTTACCCTCATATCTGAAAGATAGCAGGGATGTTCTCTGCAAGCTAGAAGACTTTGTTTGGGATAGTAGTGATTTGCTATTTGTTACTCTGGACGTGGAAAGCTTATACATGTGTAACAGACGGTGGACTGGATGCCCTTAAACACTTTTTGTACAAACGAAATGCTTGTCATCTTGAACATATTCCTATTCTAATTGAAATGATTCGCATGATTCTCACTATGAATGCATTCCTGCATAATGATGAATGGTTTTTGCTAAAACAGGGTACAGCCATGGGATCCAGGTTTGCTCCGTCTTATGCAAATCTCTTTATGGGTTTGTATGAGGCGGAGCATGCCTGGGGACCTGGCTCACAAGACTGAAGCAATAGCATTATATTCTATGGTAGATACATAGATGATGTTCTGCTAATATGGAATGGAGGGGTTGGTGAGTTGCTCGAATATCATGAGTACCTCAACCGAAACAGATTTAATGTGAAAATGACCATCAATTATTTGAGAGAATCGATAGACTTTCTGGACTTAAAATTGTATATATCCAACAATAAGATACATAGCGATCTTCACAAAAACCTATGACCTGGTACAGCATCCTACAGAGCCGAAAGTGCGCACCCCAAGGCGACGATTAATGCAATACCATATGGGGAAATGATCAGAGCTCGGCGTAATTGCAGTGAAGAAAGTCACTTCAGCACTGAGTCCACCTAATCCCAGTCTTGACCTTTTTCCCCCCCTTGCTACTCCTATGGATTGGTAGGGTCCCCCCCGCTAGGGGAGCACATGCTGCTGTTTCCGATTGTGGGTTGCCTTGTGGATTTGTTCTTTTGTTGTTATTTATATTAAAATGAAACCGTTATGTGTGCCCGGATGGTGTGGCTACCACCGCTTCTAACTCCTGTGCATTTCCCTTTGCCGCGGCATGCGCGCTATTGTTTGTATCACATGCTCCTCTTGCTTGCTAGCGGCCGGCCTGAAGGTTGTAGGCCCATCTTTGTATATTTTTTGAATTTTGTAATAAACGGTTTAAAAAACAAAAAACAAAAAGAAAGTCACTTCAAAACAAGTGTTAAAAACATCAAACGCAATTTCAGAGAAAGGGGATACACAAATCAATGTTTAAATCAAGCAGAGTCCCGGGTTTTACAAGTGGACCGGAAAACTACACTAATGACCAGTCAAGGAAAACAAAACAAAAGGAAAAATTCTGAGGAAATTCTCTTTATAACAAATTATAACGCGTATAGCGATCATGTTTATAACATCTTGCGCAAGAACTGGCACCTTCTTGCCTCTGGCCAGATGCCACCTGGCACGATCTCTAAAAAAAAACAAAGTGGTGTACCGAAGAGGCGAAACCTTAAAAAAATACTTTGCCCAAGTTATGTTAAAAATACAGACCATAGAATGACAACTTGGCTACCTTGTAAACCACCTGGCATTTTGTCTGTGGATCATGTATAATCTGTAAATTTGGATGCAACAAGAAAACTAAATTCAAATATAACACCTTGAAAGAATACATGATCAACACATTTATTAACTGTAACACAACATACACGGTTTATGCAATTGGATGTGCATGTAACAAATTTTATATAGGCAGTAGTATTCTAAGCCTAAAAATTAGGATCCAAGAGCATGTAAGAGCAATTAAAAACAAGGATGATAGGTACCCTATGGCTATACATGTACAGGAGCACCACCCTTCGGAAACAGGTATATGGTTCCACGCCTTAGAACATATAAAAATACCCGAAAGAGTTGGTAATAGAGAGACGGCATTAAGGAGAGCTGAGGCAGGTTGGATATGTCGTTTCAGGACATCCGTATTAGGCTTAAATACCAATACTGAGCTTCATCATTTCTTACAAAATATTATGTGAGCAATAAAAAGAGAACTGTATAGATGACAAAATGGCCCAATTTAGTTTCCTCATTTGAGAAATAGGGAACTGATGGCCTTACCATTAGCCTGGATCACTGTGTTACAACGAGCAGGCGATAGTTTCCCATTCAAACCATAGAAATTGTCTCTACTATTGCTTTTCTTAGGCAAATCGTTCTATCAATAACTAACATCTTGGGGGTTTTGGATAGTTCAAAGAGATCCTCAATATCGAAACTTCACCTCTTAATAATGCCAGTTTATTTAATCATGTTGTAAAGACGTGGTTGCTACGTCAGATTCTGACGCAACTTTTATTTTATCCTTTTTATTCTAATATGGCGCCAGTCCTTCTGTGCGTCAATTCAGGCACACGGTGGATGGTATTACTGTATAATAATACATTCTCTCTGCATAATGTAATGCTAATAAAAACATTGCTCAGTTTTGATAGGTTCACTTCCGAATCTTAAGGAAACATAGACATTTGATGTTTCCTTTCTCTTTTGTGGTTCATTTTAAGATGGCGATCCCCCGCAATATAAAATCCAGTCTCTCATATAGGAACCTTGCCTATTCCAAAATAGCGCCGGCTCCTCTTTACGTTAATTTGGGCACTCTCGTATGATATTATTATTCAGAAATGTATTATTACCTACACGGGCGTAATGCAATGTTAAATAAAAATATACAAAATAAAGGTAGAAAGTGTTCAGCATGACAGTTTGTGTATGAACGATATGGAAACATAGACGTTCTATGTAAACCTTTACCTCTTGCGGTCCATTTGAGGATGGCGATCGCTTAGAATACGAAATCTAGTCTCTCTTTTGTGTCAAACACAGCTGTCCTGAGTTTTGACAGTGTTTGGCAGGCTATTTAAACCGTGCCACAAATCGCAATTTGACAATCGAGACGGACACCACGCTACCGTGCAGGACGACCTAAGCTCTGAAAGTAAGTCTTTTAAATTGTTTGTGACTTTAGTTGTTACAGCATGGGACCATTATGCTATCTGTATTATGTGTCCCTTCAACACTGTTATTCTTTTTCACTAATATTAAAGCGATTCTAATTGATAGATTCATATAGGGTATAAGCCCAATGCTTTACTAGGAGGTTTCGCATTTCGTAAATTGGATAATTCAGCTGTTTTTAGCAAAATGGCGTTCCGTGTTTTCCTTACCCTTTGCGGCCCATCTAAAGATGGCGACCGCTGATCATATGACACCTATTTTTGTTTTGATGCCTAACACAGCGGTCTTAGGGTTTGACATCGTTGGGTGGGCTACTTTATTCTGCCTTAAATCGTAATTTGAAAAATCTAGAGGAACAAAATACTATTGGGCAGAACTATTGAAGTTCCACAGAACGCTTAAAGCTTTGCAAACTCTGTGTGTTTTTTAGCTGGTTGAACGTGGGACTTTATATTTTGTGTATCTTTCACTGTTACTCTTTCGCTTACTTATTATTAGCAGCACAGTGATTTAAATTATTAGATCTAAAAGATCCTTGCTTACCACAAAGATAATGTCCGTGATAGGAGCGTTTGTTTCTTTTTGATACTATTTTTGACAATTTTTTTTTTTTTAAACGGCGCTCATCGGTATACTATGGGTTGGGGCACTGACTTGCTCCATCAGTGGTTTTAAAAGGGGCAGAAATGCTTTTGTCGGATGAAGAAGAAAACCTTATGACACTTAAAAATGAAAATCTGATGACTTTTCAATTTGAAATAGTAGGATAAACAAATGCTAAATGGAATTGCATATAGAGTTTGCGATATCTGCGAACGTTTGTCGTAAAATGCCAAATTCGGAAAATCCCTAAATAAAAGGATTTTATAGCGAAAGGAATGACGTAATTAAAATGATTATTTGAATTTTAAACATTTAGAGATACCACTAGCCTATTGTTATCTCTGTTGGAATAGCTTTTCGGGAAAGAAAAACGGAGGATGGCTGAGATTAACTGACCACCTATCATGAGAATCAAGCAATCCAATATATAATGAGGATTGTAACAGTGCACTTTAATTTAAGGTATGGACACACCTGTATGCTTCAAGTTAAGAATGACTATCCTACCTCTTAATATATTATAAATAGACTTTATTATTCTTTTAATAAAAAAATCCCTTTTTAGTTTTACCAGATATAACCAGATTTTATCGGATCAAGAAAAGGGATACAGTACTCTTTGAATTACAGTACAGACCGCAAGTATATGTGCTTTTTGGTAAGAAATACTAACTTTTCTAATTTTGCTAATGGTTGTTTAATTTAACCACCCGACTGCACATGTATTAAATCCATCGAAACCTGCTAAATTTTGAGCTGCTTAAAAATTCTCATGAAAAAACACCTTTTTAGATCAAATGAAATAGAGAATGCATATAATGCGGGAAATATGATTCTAAACATTCTGTTTGGCTGAAAAGATCAAAAAATTGTATGAGCCTATGAAATTCACAGTATCTGAATTGTTGATAATTTAATGTTTCAAAGCGATGGGGATGATTTTGTATTGTTATTGTTTTGTGCTGTTCAGGATATGTATATATTGTATATTAATTTCTGTAAACATATGTCTTATTTGTAGCACTGAAGAAGTCCGAGAGTACGAAACGCGTTGGCTACGGTCTTTTTATCTTGTTGAAAAAGAAGTTACGAATAAAGAATTTGATGGAAACAACACTGCTGAATTGCCATTACTTTGAGGAAATGGGTCATATTTAAAGAATATCAACTGATATTAAGAGTGCTGGACCACTGTGTATTACTTAAAGAAAACAGTGTTTCAGTGAGCAAAACAACCTGGGTTAAAGTAAAAGAAACTGGTGGAAGGTGTTTCACCCTCAGAGTTCAACAAAGGAGCATAGCAACCAGTACAAATAATTTCTAGGTGAATTTGTTGATTTACTTTCCACGGTAATGTAAAAGACTTCAAGGGGTGGATCTCCTTCAATTGTGCATGCAGGAACCAGGGTGATCAACCCCCCCCCATGTAAACCCAGATCTCTTGACTCCCTCCTTCGTTCCTGGTTTTCCTTTCTTTGCCACTCCCTATCTGTTCTACGTGGAGGAAGGCAGTCCCCATTTGAAACATTTCACTTGGTGGGTGAGGCGCACACACCCTGAGGCAGATCCCACTTTTACTGACAGTGCAGAGACATCCATTTTGACCAGAGCATTTAAACTCTTAGAGTAGAAAGGGAAAAAGGGCTATAAATCCAAACATGGCGTTCATCCTTTAACAAATCCAGGTTTGAACCAGGAGCGGACCATGCAGGGAAGAGCGGTAGGGCCGGATTAGAGAGTTTCGACAGACAACCACGAGAGAAAATGAAATAAATAATTAATTTTCCCTCATCGTCGTCACCGCTCATACTTGCACGGGCCGCTGCTGGTTTTAACTAAAAGCCAGCATGCTACCACAGCCCAGGTGAGACATAATAATCAGATACTAATTACGTAAGACTCAATAAAGAAGTTGAATGAGATAATAATTCTAAACAGAAAAATAACAAGGAAGGCGTCTTCTTCACCCCCAGGATGTACATTGTTAGGTGAGGTGAAATCGCCCGGGAAAGGTACAGATATAGATCCCTGAAGGACTTCTCTCCAAGGGAAACAGGAATAATGAAGGTGTTGTAGCAGATGAATAAACATGCAATTGCCTTAACTTTCAAATTTGAATAGTTCCAAGTCTTAATGAAGAACAGGGTGACAAAGATGAAGAAATAGGGGCAAGCTGGAACAGAAGAAAGGAAATTATTAAATGGAGACATCACAAACCTGGAAAAGGGTCTCCAGTGTAATACGGACAGAACAATAGAATTATTTAAAAACGCCTTGAGTGCTAAGACTTTCCAGAGGCTGGAGGTCCACGAGAAGGCAGGGGGTGTACAACTGCACTGGTACGGGGCCCCCTGACCGTGGGGGTTGAAGGGCTTGTGTTACGACTCTGGTTGTGCCTAGCCAATTATTATTACATTTATGACTTATTAGACTTTGTTCTTTAAATTCAAAAAAATCTGATGATAGAACCGGATTCACGTTCCTTTATATGATGCTAAACAAGCAATATTCATTTGGAATTTATGTCATTAGAGTTTTTCTTAAATCCTTTGATTCAGGGGGGCATGGCCAGCAACAAAGATGGCGGCCACAAAGTTGTGAGCTCCGGTTTGGCCCCCATTTATATCCGGCATCATCCGCACCTCCGAGCCTGCTCAAGCGATACTAGGAGACGAGTGGGCTCCCTATAGTCCTTAGCCTTGTTGGATGCAGTCATGCTGTGGGTGGGGACGGGGGCAGAGCTTGTGGACGTAACTGTGGCTCTTGTTGCTGGTCCCACCAGATGCCAGAGGAGAGTGCTGGCGGGGAGGTTGGCAAGGGTAGGTCCCAGGGACTTGGAGGAGGCCCCCGCTGCTCGAGCAGTGGCGACTGCCAGCGGCACACATGCCTGTAGCTGGGTCCTGGAGGGCATGGCCTGGCGGCTGCAGCAGGCTCCTTCTTCCCTTACCTCCTGAAAGGATTCCTCCTCTTCCTGGCCCGATGCCGACTGCTGAAAAAGGCGTAGTGAGTGGCAGAAGTGAGCACCGTGCCCCCACACCCCCACGAGCATTGAGGCCCGAGATGTGGGCAGGCCAGGGGTTGAGATACGGACCACGCCGTGACAGTGCCTGAGCTTCTTGTAATTGAATTGTGGCAGCAGGGCCTTGGGGCGAAGAAAGATCAGGAGGGGCGTAGGGGCGCACAACACCTGAGACAACTGGCCTCTCCACTGAGTGGCCTCAGACTTGGGAGTGGAGCGTCAGCCAGCAAAGCCTTGAGAGGACCCAGTTGGAGAAAAGACCCGGTTGCGATTCTGAGTCCTCAGGACTCCATGTCAGGCCCCTTAAGCCTGCAGCACGCAGCTTTGTGCGGGTGATACCGGACAACCAGCACGAGCGGCAGTGACAGCCCGGCTGGATGACCACAGAGAGACGGAGGGCTGGCCCGCACCAGCTGGCGGTACTGTCCTTCCATATCCCCCGCACCCTACAGCCCCCCAGTGGTCCAGTAGTGTGGGCGGTGGTGAGCGGGTGATGACCCCAGGGCTCAGTCAACCCAATCCTACAATGGGAAAAGACAAAGCGATGCCCCCAACCCAGGGAAAAATAGACAAATTCACCCACTCTGAAGACATGAAGGAGGGCGGCATGGGCCACAACAACCTGCTGCTGCTGCAGACTCCACAGGATGCATTCTCCAAGCTATACACGAGTTCTGGTCATCCCTGGAGAGCAAAATAAGGGACCTAAGCTAGGACTTCTCCCTACTGCACCAAGACCTCCACCACACAGGTGGGAGGGTCACAGAGGCAGAAGGGAGGCTGGTGGCAGTGAAAGACGAGACACAAGCCTCAAAGGAGGAAGTGGGGGCCTTACAGCATAGGGTCAGCCTTCTGGAGGCCCTGGTTGAGGATGCAGTGGGTCGGTCCAGAAGGAATAATATCTGCATTCTGGGGGTTCCAGAGGGCACTGAGGGGCCAGGCCCTCTGACTTCACAGCAGGCTGGCTCTGTTCCTGGGTTCTTCGAGACGCCATGTTCGCATGCTTTGTGGTCGAATGGGGGCACCGATCCCTCGCAGCCAAGTCACCCCCGGGGGCACCACCAAGGCCAATGATGGCAAAACTCTTGAACATTGTTGCTAGAGACGCCATTGTCTGGGAGGGCCGTTCGACTGGCAAACTGTATTGTGGGGGTGCCAGGGTCATGCTTTCCCCATGACTACACCTTAAAATTACAACTGCAGCACTGCACGTTCAAGGCGGTCAAGGAAAAGCTTAGGGCCATGCAGGTCAGATATATGCTGCAATTCCCAGCCCACCTCAAAGTCATCTATAATGAGCACAACATCTTCTTCGCCACCACTGAAAGTGCATGGGTCTGGATAGAGGAACGCCCAATTCTCAGAGTAAAGGTGGCGCAGCTGCAGGATACCCCTGGGTCGGGCTGCCCTTCTCATCCTGGCCACAGCTGCGGCACTGCACCAGAATAGGCAACAACAGTGATCGGAGGAAGCCACTCCTTATTGCCCGAAACAGAAAAAAACGACCTCTATGAATGGCTCTGCAGGTCGAGAAGGAGTCAAGGAAACCCCAAAGTTGCTGCTGGGGACACCTGGGTCCTTTGTAACCCCTGTGTTTCCACGTTTTCCTTTTCAGGCACACTCAGATAATATTTCTTGGCAGCAACTGACTGGAGGCCACAGGAGGCCTGCCCCTGGACATTGTTTTTACTGTTGGGGAGTTATAGCCTCAGCCATAGATGGGCAACAGATGCTTCAAGGGGGATGGCGGGAGTCTAGGGTAGGGTGTGCGGGTTGGGAGAGTTGTTTCTGCAGATTGTGTACCCTTCAAGTTGTTTTTGTTTAGTTAGAGTTGACGTGCATGTGCTGTGGAACCTCTTCCGGAGCCGCTTTGAGTGCCTTTTGATACCCAGTCCCCATGACAATAAGAGATACAGCGCAGACTCATCCGGGTAACACACAATATTTACCTAGAACTTGAATCAGCTTGATGATAAGATCAAGCAGGGAGCGGTCTTGACATAAGCCAAGAGGCATCACCCAGCGGCACTCCTGCTCCGACAGTCATCTACTGGGCAACAATTGTTTCCTTCTGGAGCGACACAGCTATTCCACAGTTTATGATGCACGTTATACAAGGGGCTCTAGGGAGGTAGAGAGCCTGCTAAAAAAGACGTTTACCCTAGTTGTAAATGAGGTTCAGACAAACTACCTTGGGAGATTTATGATAATCAGTGGGACACTTGAGAGACAGTCCTGGATGCTAGGAAGTATTTATTTACCCCCCTAAACTACTGTGCGAGACGCTGGAGGTGGTCGTGCTTCAATTAACAGGGGCTGTGCCCGGTTTCTTGCTGCTCTGCAGAAACTTTAATGCTGTGATGGACCTGGGTATGATACGACGTACGACCTAGGGGTGGTTCACAGCAAGTGCCTGTGAGACTGGGCTGATGCACTGGGTCTGGTAGATGTAAGGAGGTGGCAGCACTGAATGACAATATACATTCTGCTCGTCCACACACCTTCTCAGCCTGGGCTATTTCCTGCTCCCCTTCTCAGAGGTGAGCTGGGTCACGTGGACTCAAGTGCTTCCCACGGATCTTTCGGACCATTCCCAGGTACTTTTGATAGTCGAGGAGGGAGAACGAAGGGGTGATCGAGGGTTGGGGAAAGTGAATGTCTTCTGGTTCTTGGATGGGGACTTCACGGAACACATTCGGGAAACTATTACGGAATACTTTGAGGTCAAGAAGGGCACCATCTCCTCTACTACTACACTCTTGGAGGCCTTTAAAACCCTTTTATGAGGTACTGACTTTGCACACATCAGCGGTAGTAACAGACATAGGGAGGAGGAGGTGTTAGAGCTTGAGGGTGATGTCGCTGGGGTCGAGCAAGTGGCTACAGCATCCCCCTCTCTCGCAGCGCAGCGAGATCTTGCACAGGCCCACATGACCCCAAGGTAAAAGCTCTTAGACTAGGCCAAACTGTGCTGGTACCACTCACAGGGGCGGGTGTACGAAATGGGAGACAAAGCGGGCAAATTGCTGTATTGTCTGACAGCGGCCTCTCAACCATATCTTTTAGTGACAGAGTTACGGTTCACAGAGTGTGACACACTGAAAGAGGCGGATCTCCTAGAGAGAGAAGAACAAGTTACTTACCTTCGGTAACGCTTTTTCTGGTGGATACAGTATCTGCCTGTGGATTCCTCACCTTGTGAATATCCCCTGCGCCAGCAACATTCGGAAACTTTTGTAGCTCTCCACGCCGACGAGGGCAACGTCACAGAAGCACGGCACCGCTCGCGGCTCCGCTGACGTCACTGGATCCATAAGAGGACCTAGTCGGCATGATGACGTCAGTTCCGCCCTTTTTTTCGTGCCTTTGAGGCACACGGACATACTGACAGCAATATATATATACACAGTATACACAGTACATAATATACAAAACAACGCACACAGTGTGAAGATAATACAGGAAGGCAAAATAAATAACACCCTGCCTTTGACAGTAACAAATTGATTTTGAAACATCATCACTATTGTAGGTATACAAGGGTGGACAACGGGGAGGCAGGTGGGTCAGTGAGGAATCCACAGGCAGATACTGTATCCTCCAGAAAAAGCGTTACCGAAGCTATGTAACTTGTTCTTCTGATGGATACATCTGCCAGTGGATTCCTCACCTTGTGAAAAGATTCCCACTGCAGTCCCACTCCCGGAGGAGGGTGTCCACCCTTCTATATCAAAAAGTCCTGAAGGACGGAACGAGCAAAGTGTCCGTCCCTCCTCACCTCGGAATCCAAGCAGTAATGCTTCGCGAAAGTGTGGAGGGAGGCCCAAGTTGCCGCCCTACAAATGTCCTCCACAGGAACACCTCTAGATAAGGCAGATGTAGAAGACTTTGCCCTGGTAGAATGAGCCCTTATACGCTCTGGAGGTTTCTTACCGGCCAAAGAGTAACATATCTTGATGCACAAGACAATCCATCTGGAAAGGGTGCACTTGTGCACCGCTCTGCCTTTCCTGCAGCCAGCAAAGCCCACGAAGAGCTGGTCATCCACTTGAAAGTCTTTAGTCCTATCGAGGTAAAAGGTCACCGCCCTCTTAGGGTCCAAACGGTGAAGCCGCTCCTCCTCCTTGGAAGGGTGAGGGGGAGGATAGAAGGTAGGAAGGGTAATGGACTGCCCCAGATAGAAGGGAGTTACCACCTTTGGCTGAAAAGCAGCCCTGGTCCGGAGTACCATTCTATCAGCATGAATGGTCAAGAATGGGGGTTTCGAACTCAAGAGCTTGAAGCTCACTTACCCTCCTTGCTGAGGTAATGGCAATGAGAAAAACTGTTTTGAAAGACAACAGCCTTAAGGGACACTTGTGCAAGGGCTCGAAGGGAGAACCCATCAGGTAAGTTAAGACAAGATTTAAGTCCCATTGAGGCACAATAAAAGGAGTAGATGGAAATGTGTTGGTAAGGGCCTTAAGGAACCGTAATACAATAGGTGACTTAAACAAGGACGGCTGATCCGGCAAACAAAGGAATGCCGACAAAGCCGATAAATATCCCTTTACAGTAGCTACAGCAAAGCCCTGCTGAGCAAGAGAAATCGCAAACTGAAGGATGTTGGATAAACGAGCCCTCAAATGGTCAATAGACTTCTCTCCGCACCAAAGAACAAATTTAGACCACCTATAAGAATAGGTAGATTTAGTGGAATGACGTCTGGCAAACAATATTACATCTACCACATCTGGCGGGAGAGAAAAATAATTCAGGTTGCCCCGTTCAATCTCCAGGCATGAAGATGCAAGCTCTGGAGGTGGGGGTGTAGAACCTGCCCCCTCGATTGCGAGAGGAGGTCTGCCCTCAGAGGGAGACGGAGCGGAGGGCACGAGGAGAGGTGGAGAAGATCTGTATACCACACCCTTCTTGGCCAATCCGGGCGATCAATATGACTTGGGCCCGGTCTTGGCGAATCTTCCTCAGAACCCGAGGAATCAAGGGTATGGGAGGAAACGCGTAAAGGAGTTGTGAGCTGCATCGTAAACTGGAGACAACAGAATGACGGGCAGTGAGCGTTCTCGTGAGTGGCAAACAGGTCCACCCGAGGAGTTCCCCACGTCTGGAAGACGTGACGAACCACCTCCAGATGGACCCTCCACTCGTGGTCGGCAGAGAACTGACGACTGAGACTGTCTGCACGCACGTTCAGAACTCCAGCCAGATGATTTGCCATCAGACAAATCTGGTGTTCCTGAACCCAGGACCAGAGACGCATAGCTTCTCTGCAGAGACAACGCGACCCCACTCCTCCCTGCTTGTTGACATACCACATCGCGGTAGTGTTGTCCGTCAGGACTTGAACCGACTGACCGCGAAGCGAAGGGAGAAAGGCCTTGAGTGCCAAACGTAACGCCCGCAATTCCAAAAGGTTGATGTGAAGCAACTGTTCCTCTGGAGACCAAAGACCCTTGATCTCCAGATCCCCCAGAAGCGCACCCCACCCTAAAGTGGATGTGTCCGTTATCACCGTGGCCACCGATGGAGGTAGATGGAAGGGCTTTCCTTGAGACAGATTGCCCTCCACGCACCACCAAGACAGATCCACTGCAGCTTCTCTGGAGATCCTCACAGACTCCCCGAGATCTCCATTGTGCTGATACCACTGCCTGCGGAGGCACCACTGGAGCGCCCTCATGTGCCAGCGTGCATGGTTGACCAACAGAATGCAGGAAGCAAACAGACCGAGCAGACGAAGGACCTTCAGGACTGGAACGGCCGCTCCATTGTAAAGCAAGGGAATCATTTCCTGTATGTCGAGAATCCTTCGAGGAGGAGGGAATGCCCGACACAATCGTGTCCAGTACCGCCCCTATAAACAGGTTGCGCTGAAATGGCACCAGGTGAGATTTGGGCACGTTTATCGAGTAACCCAATTTGTACAACAGCTGAGTTGTAACCTGCAGATGATGAAGCACCTTCTCTGGCGACTCCACTTTGATCAGCCAGTCGTCCAGATAGGGAAAATCTGGAATCCCCGATCTTCTGAGATGGGCTGCCACCACTGCCATCACCTTGGTGAAGACTCAAGGTGCAGTAGGAAGACCAAACGGAAGGACCGCAAACTGATAATGTTGCGACCCTACCGTACAACGGAGATACTTCCTGTACGACTTCAGGATGGGGATGTGGAAATACGCATCCCGCAAGTCGATCGACACCATCCAGTCCTCCTGTTGCAGCGCTAGAAGAACCTGCGCAAGGGTGAGCATCTTGAACTTCTCCTGCTTCAGAAAAAGGTTCAGGATCCTGAGGTCCAGGATTGGATGTAGCCTACCATCCTTTTTCGGAATCAGGAAATACCGGGAGTAGCATCCCTGAACCCTCTCCTGCTCTGGAACCACCTCTATCGCATCTTTTTTTAGTAACGTAAGGACTTCCTCCTGCAGGAGAAGAAGGTGGTCCTCCGAGCAAGCACCTTGGCAAGGAGGGTAATTCAGAGGGAATTCCCGAAAGGGAAGAGCGTACCCATTTTCTACAAGATCTAGAACCCAAAGGTCTGTAGTGATCGATTCCCAATCTTGTAGAAAATGGGTCAGCCGGCCCCCCACAGGACCAACATGATCCAGATTTAGGGCTGCTTTGCAGTGGTGGGAGGGAGGGAGGAAGAGTAGGAGGAGAGCTGCCGACCCCGAGCACGACCTCTGATCCTGTCCCTGTAGCTCTTATACAGGGTATTCTGTTGCTGCTGCTGCTGGGACTGCCTGTAGGTCCAACAGGACGACCTCCCAAAGCCTCTGTATCTCCTATAAGAAGAACCCCTAGTCTGTGTCTGCAGACCCAGAGATTTGGCCGTGGCGTTGCTTTCTTTGAATCTTTCCATGGCCGCATCAGCCTTTTTACCAAACAGCCCAGAACCGTCAAAAGGAAGGTCCAGAAGCGTTGCCTGCACATCAGGCGAGAACTCAGATGATTTCAGCCACGTACTCCACCTTGTGGCGACTGAGGAGCCCATAATTCTGGCGACAGAGTCCGCAGTGTCCAGGCCACTCTGGCTATCCTGACGCGCAGCCGCCTGAGTGTCTGACAGCACTTCATTAAAGTTCTGCCTGTCCTCCTCAGATAACTTAGGAGCCAGCTGTTTAGCAGAATCCATGAGAGCGTGGATATAACGGCCCAAGAGACAGGTGGCATTTGTAGACTTTAAGGCCATACTCACCGAGGAGAAAACTTTCTTGGCCGACTGGTCAAGCTTTTTAGCATCCCTGTCACTAGGAACCTGTGGAAAGGCCCCGGAAGACCTCTTTGAGCAGGCAGCCTGAACCACCAGACTTTCCGGAGAAGGATGGGAAGTAAGAAAGTCTGCATCACCTAGAGCCGCCCTGTACCTTCTAGCTACAGTCTTAGAAACCGCAGGAGCTGAAAAGGGCTTTCGCCAAGCCTCCATGACTGGTTCAGTGATGGCCTCATTAAATGGAAGTAAAGGCTCTGTCACGGTGGAGGGAGAATGCAAAACCTCAGTAAGGATGTTAGGTTTGAATTCAGCAGTTGGCAGCTGTAAATCCAAAAGCTCTGCTGCTTTCCTAATGACCGTGTGGTAAGGAGCCACATCTTTAGAGGGAGTATCAGCTGGAGGAGTAATCTCCCATTCTGGTGACAAATCTAGGCCACTAGCCTCCTTCAATTCCTCAAACAAGTCATCAGACTCCATGAGCTCACCCTCTTCCATCTCTTCAACCTGGTACCTTTGCTCCTCCAGAACCCTTTGTGCTTCTCCCCTAGACCTAATCCTCAGGACCGACGTCGGCGGCGAAGGAGCCGGAGCCGCGTCAAACACGGATCCGGAGGAGCAGCCGGAGTCGAACGAGGTCGAGCTGGAGCCGGAGAAGAAGGAAGCGGCGTCGATGTCCTCGGCGCCGGAAAATGCCAAGACGGCGTCGCTGGGAAAAATGGCATAAATGGAGCATGAGCGTAGGCTTGAGGAACCCCCAAATTAAAAGCCATTGGACCCATGGGACCCGAAGGCGCTCCAGAGGGGTACATCGCTCTCGTGAAGACGCCTTACATTGCATTTAAATAATGCGATGGGTCTTGTCCCAGGCATGGAAAGGGGGGATAAGGCTCAGATTGAGGCATAACCGGACTCGGGCCAATCGGCGCCGACGGTGGAGCCAGCGGAGTCAAAGACTCATTAGGAGCCGGAGCTTCTTCAACCAGAGCCGGAGAATGCGTCGGCGTCGGTGATGGAGCCGGAGCCGCAGAGTGCTCCGGTGAAGCCGCAGGCGAGGTGAGGCAAACAGGAGAAGCAGGATTTGAGACAGGAGAGGGATAAACATTGTCCTTATGACGTCGAGTAGGCAAAGTCGATTTTGGAGCCACCTCCTTATCCGAACGGCGTCGAGAGTGATGCCTCGTCTTCTTTTTATGCTTCTTGGACTTAGAAGCATGACCTGATTTCGACCCCGACCTCGACCTCGATCTGGAGCGTCTTCGACCTCTCTTCTCTTTTTTCATCCTCGCTATAAACAACTTAGCTTCTCTTTCTTTTAAGGCCTTAGGATTCATCTTGCGGCAGCAAGAGCATCCCTCAATGTCGTGATCCGACGACAGGCACCAGACAGTCCTCGTGTGGATCCGTGATGGACATGTGCTTACCGCACTCTCTACACGGCTTGAATCCAGACTTCTTCGTCGACATCTTTGAACAAGAAGCAAGAAGAAAGAGAATCACCAGCAGAAACACCAAGTAACTAGCCAAAGCTACGGAAAACAGGGAACTGCCGTCATCACGCCGACGAGGTCCTCTTATGGATCCAGTGACATCAGCCGAGCCGCGAGTGGAGCCGTGCTTCTGTGACGTCGTCCTCGTCGGCATGGGGAGCTACAAAAGTTTCCGAATGTTGCTGGCGCAGGGGATATTCACAAGGTGAGGAATCCACTGGCAGATGTATCCATCAGAATTTGAGTTTCATTTTAACAGCCTCAATTCCAGCTGGGTGCCTCCTGGCCTGGAGTGGGATTGTCCCATCATACGGACCTGCCTATCCGTAAACTTAGCGCAGAGAAGAGTGCCAACCTGGATCAGCCACACACTGCTGAAGAGATTCAACAAGCAATAACATTCATGCCCTTGGGTAAGACCCCCGGTCCGAATGGGGTCCCACTAGAACTGCACAAACGATAATCCTCCATGTTGATCCCTCCTCTGGATGATGAGTGGGAGGAGGTGAAGAAGGCTGCCCATGAACTATCTATCTCCTTGTGCTTGTGCTTGATAATACATTTTTATAGGATCTACTCTTCCCCGGAGAGAATCCGGCTCATGGGTCGTGCGCCTAGACTGGAGTGCATCCGCTGCCATTGCTCCCCAAACTCTCTCTACCATATTATATGGGAATGTCCGGTGGTGCAGGACTACTGGTGAAAAGTCAACAGCAGGATTGGGCGGGCGGGCGGCAGTAGTCTAGCGCTAGATGTCAAAATCCTATTGCTGGGGATTATAAATATGCCTGGGGATTATAGATATGCCTGGGGAGACTTGCATTCCATTATTGCCACAGCCTATTTGATATCCCAGAGAAACCTGAGTAAGCACTGGAGGGATGAACAGGCTACCCCACGCATGAATGGATGAGGGGTATGGACTACTGTGCTGCAATGAAAAGCTGATATACAAGGCCCAGGGGGGTCCCTCAAAAATACGAATGCCTATGGACTTACTGGAAACACAGCGCTGGGCTCCCATGTGGAACATTATTGCAGAGAGATGGAACTTTTGCCCTTGGGCGGGCTACAGAGCGGGCGTTTGTGTCTTTTCTTATGTATAAAACAATAAAAATATGTTATTAGAAAAAAATGAACAACCCAAAAAAAAAAATCACTGAATTCAGTTTTACCAGTACAGATAACACAGTGCCAAACCTATTCTCAGGTAATTAAATGCCCACGTGTCATTTAAAGCTATCACTTTACATGATACTTATACATATTTCATACTCTGGAGGTTTCGGTCTTGAACTTACACATTTCATCTGTTGTGATTAATTTGTCTGAACAAACTCATCATATTGATTATTGGCATCAAGTCATTACTTTCAAAACAGAAGTTGTAGCAATCATTTCCACAGTTACCTCTTGAACTACAAAACAGAAGTTTAGTTGACATTCCTTGAAGAAGAAAAAAACAAGCATTTGAGGTAAAGAAAACCGATGTGTGTATATGTGTTTTGAGGTAATTAAGTACTATCTAGAAGGCATGAATAGTCACTATTCACCTCTATTGAAAATGAAGAAATGTAATCACTAATACAGACCACAATACAGAAACGGATCTTAAACGTTGTTAGGCCGTGCCAAAATAATGTTGCTATAGGTAGCAGTAAATGCGGAGGGGGGGGCGTGGCTAACCACCAAGCATGGCCGCCGCAACTTGACAGAGCTCAGAGGCAGGACCCGTCTATCCTGCTGTTATTATCGACACTGGGGTACATCCGACCATAATCTCCCCTGCTGCCGATCCGGAGACGCGGTGGCAACCCACTGTGGCGAAAGTAATGTGGGTCTGTCATTGACGGTGGAGCTACACCGTCTGAAGGAGGGACCCTGTGCTGAGAGGCCTTCTGGAGTCCGACGCGGGTGCTGTGATCTGAGGGCCACTGCATCGGACCCTGTACTGCGCGGAAACAAGGTAGCCCAAAACAACTCACCGCCCTGTGGTCCGGGCTGCGGGCCCCCGCTGGTGTTGGTGCGGTGAGTCCGTAGAGTGGGGGTGGCTACGCCCTGCCGGCCTGGAGGTGAGCGCTTGGCAAGGCTGCTCCGTGTTTGGCGGACGCGGTAACCCAGCTGACGTCTGGTGCCCTGTCCGGGAGATCCCCGGAATGCCGAGCTCCCTAACTGACTGATCCTAGAGTGCCCTGTGGGGCTGGTGTCTAGGCGCAAGGCGGCCGTGGTTGGAGAACGACTGTGGTCTGCGCCCCCCTGCGAGGTGAACCGAACAGCAGATGAGGAGCGACCCTTCCCGGTAGGGAGGATTATCGTAGAGGACTGGCGACAGCGCTTACAGTGCTCTGATTGGGGGCGCAGCGACCTGGCCCTGATCCATAACTATGGGCGGTGTATTTCCCAGTGGTGGCCTGTTTGGAGCGACGCGAATGGAGCCAGATTAAGTGTGAATGGGTGCCCCAGTCTTGGTATGACTGACGTGATTGCCGTGTAAGTGCTCCTTCCCACACACAGAGCTTCCCCTGCAACTCTGCTGCGCCTCAGGCACTCGGAGCGATTGGTGTCCTTCCCTTGCTATAGAGAAATGAAAGGCTGAACATGCGCTTAAAATGTGACTGGAGGAAGACAAACTTAAAACCAGGAGGGACATGTAGAGAAAAGCACTAGCAAACAACAAGGGAGGCTCAAGGCTGCCCCTCTTCCTGGCTTGAGTCTGGGAACCTCTGGGAGCCACCTCTGCCTGCTGGAAGCAGTGTCTTCAGTAACACATAAGACCTGCTGGACACAGGTGTGGGGTGTGGTGGAGAGGGGACACACACTACTACCTGTGGCGGGGGCACGACGGAGGCAGACGCAAGCAGGTCCAGTCAGCAACCCTAACTTGTCTAAAAAACAGGGCGCTACGCGCACAAACAGCAGGAGCATTCAGTATGGGGCGCACAAAGAGGAAAAACATAGAGCAGCCCCAAACGGACCAACCGGTACAGGGAGACCTAGAAGAGAGCTCACAAGCATCATCAATTAGCTGTGTCCCGCCAACCAACGAAGAGCCTGTACATGACAAACTGGACTTAATCCTCCAGGAGATACGGGGGTCACGCAAGTCCCTGGAACAACAAATGGGGACCCATAACACTGGTTTGACTCTCCTGAAAGTGGATCATGTAAAACAGGTGGCCATAGTCAAAAACAACAAGGAGACGCTGCTCGAGATCCTGCCACAATACAAAGGTCATACGGAGGCCCTGCCTTGCATGCAAAAACAACTGACAACTCCAAGATAGAGCAGGGGACGCAGAAGGTAGGGCGCGCTGCAATAACATCCGCTGGGCCTGCCGGAAAGAACAGAAGGGGCCAACATGATGCAGTTCATGGAGCAATGGTTCTGGGACCAGATCGTCCCTGAGAGACTGTCTCCTTTCTTTTGTGTTGACAGGGCTCCCCGTATCCCAACAGGCAGACCAACGGCGGAGGCACCATCGAGAACAATGATTGCCCGTATTCTCAACTACAGGGACCGAGATATCATATTACAGAGGGCCAGAGAGAACGCGCCCATCCACTATGAAAATCTACGTAGCTCGTTGTACCCGGACTACACGATCAAGGTACAAACACAACGAGCATCCAATCTGCCTCTGAAAAAGAAACTCCTAGAACTGCAACTTAAGTATGCCCTATTATTTCCTGCCCGATTAAAAATCCGGCATAACCAGAAATCCTACTTTTTCGGCAGCCCAGAGGAAGCAAATGACTGGCTTGAGGCTACCCTGCCATCTCAGACTCTGGATGAACTAGAACTCAAGACGCAAAGCGCTGAACCACACCCACCGAGTACGCAATAGTGGAGAAATGGAAAACCCAGGAAGCCTGGAGGATGGGGATCATCCCCGGAACAAACCATATGGGACCAAGCTTCAGCGACAGCTGATGTCTCAGCCATGCTTGAATCAAACTCACCCTCTCCCTCAACACAATCAAAAGACACCGTAGAACCCTTTGACTCTGATAGCCAGGACCCACTGTTTCCAACCATTACCCCACAAACAGTGCAAACACTCTTTGGGTGAGGCAGACTACCGAATACTGTTGTCGACCGGGATCCAAGGAAGAGGGGAAGTAAGACTAATGTACTCCATTCCTAATGTACCTTTACACCCAGGTATCCTCACAATGATGTGGTAAGATCGGGTCCTTGCCGGTGTGCAGCTCCGTCGGGTATGGAGACGTAATGGGCCCTATAGGTTCCACCCCCCCGCAAGTATCGTCATACTTTACCGTGTGGATGTTCGCAATGTTTTGGTTACTGTTTGAACTAGCAATGTTCTTGTGCTTGTCCTAGTATTGGGAAGTTTAAATAGCTTGACGTTCTGGGAGGGAGGCTTACCCTCGATTAGTACACTTACTCTGTTGTAACATTTATAACCAGTATTGGACATACATATACAAGGTAAATATAACATAGTGACCTGGAATGTCCGGGGTATGGGATGGGTCCACAAACGACACTGGATACATGCCCAATCGAATAGGAGGAAAACACATATAGTGCTATTGCAGGAGACCCATCTAACAGCTAGTGAAATAACTAAACTGCGTAGGAAATGGAGAGGGCAAATCTATAGCACGTCTTATTCTGCCTTCACTAGAGGGACTCTAATTTGGGTGAGACATGGTGTGCCATTTATACAAATTGAGCAATGTATAGACCAACAAGGCAGATATGCAATAGTACACGGTACACTGGACGGTGAACACTTAATTCTGGGTAGTGTACATGCTCACTAGCCTGAATTCCACCTTAGCAGATTTGGCGGATATCCCGTGGACACTGGGTGGCGATTATAATGCAATATTAGATACCCAGCTGGACCGCTCCCACCACCCGGTCCACAGGGCTGTATCCCTTAAACAAACAGAATTCCTGAAATCATGGGCAAAGGGATGGCTGCTGGAGGATGTGTGGCGTCTTCGCAAACCCACTAATCGCGAGTACTCCTTCTACTCCCCACCGCACCTACTTCACACTAGGCTAGATAGAATCTTCTGCTCTGCTGCTATCGTTCCACAAATCCTCCACCCGACGTACTTAGGGAAGACCCTACCCTATTGAACCACAACCCGCTAGAGATCACTCTGGAATGGGGGGAAGATCCCCACCCCAGTCCCCACCTGGAGACTGTGGCCGCAACTGTTGGAAGATGCGGTCTTTAGGGACAGGCTAGATACAGGTATCTCCCACTATTTCAATAAAAACCCTAACTCCGCCTCATCCCGATTAATTGAGTGGGATGCATTAAAGACAGTAATGCGTGGTACATCCATAGGGATACTGGTGGAGGCACGACAAGAAATTAAACAAAAAGCTCACAACACTAGAGGCCACCCTGCAGGACCTGGAGCGGGATGCAAGTGCCATAGGTGCCACTCAAACTCAACTACAAGAAGGCAGGATTAGACACGCTGAACTCCTTGTAGACCTTTGTTTGATAGACTACAGGGAATACTCCCAACGCTCCCATGTTGGCTCGTTTGCTACGCAACAATCCCCACCCCCAGTAACGATACCAGAAATATCACTGCAGGACGGCACTAGAGTGCACACACAAGCAGCAATAAAAAAAAAACCTTTAGGGATTACTACGAGAAATTATATAGTGCGCCAGTGCCGCCAGAACAAGTAAATGGATTCCTGGACGGCTTACAATATCCCAAACTGTCGAAGGCAGTTCAGACAGAACTGGAGGGTCCCATTACTAGGACAGAAATTAAAGAGGCCATAGGGGAACTTCCACGTAACAAGACACCAGGCCTAGACGGACTGCCAGTGGAATTTTATTCCACTTATGTAGGCAAGCTGACACCGCACCTTGAACACCTATACAAGACAGCGCAAGACACTCACATGCTCCCATTGTCAACTATGCAGGTGCTAGTTATATCACTCCCTAAACCAAATAGGGACCCTGGGGATATGGCGGGATATCGCTCCCTGTCCCTCCTATCCACGGAGTACAAGATACTAGTAAAATACTAGCCCACCATCTCCTTCCCCTATCTCCCTAAACGGATCCACCTGGGCCAATGTGGCTTCGTACCAGGCCGCAATACATCCATAAACATACGCCGCGTGCATTGCGTTCTGGAGGCAGCAGCCAAAATATCGGATAAAACAGGCTGCATCGAGCTTGATCTTCAGCAGGCATTTGACACAATACACTGGGATTACATGTTTATGGCACTGAGCAAATTTGGTATACCACCTAAATATATCCAATGGGTCAAACTCTTGTACACTGCTCCCACAGCCCGGGTCCGAACGGGCTCCCATATTTCTGATCAGTACCTTGTGGCGAGAGGTACTAGACAGGGATGTCTTCTCTCACCAATCCTGTTTGTTCTGGCCCTACAGCCCCTTCTCCTAAAATTCCGGACGGAGGCCGGGGAGAGGGGAATCCTCTTAGGAGGAACCAAAAATGTAGTATCAGCATATGCGGACGATTTAATACTGTACCTCCATGATCTGCTAGATGATATTGTGCCCATCTCCTCTATCTTTAGACATTTTGAAATCATCTCTGGGTTAAAAATTAACGATACGAAATCGTATGCATTCTACTTGACACATAGGGAAAACCCGGAACCTATCCCCGTGGGCTCTACAAATTTGACGGTTGCAACACATACCTTTAAATATTTAGGTATTCAAATCTATAGGACGTCACAGGACCTGCTTGAAGGCAACCTTATGAAAACTAGAAGGTCGTTAAAAACCCAGATTGTGTTCTGGACGTCACTTCCTCTCTCGGTAATGGGGTGAGTAGCTATATCCAAAATGGTCCTGCTCCCAAGGCTGCTTTACTTCTTTACCAATCTACCACTCCTAATTCCACATAGTATCTTCCGCACGCTGGATGCTCTACTCACGTACCTCATATGGGGGAAGGGCCGCAGGAGAATCAGCTTAGCAAAACTAAGGCTAAAACCTGGGGAGGAAGGACTGGGAGCCCCCGATTTCAGAGCCTACTGCATAGCCAGTCAGCTGCAGTGGTTATCATATTGGCTGGCCAGGCGTAACCTGCACGAAATGGACTAAACGTCACAGACACTGGCACAAGGATCGCTACACACAATGCTACTGCCGGGGGCCCGATTGCCTCCTGCGACCCCGCCTCTACTTAAAGTAGCCCTGGTTTACTGGATACAGGCATTACAATACACTAAGGCAGTTACCCCATACTCAGAAAATATTCCGCTGTTAGGAATACCAACTAATACGGGACTGATTACTACCCGCCGCATACTACATTGGACACAAGAGGGGGTGGAGACAATAGGTAGCTTATTCACAGATGGTGTGCTGGCGGATCATAATAACTTCGCCCAGACTCAGGGAGTCCCCCAGACACTATTCCTGCTTCACGCTGCAATCACACATTATGTTAAAAAACAATGGTTCCCTAATGGGGAAGAAACCCCGAAACATGAACTACTACATGCAGTATACTTGATGGGAAGGGGACGCCACTTGGTCCGCTGGCTCTACAGGGGCATCCGGGCACATGCAGGAATCTCACTTGACCCTCTATGAGCGAAATGGGAGGGAGACATCGGGCGGAGCCTCACGGATAAGGAATGGGTGGTTGCCTTAGAGTTCCCCAAGAAAGCTTCCCGCAATGCTAAATTCAACTACATCCTATACATGGTGCTACACAGGGCAAATCTCACACCACATCGTTTGAACTGCATAAAATAATAATCCACATTTTTAAAGTGCGAACAATCACCCATAAGGGTCTCTAGGCGCTGGGGGCCGTCAGGAAGATTAAGCAAGCTATTGCCCAGAGTCACATGGTGCTGGGCTAATCTGCCGCCGGCGCCGGGGATCGAATCACGATGCCTAGATTCCGGAGTCAGTCGCCCGGGGCGTCACACCTCTACCCCCATATACACAGAAGCTCAGCTCAGCTGCCTTATGTGCAGGTTGGCGGATGCGAACTTGCCCCACATGCTCTGGAATTGTCCAAAATTAGGGAGGTTCTGGGCTCAAATAAGAGACATACTGCGAGACACAACAGGCACGTTGGTATGGGACGCAGCAGAAAGCTGCCTTTTGGGACTACACCCTCGCCCCAAAAACCGGAAAACACAGAATAGATTTGCGGACTTGGCCATATTATTGGCAAAGCGGGCCATTACCATTAGATGGAAGTCGGCCTTCCCTCCTCGAATACACATGTGGCACACAGAGATGGTCCGGTGGGGTGCGGCGGAGAGTGTCACGCTACGGTGAGAGGAACAGAGAGGACTACATGAAAAGGCCATTTCCATGGAGTGGGACTGCATGCTAGAATCAGTCACGGCCATAGATGTAACAGAACCTGCTAGTTCTTAGACAGGGTAGAGGATACCCAGAGTACACATTGAGAACAGAAAATCTTCCCAGCAATATATTTACATCCCAGGTCATTCATGTATGACATTGGCAATACTGAAAGGATCGCTAACTAATGGAGCACTGCACGAACCAATAGACGGTAACAGGTATATGGGTGAGCCTAAGAAGAGGGTGGTGGGAGGGAGGGATGTTTATGTTCCTTTAAGATTGAAATGAGTATTGAAAATGTGGACAAGTTTCTCAACCTAATATCAATATGTGGGTACACAATGGGCAAAGATAAGTGCCACTGAATATACAGAAACTAACTGTAGGAATAGATTTGCAGAATCAGCAGAACGCTACAGTATTTATACTGCTCTATCTGTATACGAAATGCCAACGGCCCAATGATGATTGTATAAGCATATGAATATATGTACCGGCAATTAATACAAAACCCAATAAAAATTGTGTTAAAAGAAAAAAGGTAGCAGTAAATGCTGACATTTCCCTGATCCATTTCTCCATACAAATATTTATTACAACTTCTCAATCAAACCCAGCAGGTTTCCATGTATAGGAAGGCAATACCTTTGTCAGTGGAATTTCTTTCTTCTGTTTTTTTCTGTGCCCCTAAAAGACAAAAAAGAGACAGTAAGTTGTTGTTGCTACAGCTAACAGCCATATACATTTAGCAAACATCACGTTTCAACTTTAATTGAAAAGAAGACACAATAGCCTTCATTGTTTTACTGCCACCTGCCAATTCTAATGCCCTGTCTAGTCTGTAAGTCTACCTACCTTAGTGGCCCTGAATATTTGGTGGAGAAGTTCCAAAAATATATTCCGGCTCGTAAGTGATGATAATTTGCTAGTGGTTCCTCACTGCAAACGTGTTTGCGCAGGAGGCAAATCCTTCGCACTGACCGCATCAAAGCTTTGGATAAAGCTTCCAGTGGCTTTACCACATGCAAACAGCCTTCTTATATTAAAAAGGCCTTAAAAACCCGGATTTTCACAAATTAATTGGCTGTATAATATGGTTTAGGACTCCTCAATATTATCCCACGGTAGTCTAGATCTACCGGTTTCCTCCCTCCCTGGTACTCTCTCTGCTAGCTTCTCAGCGCCAGTATACCCTATAAGGTAGCAACTGCACTTCGTAAAATTGTTAACATACATAACAGGAAGAGTGTTCTTGGCAATAATGATATCATCTGCTCGCCCCTCCATACGTACAAGTGTCAGCTCTTTCGATATAATAATTTGACAAAACAAATTAATGAATGTATTGTGCATCTGCATTACACCCTAGAATAATCAGGCTTTCTAGTACACAGAGATCAAGCTACTCTGGTTGAAATTCCAGATGACCTACTGCAAATTCATTCTATTTGATCCAGTTGTGGCGTATCATGTTTTTTCAAATGTTGGACTGCGTGTGCGCAGAGGTTAAAAAATAAGAAAATCTACTGGTTAAGTAAAAATATCAATTCCGACCACTAATGACTAGCAGCCAGTTCTAAGATGCAATTGGAATAAACTAAAGATTTTGTCCATAGAAAATGAGTAAACCTTGCGATAAACAAATGCCAGCAAGTGGATCCACCAGTAATCATTTCCGACCAGTCAACTAGAATTTCCTCTAGGACACAAAGATGATCAACTAACAAACCAGTGCAGTTTCTGAAAAAAGTAAAATGTTCAGAGATGCCTCTTTTGCAAGGAAGTGGCATTACAGAGGGACCAAGAAATAGGCTGTCGCATATAGTGTTTTGAAAACAGATTAGAAAAAGATTTAGAACCAGATGTACAAAGCACTCAAAAATGTTTTTTCTAATGTGCCAATACTTATAAGTATTTTTTTTATTCATTTCCAAGACACTGTCTCATATAAATACACATACATAATGTACCAATTCCATTTTAGAATTTGGTTAACTTTTACAGACTCCTATGATGGGGTTGTGACCCCATACTGGTTCGTTATTTGGAAAGATTGTGTTGTGGATGTGCCTTCTCAGTACTTAATCGGTATATGATATCTCAATATTTTGCAAATGTAATCTGGTAGCAAAAAAAACACTGAAAAGGGACCACTGCCTATTCTCAACAAACGTTGTTTTAAAAAGTAAATATATTTTGTTAATACTGCACCATTTTGTTTAAGACAAATGGGTTCCATTTAAAAAAAAGAAATGTATACTTTTTTGTTTTTTTAAAGAGGATCACAGGCAGGGTGGTCTACTGTTCATAGGAGGCCACTATCTCTGTGATTGCCACCAATCGGAGTGAGTTGGAATTTGCAACTTACCTCATTAATTTTTCATGAGCTAGGTCAGATTACTACCCACTCTGAATCGGAATTTTACAAGCCTCACTATTAGTATGTAGGCTGTTTTGTAACATTCTACATTGGTCACATAAATAGTGGCTGCAAATTACGACCAGCTTTTTGCAACCACTATTTAGTACATCTAGCCTCTAAGAATCTGTTGCTTCTATACAGTGGATTGAGGCAAAGTGCTCTGCTACAACAAAATAGTCTATCTTTTAAAGGTTTCTAATGGTTCACTTTAATTTCCTGACTTTTTTCTTCATCAAAGACCTTTTCTGCTCAAGTACTGAGCCTTGCACGAACACAATCATAGGGGGAATTAGTCAGGAGATGCATCATGTGATATAGAGAGATGCCGCAAGATATACCTAAAAATCACCAGGGATGCAACGAGACAGAAACACCCCATGAGAGAAGATTTCAGAGCTCACCCAATAACTCTATTTGTACACCACAGAGAGAGAATGCCGATCGACTCCACACAGAAGGTGGCCAGGAAAAATAAACAGTGACTTAGAGAGAAGAGAACCTGCCATTCTGTGCATATGTGAAGCTGGGAAAGGTACACTATGTCCCATTTAGCTAAGAAACTTTTGAAATAATTATTTAACTAAAAGAGGGACATGAACTACGTCTGCTGGTTCCCAAGATCCATCACAAGGATGATAACCCTTCCAATCAAGAAGAAACTGCAGTTTTCCTCTAAAATAACACGAATCTCAAATTTCATGGTGCTCATATAAGGCTAACCAGTGATTAGAAGGCCATGCCGAAGAACACAAGGTTCCAGATGAGACACATGAAAAGAAAGATAAATTGAGACAGAAGTATGAGTAGAACAGTGACAAGGTGAATAAACTTAGAATTTAATAAAAGGACTTTAAAATCTGTGGCTAACCTTAGTTTGTAAAATGAATGAGGAAGATTGGGAAAAGATAACCAAACTTTATCTCCTATCCTATAGGATGGAGCTGGTCTTCTGTGTTAATTGGCCTTTTGACTCTATCTTATGTTTGATGATTGTTAATTGTTAAATAAAGTATTTTTAGGTTGATTGATTCTCTTTCGTGTCTCTTTAATGGAACTTGGAATAAGCTACTCAAGAACAGCCTTTACTTTCCCAGAATGCATGACAATTACTTCAGCAGAAAAATGACAGCCCAGGTAATTTACAAATTTGCTTTCAAATAGAAATTTATCATGTTAGGCTAATAGTTTATGTTGCCTGGAATGAAGCAAGACTTAATTTACGTGATCTATATGGTCTTTAAGATATTTTGAGAAGACCAGAAAATCATTTAGGTAAATTATCATCGTGTGAAGAAGATCATCAGGGAATATGAGACTCCTCTTGGAAAACCGCTGGGATATAACATAGTCCGAAATGCATTAGTCTATTTTCGTAATGCCCAAAAAAACGTCTACATGAATTCTATTTAGGCAAAGGTTTTCAACCTGTGGTTCCCGTCCCCCAGGGGCACAAATGCCTCTACAAGTACTGAATGAAGATGGCCTTGAAGCACAAGCTTGTTTATTTTACACATTTCGAGGCTGTCTTCCTTTACAGCAGTTAAAGTGCATTAAAAACCATGGATACTGCGATTCTGAGTGTTGTGGTTGCGGGGGTCAATGAGTGTGGTGGCAGGGTCAAAAACACAACTTTAAGAACAAACAATTCTGTAACTATTTTGTTGTTCTTTCACTTACAGGTGACTTATAAAATAACCCACACACCGTGAATGAAAAATAAATAAAGTTTAACTAATCAGTGGGAAATCCACTGTTTTACATAATGAAACCCTAATTGGCAAATGCATCACTGCAGATGCCTTTGTGACCGGAGAGTGACAGATTGAAACCTGGTTGGGGCAATGAGAAATAGTTACCTATGTATTTATAGTGCTATGAGCTCCCAGCCTGTGCCAGAAAGCACTGTGAATATGTAAGTCATTATTTTAAAATTGTGTTGTATACAATATAAGACAGGTTGTCACAAAATTACTTAAAGCCCATTTAAATGTTGGCAGTGAGGGAACTCCATGGCAATGGCGATAGAGTTCTCTCCCCGCTATGGTTATGGTCTGCCCGCCTACTCCATGGTCAAACACATCCAATGGGCCACGGAGTAAGGGGCGTCAGAGGATTGGCTATATGTCTGCCAACCTAATTTAGATAGGCGGACACAGCTGATTTCTAGGAATAAACGGGTGGTATGGGACATTGAAAAGTGTTCAATATCCCCCTCTCCATGGTAGGAAACTTGGAGAGGGGGGCATTGTTTCACATTTTCAGAAAGAAATCCCGCTTTTGGTTTTTCTTTTTGAAAATAAAAAAACTGTATGTTTGCCGTACGGCTCCGTAATGTTGAGAGAGCAGTTCATCAAACTTACCATGCATTGGCAGAAACTGCCATGACTGCAGTTCCTGTCAATGCTAGAAATGTCCACCTGACCATTCGGATATTTTTTAATTTGACAGGTGGCACCTCCGTCAGGGCAACAGGGTTATTTATTCCATTGCTGTGGCAAAGAAACAGGCTGACTGCCAATATATAAACTGGGCCCTAAGGGCCAGATGTATCAAGAATTGCTTTTGCGAATCTATAATACCAAAGTTTACTGATTCGCTATTACAGAATCGCAAAATGCAAGGTATGTAGGTTTCGCAGAAAAATTTGTGATTCCTACATATTTCTTATTTGCGACTCCCTAATTGCGAGTCGCAAATAAGGAACGACTTCCCATTCATTCCTATGGGCCTAGCGGCCCATAGGAATGAATGGGAATTGCATGTGCAATGTGCGAGTACCCATAAGGTACTCGCAAATTGCGCATTCAATTTCAAGGGTGCAATGGTGCCAAATGGACACCCTGTTGCACCCCTGAAATATGCATGTGTGCACATGTGGCACACATACATGCCCTAAGTATGTATGCCACATGGCACCTTGAAAAATGCAGAAAAGTGAATTTTTCATGGAATTCGCATATTACCACCAACTTGAAGTTGGTGGTAATTTGCGATTCCTTAAATGCATTCGCAAAATAGGGAATCACAGATTTTGCGATTCCGTATTTTGCGAAGGCCTTTTGGGAGGATACATCCCAAAAGTCTTTTTCCCGTTCGCAAACGGGCTGATTCTGCGAATCGGCCCATTTGCGAACGGAAAAACCCTTGATACTTCTGGCCCTTAAGATAAAATTAAAGCTTTCAAAGTATATATTTTAGCAGTAAGTAATCACATATACCTAGTACAAACAAGTGTATAAGTGTGCATTTAAACGATGCATTGAATAGCTCAGTCGATAAGCCCATTATATTACCTCTAAAATAAATAAATATATATATATATATATATATATATATATATATATATATATATATTTTTGTCACCATGCAGCTTCAACTCACTCCATCAATTAAGTCTATACAGGCTCTCAATCAGCCTTTGCATTTGGTGATTAACCAATTGCACACATATACATGTCTTTTAGGTAGCAGGCAATGCGGTGAGAATATATTTTTCTTTAGAACTCTGTCCCTCTCTCAGCTTCACAGTACAGGAGACATGACACCCTCTTCATTTTCAACCAGAGGCACTGCAAGGCCTACACTAACTGTCCAGGTGTGGTTGCTTTAAATAAAAAAGTATGAGAAATGTGTTTGCAAATTTAAAAAAAGCATGGGCACGTCACCCCCCCCCCTCACCCCCCCATAGATCCCACCAACTTCGACCTCTGTTTACATGGAGATATCCTTTCAAGTGAGCGTATAGGAAGAAGGACAGAAGGGTAGCACTCAGATGCAGAGCCCTGATTGTCCAAGCACCTAGAACCTCAAACTCATGACCCAGAAGAAAGAGTAAAGGAGTGAAGATCCATGGACACCGTTGACATGGTCCAAAATTTAGCCGTGAGGATGAGGCACTATGTGAGAGGAAATTTTTCAATCTACAAATTGACAGAGACAGATTTTTCAGACAGATGAGACAAAAAAAGGATGGGATTTAGGAGCTTGATTTTTTTACAGGTCCATTATTACCATTACTTCAGCAGGTGTAGTGGCACTCAGACCAGAAGTGTGAGTGGTCACATGCACTATTTATATTTTTTTTATTACCAAAGAGGGAAATGGGGGCATTTTCCTTGCTAGCATTACGTCCCAAGTAATCCTGGCTGCACAGTGTAGAGGCTCACACAAAAGGGGCAAGATGAGGGTCTATTATCCCCTTTCTTTACTCAAAGGGGCAGACAGCCTGCTGTGGGCCTAAAGTCTAGGAGTCATGGCCCAGTGGAGTGGGCAGTAGAGACAGGTCTGTAGCTATCATCGGTGCTGAAGGTGGAGTGTCACAAGGGCCCAGTGGTGTGAGGGGCAAATTAAGCCCCAGTTATGGCTGTTACTAATATTTCTTGCTTGCATCGGGCCCAGTGTACCCTTGATGTGCCAATATTACTTTGCCCTCACAGCCATAACCTAAGGGAGGGAAAACGGAAGCAGAAGAGACACCTTAGCTTGGGACTGAGTCAGTTGGTGTGGGGTGGGTGGGACAAGAGGGGGGCCCATGTTTTAAGAAAGGGTAGAGACAGCCCACTTTGCGAGGTAGTAGCTTCATTAATGAAGCAGGTGCAGTGTTGCTAGGGCTCAGGGTTGTGAGAATCCCACTAGGTCATAGTTAACACTGCCATACTTTAAAAAAAAAGGTTTGAGGGGCTCATTTTCCATGGTAGCATTAGGGTAGAGGGTACTCCGGCTCCACAGAAGGGGGCAACGTGTGGGAGCAAATTCTGTTTCTCAAAAGGACGTAGAGATTGTTTCAAGATTAGAGAGATGGCCAGGAATGGTGGCAAAAAGGTGAAATAGGTACAGGAGACAACCTGCTACTCAGCGCTGCTGCTATCTTAGTGCCCCAGGTGCAAATGTATTGTGATACAGGAGAGTGAAGGGCTCACATCATCCTAATTATGGGGAGTAATGTTTTTTGGCCAGCTTCTATTTCAGTTTGATGCATTTGCTCTTTTATATGTCTCACATTTAATATGTAAGAATGATCTCATACCCCCACCCCGCTGTCCTCAGCACTGCCCCTTCCTCAATCCTTGCTATTAAGTTTTGGATGAGGCTAGGCCCAACTTTAAAACATTTTGGTTGGAGGGGGTGGGGGTCAGGGCAAAAAGGTTTGAAGACCCCTGTTTTAAAGCCTTGTTTTCATGGGGAAAGACAATATTTTACCAAATGGCACCACAGCATTCAGTATTAGATCAGGAGAGCAATCAAATGTCTATAAGCAGGTAACTCTCCTTGGATTCTGGAAAAAAACGACTCGATGCAAAGTTGACCACCAACATTTTATTCTTAGCAAGTATTCTGTAATTCATCTACAATTCATGTCCTGGGAGTCATGGTATAATTACAATCCAGCCTTTTGTAGGTTCTTAGAAGGGATGTATAATCTGTTTTAGTAGAAAATAAGTCAATTATTAATTCTACATTTTACTTGAGAAAGTCTATTGTTAAAGTTGTACTGCTTGTGCTTCTTTGTTTCCTGACAAACCTGACCTAAAAAGGAAGATGTGAAGATGACAATGAAGGCCTCAGAAAGAAACATTTTCTTCCTGGATCCTGGCACTTCCTTTCAGGATATCATCAAGTCAGATTATCTGCCATTGTACTATGTTTCCCAGGAACATATGTAATCAGGAAATTATATTGTTTGAAAAAGAAGGAACGCCTGGCTTGCCTACTAATCCTACAGTCAGCTAGTTGAAAAACTTGAAGGTTTAGATGATTTGTACAAAAAATTACTCTGAACTGTGCCTACACGAAGAAAATGTCTCCATTTTCTGGCGGCCTCTTTAATGGCTAGCGATTCTTTTTCAAGGATGTATTAGTTCAATTCTGCTTAAGTAAATATCCGGGAAAATATGTTATTCCCTACATTAAGGACAAGTTTCTCAGTTTTTCAAAGATCTGGACAGGAGGGATAGATGCGTGGGTCATGTGTTCAGGTGAGGTCCTTTTTTACCACAATAGACATAAACCAAGTTTCTTTCTTAATTTCTCTTCCTCATTCAAAAAGCTTTGCATGAGCCCAATTTGCGTAGGCTCTCCTTCAGAATCAGAAGATCGTCTAGGAGATGAATTAGTCATTATCGGTTTAAGGCTTTGTAATTTCCTTTCCAGAATCCGGCTGTGAATTTGGATTGAGAATTGAATGAGGTGCAGAAACTCTTAGTAATTCGTCCTTTAATTGATCCTTCAACCCTTCTTGAAATAGGATAAAAAGAGCAAGATCGGACTAATCAGTTTCTCAGGCTAAGGTAATTTGGAAATGTAGGAATGAAGATCAAGTGTTCATTGATGTAATACATGGAAATATTCTTGAGCAGAATATTTCTGATCCTGCTGATCAAACATGTTCTTAAACTCCATGAGAAAGGCTGGAAAGTTATCTAACAGAGGACTTGTCTGTGAAACACCTTGAGCCAAAACGTTTCCTGTAGTACTGCTAACACTGAACCCCACTTTAGGGCTGTTACTGTCAGAAAATCTGAGATTGAACACAGCTCAAAACTTTAGATTTCTATATGCCCTGATACACCAGCTGAGCCGAGCTACAGATGCTGTGGGGGTCTTTTGTATGCCCTAAAAACTTTTGACTTCTTAGAGTGGTGTTTCCCATTTGCCATCTGAAACGGAATGGGCCTACCAGCAAGCTTCATAAACTGAAGAGGACTCACTATCAGGATTAATTTAAATGTCCTACTCTCAAACCCTATTCCCACAGGGAGAGGGACTCGACAGGGCTGCCCAATTTCCTGTTTACTGTATGCCCTGGTATTGGAGTCCCTGGCATGTACCGTTCGACAACTACATGCTAACAGAGGCTTACATTTTTCTCCTCAGAATCTCATAGTATCCCAGTATACAGACTTCGCACCCTATATTCGCGTAATCCTGCCTAAACTCCTTAACCAGTCATCAGGGAATTCACACTATTCTAGGCACTGTCAGAAATTACAATTAATATAAATAAACAAATCAATGATCTTTCCACAGGTCTATACAACTGACTTTCCTCTCCCCTGCTGCTCAATATAGCTACAGTCATAGGTGAAATTTATGGGCTGGCCAAGGCAACGTAAGAAGTACAGGTTATCAGACAGGATTATATTCCTCTGTTCATGATAAGGTTAGCTTTGGTGAAAATTACTATACAGCCTAAACTGCTACATTTGTTTTACAATATTCCCACCCCACTGAACCAGTAATTTTTCAAGACACTAATGTTCCCTGGTCTGGACGGGCGAGAAGCTTAGGGTACGCTGGGAGACGCTGACATTGCCCTAAGAGCAGGGAGGCCTTGTGGCACCAGATTTTGAAGTTTATTATAGTTGGGCTCGACCTAGCACATTTTACCAACTACTGTTTACACCCCCTAACATCAATAGAGCACCTGGCGATGGAACATGACACTGCACGTGCCTCTTCCTTGGCTGCATGATTGGTCAGATACACTGCTGCAGCTGCATGGAGATCAACATTTTCTTTTTTAAAATGTTTTTTATGGAATTTTTAAAAACAGTAATAAAGGAAGAAGCATAGACAATGTATTACAAGGCAAGTACAAACATCAACAGGGTTTGTATACAATAGTAGATCGTGTAATTAATTGCCATACCATGCCCAATTTCCTCCCAACAGAAGCTAAGAAAACTTATCAGGGAAAGTTAGGAGGAGGGAAATGAGGGGTTACAGGACCACTCAGCAAGCAGAGTGTGCTAAGAGCTTGGAGGTATGATACCAGCAGTGCCATCAGGAACATCTGCATAACGCACCGAGTGTGGTGACCCTGACAGGCAACCTCCTAAGAGCACGCAGACATTGGACACAGCTTCTCTTAATCTGTCACCTGAGCACCCAAGCATATCAAATGTCCTTAAGATGTGATCTCACCTGCATCAGCATCCAGTAACCTTTGAGATTGTCTTGACCATGCACTGAATCTTTAAGCCAGGTATCCTTCTGCAGGACCAGGCGACGTACCCAATGCATTGCTGCTCACCTCTTAGCTAACAATAGCAGGAGCGCAGTCAGCTTCCGCCGCTCCGAAGGAATCTCGTTAACATATCACAGCAGAGCAACTCTGGTTGTCTCGGTCAGTAATCTTGTCAATAGTGTCAAAGACCACTTGCCAAAACCTCACCACTCCCAGTGTAGAAAATCGGTGCATGGCGTGGAGCATCTTATGCAGTGCGCATCATCTAGAAGACCCATCTTGTGTAGGCATTCTGGGGTGCGTTATAACATGTGTAGATATTTAAAGCGGACTAAGCGCAGCCGATAGTGCCACTGCTCAAGGTGTACGCACTGGGGCTGTTGCTTGCATATTCGTATATATTCTAGTGATGAGCCTGCAGGGAGACAGACTCACCTGGAAGGCCTCAAGGGCTTGGAAAGTGGTGGACGCTGCAGAGAATGAGGCATGCAGCCCACAAATTGCCGCTCTGAGCTGGAAGTATGTGAACGTGTCTAACATAGAAGCATTATGTCCCTGTAGGGCCTCCTGAGGGGTAATGAAGGAACTCTCTGGGTAAACGTCGCCCGTGGTTGTGAGGTGTAGTTTGCTCAATCTAGTGCCTGTGCCAACATCATGTGTGACGGGTAACGCAGGGTTGCCTATCAAGAGGATGGAAGGGCAAAAGACGACATCTATACAGGCTCTCCTTTTCAGCTCGTCCCACACCGTGCATCCCATTGTGTCTAGCTGAGTCATGGGGCATCTTAGAAGCTGGAACACTGCCATTCGAAGGGGGCATGGGACTGCATAATTATGTTTGGGTGCCGTGTGGTCCATGAACTGAACCGGGTACAGCCAATAGTGTGCAAAGTGTGTGCGCATTGAAGTAGTAGAGGTCCATATCTGGCGCTGCCAGCCCACCCTGCTCAAATGGAAGCACGAGGACCTCCCAAGCAATTCTGGGCTGTTACCGGATCAACAGTGAACGGATATGGCACCTAGAGTATAGTGGCAAAGGAAGCCGGAGAGTAATTAGCAGATAGAGAAATTTGGGTAAGACCACCATCTTAGACAAGGTTATTCTTCCAGCCATAGAGAGCGGGAGCATTCACCTGTTCCTCCAGCCAGTCCATCGGGTGGCCATAACTGAAGCGCCACATAGTGTCTAAGTTGCGGCTAAGCCAGACCTGAGAGACTTGATTGGTTCTGTTGCCTACAGTAGGGGGGACTCCGAGGTCACCTCCTGAGTTGCAGCTGTAAGGGGGAAGATCACTGATTTAGCCCAATTGATGGAAACGCCAGATAGTCCGCCGGATCTGGTGAATTCCTGAATCAAGAGGTCCAAATTGTCATGGGGGTGTTTGACGTACAAGGTGACATCATCTGCATACATGGAGACCAGTACCAATTGGGGCATAAAGGCCAAGTCACAGTGGGATTGGTGCTGTCTGAGGCAAACCGCTAGTGGTTACATCGTAATGGCAAAAATAATTGGCGACAGGGGACATCCCTGACGTGTGCCTCTGGAGACCGAAAAGGCAGGGGTAATCCGGTCATTAGCTCAGAGGTGGGCCGCTGGTTGTGCATAAAGAAGACAAATACGTTTGATAAGCTTAGGTCCGATGTGAAGCAGAGTGAAGAAGTGAACTGAATGCTTTTGTGGAATCCAAGCAAAACGCAACCACACTAAGGCTGGGCTTGATGGTGTGCAGAAGTGCAAAAAAGATTTGAAGGTTGTGGGAAGTGGAACACCTAGGAACAAAGCCAGACTGATCAGGTCTAGCTATATTCGGAAGCAATGGGAGAAGTCTGAAAGAGTTCAACTTGGCGCAGATTTTATTTTCAATTTTAATCATGGACAATGGTCTGTAGGATTCACTTTCTGTGGATCCTTCCCAGGTTTTAAGATGCTAACAATGAGTGCCTCGCGTAGAAAGGGAGGCAGCGCGCCCCTCTCCAGGGATTCCTCGTACATGGCAAGCAGGTGCGGAGCCATAAGAGAAGCAAACTCCTTATAGAATGCAGTGGCGAGCCCGTCTTCCAGCATTGCACCCATCACCTGCATGACTTCCTCAAGCGTGAATGGCTCATCTATGATCCTGCAGTGTCCGTCCCTGAGCCACAGCAGTTGTAATGAATCAAAAAAGGAGGCCAGATCCGGAGGAGCCATCTTCTGAGTCATCTGATATATTGATGAATAAAAGTTAGTAATTTCTAGCTGTACTGCCTCCATTCCCGTAAATACCCAGTCTCCCTCATTTGTCAGCTCCACAATATAGTCGTCAGCCAAGGGCTTACGTAACATGTTCACAAGTGTCCTGCATGCTCTGCCGCCTTCACGTAGCACCGGGCATTGGTCTCTCTGCCCAGGTAATGTGCCTCCCTCTGCGCAGCTTCCTCAAAGTTTTTAAGTTTGCTGCGAATAACAATGAGTGTGGAGCTGCTTTGGTCAGCAAGGAATCGGATATCCAGGACGCAGATCTCAGATTCAAGGCACGACAGGCACCCGCACAATTGCCCGCAACACCCTGGCCTGCTTAGAGTTTGCTGCGAATAGCAACGAGCGTGGAGCTGCTTTGGTCAGCAAGGAATCAGATATCCAGGACGCAGATCTCAGATTCAAGGCACGACAGGCACCCGCACAATTGCCCGCAACACCTTGGCCTGCTTAGCAATACCTACCCCACGGATGACTGTCTTGAAAGCCGCCCAAAGGGTAGAACTGGAGTCAAATTAACCAGCGTTTAGCACAAAGTACTCCACAATCGGTGCCCGAACCTCCTTGCGGAATACCCAATTCCGTAATGCCCCTGAAGGAAGGTGCCATGTAAAGCCGCTGGATTTAAAATCAGGAGGAGAGAACATATGTAACACCAGGCATGATTGGAAAGAGCAGCAACATCTGGTGAAACTAGCCAGTAGTCAATGCGTGCCCAAGCAAGCTAAGAAGTTGTTATACAGGTACCCTCTTCACTGTCACCATGTAGGACCCTCCACAGGTCAACTAGGTCATTATCGGTCATAAGGGAGCACAGTAGGGAAGCAGAATTAGGGTGAGGTCGGCTAGATGCCCTAGATCTGTCTGTCTAAGGGTCAAGAATTACATTGAAGTCTCCACTCCGTAATGTAGCCCAAGGCCCAACAGTGCCTGCCAACCGCCAAACCTCAGTGTAAAAAATTGGGTTGTCCACATTGGGGCCGCAGATAGAAATAAATTGAAGCGGGTGGCCTTGCAGCATTCCTGAGACTATCACATATCGACCGTGTTTGTCACAGAGGGAGTGACGGGTATGCCAGGGGAGACCCTTACGAAGGAGCACTGCAACCCCTCGTGCATAATAGTAGTGCACTATGTATTTCACCCTTGATCAAGCCCGCCTTCAAGAGAACCAGTGTGGTTTCTGAGAGATTTAATTCTTCTTGAAAGCAAATATCTGCGCCATGCCGCTGCAGGTATTCTAGGACAAGGCGAGCTTTGCGTCTATCATTCAATCCATGGACATTCCATGTCACACATGTCATGGTGCCATGATGGTCTGTATTAGAAGGGTGACAATCTATGCTCACCAGCTAGCAAGTTAACTTTGTCAGATCAAATCACAGATCCAACTGCCCCGGGGCTATTAGCGACCTAAAACAAGTGCACCACTCCAGTGGAGCTATTGGTGAATACAATATACTGCACCCCTGTCTCTTCAACAGGTCATGCCACGCATGCACTGTGGAATTAATTGAGTCCAAAACACCCGTACGACGATCGGGAGCGCGATACAAACATGTAGGAACACCAGCAGGGGAGACGGCTGCTTTTTCTATGTGTAGGTGTGGAGGGTCTAATTGCTGATGAATCCAGTAGAACGCATGGGAGCTCTGTGCCACTCTGTAATAAAGATCCATGTCTGGGGCACCCAGACCCCTTAAACCATAAGGAAGAGTTAGTACCTTCCACTGAACTTGTGGTTGTTTCCCCGCCCAAGCCAGTCTCATGAGCCTGGAAGTGATTGTTTTCAAAAAGTGGGCTGGGAGGACCATGGGAATATTTCAAAACAGAAACAGGAACTGTGGTAGGACCACCATCTCCATCAACGATATTCGCCCCAGTATGGAGAGAGGGAGACGTATCCAACGCTGCACATCTTCCTCGAGTTTAGTAACAGCCCTGCCATAGTTTTCCCTAAATATTATTTCCAGATTTGTGTGAATCTGAATCCCTAGATAGCGCACTGGGTCAGTAGTCCAAGTCAATGGGAAATCCATTTCGGGAGGGGTAGTGCATTTAGTCAAGGGAAATATTATGGACTTATTCCAGTTTTAGTCCAGAGAGCTCCCCGAAGCGCACCACTTCTCTGAGGACAGGGGACAGATTGATCTCAGGGTCTTGAATATAAAGCAGGGTATCATCTGCATACGATGACACAATCACATTATAATTGGGGAAGCGGATTCCAGGGCACCCATAGTATTCCCGGAGCGCACATGCTCCCCCGGGTGCATTTCTTAAGGCCCTAGATGATGCGATCATTCCATGCGCTTTGCGCTTCCCCAATTTCCTCCTTCTCGGTGATTTTAATATTCATCTTGACTGTATTGAAGCCTCTGGTGTCAGGGAACTTACTGATCTGTTCGATCTGGCTCACCTAACACAGTGGATAAAATCCCCCACACATCAAGGGGGTCATATAATCGATCTGGTCTGTTCCAAATTTGCTTTATTAGCATCGGACCCTTTGCCGGTCACCTGGTCCGACCATTATCTGATGCATTTCTCCTGGTCCATAGGGAAATTTTCACCCCGTCCACTTCCGGTTTATAATATACAGACTTGCAGGATTGATATTCCTGCCCTTTCTGAGGCCCTCTCGTTGACCGGGCCGCCGGTCACCAATGATCTCGAAGATGCAATTGCCGGTTTCTCTTCATGGATTAGCCTAGGCATCAGGGCGGTGTCGAAAGCCCCTTCTGCTATTCGGCCGAGGACAATTCCATCTAAACCTTGGTATTCAGACTCTCTTAGAGATCTTAAACTGGCATGTAAGACATTGGAGCGGCACTGGCGTCGGGACTACTGTCCTTTGGCCAAAACTACCCTGCGTAAAGCCCAGAGGAATTATTATGTAGCCATTGGGGCAGTTAAAAGCAGCTTATATGCCGCGCGAATCGCTAAAGCCAGCAACAATAGCAAAGAAATCTTTTCTATTGTTAGAAGTTTTTTATCTCCCGTCTCTGAACAAACTACCCTCCCAGTCACATCAGAATGGTGTGAGGAACTGTCCTCCTTTTTTATTGAAAAAATTCAGACGATCCAAGACAGTCTTGGATTGGACCCTCCTCCACGGATTGACTCTTCTTTCTTGCTATCCTCCGCTCCCATAGCTTCTTCCCCTCTTTTCACTAAGTTCGCGCCCGTAGTCCGATTCTGACACCTTGGCCATCCTTAAATCTCTTAAATCGGGGTCTCCATCCGACCCCGCTCCTGCCAGGGTATTAGGCGGTGTCGCTGAGGTGGTCTCTCTCTCGGCCAATAGAATTATAAACTTATCTCTTCAGACCACTGTTGTTCCGAGGAGTTGGAAACAGGCTAAACTCCTACTACTTCTGAAAAAACCCTCATTAGACCCGACTAAGCTAGCTAGCTACCGTCCTATTTCTCTTCTTCCAGCTATGGCAAAAGTTTGTGAGAAGGTGGTTTTTTGGCAGCTGGAGTCCTTTGTGGAAACATCTGGTCTTCTCCACCCAGCGCAGTCTGGGTTTAGGGCATCCTACAGTACCGAGACCGCTTTGGTGGAAATGGCCGAAGCAATTCGGGAGTGCCTCGACGCGGGCGGCAAAGCAGGCTTGGTTCTACTCGATCTCTCTGCCGCCTTCGATACGGTACCCCACCAACTGCTTCTTACCCGCCTTTCTAATATCGGTATTGTTGGTACTGCATGGGATTGGATGAAATCTTTCCTTGATGATCGGACCCAGCAGGTATGGATGCCTCCCTTCTCCTTCACTGCCAAGAACATCTCTACTGGTGTCCCGCAGGGCTCTACTTTGAGCCCTCTGCTTTTTAATATCTACCTAACTCCCCTGATCTTTCTGGCAGAGGAGTTAGGTGCAAAAATAATTGCATATGCGGATGACACTCAACTTCTTTTCACCTGGAAGGACTCTGATTTGTCAACTGAGAATGCTCAGAACTGCCTATCCGCGGTCTTCCGGTGGTTGGCCTCAGCCCAATTGAAATGTAACGAGGATAAGTCCGAGGTCCTCTTGTATGGTCAATTTCCATCCACCTTCAGAGAATCTCTGTGGCCTCCTGACTTTCTTGGTCCGAATTCTGAGGGTGCCCCAGCAAAAAATCTGGGGGTTTGGTTTGAAGAGGACCTACGGTTTCACCCACCAAATTAAGAAACTGGCTGGTTTGTGCTTCGGCATTCTTAAGTCCTTAAGAAGTTTCCTTCCGTTGCTGCCACAGTCAGCTAAGGAAAGTGTTGTTCGTGCTCTTATCCTTTCCCGCCTAGACTATGCAAATGCTTTGTATGTGGGGATTCCGGAATACTTACTTAAAAAACTGCAGACTATACAGAATGCCGCTGCCAGACTTCTGTTTAACATCTCGGGCAGACTCAGCGTAAAAAAATATCTGCGCAATCTGCATTGGCTACCTGTTGCCCAGAGGGTGCAATTTAAAGCTCTTACTCTGGCGCATAGAGCATTGCATGATGCCGGCCCTATGTATATTCGGAAGCGGTTTGCCTTTTATGTTCCGAATAGAGCGCTGCGGTCAGCCTCCCAGCGACGGATGTCGATCCCATGCTTCCGTAAGGCTCGGCTAGGGGGCCAGTCTCGATCAGTCAAAACAGCCACCGCCTGGAACGCTCTGCCTCAGAAGCTACGGAATATCCAAGATCTTAGACTCTTTAAAAAACAATTGAAAACTTTTCTATTTTCCGAGTCGTGCTAATGGCCTTCCCACACTGGATTTTCTTAATTTCTCGCGCCAGGACACTCTTGAGTATCGGTGCGCGGTATAAGTTTATTATAACATAACATATAACATAACATGCCAGTGGTTCTGCAACTATAGCATTTTATAAGGGGGACAAAGGGGTGCTGGGTGCCTCTGGAAATTTTTACGGGGGAGGTAACCATGTCACCGATTCGAATTCTGGCAGAGGGAGAGACGTACAACACCGCTACCAATTTGACAAAGATTTCGCCAAGCCCCTTCCTACGCAGTACTGCTCCCATAAATGCCCACTCTACCGAATCAAATGCCTTTTCAGCATCTAAAAAGACTGCTGTAGCTCTGGCCTCTGGGTTGACGTGCTGAAGAGTCCCAAAAAAGTGCATATATTATATGTTAGCTTTCGTCCTTCACGAATCCCGCCTGCTCCGTGCTGGCTAGCTGTGGAACTAGGGAGGCAAAGCGATTGGCTAAAATCTTAGCATATATTTTAGTATCCACGTTTAATAGTGACAGTGGGCGAAATGAAGCGCACTCATCTGAGGGCTTGCCTGGCTTCAAAATTGTGACTATCATTGCCTCCTGCATTGATGGGGGCAACTCTCCTGTTTCACTAATCTCTTCAAAAAGCGTCACCATATGGGGAACTAAGAGATCCCTGAACTATTTGTAAAAAGCCACAGTGAGGCTATCCTGACCCGGGGCGCTGCCCGATCACATCGTCCTCAGAGCGTCGTATATTTCCCAAGCCTTCAGTGGCCTCATCAGGTATTCACGGTGCTCATTTGTGAGACAGGGAAGTTTTATGTGCTCCAGAAAGTCCTGGATCAGATTTTCGCCTACCTGCCCGTGGGAACGGTAAAGTTCCGTATAGTACTGCCTGAACTGGTCTGCTATAGCTTCGGTTTCGTTCAGCAACTACCCCCTCTGACCTGACAGCCGTAATTATTGAAGTTTCTCTCCTATGGCCTTAATAGTGCTGCAAGTAACGCTCCAGGACGTTCTCCCTCCCCATAGCTTCTGGCTACAGCGTATTTACACAGGGCATGGGTCGGGGGTACATGCAGGTGGACGGCGTCCACCCACTATTTTCACAGGGTGAACGCCATCCGCCCTGCCAAGAAGTTGGGCTCCACTAATTCATGTGCTGAACTCGCCCGGTGTAATTCCCAAACACCGGGAGACTTACAGCTGCGCCTGCACGTTGTCTGCTTTCCATCTGCAACAAGCGGCTTTCTTATTTTAGATCCCTGTAGGCCCATAACAAAGGCCAAATTTGAGGGGTCATCAGGCCCCCCTTTTGTTCGAGTCTCCTGGCTGGGAGCATTCAGAAGCCTCACACCAAGAAGCAAATGCAGCAAAGGGGAAACAAAGGTTAGCACTTTACACATACTTAAGAGAGACAGCTTTTCACTTTGTTCAGGCTCTGTTTACTAGATATGCATGCATTGTAAGAAAGTCAGATGTGTTGGTCTCTCCCAGTATTTACACAAAATAAATGTAATTTATATAGCCCTTACTACCCCTGAGGAGGCGCTGAAATAATTTAAGTACCACTATTATTTATAGCGCTACTCATCCCAAAGCAGAGTGTGAGAGCGCTTTACATCACATGTACATATAAATGACATGGTTTGTTATGCCACTTCCTATGATGTCAATTCCTGTGATGCCACATGTAATGTCATGCACGGTGATGTCAGGTACCATGATGTCACGCGTTGTGATGTCACACGCTGTGATGCCACTTGCATAATATTGCCTAACTAGGTTAGTCCCCCACTTCTTTTTTTAGGACTTGTGCCCTGTATGTACCCATATGTTTTACTTCACGATCAGCCTCGGCATGGTACACTTCCAGATTCTCTTTTAACTCCTCAGCCCCATGAGCTTCCCCTTCTTGCTGTAATCCCAACTCCAGGTCAGCCAGGTATTTTTTCAAGGTGATCAGCCTACCCCTAATAGCACGCAGTACCCCAGAGTGTTTAGAAATGGATATGCCTCAAATGTAAACTTTGAAGGTTTCCCAAACTGTGGCGAACTTGGGAACAGAACCCACATTGCTGTAAAAAAAGTCCGCGGTCGCAACATAGTCTTCCATGCGCCCCATTAAGGTGGATTCAGGAATACCTATGATTCTCAGATTATTCCACTGTGAGCCGGGTTCGAGGTCTCCATTTTTATTGTGGATGCCCTCCAAGACTTTTTCCATCTGCAGCATCTTCTTGCTATTTGTCACTCTGTGGTCTGTGATAGTTGATGTGTGGCTTTCGAGTTGTGTTATGCACTCTCCATGGCACTCCATCGACACTTTCTTTGAGAAAGTCGAACCGGTCTGTCAAGAGATCGATTTTGGCACCGATGGCTGTCAGGCTGTGTTTCAAGTCTAGAAACACTGCTAGAATGCCTGGTTCCTGAGGGGCGCCCTCTCTGCTTCCAGGGCATGAGTGACGATCCTCCATTAATGGTTCCATCATGTGTGTCAGCCGGCGCAGGTCGAATGATGGTTTTGATTGTTTCGTATCAGTTTTCCCCATCACAGAAGTCGTGCAGTGCAGCTATGTTGATGGGCTGTCGGTAGTGAGCATTTAGCATTCTGTAGTACCACCAGGTCCCACCACACCTCCAGAAGGACATTTCAGGGGGGCACAAGCAAACAACGCAGTTCCGATAGGGCCCTCGCACTGACGGTGAAGTTGATTCACCAGCAGAGGGCACTGCTATGTTCATCCCGCCGGAGCCTGTCCCCTAGGGTAGTGTGAAGAGGGTACCGCCACTCTCTTTAACCCTGGAAGGGAAGAATGAGCAGGCTAGCATCCTGTCCCATAGATGGTGATGGTATGTAATGCTGCAGGCGCTATAGGCACCCGAGGGAGCGAAGGAGAGTTATGCTGCAGTCATGAGGTGCAAAGTAACAGCACAACTCAAGGGCCAACAATAGCACTGTAATTGGTCTGACTGTCAGGTTAATGAGGAATTCAAGACAAGAAGTGCGACCACTGTACCGTAGTATAGACTCCAAATAGGGGCTCAATTACTTGTAATACGGAACCTCCACAGTAATGTAGCCCAACGGGTAGGCTCAGAGGCCTCCGGCTGTGCAAGGAGCCGTGGCTCAGATGAGAAGCAGGCTGATAGGGAAACTCTGAGGATGCTGGGGAAGGTGCTCCAGTACACTCAATGCAGAGCAGTGCTATCCGCCCCACGTCCAGGGCCGCCCTCCGTCCCCGGGCCCCAGCAAGCCCCGATCCTATCTGCACAGAGGGGCGATTCGACTGCGTCCCGGCTGTCTCCTCAAGTCGGTGTAGAGGCCGTCCACGGGCAAATCCTCCGCAGATGCCAGCTTCCCCAGGCAGGTGGTCACCAAAGTCCAGGGGCCTCAGGTGCTGCAGCACCCCTCACAGGAGGTGCACACCGCTCAGCTACCGTCAACCTCCTCCGGCAGCCGTTGTCAGCAGTCAGACAGCAAGCCAGGACTCGCGCCGCACAGGGTCTTCCTCGGTCCCTCCCTCACATGCGAGTCCTAGGGCCTCCTCATACAGCAAGTCGCACTCAGTGAGCCGCAAATTCAAGCCACGCCTCCAAACCCCGCACTTTTGGTGCCTAGCTAGGACTCACAAGACAACGTAGTGGTTGTCAGCATATCAGAGAGAGGAGGTGGCGCAGCAACTAGAGCTGCAGACTCGGGAGCTGGGGATCCGGGTTCAAGTCTTGGTGTCTGTGCAACATCCTGTGATTTTGGGAAAATCACTTAATATCCGCGTGCCCATGGACAGCACCAGGATACCCTGACAGGTGATAAGCCATGCTATATAAATCTACTTACTTACTTACTATCAGATGCAGTTGCTTGCCATACCGGGAACTCCCAGAAGGCAGCAGGGTCTCACATACATGTTTAGCACTCCGCAGGCGCCAATGTTAATACCGGAGGCGGACCTCCAGTACGCAGAGCCTCACAGAGTGGCAGCCATCTTGAGGCCGGGCTCTCTAGGGCCCAGCATGAAGATCAACTTGGTTGCCAGAATACAGTTAGCTTGGGTAGGCTTCGTAAACAGCTATTGTGCCCAATATTCTATGCTCAAGAACAGGCTTCTCCAAAGAACAGCTCAGGAGCTCCTGGTAGTTTTCCAGCTACCTGGAAGTAGCTCTCCTGTGAGCAGCTGAGCCTACTAAATAAGAACATTTTGCTTGGTTGATTTCATACATGTACTCCCGAAATTTGAATGGGTCTGTTCGAGATAAAAATTTGTTTATTTTCAGAACGCATAAGCTGATGTTTGGAGAAAAATAGATTTCCAAAATGTATCTGATTCACATCAGTGTCAGTAACACTGCCTGCTGCACTGAGGTGATCATTGATGGCCTTCTTGCATGTGGGGCCACTAATGTAATCTTGTCGGACATGATCATCACATCATCCCGAAGTAGTTCGGAATGATTTTTATTGAACAAAAGGAGCCTTTATTATCAAAAAGGTTGGAGACCCCTGCTCAAGAGCAACCTTTAACTCATTACCCATTAATTCAACTCATAGAGAAATCAACTCTCCAGAGGCTACAGAAGTCAGGTCTAAACACAACGGGGTATATATTTCCGAATGGGCAATTTTATTACAGAAAGCAAGGATTACTCCACACTGGACCTTTTTATGTACTTTCCACTATGGACACTATAAAGGAAATGGCACCCATATTTCACTCAGAAACCAAGTCCCTGTCAGATAATGAAGTTTCTCATTATTAATCAGTCAAACAAACACATAGTGAACAAGCTTTATTCTACAATGCAAACATAGGCCCTTTTATTATACCTGGTGCCAAGTTGCGGTGGGAGGTTGATCTGAGATGTCCGATTTTAGACAAGGAGTGGTCTTACTGCTGATGTCAGTTCAGGACCTAATTTCCTAATTACTGGCTATACCTGATCCATTTTAAATTTCTGCACCAATTCTATTGCACTCCACTTAACCTGTTTAAGAGCAAATTGATGGCCGTCCGCCATTGCACAAGATACAACGCATCAGACGCCGATTGTATCCACCTTGTCTGGTGCTGGCCGTTGAGTAACAGATATTGGTATGAGGTGTTCGAGACCCTATTGGATATGACTGGAGTGGTTATAGAACCATCTCCCATGCTGGTCCCGTTAGGATACACATTTAACATGCCACGCAGCATGCAACGGTTTATCTCTGTTGCCTTACCGCTAGCTAAGAGATGGGTAGCGTGCGCCTGGGGGGAAACCTTGCCCTTGCTCTAAAGTCATGGCTGAATGACCTGATTTACTGCAATGAACAAGTGGAACTTTATTACTCTACAGTTTCCAACACTAATAGGCCAAGAAACATTTGGAGTCCACTACAATCATATTTGTTAAACAAAGACACTACCACACACTGAACTAGCCAGGTGGCGGATGGGGCCTGGGGCAAGGTGTGGCATACATCATACAACTGTCCACCAATCCAAGGATTTCCAATGGGAGATTGTGTTTATTGATTCTGTTGGAAGCTTTGTTTTATGCCATGCACAGATTTCTTGATTCTAGCCTGGGCTAAATAACATGACCTGCCCTGATCTTTGTGTAGCAGTAGATACTCAACATGTTCTACTGCTTCTGGTACGAGTAACCAATAGTATCCTCTGCTCTTTTCATGTAATCAATAGTGATATTTGATATGTTCTGTTCAGCATATATGTCCACTGACTTTTAACACCTACTAAATAATACAATTATATAAGAAAAAATATGAGGTTTGAAAGTTAAATGAATTTACCAGGTGTCTAAAAATTCTATTACCATGCAAAGATTACCATCAACTTTTTGTTCGGTCAATCCTGCCAAAGATGGGTCTAAGGATCCTTGCTACAAGAAAGCCCAAAATGTTCATAGAGCGGCATTTTAAGACTCAGATTGTGGCAGGCTGAATTGTTTTCCGCAGTTAACAACTCTTGAACCTACTCCACTGTCTGAGAGATTGGTTGTTGCCACCAGTCAAGGGCACGACTTCTTGGTGACCAAATGAGAGTCTTCTTACACCGCAGAAAGTTCAATTTCAGAGCTCGCCCCATTATCCGATGTGTGCACCTCAACAAGTGAAAGCCCAACCGCTCCACAAGAAGGCAGTCAGGAAAAATAAATGCAGTGCAGAGAACACGCCTCCCCAGGCATCTCTGCAGCTGAACTGGATGCATACACTGACGCCAAGTTTTAGCAAGGCTCTCACCTTGCAGAATGAAATGCCCACTGTCATTCTACAACTTTTTACTTGAGAGTGGTTCACCTGATACAACGTCTTAGCCTCAAGCCTGTATAATAATAAAATCCCAGGGTGTAAAATTTCAAGTTACGAGCTGCTAATCAAAATTAATCTTATTCAAAGCACAAGTTCTTTGACAACTGCCCCTTGAAGGCCCACCTCCACAATCATAAAGTAGTGGCTGGCCATTTACTAAAAACAGAGCCCTATAACATTTCCATGCCACTGTCTATAAATCAGTATGGCCTAGCCACCAAACCTATGCAAGTATATACCACTTTCTATAACTACAAATCTATTAACTAATGGTTACTCTCAAACCAAAATACTTATCATTTAGGTTCTGATATTTTACACGGCTTGTGTCCATACACTATAGTTCGACGTAGGAGCATCCCTACTGCAATCATTCATGATTCATGATACCCCTGAATAACAATCTACTCCTGGATTCATCAGCAATGACAGAGCACCCTTGAAATGCCAACAAATGGACCATCTGTGGCTTTGATATCTTTGCTATGAACCACTCAATAGCTTTCAGCACCATTCCAAACTCTTCATGGTTCAAATCTCCCAATTTGCAAACCTTAGGATATGTTTTCTGTACAACATTTGCGATCAAGATGCTAAAGTGAATAAATCAATTCAATACATCGAAATGCAAACACTTCCACAAGTACATATACACTGCAGGGTAATTTTTTTATTTTTTTTTAAAGCAAAATAACTGCATCCTTCTAGAAAGCTGTGTATGGTCAAAAATCAACATTAACAGGCAATTTGACTTGAGCGTTCTATGTTGTTATTATTGTTAAATATTTGTAAACTTCCGAAGGTTAACTAGCAGAGAACATTTACATTTGACTGCACTAGGAGGCATATGCCACACGGTCTCCTCCTTTTGCCCACCCCCGTAAGTGTGTCCTATACATCATGTTAGGAATGTATGGGTGGGTGAAATTGCGTCATTCTTTCCTGGAAAATTACAAGACATTCAATAAAAATTTCATGGAACTACGCTTACTGAACAAAATGTGGTTAGCCACTGTCCTGCTTGACTTTTTTCACATAAGCACACACTTTGGGTAAAAGAAGTCTCACAAGATACCGCAATACAGTGAATCGAGCAAAAAATGTCTCTTGGCAAGGTATTTTCAGCACGAACAAAGCCTGAGGCTCTCACTTGCAAGCATTATACAAAACTGTGTAATTTCAAGAATTATTGGGAATGTCACTCAACAATAAATATTACGTGAATTTGGGCAAAGTAAACACAGTTTTTCCATGTAATAGTGAATATAAACCACATTTGGTAGGCAAACAACATAACGGGCAGTAGTTTCTAAGAAGTAGCAGTTCACTAGACAATTGACTATCTTGGAAGACAACTTTGTTGCTCATTGTCCTGCTGAAAACTCTCCCACATGTCATCTGGAGGTGCTACAGCACCTGTTTATTTTTTTATTTTGTAGTTTTATATAGCGCTAGCCAGACCCGAAAGTATTGGAGCGCTTCCCAACATTTGTTGAATAACAGTTGAGTATACAAAGAGTGGAACAGTACATGCAGTGTTCAAAGATGGGTCATTGATCGGTACAAGTCATGTATCATTCGAATGCAGAGTAGTAGTGGAGGTGGTAATAGTCAGGGAGAGTAATGTGCGGGGCAAGAGTAAGATGCTGTAAGTAGTTGGTCTTATCGTAGTGACTGGATCCTCAGTTGGTGTCGGATCGGTAATTCTATGTCAGGACTGGAGGCGAGGATTATGCCTTCTTCCTTCACTTTATTCCACAGCAGCATGAAGGTAAACAAAAGACTACATTTACCATGAACCATAGGGAAAGAGTAGTCAAAAAAGACAACATGGTAACAACCAATGAACAGAGAGTATGAACGTCCAATCCACGATGAGTGTCCCACATAGTCCTTTGCTAGTGTCCTCTCTTCCTCTTTCTTCGCTGCTCCGCAGCAAGATAAGTACCCTTCAGTTCTTTCTCTCTCTGTGTAGTGCTTAAGGGGTTATGGTGGTAATTCAATGTTAGCGCTTCGTGTGATAATTGTTTCACGTAGCTGCTCTTATTATTGCCATGACGTTATTGAAATTGCTGTGAGAAGTTTTATATTTCATGTGTTGTTGTCGCGCTTCGGCGCTGCTTTCTCCTTGCATTTTCTGAGTTTTTTCGTCATAGTTCCGCGTTGATGAACAGGGTCTGGTATCTGGCTCACAGAACGCCTCGTTGGAGGTCTTGTACTTTTCCCTGCCCAGGGATTCATAAAGGGACCCAGCCCAGACCGGTGAGCACCTCTTGGCATAGGGGTGAGTTGTTTATATTCTTTCTTGTTGCCAGCAGTGGTCCCTGGGGGGCTTGTTTCCCTGTAATCGCGGCTCTTCAGCTGCGCCTCTGAGTTGGCTGACACCCAGCCTCTGGTTCAAGGCCTGTTTACGGGCTGTTAAGTTGCCACTCCGCTATCTTGGCTCATGGAGTACTACGACCAATTCCCGGAAGAGGAAGACCCTCTTGCGGAGATGCCCTGGGGGGATGCATTTTATGAGGCGGTAGATTCCTCCATTTACCAGGCCGTGGGTCAAGTTATTTCTCCCCTGGAAGACAGGCTGTCGCGCCAGATAAATGAGGCGTTTTCTTGCCTGGAACACCGCATGGGTTCCCAAGCTGCCCTACCTACTCCCTCGGTTCCCCTTCCCACAGGTTCCCCTCCGAGTAAGCGCCCTCGGGTGCCTGGAGTGGATTGCGACGCTTTTGAGCGGTTGCGACACGCTTTTCTCGACACTCAGACAGTACAGCCAAGGGTCGTTTCCCCCCCCCCCCCCTCCTCCTGCCCCTAGGGATGTGGATCAGGGCGTGTCAGGCGATCCGGACTCAGATCCCGGCCCTTCCAGGCCGTGGCTTCCTTCTCGCCCTACTGTTCCCCCCTCGATTACCTCAGACATGTTAGATCCGAATGAAATTGTTCATCTCTGCTCTTCGGAGTGGGTCCCCGGGGATAAGGTGGCGGCTTATGTGGCGGAGCACATCCGTCGACCCTTAGAAAAGGAAGCCCGTAATTGCTTGCGGGCGGAGTGCCCTCGGCCCTCGCTGGAGGGTAAGGTAGCTCTCACCCCTGAGATTGACTCCAGGATGTTCACCTTTTTACAAAAATTCATTCGAGACCCCAAAAAAGGGATTGATGGGTCCTGGAGGGCCTGCCAGGACAAGCTCCTGGACGCCTTAGAGCCGGCCACCAAGATTTTAGATATTGCTGAAGAGGCCAAGGAGTCAGGCTCTATTATTTCCCCGGAAAACCTCTCCAACTGGGCTCAAAGGGTGGTCATATTTCTGGGCAATGCCAATTGCGCTCTTTCTACCGAGCGCCGCAGGTCTCTGCTCATAAAGATAGATCCCAAATTAGGAGACCTAGCGGATTCCGAGGCTGGCGCCGTGGCTCAGGGTGGCCTGTTTGGCGAGCCTTTTGTGAAGGAACTGGGCAAGTTCGTGAATACCTTCACGTCCCTCGCAGGGCACAATCCACCATCAAGAAAGTTTTTCCCTGTGTTTTTCGCGGGGACGGTCGAGGCAGGGGCCGCTCGGCCGGTCGAGGTCACCAGCAGGGTAACCAGAAAGGCTCTGGTCAGTCGCAGGACCAGTCGCGATTTGGGAACTTCTACCCTACCAAAGGCCGCAGAGGCAAAGGAAGAGGATTCCGCGGTGGATCCACCGCCTCCAACTCCGGTGAGTCTTCTAATTTTTTCCCCATCACAGATAGGGGGACAGTTGCAAGGTCATTTTCAGGCTTGGTTGTCCCTAACATACGATGCTTGGGTTCTCCAAACAGTGAGGGGGTTCCATATAGAATTCACAGCGTTCCCGGTTCAGCGGTCAAGTCCCCGTCCCATTCAGTTTTCGGCTCCGGACATCGCCCTAGTGGACGAGGAGGTCGCATCCCTCCTTCAAAAGGGCGCCGTTCTTCCCGCCATCCCAGAGGTTTTTTAAGCAATATCTTCTTAGTGGACAAAGCAGACGGCGGCAAGAGGCCCGTCATCAATTTAAGCGAGTTCAACGAATGGCTGGTTTACCGCCATTTCAAAATGGAGGGGATTCACTTCCTGAGAGATGTTTTTCGACCCTGCGACTATATGGTTCGCCTAGATCTCAAGGACGCCTACCTGGTGATCCCGATTTTTCCTCCGCACAGGCGGTTTCTCCAGTTCTCCTGGCGCGACCGGGTTTACGAGTTTGCTTCCCTCCCGTTTGGCCTCTCGTCAGCGCCGTGGTGCTTCACCAAGGTTCTCAAATCGGTGGTGGAGTTTTTGAGGGCAAGAGGGGTCAGAATGATCGTGTACTTGGATGACCTCCTTTTGATGGCCTCTTGCCCGCGTCAACTGGAAGTCCAACTCCAGATGACGGTGAACCTCCTTCAAGATCTCGGGTTTGTCATCAACCAGAACAAGTCTCTCTTACATCCGACCCAGTCGCTTACCTTTCTGGGATTCGTGATCGACTCACCCTCCTCCACTCTCAGCCTTCCGGCCAAAAAGATCTCCAAGATCAGACACGAGTTGCGTCGTGTCCTGACCAGGCAGAGAATCTCCCTCCGTCAGCTCGCCCGTGTGGTCGGTCTCCTGTCAGCCTCCATTCAGGCCATATTTCCAGGCCCGCTTCATTTCCGGGCTTTACAGCGCCTAAAGGCTTACTTTCTAAGGAAAGGTTTCCCTTATTCGCACACGGTGGCTCTCACCCCAGAGGTGAATGCCGAGATCCAGTGGTGGTTGGACCATATGGAGGCCTGGAATGGCCGAGCGCTTTTCGGGTCCGCCCCGGATTTGGTAATCGAATCAGACGCCAACCGGTTGGGCTGGGGTGCGCGCTGCGGGGAGTTAACCACAGGGGGCTTGTGGTCTCCAGACGAACAGAAGTTACACATAAATTGTCTGGAACTTTTGGCAGGTTCGTTTGCCGTACGGTGCTGGACGAAAGACTTGGTGCGGTCGTGTGTTCTGCTGAAAATGGACAACATTTCCGCAGTCAGATATGTAAACCATCTGGGGGGAACCAGGTCCAAAGCTCTCTCGGACCTAGCGGCCAGTTTTTGGCAGTATTGTCTGGACAGCCAGATCTCCGTCACGGCAGAGTATCTTCCCGGTCGGGACAATTTAGAGGCGGACTTCCAATCTCGCCATTTCCGGGACTCCAGCATGTGGATGTTGGACGCGGACATTTTTGTGGCTCTGAACGAGCTGTGGGGACCGTTTTCAGCGAATTTGTTTGCGTCCAGACTGGACCACCAGATGCCTTGGTTTTTCAGTTGGAGACCGGATCCGCTGGCGGCGGCCACGGACGCATTCCTGCAGGATTGGAGCATGGAGCGGGGGTACGCGTTTCCTCCCTTCGCAATGATCATGCGCTCTTCGGCGCAAGTTCGCAGGCAGAAAGCAGACCTGGTGATGGTCACTCCCCTGTGGAGGTCGCAAGTGTGGTTTCCAGTTCTTCTGGAACTTTCCTGGGATTTTCCAATCCTACTCCCCCACTTTCCCACTCTTCTCGCGAATCCCGACGGGGGTCTTCACCCGCTAGTGTCAGCAGGATCACTGTTTCTCATGGTGTTGCGGATTTCCGGGGTAGATGGGAAGCCCCAGGACTTTCGCGAGCGGCTGAGAACCTCATCTCAAAGGCCTGGGTGGACAACACAGTTAAAAGATACAAGTCCGCATGGAACCGGTGGGTCAGTTGGTGTATGCGACGGGGTTACGATCCCTTGGGCGCAGACGTGGTTCAGGTGGTGAATTTTTTGGCCCAACTGGCTTCTGAGGGTTTGGCCTACCGGTCCATTAATACCTTTAGGTCGGCTATTTCGTCGGGTCACACCCCGGTTAATGGTAAGCCTATAGGGGAACACCCCTTGGTTTGCAGGTTGCTCCGAGGAGTGAGGCTCTCGTTACCTCCAGAACCTCGTTACTCCGCTTTGTGGGACGTGAATCTGGTCCTTAATCTCTTTCTCTCTTGGCAGCCTAACCGGTTTCTTTCTCGGAAGGAGCTTTCAGCAAAATTGGCAATGCTCCTTTGCTTGATCTCTTGCAGGAGAGTATCGGATGTGCGGGCCCTGGATATTTCTGGAAGGATGTTCACCCCTGACGGGGTAACCTTCACCCTTTTACGGCGTACTAAGTGCCATACTAGGGTAATCTCGTACCCGGCATTCCCGGACTCACCGAAGTTATGTGTGGTTCAGTGCCTAAAGGCTTATGAAGAGATGACGGAAGACTTCCGTCCCCCGGGAGAACGCCAGTTGCTCATTGCACTCCGGAAACCCTTTAAAGCGGTTTCCTCACCCACCATTGCCAGGTGGGTCCGGTGGGTGATGCAGGAGTCTGGGATAAGCCTTCGGGACTTTGGAGCACACTCTGCTCGTGGTGCAATGGCGTCGAAGGCGTTTGGCCTGGGAGCGCGCCTTGAGGATATCCTCAATGCTGCAGATTGGTCCTCGGACTCTACGTTTAAGAGGTTCTATTTCAAACCAGTTCTGAATATGGCTCAGCTGGTTGTGGGCAAGCTTTGAACAAGCATAATCCTCGCCTCCAGTCCTGACATAGAATGAAAAATGTCCTAGCTAACGTAACGGAAAGTTTCAATTCTATTAAGGACTCGGAGGCGAGGATTATCCCGCCCTTCACTCCTGGAGGAGATCCCTTCCCGTATGACAGTAAGTATATGTTTTCCAGTGTTGATTGACAATTTGCTGATGTTTGTAACCTGTCTTGCTCCGTAACAGGGTTCCTTTGTGTTTTCTGGAGTAATACGTCTCTGTTATTTGCAGGTTCAGACGCTCAAAAACAGGATGTTTGAGGAGTGCGGGTCAGCTGTCGTCGCGCTCCGAAAGAGGAAGAGAGGACACTAGCAAAGGACTATGTGGGACACTCTCATCGTCGATTGGACGTTCATACTCTCTGTTCATTGGTTGTTACCATGTTGTCTTTTTTGACTACTCTTTCCCTATGGTTCATGGGAAATGTAGTCTTTTGTTTACCTTCATGCTGCTGTGGAATAAAGTGAAGGAAGAAGGCATAATCCTCGCCTCCGAGTCCTTAATAGAATTGAAACTTTCCGTTACGTTAGCTAGGAAATTTTTCATTGTAGGACCTTTAACATTTTGGGAGAGCTTGATTGAGGAAGAGCACTTTGAGCTGGCATTTGAATTCTTTGAAGGAAGTGTTAGTCCTGATATGAATAGGGATGGCATTCCAAATTCTAGGTGCATTTCCAGAGAAATATCGAGATACGGTCTTTTGTTTGTGGGGTTTCGGGGGGATGAGTAGCATAGTGTTGGCGCTCCTGAGATTTCCTGTCTGTCCAGCTTTGTTGAGTTTGGAGGCTAGATAGGTGGGTTTGCCAGTGTGGAGAGCTTTGTGGATGAGACAGGCAGCTCTGAAGTTGGCACGTAATTCTATTGGGAGCCAGTTGAGCTCTTTGAGAGCAGGGGAGATGTGTTCGCATTTTTGTACTCACGTCACCATTTTGGCTGCTGCATTTAAGGTAGATCTAAGAGGAGCAAAGTGTAGCTTAGCCGTGCCTGTGAGGGTGGCGTTCCCGTAGTCTAATCTGGATAGCACGAGGGAAGGCGTGACTTGCTTCAGGTCATTTGGAGGGATGAAGGGTTTGATTTTGTTTAGTAGTTTTAAGTTGAAGAAGGCACAACTTGTGGTGTTCTTGATGTGTTTGACCATGTCAAGGTTGGGGTCTAAAGTTATTCCCAGTGACTTCACAGAGTCTGCCGGGATGAAAGTGCAGTTGAGAGCATCAATAGACTTTATCCATTCAAGATTCGGGGGGGTCTGCTCTTTGTTGGCTATGAGGAGGATTTTCGTTTTGTCCGGGTTAAGTTTCAGATGGTTTTGGGACAGCCAATTTTGGACTTCTATTAGGGTGTCATTGAGACTTTGCATGTCCTCTATGGTGGAGGTTTCGAGATAGATCTGGGTGTCATCGGCATAGAGGTAGAAGGGTATGTTGGCCTTTTTGAGGATGATGGTGAGTGGCTCCATGTAAATGTTGAACAGTGCGGGTGAGAGAACTGAACCTTCGGGAACGCCTCTGGTTATAGGGTGTAGGTCGGACGTGAAGTCTCTTTTATTCTTTGAGAGCGGTTTTGCAGGAAGGAGGTGAACCATTGTAAGACCACCCCTAATTACAGCACCAATGCTTTCTTCAATTTATTTCACCTTGATGTATGGCAGTTGTAAATATGGCCTCTCTACCTCCTCTTGGACTATGCTTGCTCCATCACACATGCTGAGTCTTACCGTGTTCCTGTTCAGTGTTTGGGTACAAGACATTCCATTCTTCCACTGTGCTTGTATCGTGCCTCCCTTTTTCTTCAACTAATTTCTTTCCACTTGAATGGTGAGTAGAGCAAACTCTGCTTTTGCTACTTGGCGGGAGAACTGATAATCACCTAACTGCTATACGTTGGAATGGGGATGATGTTCTCTCCTTAAGCTTTACTGTTACTTCATGAGGCTGGCTTCAAGGTAGCCCATCAGGTACTGCAAACTAATTTCTGAATCAAGCTTGCAAGGGAATGAAGGATGGAATAAATGATAAGTTGAGAACCGCATTTACATTTACGTTCAATCCAGAGTACTTAGTATCTCTGGATGAGGCAGTATGGATGGTTCTGGCCTCAAAAAGAACATTCCATTGAGAACTTGACCCCTTCTTGGTGAACAGCCATACTGGTGTCCACGCATGTTGTCAGGTAGGGGGATAGCATTAGCTGTTCATCAACAAGGATCAGGTGATCAGTTACTCCCTGACAAAGGACAATGAATGCTAGAAATGAAGTCTTTACTTGAAATCAATACATGGTTCGTTCATGGAAGTGATATGTTAAAAGAAATGTTTGTTGAACAATCTATACCTGGATTTCAAAATTGATTTGAAGAATAATAAACAAAAGCAAATAAAAATTTGGAAAACAGTATGAAGATAATTTGCGCAAAAGCTTTGAGCACCCGCTCGATAGCGCCTAGTGCCTAGCTGCTTCCACTGATGGGAAGCAGCTATCATTTGTTGCATAACCTAGTGTTTTCAGATGGTACACTGCTCTATTGGAGCACATAAAACATAGGAAGACTGTTTGGAACATTTTTTAAGTGCTTAGTTGGACTTCTTTTCTCTGGAATAGTAGCATTCAAAGGTGTGTGTGTGTGTGTGTGTGTGTGTGTGTGTGTGTGTGTATATATATATATATATATATATATATATATATAAAAATACGTACATATATTCAGTGCGGCTGGTGACATTTCAAAGTGAATGGGGCTTAAAAGTTGGGAATGAGTTTTACATAGCAACCAAACCCACCTGACACAAAGGGTGTTGGGGGGATAAATGTACACCCCTCCCCCTGAGAAAATTTTGGAAAAAAGAATGACAAATTACAGATTTCAAAGTTCAAAGCGAATTGTTTTATTTGTTTTGCCTAGGACCACATAATTTGATCAAGCACAGAAGCGAGGATTGATCGCAGACTTTCTAGATTCACGCAGTGCAATTCAGCTACAAGAATGGCTTCTCCTTATACCATCAAAGATTAAGTCTTTCTGCTTAATTCTTAGAGGAAAGTATTAGAGTTTGACTGAAAGGCAGAATCCACATTTTATGTTGAGCAGTTTTACAAAGTGCAAACTGTATCCAAGGACATAATAGTGCTTGACAACAGATATAAACTATGTTAAATGTTAATAGTTTTTTTTACGGGAACAAGAAGATTTGAGGGATTGACAGAATGCTGAGTGATCCAAGGTCGGGACTCAAACCCTTCTCCTGATGGTACATGGTTAGCATTTGGAACCACCAGGCCATGTCACCTACTGTGAAAGCTTGGTTCCTTGTGGGCTTGAGGTTCCCAGAGGACCTGAGCCCGAGCCAGGCATCTGGAGCAGGCTTTCAGTGGCTCACCCACCTCTAACGAGATTGGTATGGTTGCGCTGGGAACCAGATGGTCTCTAGATACCAGCATTTGTAGTTGTTTTTATTAGATATAAGTGGAACCATTTAGGTTTGATTTGACTTATGAATTTCCAGCGCGCTGAGAGCACCACAGAAGGTTTCTTGGTGCTAAAAAATACATACTCCATAAACAGTGCTAAGGATAATTTGTGTATACCGAGTCTCCCGTGTCCAAGAGACAAGTTTTGGAGATGTGTTGTCTTTCACTTGGCCTAAACAGCCCAGGTGGTGGGCACTAGCACTCCTTTTTTGTTGGCTAGGACTTATTTTCCATCATCAGAGTTTGACCCAGAAAGGGAGACAAAAAGGAAGAGGCAGAGAGGGAACCAGGAACAGAAAGAGCAAGCAGGGATCAAAAGGAGCCTGTAAGAGACAGATGAAGCGACAGAAAGAGTTGAATGGTGGAAGAAAAAAGCATGTGGTGAAATCAAATTGGGCAGCTTTGGTATTCAGCAACCCTAGCCTTGGCAGTGCCAGCCACAGGGTACTATGAAAACTTTGGGCCCCCCAATTTTTTTTTCATTTTTTCACAAATTAAGACCCTCCTCCCACTCCACCATACTACCTCTGCCAGTCTCCCTGTTCCTTGCTGCAGCCTTTTTATTTATTTATTTAGTCACGGGCCCTTTCATTCCTGTACCATCTCATACAAACACACCAGCATAATTGGCACACAATCGTCAAATCTGATCACAGTCTCAGCAGAGAGGTCAAGGAAAAGATGTAATGTAATGTAAATATGCATTTATAAAGCGCGAACTGTCACTCCGCAAGGAGCATCCTGGCGCTAGGGAATCAAGGAAGTACAAAGTGTACAAGGTTACGTCTTATTCCCTCAGTTGTGTGGTGGGAGAACTCGCTCTTGTGAGTAGTGTAGGAAAATGTCACTGACTTGCACTGTGAGAAGCTGACACTTGTTAGTTGTGCAAGATGCTCACTGTTCTGTTGAAGATTTGGGACCCTAAAACTTGCCATATGACTCCTTTCAGGCATACCACATAGTGTACAAATCCTAAACCCTAAACTGGCGGTAATTTCCCAGGGGTTGAATAATGCTGATGGAGATTACAGACAGTACAGCTCCTTGTTTTTTGCAGTGTTATATAGCGCGAGTTAGGACCAGGGCATTGGAATGTATTCCAAGAGCACCAGATCATATTATACAGGGTCAGATTAATTTTCTTTATTTTTTACGGCACAAGAGATTGTGATCTACCCATAATGACAGGATGTTGTGCCTGACACCGGGAAGAATCTGTTTCCCCAGAGCCAAAGTCGGCAGCTCTGCAAGCTATGTTATCTCCTGCTTGAAAGGAAAATACCGGTTTCAGATAAGAAGCCAATTACACTAAAAAAGTTAGTGAAATCAGGTGCAGAGGGCCACAAGTCAATGGAGGTATATTCTTCATGCCGTCAAAATTCACTGCTCGCTCTCCAGGCTTTTTCCTCAGAGAACCACACACTCTCTGAGGAATCTACCATTTGTTGTAATGCTTTTTAATGTTTTTATTTTAATTACGTCACGTGTCAGCAGCACCAGACTTTAGATTCTGCTGCGCTTTAAAAAGAAGTGTTGTAATACGTTTTTACACACTCGCCTGGCATTTAAGAATCAATAGTACATACTAAATAGAGACCTGAGTAATACATAACGTTGAATCCCCACGACAGAGATACTAATAACCACTCACCGGGAGTGCAAGCGGTCGTCAAAATTATGCCGCAAAGCAACGGCTCCAAGTCCTAATTATAGGCCTGGGACAGACTCTACCTCGTCCTCAATGCCTGTAAGCACGTACTCGGAGAAGGGGACTGCAGGACACGTAACAAGGTGACTGCTATTCTTCATTCCCTTCAGTGCAATGCCGTCACTGGCACTGTGAGACGAGGGGGAAAAGCGAAGAGCATTGCCGTGGCTGGCGTGACGTCACCGTTAAAGGCACATGACCAATCACCGTGTGGATTTAAAATAAAAGGACTTAGTGATTGGTCATGATCTTTATCATCCCGCCCCTGCGCAGGTTGGGATCGCTGGAAGAGGCCAGCCTGCCCAGCCCCAATCCAAGCTTTGCTCTCATGCATTTTATACTTAAAAAATGCATGAGAGCAAAGCAAGGATTGGTTTGAGCAGGTGAACCCAGCGCTCTAGAGGACACCAGAGGGGTCGAGTTGGGTTCCTCCTGACTTCGTGGCATAGCCTGGATTTGAGGCCTGAAGGGTGCATGTCTGGTTGGCCATAGTTTTAGGCCTCTCCAGCCTGATATGTGCACTGGAATTCAGAAAATGCTGGCATTCCTAATCAGTAGGATTGGCTACACTCTGGCTGAACACTGATGCCAACGCCTGTACTAATTAAGAAAGCGAGCTTCCCCTGACAGGCCCAGTCCTTAAACACTGGGAGGCCAGGTGCTTTCAGTTAAGCACTGGCACCTGGGGGAGGGCAATGCGCCGCGCCTTGGAGGGGTAACTGTCCCTGCATACGTTCATTCTGCCCCAGCTCCTCCGGCCAGCGGCGTCGCGCCTTGGAGGGGAAACTGTCCCTGCATATGTTCATTCTGCCCCAGCTCCTCCGGCCAGCGGCGTCACAGAATCCACATGCAATCCAAGCACGTGGGCATATATTGCTTTCATTTTACACACTCGGAAGCAACAGGTCATGGCCAGCACGTTTCGGCATGTGCCTTCCAAAACAAACTCAGTGGCAGGTGCCACTGTGTAGTTATAGTAATGGCACAGTTTCCATAGGAAGAGCCCTTTTTGTTTTGATAATAACATTAGTACCATTTGACGAATAAGCACAAAACCTTCCAAAAAAAAGTTCATCCACTTCAGCTCTTTCTTGGAAAATTTCTAAGTGACCTGTTATCAGAACCCCTTTCAGAGGGGCACAGGGCATGCAGGGGTTACTGGGCCCAACCCAGTGACAGACACTCCCACCCCGCTCTCACCTGCGGCTGTCACGGGCAGCAAAGGGCCTGACCGCCACGGGCAGGAAATGGTCTAGCTACGCCACTGGCCCAACCGTGGTGGTTGAGGCCTTTTACTCCTGATGACTTGGGCCCGACCGATTAGGGATCCTGAGCAACAGGGCCAAGTCCCCCTTCCACACTTGATTCTCAGTGGTAGCTGTGGACGAGCAGTCAAAGACTCCCTTGGGGGACGGGGGGGGGGGGGAGCAGGGTGGGAGTGTAGAGACAGGGAAGTGAACATGACTCATAACTCAAAGTGCACTGAGTACGAACAATAAATCAATGTCCAATCAAATTTTTACTTTTCTATGAAAAATAAGTATTTTATGTCTAACTCTACACCATCAAAGGAATAACAACATTCATGAGCAACAACACAATCCCCTTGTGGTTGGACTATAGTTGTCCACCAAATCCCTGTCCCACCTTCTTCTTTATAACATGGTTTGAGTTATTCCCCATTCACTGGTGGCCACATCTAGGGAATGCTCACTAATAGGCTGTTCAGAAGAGTTCCCCTTTTACTCTTTAGGAATTAGTCAAAAGTGTCTATGGTGCTACAGCACTGTTAGCAGCGAATTCTCCGGAGCCCCACAGGCCCAGTTCCAGTCTTATCTGCTTCGTAGATATGAAAGTGTCCAGCGTTGCAGCGAGTGCCCTCTCTGGGCACTCTGAAGTCCTGATCTTGTTTGGGGAAGAGGGGCTGCTCGTGGTTCACACTGCAGCACCTCGCAGGCGCACAATCTCTCCTTCAAGCAGCGCTGCCTGTTTGTTCTAGCAATCGGAGCTGCTCCCGTTTGGCAAACATGAAGTACATCACTCCTACCCTCCCGGGGGCAGGTCTCAAAGTGCAGCTTGACATTACGGTCACAGCTGCAATTTTTCTGGCCGGGCAATGACCTGAACTCTTGGCCATAGTGGTACCAGCAGCCCCTCTTGGCATACGGGGTTGCTGCAATACTCTCTATCTTGGCGCAGCCTCTTCCGGTTGGATGCCTTCACAATGGTAGCCCCTCCTGGGTCACCAATAAGTCTCAATGCTCTTGGACAAATAAGTTAACGGTGGCCCCCCTCTGACATATAGGGTCACCGTGACAAGGCAGTGCAGGCCTGGCGCTTCCCACACTGTGCTCCTTACACTGCTCTACACAGGGGTTGCTAGACCGTTGCTGCATACAGGAAACAACATGATCGGTGTGTAGCTGTTGTTTTTCACCTCACTCAGGGAGTCCTCTTGGTTCTCAAAACAATGCTTTTCCATGTTAACTCCCATAGGAATGTACTCTCCGATACAAACAATAACGGTTGAACAGAACTAAACCAAATTTGGCAGAAAGTTAGACCCGACTCAGAAAGCCTGCTTTTCGCATCTGGTGTACATCCATTCAGTCATATTCAATACATTTTATGTTTACAGAGGTGCTTGGCGTGGTCATGAAGAGGGTAAAAAGTTAGTTATAGCTGTGCGGTTGGTCCTGAGGGAGTCCCCACTACCATAAATTTAAAAAATAGGGCACTCTGGTTGACCAAGGGAGCTTTTTCTCTAGTCTGCCATTTTGGTTCCAGTCCTGTGATACCAAGAGAGCTAATTGGCTGTCCACAAACCAAAGAAAAATGTTGCTTTCGCCATTACACGACCTGGGGACATAGTCCTTGTGTCCTAAATTTACTTTAAACAATTCTATAAGAGGGCAAGGTAGGGACACTCTGACTCCCTGGATCTTGTGAGGTGGACATAGAGGGGACCCCTTAGGGGACAAAACTTTTTTTTTCTTTTCTTGCAGCCTCTGACACTCAAACTAACAATTAAAAAATTCACCAGTTATAGTTTACTGAACTAGCCTTAACCTGCGCCCCACCATTCCCTTCTAATAACCTCACATATTACATCACTCATGATATCTCAAATAACAACACTGATGACATCACTCATGACGTCAACAGGCCATTGTTAAACTGTCCTATAGGATTTGTGGACTTTAAGTAATACAACATGCTACACCTGTGACCAATTTTCTATGCACCTTAATGGGATTACCCTTTTGAACATTTCACAAAACTCTCAATTTTAAGTCAAGAGGTTGACAGGTATGCAATTGCCACTGAAAAGACACTTTTTGACAGGTCCTATGGACAACACTCCATAGTATGGTACATAACACTATATATATTCATGAGATGGGAACAATGGCATACAACCATAGAGCCATGCTTACACAGCCACCTCTATGTGGGACACCACTATATTCTTAATTCTTCAGCAATGCCACAAAATATTCAACGAAATTCTGGAAATAAACATTCACACCTCATAAATGGCCTCACTACATAGAATTTGTCTACAACACTGTATTACAACTATTTAAAAGAGGCACATGCCCATATATCCATTGGTGGAAACTTTGGCCTTTCTCAGACATTTTTGGAACAGGTTTTGGCTTTAAGTCCCAACCTACTTTGTAGCATACCTCTCCAATCCACATCAGATGCGCTCAGACTTTACCTATTTGGTATGGAGTAATACTTGTACCTCAAACTTTAGTGATTTTGTAATCTTTGCACCACATAACTTGCACTACATAACTTTCACCATGCAGAACCACACTTGTCTCCTAGGACATAACCTATTTCCATACTATGCGCTGACACATGCTCACTCAGTAGCTCTATGCTGTATATGACTATGGTGTCATCAGTGATGTTTGAAATGTCATCAATGATGTAATTTAAGATATCATAACTGATGTAATAACTGAGGTGATTAGCAGTGCATGACGGGTGCACAAGTTCTAGTAAGCTTAGTAAACTATAGCTGATGACTTTCATTGTTTTTTAAACATTGGTGTTTGTGTTATTTCAACACCTAACTATAACGTCATTTTAACCTGTACGTTTTTTATCAGTGAATTTCTTGAGTGTTTGTTTTAACGAAACTAAGATCTTATTACCATGCCAAACTATAACGTCATATACATATGTAAATATGCACCATGGCAGTAAAAAATAAATGAGGGCCAATAACTTGTGTTATTTAGAGTAACTGTACTAATAAACACACATTCACATGTTTATTACTTAAGTGCAATGGTCAAATGCCAGTTTATTACCACAGTAACATGAAAGTGACACAAGAAAATCATGGTTTACTATCTCGCAGAATGCATGTTATCATGATTTTACACTAGGAACACATTTGCTTCTAGTCACAACGCCTCTTTGTTGAAATTTTCACTTACTACAAATACTTAAACCTATGTATCCCCCCCCCCCCTGCAAGCAGGGACAGTGATTGCTCTGTTAGGATGTGGGGGGGACAGGGCAAACATTCCTGATCAATGTATCCTGACTGTAGGCTTTCTGCTACTCCTGCTGAATTGTACAGTACTGATGTTTATAATGAATAAATCTCAATCAAGAAATTTACAAAATAAATGGCATATATCTATCTACCAAAGGGTTCTGGTGACATCCTAAAACACGAGGCTGAGGGGGTTCTGAACGTCACAGTAACCCAGAGATTGCAATATAGGACCATGCATAAAAGATACCCATTAACTATTGTATACTACATCAGTGATGTGGAATTCCTATGGACGCCCGGGATATATTGTTTGGGGTCAAGGGCAACAGGTTTTCATTTGTATGTTGTCCTTGGGACAAGAAGGCCCAACTCCCTACAGCACTAACCCTTTGGCTGCCAGCTTACAGCACCACATTATGGATCAGGGAAAGGCATTTCCTGTAGTTAAGGTAATATTTGTGTCCATGTGTTAATGCTGTTCACACTTGTATTTATGGTTCATTAATGCAAAGCCTTTATTATTAAGGAGAGCACTCTAAGTAAATGTGTTAAGCTCAGACTGCACTACTGACAGTGGTTCCAGTATAAAAATGTGTACACTCATTTTCAAAGTTTAGCAATATGAGGCTATGTATAATGCTCCCAGAATGCTCTCTGATTGGATGCAAATATTTGCAGAAGCTTAAAAGCATGATAATGATTCTTTGCTTTCAAAATAAAATGTTCACAAAAAAATGCAAAAACACTTTGGTAACATTTCTTTGCAGCATCATTTAGTAAAATGTGTTGATGTATGCTAGTTTTTCCCAAAAAAATTCATAATGGAAAATCAGTGTAACCAGAGTTTTAATGATATTATGGGAAACATAAAAATAAACAAGCATTGGTAAAGCCAGTAGGTCTGAAACTGTTGGTCAGCCTTTTGGTTTTGTCAATGCGTGACTTGTTTTGGCATGGTTTTTGTAAAACGTTATTGGTGTGGGAACTGCTGGGCCCTTACCATTATAACAAACATTGGCAAAAGTAAAAATAGTTTTGGTCTCAAAAAGCACACATTGCCACAGTAGTTCCTGGCACTGAACAAAACAACTGTGCCGATATGCTCCTTGTGAAAGAACAGAATGCTGTCACTCACAGTGAAGCTAGCCGATAGAGAGAGAGAGAGAGAATTTTAATAAACACTAAGGCCATGTTTTAACTATAGACCTAATTAGGGACCCAATTATTAAATAAAGTCCCAAAAGTGCACCCATGTCCTTGCATTAAGTGCAGATATACGGCTTTCGTAAGTTTACAATAATTCACAGAAGTAAGCCAAGAAATAGTACTCCTAGAAAATATTTGGAACTGCATTTTAGCATGGGCAAATATGCAGGTGTAGATTTGCTCATGTGAAAATGTGAGTGTTTGCAAGTTCACTTTCCTGCCAACCACTTTTCTCCCAAACCTGGAAGAGGTTGTATGTCTGCCATTGTCAGGAATAGATTTCAAAGCTTTCTCAGTATGGTGCTCTAAGTTTAGAGAAGAGTTGGTGAAACCCTTAAAACATGATAGTTAGTAGGTTTGCACAGACTCAAAATGGCATTCCAACCCTGGAAATGTTGCTTACTAATACCTTCAGCCCCAGTATGTAGATCTGCGGAAACGTGGCAACATAAGGCAATTAGTAGTATTTAAACGCTACTATAGTATGAGACCCTGCATATTCAGAGAGGCTATTTCACAGCTCTTATATATTGAGATTGCCGCCATAATTTGTCGCCGCATTACATGGCACAAAAGGGACAAGTGAATTTTGTTAAAGGACAAGTAGATTTATAAAGCAACCTGTCCCGTGGACAAGTAGATATTTTAGTACATTCCACACCCCTACTACATGTTGAATTGAGGTAGTCAGCTTAAAAATGTAGACAACCTTGACAGCTGATTGAAAAAACCTTGCTGCACAATCCAAGAAGCCTCGATAATGGTACTGCAGTTCTGCAGAGCGGTTTGGGGCCTTGTGTTATGAAATTAAAACCCGTATTTCATTGGAACAACAAACTATTTCCATATTTCACATACACCTGTGAAATATGAGTCTTTAAGCCTCGGCTTTCTGTACACTAAAACAACCAAACATGCTATATCTATCTATCTGTCTATCTATCTGTATATCTGTCTATCTATATATCGGTCTGTCTATCTGTCAACTAAAGCTTTTTAGATGCTCCACCTTTGGACTGCAGTGATAAATAAGTGTTTCGATCCTTTGTGGCCATGTTCTTAATCTTCATCAAGAGAATACTTTACTGGTAGGGTACTTACCTGAAGGCAAGACACTTTGTATCAAGAGGTGGTTAAACACACAAGTTTTGTCAGATCGTTGTCCCCCATTATAAGGCTGCTTGAAATAAACAAGTGGGCATTCACTTGCTTCAACAGTCTGTCTGCAAGTTACCTAGATCTGGAGATTAACCACCGTCCCCCTGGATTAGAGTAATTTAAATGAGCCACAAATATCCTTTGGGATTCACCCTGGACAGTTACATCCATTACTGGAGTTTACCTCGGGTGGCAAGCATTCAGAACAAGATTGTGCGCTTACCGCGCGTCTTTGGGCTCCATCCTCGGCACATGGCTTGACATTCTTGCGACCTTTACCACACTGGTGTTTCGGTGATTGTGATCACCCAAAGGGGTGCTCTGCCACTCCCTTGGTGCATCGACAGGGAAGTGCGGCAAATGGAGCACAATGTCTTGCAACAGAGGAGAGATGTCAAACTTGGGGCACTTCTTATTATGCCTAGTCAAGGACACGAGTAGTAAGAAAGTGGTGTGGGGCCTTTAGGCTCATGTTTTGTTACGTTTATTTTTTGAGCATCCATATGTAGAGGCTTCTTAGTGCTATGGGTTCAAAACTCAATGAATTAGGCCTAAGAAGACTAAAAGCAAAGGCGTTGTACTGAACAATTCATTTGAAAAAGTTATATTTTGAACAGTGTCTTAAAATGCTCAAGGTAAGATTCAGGGTGTAAGGTCAGAGGCATAAAATTCTAAATTTCAGACTCGGCGATAGAAAAGGCTTTACCAACATAGAAGGCAGGTCCCGGCACAAAATGAATGCAGGAAAAAAGAGAAAGGCTAAGTGGAAAAAGATGGCGGCCCATGACCAAGATTGCTGAGCACTTCCAAGCAGTTCTTCCCAGAAGTACTTCTTCAACGTCACCCTCTTCATCAAGCCTTTGGTTTTTAGGGAGAAGACCACTCACAGACATGTCCATTGACGCTTCTGTGGTTATGTGATTACAATCGTTTCAGATGACTGTGCTGATCATCCATGTCGGAATAGGTTGCAGTTGTTTCACGACAGACACCAAAGTCCATAATGAGGTGGGGGGGGGGGGAGAAGAGAGAGAGAGCGAGAGAAAAAATAATAATATTTATATATATATATATATATATATATATATATATATATATATATATATATATATATATAATATATATTACCTACTGGCGGTCACCAGTAGGTAGTTATAGTTAGGACCACGTTTCCATAGGAAATCCGCAACATTCTATTTTGAATAACTTTGGCGCCGGTCGACGAATCCTCTCGAATTTTTCAAAATAGGTGGGGCGCTACGCTCCGCTCCTACCCTGAAAGTCTCGGGGGGGATTCGTCAAGTGGGGGCTGAGATAAAAGGGGGGTCCCAAAACACGTTTTTCCCATGCATTTTTCCATAGGACCTTTAGACACAGCTACAGCCCGAACGGCTGAACAGAGTTCCTTGAAATTTGGCAGAGAGGTAGTCTACAGGTCAAGGAAGTGCCTTTTGTAGGTTTGGTGTAAATCTGTTCAGTAGATTCTGAGAAAATAGCCTTTAAATCAATATATATATCTGAGCCAGCTTACGGTGCGCTTACCGTACGCGTACGGGCACGTGCGCGAGCGCGATTCTGATTGGCCGTTAGATCTTAGTAAACATTCGAATCGGTCGAAACCAGGAAGCGGCGGCCGCCATTTTCTCTCTCGCACTCTGACAGGGGGTTGAAAAACAAAGTGCAAAAACATGTAAAGGGGCTGTTTAGACAGCTCCCAAGCACCTAGCCATGTCGAGGGAGTCCCCAACGATCCCCCAAGTGAAAAAAGGCAATTTTAAGTTTTTCGAAAATTTCGCCGATTACGCTTACCGTACGCGTACGGTAATAAATAATAATAATAAAAAAAAATTATCCACATTCTCCCCACCCCGTGTGCATGGCTTATCACATCAAAACAAAACATATATTTTACCTGTCACAACGATGCTCATCATATGTCTTCCATGTGCGCACGGTGCGCGAAGCGCATCGTGCGTTCATGGCCCATCTAGCGTAACGTGGGCACGCGGTGCGCGAAGCGCACCGCGTGCTCACTGTGCGCGCACGGTGCGCGAAGCGCACCGTGCGCGCACGGAACGAACTGTGTTAAGTGGGTGCGCACGCCACAAATGGCGTAAAGTAACTTAGCATTTAAAAAACCGTACAAATTCACTGAAAAAACCATAGGTTTCACACACGTTATAGTTAGGAATTAGCATTTAAAAAACCTTGCAAATTCACTGAAAAAACCATAGGTTTCACACATGTTATAGTTAGCTGGACATTTTACTGATAAAAAACCAATGAAATTCCCCCGTTATAGTTACTGTAGGCAACTATAACTCACGCGAACGTAATCCTCTGCTGATGACATATGTGTCTTTATGAAAAAAAAATATTTGTAATATATGTATAGCTAAAATTTAATGGAAGAAGACATGGGCAAATAAGTGTCTAAATACAGTATTAGCATCAGCAGAGGATTGCGGTCGCGTGAGTTATAGTTGCCTACAGTAACTATAACGGGGGAATTTCATTGGTTTTTTATCAGTAAAATGTCCAGCTAACTATAACATGTGTGAAACCTATGGTTTTTTCAGTGAATATATATATATATATATATATATATATTCCAACAAACGGAGTTCCAGTCGCGCTCTCAGAACAAAATCACACCAGGAAATCGCCGGCGGGTTTATGAAGCTAATAAACCCCCTTTTTGTTGCTTTACTCCTGTGATTTCCTGGTGTGATTTTGTTCTGAGAGCGCGACTGGAACTCCGTTTGTTGGAATATTGGTTGCCGGTTTTCTCCGCCGGTTTCGCGCCACCCCTCAAAGGGTTTGAACTTCAGAAGGAGTTTTGGAATATATATCACTGAAAAAACCATAGGTTTCACACATGTTATAGTTAGCTGGACATTTCAATCATAAAAAACCAATGAAATTCCACGTTATAGTTAGATCAGGTAACTATAACTTGCGCGCCCACAATAAACTGCTGATGACGTCACATATTACATCACTCATGACATGGTCAGTGACATCACTCTTCACATCAATGATGACATCTGAAATGACACATTGTGGATTGCGGTCGCGCAAGTTATAGTTACCTGATCTAACTATAACGTGGAATTTCATTGGTTTTTTATGATTGAAATGTCCAGCTAACTATAACATGTGTGAAACCTATGGTTTTTTCAGTGAATTTGGAAGGTTTTTTAAATGCTAATTCCTAACTATAACGTGTGTGAAACCTATGGTTTTTTCAGTGAATTTGTACGGTTTTTTAAATGCAAATTTTTTTTTGAGATTTTTTGTAAACCTATGTATAAAACAATATATGTACTATATCCTGCATTATGGAATGGTTAATTTTTTTTTTAATGCATTTTTTTTCCGTGCGCGTACGGTAAGCTGACGCTACGCGCTCCGTACGTTATAAGTACGGTGCGCTTACGTGATACGATGCGCGTACGGTAAGCTGACGCTACGCGCTCCGCACGTCATAAGTACAGCGCGCTTACGTGATACGTACGTGACGTACGCGTACACGCGGAAGCAACGTCGCGGTTACGCAGGGGCGTGTAATGCGCATGCGCGAGTGCGTCTTACGTACGCGCTCCGTAAGCGCTCCGTAAGCGTCACGTTTGCGCATGCGTACTTGTTTGCGAGCGCGTACCGTAAGCTTACGGAGCGCGCACGGTAGGTCATGTGATCCACAAATAACGCTTTTCATTGGTTGAAACTACTTTCAGTTCCAGAAACTTCCCACACCACACCCATTCCCCTCATTACTGCTTGAGATCCCCTAGGAGAAGGAGCTGAATTGACATTGAGATACAATGGCAGAACAGCAGACCTCTTCTGAGAGTAAGGCTAGCAGCACCACCATCATCATCCAGAGAAGGAGGAAACAAAAGAATTCTTTTGTATGGGAGTATTTTACTTTTCCAGAGGGGGAGAAAAAGGTCAATGCTCCATTGGTCACTTGCACACTTTGTGACCGTGTTTTATCTAGAGGAAATCCAAGGAAGAAGTATTCCTTTGGAAATCACTCTATGATGAGACACCTTAGGGATAGACATCCCAGGACCTTTGCTCGACATACTGGAGAAAACTCTTCAGTAAGTCACCAGAGCCCAACCTCAGAAGCTCAGCCGAGTACATCATCGGCAGCTCAGCTGAGCCCTTCCTCTGAGGTGGGAGCATCACCTTCTTCTGCTCCTCTGGACGTTAACCCTCGATTTGGGAGGGTTGTAATGAGGTGTATAACGTGTTCTGGTCTTATTGTTTTTGGGGAGACCAGTGTTCCCCTTATTAACAATAAGATAGATCAGCACGTTTGTAGACGCTCATAATATTCCCATTCTTTCTTTCCTCCATCCCTGTATTAACCCAACGGCTCTTTTAAGAGTCAACCTTACCTCACAATTTTTTATTTTTTTTTAAGCTTTCCTTTTTGAAAAAAATGTTTTGCCGTGCGCGCACGGTACGCGTAATTACGCGAAGTTCGCGGAATTTTTCCTCGCGGAATTTCTCCGTTTACGCCGTGCGCTGCGCACATTCGGCGATTTTTTAAAAAAAAATTACAATTATTTTTTGCCCTTGGGGGTCCTTCTGAGACCCCCTGACAAAGGCTAGGGGGTCAGGAACTGTCCAGCCTGCCCCCTTTTCACGTTATCCTCCTTTGTTTTTCTCCCCCTCAGACTCCGAGAGACAAAATGGCGGCCGACACTTCCTGGTTTCGACCGATTCGAATGTTTACTTTGATCTAACAACCAATCAGAATCGCGCACGGCACCGTACGCGTACGGTAAGCTTACCGTAAGCGCACGGAGCGCGCCCATAGATATATATATTGATTTAAATGCTATTTTCTCAGGAAATACTGAACAGATTTACACAAGACCTTCAAAAGGCACATCCCTGACCTGAGGGCTACCTCTCTGCCAAATTTCACATAATTCTGTTCAGCCGTTCGGGCTGTAGCTCGGACTAAAGGTCCTATGGAAAAATGCATGGGGAAAACGCGTTTTGGGACCCCCCTTTTTTCTCAGCCCCCGCTTGACGAATCCCCCCGAGACTTTCAGGGTAGGAGCGGAGCGTAGCGCCCCATTAGTTTTGAAAATTTCGCGAGGATTCGTCAACCGGCGCCAAAGTTATTCAAAATAGAATTTTGAGATTTCCTATGGAAACACGGTCCTAACTATAACTATCTACTGGCGACCGCCAGTAGATAATATATATATATAGTATATGCTCATTGTTAGTTCCCACTGTTATACTTTTCAGAACTTTGGTGCTATTTGACAAATGTGCACAAACTTTTCCAAAAAGAAAATATGTCTACTTTGGCTTTGATGTGGAATAATTTGTATAGATGCATCAAGCTCGGTTGATGTGGCAAAAAAGTGATTTTTCCCATTTACTTCCTATAGGATTTTTTGCTCTCATATACAGAATAAAAACTATTCACAATTGCACAAAACTTGGCATTGAGAAATTAGTATTTAAATAAATGTTTTTGGTGACAATGGGAGGGTTAAATTATAAAGATATCTAGACTGTTAATTTGTGGCGTTCTACAAACACGGTTTCGCCAAACTCCATGGATCCAAAATTTGAAAAATATAAAAATCTGATTGGATGTGGTAGCTTTATCTCTTATTATCCTTTTTGGGTCCTTCAACCCACACCTAGGCCTACTAACCTAGAACGATCAAATTGGAAGGTCGCAAAATTGGACAAAATAGTTTCACCCACCATTAGAGGACACAAGGACAAATCATATGTTGAAAAGACCAACCATTATGCATCTATAAAACCCACATCACAAATACCAAAACCTCATGAATTCCCATTCAAAAGTTAAGTTGCAAAGCATTTAAGGTAGTCTAATAGGTTACAATGACTTTTCCATAAAACAAATTAATGAGTTTAGGTACTACCTTCACCACTCTACGTCAACCTAAATCTCAAGCACCAGTATACAACCTTAACAATGTGTACACATTTTTCACACAAAATGAACATAGTACACATTATAAACAATCAGTAACCACATCGTACACAAACACACCCACCATTATACATACCATACATCAGCAAACTCACCATAATGTGCCATCACACCACTGATATACGTGTCCACACACCATCATATAATAACACCCCAACAATAAGCAGCCATCCATCTAACATTGATATGAACCCACACCCATCAATGTAAACTCACCCAACCTCATCAGATAACCACACAGCGACGTTAATAAGCCCCCACCCCACAATATCCGATCATATGTCCACCCAGCCACCATCATATACCAACATGCCAACCTTTGCACCACAAAGGCACCTTTATATGCAAACATACCATCCCTCTAATATTCAACAGACTGGCATTGTATTGGCAATAAAGATTGCTGTGCTTACAATAGCAAACAGTAAATCAGTTCTAACATATTAAATGTGTTAGAAATGCTGCAGTGCGCTGACTGCATGCAGAAGTTTCCAGTGAGATTACAGATAGGAAAAAGTCCTTATGTGTTGTCAATAAACACAGCTGAAAGACTGCAATTGCTTGCATCTTCAGTTAAGCAGATGTCAATAGGTCATAGATTTGAAGCTATGTGTTAATCCCACCTGTGATGTTATCTGTGATGTGTGTTAAACTCAGGAACAGTCAATTGGAGGGCAATATTGTTGCTATAGTAACGGTAACTGCGGACTTCAGTGGTTTTAAAGTTAATATTTTGTAGGCTGGGCCCAGCCTGAGACAGTATACAATTGGCACTATACAGATAATGTATACTTCCCAGGCCCAGTATCCCTGTTCCACTAGTCGCTAAATATTGCCTTTGCTTAGCAAATACTGGGTTCAGGGTATGCCTTTAGGCCACCTCCTTGCCCTATACAACCGTCCCAAATGGCAGATGGGCATGGTCTGAAACCACTTCCCTTACAGTGAGACAAACGGACATTGCCTTTAGCAGTGGGCAATAAGAAACCTGGTGCCAGGCTTTATCTTCAGTCAAGACCTGTGGCTATTCTCCCTGCCTCAAACCCTTAGAAAGCACAGCCTACCCCTAACCCTTTCACCATAGTCAAGTGGTTATGGTTCTCAGCCATGTCTTGCACCCAATTCGTACTGTACGAGCTCAGCAGACATTGTTTAACAAACTCAGGGTGGGCGATGTGATATTTGGCAATCCTCTGTACCCATTCCTCTTGCCCAACCTTCAACGGTGCCCAGCGGGCTCTGGGAGATGGGCTTTGCACCTATCCCTGTGTCCTATCTTGTGTTTACCTTTCGCTATACGTTTATAACATCGCCCTAATATTATTACTGAAATCGTAAAATGTGTAATTTACAAAAAGCGTATATCAATTTGTAAACTATTTAAGAACCGGAAAGAGGTGTTTCAACACACTCAACGTTTTCAATCTAACAGTTTTAAGGGTGTAATTTACCTTTCCCGTCCTTTTAGGATTTGCATTGTTCCTTCCAACCCAAAGGTTTTCAATTCGTTAACCTTGCTGCCAAAGGACCCTCAACATTTTTAAGAACGTTTACACGAAAATTCTGTTCAAGGCGTATGTCTTATTTTTTTATCCGAACGTGTAAAATGTGCATAAAAGCACAACCGAGATACTATGTATAATAATAATCAGCTCTGGGATGCTTTTTGTATCCATTCTTAACTCACACCGGGCTCTAATACTGGGCATTTTGTCGGCAAATGTCTAAAATAATATTTTATAAAGTACTAATACGCCTTTTAAATGAACATTGCATCATGATACAGTAACAGTCCACTGTCGCTCTTAGAAACTAGATACCCAATCAACCTCACGTTGACTGGGTGTTCTCTTGCATTTTGTATAGAGTTCTGCTTCGTGTGGCTAGAGTCGCACTATACACTACATACATTTATTATTTGTGTAAACCAAACAAGAGGAAAGCAAGTGAAATGGTGCATTTAGGTGGAATAGTTCCTTAAAAAGCAGGATGGAGTAATAAGAAGAGTGGGTGAATGTGATGCAGTTAAGGGCACTTGAGAGAATACAAAAAAAAAGTATTGGGGCGATTAAACAGCGACAATAAAAGCATAACATTGACTTTGGGGCAGGCAGCGGCAGCGATAGGACGAGCTGCCGGCTGCGGCCGCCAGGGGCGCTCTTCCCCTCCCAGTCTGCCAGTTACTGACAGCTGATCACTACCGCCATCACCTTCCCTCAGTACCAAGACTGTTCCTGTCTTTTTTGCCTGAATACAATCGCGTCCTCCTACCCTGGTTGTGTCTTTCCGAGGACCTGGAGGAGGAAGACCCGCGTTGTCGCTTTTCCAGTGCTGCCTTTTTAGGTCTGCTCTCTCCGGCCACTTCTTGGTCATTGACAGCAAAGAAGGACAAGATCTGACAGTTCCTACCCGAACTCACCGCCACTAGCCCTGCGCGATCTATACATCCATTTTGAAACAATAGCATTCAAAGTACCCACAGAGACATATGCTCTTATTAAAATAGAAGCCCAATAATTCTGCAGATTCTTTTATTTGTAACAACGATGTACGCATAATAACGTATTATGTATATATAAACAACTATGTTTTTTTAATGAACATTCTTTACTTTAACATTGTTAACATTAATGGAATCGCATCTTAACTCCCATAAGAAATGACTCGCCTTTCAAATTTCTGAAAAATGTCCTCCTTGGGTAATACGAATTCACATGTTCATTCCCTGTGTAACTCATACGTTCACGCATAAATCAAGCCATCCTTTGTAGTCTTTCTTTTGTGTCTGTGAGATCTCTTCTATCAGTGCTTCCGTATCAACCTTGGGACGAGCTTGTGACAGGCAAAGCGTTGCTTTGGATACCGATGTGAGTGACAGGAAACAGGGCGTGCTTCATGGCTTTTCTGTTTTTTATGGGCGCAACGAAGAGTTCCTACCTGGAGTGATAACAAGCTAAAGAACATGCCAGCAGTAGGCGCCATTGTGTAGCAGTGAACAGCGTGGACATTCTTCACTTTTATTTCCAGCCTTCTGAAATTTCAGATTCTCTTAGACAGTTCATAGCTGCCAAGTTTCTCGGGTCCGTGTGATGTGCTGCTCCAGTCCATGTGTTTTTTAAGTTCTGGGACTTGTAGTCCTGTATTATTCTAGTTAAACAAAGCTAATAGCTCCAGAATTCTAAGAGAAACCCTGGACTTGAGCAGCACATCATGCACGGATCTGGGAAACTTGTCAGGACAGCCACTTGTGATGGGGGGGGGGGGGGGGGGTCCTGATTTTTTTTAAAGACTTCAGAGGCGAGTATTATGAAGTCTCTTTTCTTACTGTTTTATTATTCACAGCACTTGAACACACTAGCAGCACAGCAGGATGTGACAAAACAATTAGAGTCACAGTATAACTAGCACCAGTCCCCACGAGTTCCTCTTTTGAGGATGGAACTATGATAATGTTTTACAGCCCATGCTTATAATGAAAAACAGAAATAATAATAGAAATTCCAATGCCAGACACATTAATTCCAATTGGTCCTTGTAGATTCCTTCTCGCCTCATGAATTAAAAATTTGCGAACATTCGTGACAAGAATTTTCAATTCTATTAAGGACAACGGAGGCGAGGATTATGCTTCTCAATCTTTGCTTTATTCAAACAGCAGCCAATAAAAAAACATCCTTTTTTATTCCAACTACAAATCCCATGAGTCTCTGCATCACGATACCATAGAGACTATAACCATATAAGGTCCCGACGAGGCAGACACCTCCTCTTTCTTTGCGTGACCGTTAACTGTTAAGGCCGTAACTTGAAACAAAGTAGTCCTCCTTGAACTGAGATCCTGAACCAGAGTCTCTGCAGGCCCAAACATCCGGAAGAAATACTTGAACTTCGGCTCCGCGGGACGAAACCCAAATGATCACAACAGGTGAGCGAGCTCCACATCGCGAAGGGGCAACCATGCCCAACGAACTCCTTGGACAGCAAGTAACCTTCACTTGCCACTGGAATCTGAAACAAAGATAAAGGTCCCGTAATAACGGTAGTCTCTCAAACCATTTTGCAATCAGAAATGTCATAAACCGCAGAGACATAAAACAGGGAGGGGAACTAGAAGCTAAAGAAGTCAATACAATGCAATCCAAACCATCAACAACTGATTCATATAAACATTGCAAGAATCATATAAATTCCGGGTGGGATAATCCTCGCCTCCGTTGTCCTTAATAGAATTGAAAATTCTTGTCACGAATGTTCGCAAATTTTTAATTCTATGTCAGGACCGGAGGCTCCGATTATGCTTGTTTAAAGCCCAGCCACCACCACTGATGCGATATCCACTATAGGTTTATAATAAAACGATTTAAAGGTAGACTCATTAGACCAATCTGCAGTGCTCATGATGTCGGATAGGGTCACACCTAAGGAAAAGGATTTAGACGCCATCGCGCCCCGCACAGAATGTGCACCAAACTGAGACACATCAATGCCTGCTTCATTCATGAGCCAACGCACCCATCGCGCCAAAGTAGCTGGTGATACTGGGCGAAAAGGCTTCTGCAATGCAATGAAAAGCTGACCCTGCGGATCAGAACGGAAGCTAGCTGTACTTACCTCGTACGCTTTGACACATTTCACCACACATAATTTGGGATTATCCGGAAAAGCCGGGTAAGACACTGAAGTGGAATTGGTTTTGGTTCGTCTGGAAATAGAGAAAGTCACCCCCTCTGGGGAGAACTTACGCCCCGCTAGATCTAAAGCTCTGATATCAGAAACTCTCTTGCACGAGACCAAACATAATAACATCGCCAGCTTGGCGGAAAGCTGCTTCCGTGACAGGCGCTCATTCGGTGGCCAAGATTCCAAAAAGCGGAGGACCACTGTCACATCCCACAAAAAAGAGTACTTTGGACACGGGGGTTTGACCATCCGGATACCCCTAAGCAGTTTACACACCAGAGGATGTTCTCCGACTGGCTTACCCTCCAAAGGAGCATGCCCAGCGGAAATAGCGGATCTAAAATTGTTCACTGTCCTATACGCAGAACCAGAGGACGCCAAAGAAGCAAGGAAATTCATGACCATGGAGACATTAGCTGTAGTGGGATCGACGTCCCGTTGAATACACCAGCTACACCACCTGTTCCATGCTGATGAATACCGCTTATGGGTATTATCTGACCATGCCTGCTTGATGAAGTTGGAAGCGTCTGCCGAAAGGCCTGGGACCTTCCATCTATCCCTGAAACTCGCCATGCCACCAGAAGTAATTGGTCTGAGGTCACTAACGGATGAGGGGCCTTGAGAGGGTCCAGCAATAGGTTCCATCTCTGAGGGAGGAGAACTGGTGTCGCACAGGACATTTCCAGAACTATCGGAAACCAGGCCTGAGCCCTCCACAAAGGTGTAACCAGTACCATCTCCGTCCGCTGGCGTCTGGCTTGAGCCAGGACTCTGGGAATCATGACAAACGGCGGGAAGGCATAACAAAGGACTGAAGGCCAGGTCTGAAGAAACGCATCCGAGGCTAAAGCCTCCGGATCCGGACGCCAGCTGTAGAAATCCGGAAGTTGCTTGTTCAGCCGTGATGCGAACAGGTCCAACTGACACGGACCCCAAAGGAGGTTCAGCATCCGGAAGACTCGAGGATGCAATCGCCAATCGCTGTAATCCCGTAGGTACCGGGAATGCCAGTCGGCCACCTCGTTCTTCCGGCCCGGAAGATATTCCGCTACTATTGACAGATTGTACTGAAGACAATAATGCCAAAAATCCTTGGCAATCTCCGCTAGAATGCGAGATCGAGTACCCCCTAGTTTGTTCACGTACCGGACTGCCGATATGTTGTCCATTCGTAGAAGAATGCAGCAGTTCATCTTCTGCGGAGAGAGGCTGCGAATCGCGAACGATCCCGCTAACAACTCCAAGCAATTGATGTGAAGGGAGAGTTCTTCCGGCGACCAACGACCCCCCGTCGAGATCGGACCGCAGCGGGCTCCCCAGCCCCAACGGCTGGCGTCCGACTCTATCACTACCTCTGGATTGAACCCGAAAATGGCCCTGCCATTCCACGATTCCATGTGGTCGAGCCACCACAACATTTCCCACCTTGCTTCCTCTGACAGAGGGATCTGATCTGTATAGCTGAGGCCTTTGCGGAGATGTTGAATCTTTAATCGTTGTAGAGCTCGGTAGTGAAGGGGTCCCGGAAAAATAGCCTGAATCGAGGAGGCCAGTAAGCCCACCACCCGGGCTATGGACCGCAAGGACACAATCTGCTTGGTCATGATCGATCTCAATTCTCTCTTGATCGTTTTGATCTTGGATGCGGGAAGGAGAAGCTGGCAGGTGCGAGAATCCACCTGAAAGCCCAGAAACTCTATAGATTGCGTGGGTACCAGAACTGATTTCTGAGGATTCACAATGAAACCCAGATTTTGAAGGAGAAGGATGGACCACTCCAGGTGAGTCATCACTAGACGCGGACATTGCGCCATGATAATGACGTCGTCCAGATAGACGATCAGCCTCACTCCGCGGGAACGTAGGGACTCCATGACTGGACGAAGGAGTTTCGTGAAGCACCAAGGTGCTGACGAAAGTCCGAAAGGAAGAACAGTGTACTCGTAACAGACGCCTTGCCACAGAAACTGAAGGAACCGGCGATGAGGGGCGTAAATGGGTACGGCCAGGTAGGCGTCTTTCAGGTCTAGACGGACCATCCAATCGCCCTCCTGCAGCAGATCTCGCAGAAGATGGATGCCCTCCATTTTGAAATGGCGGTAAACGATCCATCCATTGAACTCTTTGAGGTTCAGAACCAACCTGTGCCCGCCCCCTTTTTTCTCTACCAGGAACACGTTGCTGAGGAAACCGTGGGAGTGGAGGCGAGACTCGACTATCGCCCCTTTCTGTAAAAGAGAGTGTATTTCCCCTGCAATAAAACTCTGATCGAGTTGGGAAAAATGGATGGGATGGGGAGGAGAAAGTTGGGCGGGAGTGTTGTACATCTCCAATTTGTAACCTTGTACTGTTTCCAGGATCCAGGGATCCTGCGAGAGCGCTTGCCAAGCATGCAGGAAATATTGAATGCGACCCCCCAACTGTACCTCTGAACAAAGGATAAGTCTCACCTGCAGATCCTGACTCCTGGTGGTTTCCCTGGTTGCCACCGAACCTGCCTCTGCGGAAGCGGTTCCACGCCCGTCTTGAGGGGTAGAAATTGGAGTTTCCGGAGTAGTTGTCTTGATAACCTCCTCTGTTGTGGTGTTGACCACGCGGGGCGCCTTGGGGTTGACCTCGGCCGGACGAACGCCCTCGATTTCGTCCGGCCCTGGCGAAAACCGGTCGGAAGGCCCGCCGGAGCGATTCCTGCGCCTTGTCAAGGCCGCTGAACGTAGCCACGAATTTGGTGAGCTCCTTCAAAAAGGGTTGCCCAAACAGGAGACCCTGGGCTACGGGACCTGCCTCCGAGGAAGATAATTCCGCCAGTTTTGGGTCTAATTTGAGGAGGATCGATCTCCTCCGTTCGCTAGACATAGCGCAGTTAGCATTTCCTAACAAGCATACCGCCCGCTGCGCCCAGCCAATGAGGTCATCGGGGTTCACTGGAGACCCGGACTCCTTCGCCTGGAGACCCAACTCAAGAATTTTAGACAACGGCCCGGACAAATCTAAAAGCTTGTCATGGCATGACCGCCAGGCGCGGTCAATGCCCTTTTTCGGGTCCTTAGAATATTTCCGAAGATAAGTGATCATGGTCGGGTCCACTTCAGGGGTCTCCGCCACCCGGGCTGCCAAATCAGGCCTGGGACATTCCGACCTAAGGCGTGCCCTGACATCCTTCTCGAAAGGGCGACGAAGGTTGGACTGGAGATAGTCGGCCACTTCCTGTGCGGGGGTCCATGCCGAAGAATTGGGGTGGATGATATCTGACGGGTCAAAGGTCAGGTGTTTAGGCTGTGATGTGGGCTCTATATGATGCTCCTTCCTAGTCTTTTTAGCATGGGAAGTGCACTCTTCCTGATCGGAGTCGCTGAGCGCCGAGGATTCCCCTTTATCTTCGTGAGAAGACTCATCCTGTTCAGAATGCGCCAAATAAGCGTGATCATTTGCGAAGGCCTTAGAGAGCCGAGCAAAATCCTCTGAATGAGGGTTAGAGGACTTCTTACCAGTCGATTTGGGACGACTAGACGTGGTCGGGAGCCAACCTTGCTGTCGTGCGTATTCACTGAGATGCCGTTTAAGGGGCGCCATCGCCCTCACCAGCGCTGAGCTTACAGAATGCTGAACTCCAGCATCTAAGGCATCAACGAGCTCTTGCTCAAATGAACCCGCAGGTTCAGACTCATAGTACTCCTCCTCATGTGTATAATCAGCCATGCTGCAAGTATTCGTTTTCACCTTCAGAGCACACTGAGGCGCAAAGGGAGGAGTAAATCAGGGGGAGAGGAACAAACCCCAAGCAGGCCAGGCACAAGAGCCACAAACAACTGATTTTTTATAGTGGAGGGAGGGCCTGCTACCTCTCTCGGCAGAGCCTATGCGTCTATTATGCAGCCCGGAGCACAATTCTGCTTGGGCGTCAGCTGGGGCACAAACGGGCGTATAGTTTTTGAATTCACGAGCGTTTCCCGCTCCGAAATGCCGTCCGAAGAAACACAATCGGCAAAATGGCCGCCGCGCATGCGCGGAAGCGCCCGCCCGTGCCAATGGAAAGAGGACGTGCGCGAGCAGAGATGCGCCGTCCTCAGGGCCCCATTCACACCCGCTCCACTTGAGGGAAGGCTACGGGCGCATAGCGCCCCGCCGGAGAGGCCGAAGCGCTCTCCCTGAAGAAAACACACACGCGAATATCGGAGACCAACAGCACAGAGAAAACAAGCGAAAACCGCTGTGGCAAGCAAGTAAGCTAAACAACGCTTGACATATTTAAATCTTCATGTAAACATTAAAGAAGCGCATCGCTAGTCATATCACACAAATTAACATACACAGTGCGTGTCAACCCATAAACCACAATCAAACGAAAGACAGTAAGGGAGAGGCACTTAACTGGCTGCGGAGCAGCAATGAAAGAGGAGGTGTCTGCCTCGTCGGGACCTTATATGGTTATAGTCTCTATGGTATCGTGATGCAGAGACTCATGGGATTTGTAGTTGGAATAAAAAAGGATGTTTTTTTATTGGCTGCTGTTTGAATAAAGCAAAGATTGAGAAGCATAATCGGAGCCTCCGGTCCTGACATAGAATTCAAGACTCCAGCTGGTCCGCCTCTTCAGCCCCATCCCTGCCCCAGTCTTCAGAGTGTTGCCTGATTCGAAGCTCCATCTGTTAAAATAATCTGAGAAACACATCTATTATCAACAGTTCGGAGGGTGAAGCATAGTGGCGGGATAATACTTGCCTCAATTTTCTTTAATAAAACAGGACTCTCCTTTACAACTGGCTAGGAGAATCTGTAATTTTATGAAATGACAGCAGGCTCATATTATGCATGCTTAAAGCATTTTAACAACTGTCTGTCAATGCTGCGTGATCAACCGGAATATAGTAACACATTTTACATTTTGACACCCTGGACCAGCCTGCAGCTTTTTATTATGTCCTCTAGCCGTGCGTCATCCCGGAATGTCCTGAATGCCATAGTCCCCCCGTCTGTGTGCGCCTTAAACTGCCCTGTTTCCAAACCTGTCACGGACATTACTTCTTTTACAGTAGCGGCTGCTGTGCAGGAGGAGTGGCGGGTGGGGTGGTGGACGGGACAACAGACAAAAAATAGACGAACTAAAAAAAACGTACATGAAGCAGGCCCGCCACTCTTCTGCTCGGAGTCCGACCCCTCCCTGCAGCACAGGCACCCTTGCGACCAATCCTGACGCTGCTCTCATGTTTGAAAGCAGCATCTGGATTAGCCTGAGTGCCTTGACATTTGCGCTCTCAGGGAGACTGGGAGCTTGTGCTTTTCTATCTCCAACCCAGCAACAAGGCTGGGTTGGAGACAGCTCAATGCGCACTTTTGTTTGGCTGGCCAAACTGACATGCGCACTGATAGCAGAGCCCACCACTCCCCTCTATGACCCCCCCCACGATGGCCCCGAAAAATACAACGATAATAAATGAGTTTTATTATAATTTCTTTCAAGTTTTGAGGCTTGAGGGGGGGAGGGGCGACACTCCTCCATCATAGCGGAGGAGCTGCCAATGTTCTCCATTGTGGGAGCCGAACCCCAATAATCACCTGAGCCCAAATATTTGAAAAAACCCAATTTGCACCTAATTAATTTGGCTCCAGTATCTACACTTCTCACAAAAAATATGCATTTCAGCAGAATAAAACAAAATAAATGAGGAAGCATTAACAACTGATCAAATATAAGGCAAAAATATAAACTAGATTATACAATTATTAATTAATGCAGTACAGAAAAAAATGCATAAATTGTAACGACGGCCCAAATACAGTAATAGAGAGTCATAAAACATAGGTAGGTAAGTCTAGGTAAAATTCGAAGTCAAACTCATAAAGAGTACTGACAGCATCCGCTTAAGAAAAGTTTAAGTCAAATGGACACAAAAATGAAAAATCTCCCCAGCAACAGTATCCCTAGAGACAACTGTGAAAATGACCCCGCAATTCTAAAGTCCAAGAGTTTTTATACACAGAACTCACAACCTATTAATATATTCTGCAAATTCAGCATGGTATGATCATGTTTAGGGTCACACTGGCAAATCAGAAACAACAATTAGTATTTTAAATCTTTAGTACTAACCCATTTCTTAAGATAAGAGAAATCTTCCACCTAATCTCTCTGCAACTGCACTCCGGAGATGATCAGCACAAAATGAAACATATCTTAAACAGTGGCTCATGGAATTAGCATATCCGTAGGAGGACTCCCCTTGGGAAGATTATTTAAAATACCAAGTTATCAATAACTCATCACATTCAAGTAAGCCAGTACAGCATCCATTTTAAACCCTTTTCACCTAAACAAGTACCACCAGGATTAAGACAATTATCATGTATATTAATATTATGTATATATAAAATCACAATACCCACATGAAGCATAAAAATTAAATATCATCATCCAGTTAAAACCATTAGTATATCACATAAGTCTAAAATACAATGTATTCCTGCGACCCTCCCACAATATGGCACAACATGGCCCCACAATTAAAAAAACAATTAAAGTTAAACTTTTTACCACTAATGATAGCATCCTACAAAACAGTACTAATGTATCTGTTCTCTAGGCTGATCCTCGATCCAGGCGAGTAGAGGAGGGTGGGTCTATCGCATCTTTTGCACCAGAACCCCTTAGCAGCTCTGTTTTGACCTATGCGGCATTTCATGCTGCTGTCCTGGAAAACCCGACCACAACTAACATAGTTTCCGGGAGGTGGGCCGATGCAGGAGAGCACAGAAGAGTAGATGCTTGCTTCTCCCCTGAGGCGGAAGCCGGGGGTTCTCTGCTCTTTCCTGGAATTATTTCTAAAACTTGCTGCTTGCGTGTCACTTATTTAATAAAATCGTTTTTAGATAGTGTAAATATTTTAGCTTGCCTTTTTTATTCTTCCTTCAACCTTGCTGCGAGATTGGCATTCGCTTTGAGGCTGTTCATTTACCTGCCCTGATACCACGCTGCTGTTGCTGGGCGCTGGCTTACTCGATTTTCCTCAGCCGCCATCTTGAGTAGGGTAAGGCTGCCGGTCTAGTTGTTCCTCCCTCCCGCCCTCCCAGGATACTTTAGGACGTGTTTACTGCCTCGCGTTGCATTTGCTTGCTTCTCCCCTGAGGCGGAAGCCGGGGGTTCTCTGTTCTTTCCTGGAATTATTTCTAAAACTTGCTGCTTGCGTGTCACTTATTTAATAAAATCGTTTTTAGATAATGTAAATATTTTAGCTTGCCTTTTTTATTCTTCCTTCAACCTTGCTGCGAGATTGGCATTCGCTTTGAGGCTGTACATTTACCTGCCCTGATACCACGCTGCTGTTGCTGGGCGCTGGCTTACTCGATTTTCCTCAGCCGCCATCTTGAGTAGGGTAAGGCTGCCGGTCTAGTTGTTCCTCCCTCCCACCCTCCTCCTACATGTATAAGAACAATGGACCTCCCCGTCCGTGCAGCGGGCGGGAGCAGCGGTCAAAGGCAAGCCCGTCTGCGCCCGTCCGCGGCCGACTGGGGCTTGGGGCCAGGACCCCTGCCCCTGCTACCCTCACTGCCAGTAACGAAAGTAGACTTATTCATTATACCACCTATGATCTGCTGGCCCTCTGCCCCAAGGTTGCAGATAGCTGTCGCCATACTATGTCTGTAGACTCAGACTCTTTCTCTCCTCACTGCGCTACCTGCCATTTTTCCACCTATGGTTGGAGTAATGACGAGTTGATGCAGATTAATGTGAAATTTATATTATTAAACTGCAGATCAATGAAAAAGCACAAACAGGAGATACATGATTTGGTTTTAGATAGGGATCTCGATGTGCTCTTTCTAACAGAAACATGGTTAGATGATGCCTCTACCCCTGAGACTTTGGAGGCTGTTCCTGTAAACTACTGCTTGCTCAGACTTGACAGAGAAAAGCAAAAAGGGGGGGGATTGGCTATAATCTATAAAAACAATCTTAAATGCAGCTTGGAGAAGGCCACACTATCCAACTGTGAAGGTGGTTTTTTCACTATTGGAGTCAATCCCCAAACTATTATTAATGGATTCCTCATGTACCGGCCTCCAGGCAAGTCTCCTCAATTTAGCAATCAACTTGCAGAGCTAATAACTCAGCATGCACTGCGGTACAAGAAATTTCTTATTTTGGGTGATCTTAACTTTCACTTCGAGGACCCTAATTGTAAGGAGGCACAGGGAGTAGTAGATATACTTAAATCCCTAGCACTTAAACTCCAATCTACATCTCCGTCTCATCAATTAGGTCATCTTTTAGATCCTGTTTTTGCTAACTGGGAGGGGATCACAGTTGCAAAACCGATTCAAATAACATGGTCAGATCATTTCATCATTCCTATTGAGGTAGCAATTGCCCAACAGAAAGACAGACTTCCCAAGCCCAAGCCCCAAAAACGCAGAGATTGGAGAAAGTTTACGCCGGATGACTTTAAATCCGCCCTATTAAAAGACCCTCCTCCGCTTAGTAATACTCTGCTAAAAGCATGGAACGACTATGAGACATGGATGTCTAGGGCTCTAGACTCTGTAGCACCATGGACATCCAAGCCACCTGCTAGAAAAATTAAAACTGCCCCTTGGTTTTCCAAAGATCTTATAGTAGCAAAGGCCAAATGTAAAAATTTAGAACGTGGCTGAAGGAAAAACTATTCTCCTGAAGACATGCTGAACTATAAAAGAGAATTAAAAACATATCACAAACTCATAAGAGTAGCTAAAGGTGCTTATTTTAAGGAACGTATTGAAGCTGCTAAGAATCCCACTAAAGAACTTTTTTCTATCTACAAAGAACTTACTGTTCCTATTAGATTGGTGGCCCAAGATACCTACTCCAATGAGTTATGTGCGGACTTTTTTGTGAAGAAGGTAGATGTAATTCATGCCACATTTGCTGATAATATGCCAACTAAACATATTACTGTGAGAAATGACCTTGCCTCTAAACCCCTCCTGACATGTTTTAAAGTCCCGGAGAGGCAGGATCTGCTTACTATTATAAACAGCATCCGGTCTGGCTCCCCACTTGATGTGATCTCTCCTAAGCATTGTAAGGGTGTCTCAGAAGGCATGATTGATCAGATCGAACACCTTATCTCCCTATCTTTTCAGGAGTGTTATGTGCCAGATGTATGGAAAATGGCTCAAGTAATTCCCTTGAAGAAAAAAGCTTCAATGCATATTTCCCAGCTACAAAATCTTCGCCCTATTTCCCTTCTCCCTTTTTGTGCGAAAGTGGTAGAGAAGGTAGTAAACATACAAATTATGAAATTTGTTGAGGAGAATTCTCTTCTCCATTCAACACAGTCAGGATTTAGAGCGGGCCACTCTACGGAATCAGCGGTTCTTTTCTCCACTGAGTGTTTGAGACAACTAGCTGACGAGGGGCAGACGGCAGCGTTAGTTTTATTAGATCTAAGTGCAGCCTTTGACACTGTGCTGCACTCAACGCTGCTGGCTCGCCTCTCAGACATGGGAGTGACGGTATTTGCACTGGAATGGATTAAATCCTTTTTAGAAAATAGGAGTTTCCAGGTGCATTGTTCCACCTACAAATCTTCCCTCAGAAAGCTCAGACATGGAGTTCCTCAGGGCTCCAGTCTGAGCCCTACGTTGTTCAATCTTTATATGGAGCCTTTGGCTCATATTGTGGAAGCCTTTGGAGTGGATATCGTCACATATGCTGACGATACCCAATTAATAATTAAACTCACTCACAATCTGCCAGATGCGGCCTCCAATTTTTCTAACTGCATGCTCTCCGTGGCAGGGTGGATGAACAACAACTGTTTGCGCCTTAATGGCGACAAAACTGAACTTCTAGTGGTTGGTAAATCCCCCTCCGATTGGTCACAGGCCTGGTGGCCTACGGAATTAGGGGTTACTCCGCATCCGGTGGAGTCCGTCAGAAACCTGGGGATCATGCTGGATACGGAGTTTTCCTTTAAGCATCAGATTAGCAAAATCACGGGCAAATGCTTTGGAATACTCAAAACACTCCGTAAAGTTCTCGAACTACTCCCCATCAGTGCTAGAAAAACACTCATTCATGCCGTAGTCACGCCTCATTTGGACTATGGCAATGCTCTCCTTTTGGGCCTTAGCAAAAAAGGTATTCACCAACTGCAGTGCGTACAAAATGCTGCTGCACGTATGGTGTTAAACCTCCCACGTAGAGCATCAGGTAAAAAGGCAATATATGTACTCCATTGGCTCCCTATCGAGGAGCGAATCAGGTTCAAGGCTCTCTGTTTTGCCCATCGCATTGCCCAGGGTAAAGGCCCTGGCTACTTGCGTAACCTTCTTACTCTACATCGCCCCATCCGCAATCTCAGATCTGCTGGAGCTATGCTGTTCCAACTTCCCCGCGTTCGGAAGACCATTATTGGAGGCGCTTCCTTTAGGTTTCTTGCCAGCAAACACTGGAACAGGCTTCCTCTTGATCTACGCATGGAGCCCTCTGAAGCAAGATTCCGATTAAAATTGAAAACTCACCTATTCCCATGTAAATAATACTCTTTTTTTCTGGGATTCAGGCGTGCCCCGGACTTTGGCCTTTCGGGGAGCAGCGGCACTTGTCAGCGCGGGGACACACTATGCTAGTGTAACCAGGCGCTCTAGAAATGGTTTTATTATTATTATTATTACTGTGAATCCTGCCTCAGCACTTCTCATCACTTCTTGGGTGTCGGCTGTGCTGTCCACTCAAGACCAAGACACACAGCTGAAACCATGATAATAATGTAGATTTTCCTAGTAATTTATGAAGGAAAGTCTTAATTTTATTAAAGACATGGAGGCAAGTAATATGCTTTCTAACCTCGCATTTAATTGTATAGAAGTTGTCAACAAGTACTGTGAAACAACAAATCCCAAGAGGCTTAGAGACAGTCCATAGTAACAACCAATAGGAATACAGCATAACCTATGATACCTATGTTGACTTCAAGGACGGGTCTCAGGCAGTAGGGTAGTCCTCTGGCAGCAGGGCAGTCCTTTTTCTGTAGTATTCACTGCTTCAGGAGTGTACTGAAGTGTGGGTTTGTGCGTCCTTTATTCATACCTTGTGCCAGTTTTCAAGTGGGAGAAACTTATAGAATTACTCTTACATTTAGTTCTGAAATTTACTTCCTCCCTGTTTTGGTCCTATGATGTCTGGAGTCACAAAATACTACTGTAAATTTCTTTGTGTGTGTGCTAAGGCAGCTCCCTTGAAGGGCAAATGTGGTAGGTGACTTAAAATTTGACTTGACTATTAAAAGGGATTTTGAATCACAATTTTCTTGAGACCAAACATTACATTTTTACATGTTCCCAGGCAAAAGTTTTCACTTATTAAATGTAATAAGGTAACCCAGTGTTATTCCATGGGAGATGTAGGCCTTGTGCATTGTTGAAAAAAATGTAAGCTTTTTTCACTCTCAGGACATGTAAAACTTAAAAGTACATGTCCAACGTTTTAAGTACAATGCACCCTGCCAAATGAGCTGTTTAGGGCCCACCCTCTGCGTGACTTATATGTATTAAAAAGGTAGGATTAGCCCCCCTGATCCGGCAGCTGGAGGATTTACCTGAGTTCCATCCGCTGAAGGGTCGCTTACTGATGGGGGGTATTGGGGATCACAAAATCCGGCAAATCTACCAGACACTTATTACGCATACCAAGACCACTATCCACAAAACCCGGGAGGCGTGGGCCGCCGACTTGCCTGTTCTTACAGACGATGATTGGGCCGAAGCTTTGGCCAGTCCTCGATATGCAGCCGTGTCTACCAGATACCGATTAATCCAGTTCAAATACGTTCATAGGGTGTATTACACTCGCAATAGGCTCTGGAAAATGGATGTAATCCCATCTCCGATGTGTCTCCGCTGCCATGTGGACGATGGATCATTTTTACACACGTGTGGGGTTGCGTGGCGATTCAGTCATTCTGGTCTGGTGTGGGGTCCTGCCTGGGCCGTGTCCTGGCATGGGATATCCCGTTAGATCCCATACTGGCGCTTTTACACAGCACAGAGGACATTAAGGGGAATCACTACAAGAGACATTTCTTATTCTTGGGCCTCACTTTAGCCAAGCGTGGCATAGCACAACATTGGAAAGACTCGTCCCCACCCAGTGTCATCACGTGGAAAAAGGCACTAGACAGATGCATGTCTGCATAGGTTGTAGTGTTTCAGGCAAGGGGATGTCCACAGAAGCACGGAAAGATCTGGTCCCGGTGGGCCACCTACAGAGGTATTGAATGGCTCCAATGTAGCAGTCTGCTGCTCATGACCCCATTGAACAATTAGTGGTAAACAACCTACCTGTTTAGTGTATAGTGTTAATGAAAAGTGGTGGGGAAATTCTTGGCATCTACTTGTAATGTTTCTTGAGTATGTATGATGCACTTCGGGGAGTGGGGGGTTTCATGTTTCCTTGGTCTGATGTTCGGCAGGCTATTGGGGTTTTGTATAATGTATTCAGAGATATCATTTGACGCTCTTCCTTTGTATTTCTCTTGTTGGGTTCTGCCCATCTGGTACACTGAAAATTCAATACAATCTGTTAGAAAAAAAGGAACGATTAGGCCTGGCAAAATGTTTATCTTGCCAGGTCAAAATGGCACTTTAAAACTGCACACAGGCTGCAATGGCAGACCTGAGACATGTTTAAAAAGGGAACTTAAGTGGGTGGCACAGAAAGTGCTGCACACCCACTAGTATTTTTTAATGTACCAGCCCTGTGTACCTGTAGCACCACTTTACTAGGGACTTTTGCCTATTGGGTGTAAGCCAATTTTACCATGTTTAGAGGAGAAAGCACAGGCACTAACGCACTGGTTAGCAGCGGTAAAGTGCACATAGTCCTAACAGCCAACAAAAATGGGTTCAGAAAACAGCTAGGGTAAAGGCAAAAAGTTTGGGGTGACCCTGCAGAGGGCCAAGTCTAATACCAAGTATTTCTCTCTCTTGACCATAATGCACCACCAGATGCCTCCATTTTGACATCTTTTTGCCTCACATCATGGGCATAGAGCAAGAATTATTGATTGGAGTTGCCACTGAATTGCCTATATCAGTGGCAACATTTTTGAAAGAGGACATTGCTTTTATAAAAGAGCTAGAGACAGACTTATCTAAGAATTCACATGCATCTTTTATAAATATTTCCTCCTCCATCACTCCCGCATTACTTTAACGGTCTTCGCTGCCAATATTTTCCAAGGTGACCTGCAAGACAGTAATCCTCAGGAAACTGAACCCCCACCAAATATTTTTAATATCAACATTAATTCCAAACTGAATGATCCATGCTACAACACTAATGGGAGGAGAACGCATCTTCATCCAAAATGAGAATTCTTTCAAATTGTATGCATATTAAATCACTGCACTTGGAAACATAAGAAAAATACAAATATATACTATGAAGTAGAATACATCTCCAATGTGTTCCAAAACCCTTTCAAACACTGATTACAAAGTTCACCACAAAGTCAAGTGCGCACACCAACCAACAGAACAGCCTTAAGCATTCACTGTCTCACCTGCCGCGCATCTGCACTTTAATTATTTACACATAGTACACAGCATCAACACTTTAAATCAGCTTATGGCCGGAGTCTGCGGGACCTCCGTATGAGCAGCACGAAAACAACAGTAGAACTGGCCAGAAAACGTCACGCTCTGCTGCTCTCACTAAAAAAGCGTTAGTGGCGAGGGATGTCGAGGATCAGGCGTGCGGAGGCGTTCTGGATGCGTTGAAGCAGTTTCAGGAGTTTGGCCGGGGCTCCTGCGTAGAGTGCGTTTCCGTAATCCAGTCTACTGCTGACGAGGGCCTGGGTGACTCTCCTTCTTGTTTCGGTGGGGATCCACTTGAAGATCCTGCGAAGCATGCGGAGGGTGTTGAAGCAGGAGGAGGAGACGGCGTTGACCTGCTTCGTCATGGAGAGGGTGGAGTCGAGGATGACCCCTAGGTTGCGTGCGTGGTCGGTGGGTGTTGGGGGTGTTCCTAGTGCAGTCGGCCACCAGGAGTTGTCCCAGGCCGAGGGGGTGGATCCGAGGATGAGGACCTTCGTCTTGTCCAAGTTCAGCTTCAGTCGGCAGTTCCTCATGCAGTCGGCGACGGCTTTCATTCCTTCGTGGAGGTTGGTTTTGGCGGTGTGGGTGTCCTTGGTGGGGGAGAGGATCAGCTGGGTGTAGTCGGCATAGGAGATGATGTTGAGTTCGTGTCATCGTGCGATGTGGGCGAGTGGTGCCATGTAGACGTTGAATAACGTTGGGCTGAGCCTTGGGGTACGCCGCAGATGATCTCCGTGGCTTCGGAGCAGAAGGGGGGAAGGCGGACGCTCTGTGTTCTGCCGGAGAGGAAGGAGGAGGTCCAGTCCAGGGCCTTCTCTTGGATTCCGTCGTCGTAGCGGCGTGTTCGTAGTGTGCGGTGGCAGACCGTGTCGAAGGCGGATGACAGGTCCAGAAGGATGAGGGCCGCGGTTTCTCCATTGTCTAGCAGGGTCCTGATGTCATCGGTGGCAGTGATGAGGGCAGTTTCGGTGCGGTGGTTGCTGCGGAACCCGGACTGGGACGGGTCCAGGATGCTGTTCTCCTCGAGGAAGCTGGTCAGTTGTTTGTTGACGGCCTTTTCCATGATCTTCGCCGTTAACGGGAGCAGGGAGATGGGTCGGAACTTCTTGAGGTCCTTGGGGTCTGCCTTGGGTTTCTTGAGTAAGGCGTTGATCTCTGCGTGCTTCCAGCTCTCCGGAAAGGTCACTGTCTCGAAGGAGATGTTTATGGTTTTCCGGAGATAGAGTGCGATGGTGCTGCTGGCTTTGTTGAAGATGTGGTGTGGGCAGGGGTCTTCCGGGGATCCGGAGTGGACGGTGTTGATGATCTTGATGGTGTCATCGTCGTTGATGTTGGTCCAGGCGATCAGGCGGTTGGTGTGGGTGGTGGTCGTGGGAGCGGGGGTCTCAGTTGTTGCCAGGGTGGTGACGAAGAAGGTGGCCAGTGAGTCGCTCAGGTCTTGTGAAGGTGGGATGTCCTTGGTGTTGGAGCTGGGGTTGGAGAGTTCCTTCACGATGTTGAAGAGCTCTTTGCTGTTGTGTGCATTGTTGTCTAGGCGGTCTTTGAAGGAGGTCTTTTTGGCGGATCTGATGAGGTGCTGGTGTCTGCGGGTGGCGTTCTTGTGGGCTGTGTAGCTTTCCGGTGTTCGTTCATGGATTCGCTTGGAGGTTCGCTTGGAGGCCTGGAGGTCTTCGGTGAACCAGCTGGCTTTCTTGCTAGTGTGGGTGTTGGATGACTTCTTGAGCAGGGTGATGTTGTAAATTGAAACGTCAATGTGATTAAGCATTCACTAAAGACATGAATTCCCCTTTAGGACCATAGTCTCTTTCGTTATGTTGACTAAAGTCTGGACTCCATTTTGTATTGTCATGTCTCCACGTGCTCAACACGAGAAGAGTCCTATCTTCGTGTTAGTTGCTCTTGCAATCTGCCTAGTAACGGTCTATAAATAGCTCCTTTGTCCGTCTGGCGCATGCCCAGACTTGACCACATCTGTTATCAGTTAGTCCTTGCTTGACCATGTTTTCGCGGGCTCAAGGAGTGTGTCAGCTCCGCCCATATATTGATTCTGTATCGAAAATGACCATAAAAGGTAATATTCTTTGCCTCATGTTGTATCCACCCACTTATGAGCCCCTCTGTTGTGTATAAAAGGGGACCGTGTACGCAAGTTCTGTGTGCTACTCTATGCAATACTGAAGGGTGTTGTATGGATTGTAGGACCACCCTTAAGGGTTAATAAACTTTGTCCTTGTACTTTGCAGTTTCCGTGCTAACTTCCTTGTAGATTCCATTTGCAGGAGAGCGAACCCTTGTGTCCTGCGGGCCTAGCTGGGGCCTGTATTCATCAATTGGCGCCCGTCACGTGGGGCTCATCGGCGACTCGGATGCTCGAAGGATTGGTCGTGACGAAGGTGAGGAATTTGGCCGGGGATGTGATCACTGCCAGAGGCACTTTAGTCCTGGCATCCCGAGGTTTTCTTCCTTCCCTTCCGAGCTGACCATCTGGGTGGCGCCGGTCCTCGACTGAGACCTCTTCTGTCGGTCCTGCCGTGACAGCCGTTTGGGCGAATTTTGGAGCTTGGCAGGTGGAATCTGGACTCTTGATTGGTAAGAACCGTTGTACGGTACTTGCTCCGAGTTTTTGAAGCCTGGTTTGGCTATTTGAGTTTGATTTGTGATGACCGGTCATATCTTGTATTGGTTATTGTGAGAATATATGCGTTGCAACACATATAGGCAGGTAATGTGGAGATATTTCTCCAGAGCTGTGTAACTTTGAACGGCACAACGTTTAAGTGCCATTTTTTTGATAATACTGCATATTTTGCATTATTTTTGAGCATGCCTGCTTTTAGCGCACTCCGTAAGTGGTGCTGCTGTTTTGGAAACCGGTTAAACCTCGAGGAATCTGCTCCAGCTCCCCCAGAGGGGACTCCTAATAGGGATATGTATGTGAAGCATGGTCTTTCTTCCATAATGTACAGCACAGTATGGAGGAAATACACCAGAAAGGATCCTGAGTTACGATGGCCTTTGTATGGGTCGTTTGATATGCGTAAGATTGAGTATGTGGAACAGTGTATGTGTAAACGGCGTGCTCGTCAAGACATGTTTGAATGTGTGCGGTTATGGGTGAAAGAAGTGCGTGAGCGAGAGAAACGTGAGAAAGCGCTGTTTCATAAAGAGCAACGGAAGAATGATCATGTGCGAGCACAGGAAGCGAAGCGTCGGGAGGAAAGAGAACAGGCGGAGAGACAAGAGAAGGAGCGTAGGTTACAAGTGTCGGGTCAATATGCTGTTCGGCAGCCTCTTTATCCTGTCCTTACTAATCTTGATGATGATTTTTTCCTATTAGATCGTTCCCCGCCACCTTATGTAGGTGCGTCTGCTCCGACAGTTCAGGATTCTGGATCGGGTAAAGATAAGAAAGACACGCGATCCATGTTATCTCTTGAGCGCTCGGGTGAGCTTCGGAAACTTTCTTATCGTGCAGTTTCAAATAAGCTGTCGTTTTCAGAGCTGTTACCGGATCTGGAAGGATGGCAGGATAGGGAGAAAGTGTATTTTGCTGCCATTTTCTCTGATGAAGTGGTTGCTGCCTTTCGAAAATATTCTGATGTTTTTGAGCCGCAGGAGATAGTGTCGGATTCTAGAGCACTGCGTAATGGTACTTTCTCTCCCTCCCAGGTGCCTGATGCGGTCCGACGTCTGTTTGCGCTACGGGATGAAATGCTTCGACTGCGGGAAAAAGCGCGCCGGAACAAGGAAGAGGAGAGCTTGACCTTGCAGGCGGACGACCAGCAGCCGTCTTCCCCCCAGTCAGATAAGAGCGACCTAGTGCATGCTAAACCAATGCGAGAGGCGGCACCTTTGTATGTTCCTCCTAAAGGAGCGGGGACTAGTTCGGATATTACCTCCGCCGATGCTAAGGGATATTTTGTGTACAATTGGGTTTATACTCCTTGGCATAGGGCTGATGTCATGGCATTAAAAAATGCATTGCCTGATCCCCGCAAGAATCCAGCGGCCTTCTACGAAGAAGTTGAGGGGGCCCTGAATTCTTGTACTATGACCTTAGCAGATATAGATCTGTTTTTTGGGCTTATTTTACCACCAGATATGTGGCGATCTGTGCGGAAGGTGGACGATGTTGCCGCTTTTAAGGTTCGGTGGTCTGAGCTTGAGGATGAGGATAGGGAGAGGAAGCCCGCGCAGAAACCACCTCAGATTATCTTAGATCTCCCCGCTGCTATTCTGACTAAGTTGAAGACAATCATCCCCCCTAAAAAGATTGACTGGAATATGTTAACCTCGTGTAAGCAGAAAGTCGATGAATCAGTTGCAGATTTCTTTACGCGCTTTGAGGAGACGTTTCATGATTTTAGTGGTCAGTCACTTACGGATGATACGGGTCGACACCTCTTTGCTGATAAATATGTGGCGAATTTACTACCGGCGATCGCAGCCCGCCTAAAAGCGAGTGAAAGTTCTTGGTCCACCGCGACCCCGACAGCCCTCCTGACTATAGCTCAGTATTATGAGCGTCAGGAGCAAGAAGCGAAGGGACAGGAGGAGAAGAAATCGAAAGATTTAAAAACGAAGGTGATGTTAGCGCAAGTATATGGTCCGCCCCGTCGAGGTGTCAATAGAGGTAGGGGAGGATTTTATGGTCCTCCCTCGGGCCGATCTGATTTGAATAGGAATCAATGTGCGTATTGTAAGCAATCGGGACACTGGGCCAGGGATTGCCCGGCGTTGCATGCTTCGCGTCAGGGACATAATCAGGGTGGCCCGAGAGGTAGAGGGGGTTTCTCGAATTTTAGAGGGACTTCTAACGATCACACTCGTTTTGATCCCGCCGGGCAGCAACGAGACAGACCTAATGTCTTTGATCGGCACAACCAGTATCAAGTGTCAGGGATTGACCGCTCTGGGTACCATGATTCTCAGCATGCATAGGAATGCTTTGGATGGGGGTTAGAATCAGTTGAGGTGCCGGTTGATCAGAAGGGTCCTTATGTATCAGCTGAGGTTTTGGGTTCTACTGATCAGTTCCTAGTAGATACAGGAGCGACTCGTAGTGCGCTGTCTAAACAATTGGTTCCGAGGGCTCCCCCATCTGGCTTAATGGTTACATCGGTAGGGTTTGATGGTACACTCTCCCGAAGCCCTCTTTCGCGGCCCCTCACATTTCAGGTTGATTCTTTTTCTGCACCCTGTCCGTTTTTGCTTGCCCCGAACACGCCGGACAACATTATGGGTCTTGATATGCTAAAGCACTTCAGAGCTACGATCCGCTGCTCCCCCGCTGGTGTGCGTGTGATATTAAATGATAATCACCCTCGGTCTGAACGGATGTGTGTGGTTGTAGAGGATGCTGTGTTAGCGACCCTCCCTCGTACTTTGTGGGCCACTTCGGATACTGATGTAGGACAGATGGTGATTCCGCCTGTTCACATTAGTGTCCAGGAGGGGGCGGTGTTACCACGCCTCCCACAGTATCGTATTTCCCAGGAGGGGGAGGAAGCTCTTACACAGATTGTGCAGGATTTGATTAAGGTGGGAGTAGTGGAGGAAGTTCCCTACAACGTCTGTAATAGCCCGATTCTACCCATTTTGAAAAAGGATACGGATGCCAAGGTTTATCGGTTTATAATTGATTTGAGAGAAGTAAACAAGATCGTGATACCTCAGTATCCAGTGGTTTCTGATATCACGACGTTGCTTACTTTGGTCCCGCCTACGGCGACTACGTTTTCAGTCATTGATTTGAAAAATGCTTTCTTTTCGATTCCTATTCATCCCGATAGCCGATACCTTTTTGGTTTCACTCTGAATAATAGGTCTTATCGATTTTGTAGAGTCCCTCAGGGTTACACAGAAAGCCCTAGCATTTACAGTCAAGCTTTGAAAAGACAATTGGACTCCTTTGTTCTGCCCGAGGGTGTCGCCCTCATTCAATATGTCGATGACATCTTGTTGGCGGCTGACACTCCGGAGTTGTGTGAGAAGAGTACGTTGTCCTTGCTTTCCTTTTTGGCATCCCACAATCACAAAGTATCTCGGAAGAAATTGCAGTTCTGTAGACCAAAGGTGACTTATCTGGGTCACCTTTTGTCTAAGGAGGGGCGTGCACTCACACCAGATCGTATTCAAGTAATTTTGGACACGCCAGTGCCTTCCACGCAGAAGGACGTGCGTGCATTTTTGGGTCTTGTTTCTTTTTATAGGCAATGGATATTAGGGTTCTCACACATAGCCAAGCCATTATTAGCCCTTTTGACAAAAGACACACCTATTCCGCTTCCTTGGTCAAATGAGTGTGACGCTGCTTTTCAGCAATTACGACAGGCCCTTTGTTCAGCACCAGTGTTAGGGACCCCTGATTATACCAAACCTTTTTCGCTGTATGTGCATGAGAAAGATGGATGTGCATTATCAGTTTTAGTGCAGATGCACGGCGACAAGCAGCGCCCTTGGGCATATTTTTCGGCTGTACTTGATCCTGTTGCCCGAGCATTGCCTGGTTGTTTTCGCTCGGTTGCGGCGACAGCTGTGTCAATACGCCAAAGCGAGGGAATTGTGTTATCTCATAAGCTGTTGGTATTAGTCCCCCATGCTGTTGATGCCCTGCTTAATCAGACAAAGACGCAGCATTTGACCAGTGCCCGTTTAACAGGATATGAGCTGACGCTTTTGGCTCCTCATATTACGTTAAGGAGGTGCGTAACGTTAAATCCGGCCACATTGTTGCCATACCCCGAGACTCAGTCTGAAGCACGGAAAGCACATGATTGTATTCTTGTGACTGAGGAACAAACAAAGGGTCGTATTGATCTCCAGGATACGCCCTTTCCAGATGTGGATGGAGAACTGTGGGTGGACGGATCATGCCTGAAGCTACCAGACGGTACGACTTCAGCAGCGTATGCAATTACCACACTGCAAACAATAGTGGAGACAGCACGCATACCACAGAAATCAGCTCAAGCAGCGGAACTGATAGCATTAACACGAGCATGTGAGCTCAGTACAGGATTGTGTGTGAATGTTTATACAGACAGCCGCTATGCTTTCGGAGTAGCGCACGATTTCGGCCTACTCTGGAAGGAGAGAGGGCTTCTAACGTCGCATGGAGTACAAATAATGCATGGAGAGTTAGTTCACAACCTTTTGACTGCATTGACATATCCGAGGAAAATTGCTATCATTAAATGTAGTGCCCATAAGAAAGTAGTTGATAAAGTTGGAGAAGGGAATGCGATGCAGCCCGGTGCTACTGCCATGTATGTAGTGAAGTCGCAGGTAGAAAGATGGCACGATGCGAAGGAAGAAGTGCGAGAAATACAGAGGACCGCTTCTGATAAAGAGCGGGAGCAATGGTCCAGTGAGGGAGAATTGGATGATGAGGGTTGCTGGAGAAATAAGCAGATGGATAGATGGAAGTTACCCACGGCTTTTGTACAACCTATGGTTCAGATGGCACATGGGCTAGCACATGTTGGAGCTTCCGCAATTGTAAAGTTGCTTACCCAAGTCTGGGAGCATCCAGAGATTGCTAGCACGGCAAAGAGGGTGGTGCAGACTTGTATGATTTGCCTGAGGTACAACCCGGGAAAGGGTACTCGAACTCCAGCAGGAGGATTTGTGACACCTACTGCACCCTTTGAGGTTTTGCAGATGGATTACATCCAGCTTGAGCGCTGTAACAATTTGAAGTATGTTCTAGTAGTGGTTTGTGCCTTTAGCAAATGGGTTGAGGCATACCCTACGAAAGACAATACTGCAATGACTACCGCCAAGATGCTATTGAAGGAGTTCTTCCCTCGGTATGGCGTTTGTAGACTTCTGTGGAGTGATAACGGACCCCACTTTATAGCGGATGTTATAAAGTATGTTCTGAAGGGTCTGGGCATCACCCAGAAGTTCCACGCAGTGTTTCACCCTCAGTCTGCAGGACTAGTCGAGAAGTATAATGGTACACTGAAGCTCAAGATCGCTAAAATCCAAGCTTCGACATCTTTGACTTGGCCAGATGCTTTACCACTGGCATTATTGTCAATTAGATCGATACCGCACTCTCGAACCGGTCTTACACCGTACGAGATTATTTTCGGACGCCCAATGAATATTTGGGGTCCACCAAGACCTAAGGCTGTGTATGATGTACCTTGTGTAATGATGAATGATTATCTGGCACAGTTAACGGATAACTTGGTTTCTATTCATCAACAGGTCCGGGAGGCGCTCCCTGATCGGTCCACCGGCGAAGGACATAGTCTCCGGCCTGGAGACTATGTTATGGTGAAGATTTTTGAAAGGACGAACAGCTTGGAGCCGAGATGGGTTGGTCCTGAGCAGGTCCTACTTGCAACGAGGACGGCTGTGCGGGTTTCCAACAGAAAGAATTGGATCCATTCCCTGCACTGTCGCAAAGTACCGCCCGGATTGGTGGAGCCTGCTGTATTGACTGATCAACGAGAAATTCTGACTGCAGAGAAAGGCCGTGCTGTGGAACCGAACGACACTGAGGAGCTCTTCCCGGACCACGCGACTCCTGGAGGAAAGCGATATCATCTGAGGCCAAGGAAGTGAATTCTTCAGTATCAGGACATGTTGTCAGAACGGCCCTTGGGTTAGTGAAACGGAGAGCCAATGAGGCAAGGGGGGGGGAATCAGCCCTGCATTAGTGTAGCGACACCCGTCTTGGCCCGCTGGTGAAGAAATCGACCGCTGCCCAAGGGGAAGAGTTCTGACAAACCTTTTAGTTTCAGGAAGATATTGATTCTTTATTCTGACATGGAGAAAAAGTAAATCCTTTGTGCAACAGGTTTTATGCTCACAGTAGCTATTGTTGGGATAACCACATGGTTTGTGGAGGATGTGACTCCTGCTCGAAAGTTACTTGTGTTGACTACTCCAGTGCCTGAGGAGCACTACTTTTATACCCTTCCGTATCAAGAATTGAAGCATCGTCAGTCTTATTTGAATAACACTTTCATCCAGATGTTGCATCATACCCACGTTGCCACAAATGCTACGAACTGTTGGATATGCGGTATGATGCCAGCTCATCAGAAGAAAGGAGGAACGCCATTCATACCTCTTCCTTTCTCTCATAATGGCTCTTGTAGAGCATGGTACACTTTGCTTTTTGCCACCCGGAAACCTACAGTGGGACGATTGCTCTTCAGACTTAATAGGGAATGTCATCAGGATAAAGATGGATACCCGCAAGCGAATGGGACAATTTGGGAATGGGAAGAGTATCGACCAGACAATGAATCGATTCCTTATATTTTCACGAACACCAGAGACACTGTGGGGAAAGACCGATTTGTGATTCAAGTGGCACAAGCTCAAGCGGACCTGTGTGTCCAGAGTGTGGGTTATATTCCTGTTGGTGTTAGTGATTGCATCACTATTCTAAATATCGACGGATTGAATAACAGTACCTTCTTAGCATCCCATAATACATATTTCGTATGTGGAAATAAAGGTTATTACCGTTTGCCAGCCAGTTGGTCCGGAGTATGTTATGTAGCATTCCTATTGCCCCCTGTATTCTTAGCACCTGCATCTTATCATAAGGATTTGAAGTTGTTAAATAATGTGACTGTAAATACGTATAAACGTACTCTATCAATTGATGACGTGGATCAGACTGACACTAGTCTGCAGCAGTATATTGATTTTAATTTAGGATTGTTTTTCTTCGTTGGAGCTGCCCTAAATAGTAGGAAAGTTCGAAGGTTAACAAGAGTGGTAGAGGCTGTGACAAACCAAACCGCTGCTGCTCTTGGGAATCTTACGGAAGAATTACAGATTACTAGAATTGTTGCATTGCAGAATCGCATGGTGTTAGATGTTATGTTAGCTGACCGAGGTGGAGCTTGTAAAATTATCGGAAGTAGTTGTTGTGTGTTTATCCCTGACCACACGCCGTCAGTTTATAATGCTATCAACAGGTTGCACAAAATTGCAGCTGAAATCCATACAGAAAACGGCACTTGGACCTTTTCTGGGTGGTTTTGGGCATTGATCACTGCTTGGGGGTGGAAGGTCTTAACTGGCCTCTGTATTATTGTAGCAGTTCTGTTTTCTTGTTGCATTTGTGTCCAATGTGGTCCTTTGCTCTGTTCCTTATGTGTATCATTCTGTATTCCTGATAAGAAAGCTATTGCCGATGTCACTTATCAGAAACATTTAGCTAAAGAAGTAGAAGAAATGATGACAATTGACATATACGATGATTATCCTAACAAACCGGATGTCTTCAGTAAATGCTGAAAGGGTCGTCTGTTGTAAATTGAAACGTCGATGTGATTAAGCATTCACTAAAGACATGAATTCCCCTTTAGGACCATAGTCTCTTTCGTTATGTTGACTAAAGTCTGGACTCCATTTTGTATTGTCATGTCTCCACGTGCTCAACACGAGAAGAGTCCTATCTTCGTGTTAGTTGCTCTTGCAATCTGCCTAGTAACGGTCTATAAATAGCTCCTTTGTCCGTCTGGCGCATGCCCAGACTTGACCACATCTGTTATCAGTTAGTCCTTGCTTGACCATGTTTTCGCGGGCTCAAGGAGTGTGTCAGCTCCGCCCATATATTGATTCTGTATCGAAAATGACAATAAAAGGTAATATTCTTTGCCTCATGTTGTATCCACCCACTTATGAGCCCCTCTGTTGTGTATAAAAGGGGACCGTGTACGCAAGTTCTGTGTGCTACTCTATGCAATACTGAAGGGTGTTGTATGGATTGTAGGACCACCCTTAAGGGTTAATAAACTTTGTCTTTGTACTTTGCAGTTTCCGTGCCAACTTCCTTGTAGATTCCATTTGCAGGAGAGCGAACCCTTGTGTCCTGCGGGCCTAGCTGGGGCCTGTATTCATCAGTGAGGGTGTTGGCGCAGTTGTTGATCCACTGTTTGAGGTTGCGAGCGGCAGTGTTGGGGTCGGTCGGGTCTGCGGGTGGGCTCCGGGCGAGGGTGGTGGAAAGCTGTTCCTCGGTGACTTTGCTCCAGCAGCAGCGCGGCATCTGTTGGGTGCAGTGGTGCGTGGTGGGTTTCCAGAAGGTGAAGTGGATGCAGCAGTGATCGGTCCAGTGGAGCTCGTTGGTGTGGTTGAAGGAGACATGGAGCTTGTGGAGAAGATGGGGTCAAACGTGTGGCTGGCGGAGTGGGTGGGTGTAATGAAGAGTTGTCTGAGTCCGAGGTTGGCGAGGTTGGCGATCAGGGTGGAGGAGTTGGTGTCGTTGTTGTTCTTGAGCTGGAAGTTCAGGTCTCCGAGGAGGATATAGTCCGTGGGGGTGAGGGTGTGTGTGCTGACGAGGTCGGTGATGGAGTCGCTGAACTGTGCTCATGGTCCGAAAGGTCTGTAGATGAGGGTTCCTCTGAGAGTGGTTTTGGGATCGGTGTGCAGGTGTTCGGCGGTGCTGAGGGTGTCGTCGGTGTTGGTTGAGACTTTGAGAGAGTTCCTGTGGATGATGGCAATTCCTCCTCCTCCTCCATTGGTACGGTCCCTGCGGGTGATCTTATAGCCTTCCGGGATGGCTATGGCGATTTCGGGTGGCGAGGCGGGGGTCAGCCAGGTGTCCGTCAGGAAGGCAAAGTCTGGGGTGTTGGAGTCCAGTAGGTCCCAGAGTTCCACAGCGTGTTTGCGTGCGGAGCGGGTGTTGAGAAGGATGCATCTGAGGTGGTTGGGTTCTTTGGTAGGTGGGTTGGCGGGCCGGATGCTGGTGAAGCTGCAGTTCCGGCAGGAGAAGGGTCCTTGGGGGCGCTTTGGGGCGGCCAGGCAGCAGGTGCGTGATCGTCCGAAGTTGAGTGCGTGGAGGGTGCTGGAGTCGTAGCAGAGGCGGGCGTCGTGGCGTTTGCTGGGGCCAGGGGTCCTGGCGCTGGTCACAGTCCGGGCGCGGTCCAGGCGCGGACGGGCACAGACGGGCTTACCTTAGGTGCGCCAGCAACACGCCAGCGGCCGGCATATATGGGGAGGGAGGAGCAGCTGGGAGACGGGAGGCAGGGGCAACAAATGGGCAGTCAGGGGGGCGGGGCCGCAGAGGATGCAGCGGCGGAAGTGGTGGGGGAACGACGAAAGGAACAGAAAGCAAAAACGGCACAGAGTCACAGGGGCAACGTAAGGAACAGAAAGCAAAAAGGGCAGAGAGTCACAGTGGCAACGACAGGAACAGAGAGCAAGACGGGCACAGAGTCACAGGGGCAACATAAGGAACAGAAAGCAAAAAGGGCACAGAGTCACAGGGGCAACGTAAGGAACAGAAAGCAAAAAGGGCACAGAGTCACAGGGGCAACGAAAGGAACAAAAGGCAAGACGGGCACAGAGTCACAGGGGCAATGAAAGGAACAGGAGGCAAAACGGGCAGAGACATTCGGGGACAGCAAGGGGAACAGACCAAGTACAGGCAGCGGGGGAAAACAGCCAACAGCAGTCACAGACACTGAGTAACAATAAAGGCAATACAATGAACAGAAGGAGATACTGATCTACGACTTACCACTGGCCACCAGGGATGAGGCGCAGGTGGTGGCCTGCGGGTGGTGGATGGCCTCGAACTTCCTCAGCAGCGGCAGCTGAGGCAGGGACACACAGGCGGTGCTGTGGGGGAGCGACCTACCTGGTAGGGTCAAGGGTCGCTTGAGGTATATCAACTTCTATTTCAGGTGCTTAAGGAGGACATGCTGGGTGTCATGCAAGAGGCACAGGCCGGGAATTTGCCACCATCATGGGATGATGCCAATATAGTGGTTTTTAAAAAGAAAGACAAACCATCAGGTCTGCCAGGGTCCTATAGGCCAATTTCATTGCTGAATGCGGATGGTAAAATATTTGCCAAATTACTAGCAACTAGGTTGGCGAGGGTGATTACGCCTCTTGTTTCTATACACCAGCATGGGTTTATACCTGGCAGGAGCACGGTTAATCATATAAATAGAGTAGTGACTTTGATAGATAATGTAATGTACATCAAGCTAGGTTGAGATTGATATTCCTTGACGCTGCGAAAGCGTTCGATCGTGTTTCCTGGTCTTTTTTATGGGCTGTTTTACATAAAATGCGGATTGGTCCAGGTTATATCCGAGCTATTCAAACTATGTACTCAACACCCAAAGCTAGGATATGTGTAATGGGTAAAGAATCGGAGCCGATGGTTATAACTATGGAAACAAGGCAGGGTTGTCCAGGCTCCCCGTTGTTATTTGCATTATATATTAATCCGTTCTTGGTTTTGCTTGAAAACAGTAATAGGATCAGCTCCATGATCTGTGGGCAATACCAAGTTCGAGTTTTAGCTTATGCAGATGATATTGCGGTGACAACAGCGGATTCCTCGCAAGCAGTTGAAGAGATAGAAAGTCTTGCTCAGATATTTGGTGAGGTGTCAGGATATAAATTAAATACCACAAAAACTGAGATTGTGTGTACAAAGGAGACGTGCCCTGGGGATTCTTGGGTGATCATGGAAGCGGCATACCTGGGTATAAAAATCAGGATGGATTTGCAGGAGTTAATAGAGGTTAATTGGGGAAGTATAGTTGCAGGAGCTCAACAGTGGTTGGATCGATTGGAGTGTTTGCATCTTTCGTTAGTGGGAAGGTGCAATGTCCTTAAGATGTGTATTCTGCCTAAGGTCATGTATTACTTTGGGGTAGTACCATTAGAGTTGACCCGAATACAACTGCAAAAAATACAAACTATTGGTGATAGGTTTTGTGGGGAAAAAAAAAGCTAGGAGGGCTTTTAAGTCTATGATGCTACCAAGGGATCGAGGGGACTGGGCTGTACCCAACTTTGCTTTTAATTATTATGTTTGTCTCTTGCAAAATATGAGGGTGTTGTTAACAGGTGAGGAAGTGCAAACATTGGCAGAAACAACATCAATATATCAGTTATTGTTGGGGTCAGAAGCGAGAAATTGTTTATTTAAATTTTTGGAGCCTAGCTATTTTAAAAGAACACGATTTGAAGTAGTAACCGCGGCATACAAAGTCTGCAGGCTGGTTAGGAAGATGGTCGGGATATCAGGGATATGTTACTAAACTCCTACAAACACTACTTCAAGGCTAATGGCTATATTTTGGGATTTAAGAATGGAGAAATGGAGGGCAAATGGGAATAAGCAACTAGGTGATTTTGTTGTGGAGGAAGTATTTGTTTAATTTAAAACGTTATTGGAAAAATTTGGGTTGCAAAAAAATGATTTTATAAAACATTTACAAATTTGAGATTCTTTTTTGAAACAGCAAAAACAAAGGGGGATGAAAACTTGCCCATTCATTGAGGCAGTCAGGCGAGGAGTCAAAATAAGGGCATTGTATGGTATATTTATGGATCTCCAACAGGATGATATGGAGACGTGGGATAGGAATTGGTGTTCCCGGTTACAACAGGATGGCTGTTACATGCAGGAATAAATTGATGTTGCTTAGAAAATTTTGGTGTTGGCTAATTTGAAAGCCCAACATTTTAAGACATTATTTAATCTGTATCATACACCTTTGAAGATAATGAAATGGGGGGGGGGGGTCGAATGATGGGAGATGCTTTAGGTGTGCAAAGGAAAGGGCGGATATCACCCATATTTTTTCATGGGTGTGTGTATTTAAATCAATGAAAGGGGCTCATTGATGGGTTTCTCTCAGAAATTACTGGTGTTAATGTGCAGATAACGATGGATATAATGTTGACAGGAATTGGAGGTCCCATTAAACCTGGCGAAGTGTGTTATCCATTCAGATATTTGATATTTATAGCAGTGGCGTTAGCTAGGTTATGTTTAGCGGCATTTTGGCTGCAGAAGGAAGCCCCCTCTTTTGAAATGTGGCGGACCAAATTCTATAATATCTTTAATTTGAAGTCTAGTTTATACTCCCTGAAATCACTGAAAAAACAAAAGTTGGGTATTCAGATATGGGGGCCCTTGATGGAGCACATGAAATGACACAGTCACATAATGGATATCAGCATGTATTGGTTTGTTTGATTGTTTTATTATTGTTTATATATGATATGGCTCTCTGAGGGCTTATATATACATGTAATTGATCTTGATTGTTATTTGTTATGGATTGATTAAAAATTAAAAAGAAAAGAAAAAAGAAAAGAGGATGTTGTGGGGATTAGTGTAATTTATTATCGTTATAGTTGGTTATGGTTTGTCACTTTCTGCTGGGTCTGCAGCATTGTGCTTGTTGTGTGTGTTTAAGTGTTGTGAATAATGAGTAGTAAGAAAAGAGACTTCATCTTGTACTAAAGTGCCAAGTGCTGTACTAGAAACAGATGCATTAATTCTAAATGTTGAACAAATACACATTTCAAGTCACCCCTCATAATACAGAATATTTGCCATTCTTCTGCTGAAGTGTGTTATACTTTCAGAGGAAATACCTGTTATATGTTATATATCATATACAGTACCTGTTGTGTGCTGAAGTGCATACATGCCAAGATTTGAGAATACCAATAAGTAGAAAAAGTTTCATATCAGACCATTTACTTGCATTGTAGAGTAGTGATGAGCGAGACTGCAAATTTCCCAGAGTCATCTTGGTTCGTCATAAAAGTTCTTTTTTTATTCATAAGTTTATTTCAGAGCACGGTCCACAAACCAGACATGTAATTCTTTCAGAATACAAAGTAGAGAAATAGCTTTCTCCTGAAGGTAAGAATTACCAGTACTGGATCGTCATGTGTTTCTTAGATGGCCCATTGTCGTTTTCCCTACGTTAGCCTAATCATGCATGTTGTCGGCCGCTTTGGTTTTGCATACGTTTATAAATATCACGCTTACCTTTGTGCCGCATTATATTTCACACTTGTTTTAGATTTTCTTTTTTTCCTGGGATTTAGTCTGAACGGCCTAGGCAAGGTCAAACAACATTGTCCCTTTTTATTCTCTCTGGTCAGAGACTAGAACTTAGACATAAAAAAGAAATGCAGCTGCTGTTTTTGAATACACACCTCTTGTCATATAACTGAGGAAGGGCTTCTGGAAATACTCACACAGAGCGAAAGTCCTGAGGCAAGAGTGCGGCATCAGCTGGGATGTAGAAAATCCACCTATGTTTGCTAAGGAAGAGTGTCCGCCACTAAACCCAGAGATCTATACTATATAACCAATTTGCTTTAGTAGTATGGGAGGGGTTAGGCAGATTTGACATGGCTTTTCATGGTATACGGTTTATTAACCATGATGTTGACATTTTTGACATGTATTTGTTTTCTAATTGTGGCGCAATTATTGCATCTTAGATCACAATAGTTAAAATAAACACTGTAAACTTCCTTCATGTCTCTTTCTTATCATATTGTAGACAAGTACAAGTGAAAGGGTATGTCCTGTTACCTCGATCCCTGAGAGAGTCGAGATTGTTATGTTCTGGGGTGCCAAATCGCTTGTCTCTCTGGAAAGGTTAGGAGGGCAAGTGAGGCACTGTAGCTAGTCGACATGGGCTCATAGATACTGTTGTGGTATGATGACTCAGTCCCCTACATACTGATGTTCTATGGTCCCAAGCATAGTTCTGATCCTGACCAGAATTCCTGCAACAGGATTAGCTGTACACAGAATGCAGTTATTCCAGTGAAAACACTCAGGGGCTCGTGTTTGACCTGTATTTTAAGTGTATTTGTAGGCATTATCACTTATATGAAATGTGGTAGTAGAGATTAAACTAGGGAATTGTGCTGGAAAATAAAAGGTTTTTATTGTATGCCCAAATAGTCCATAGGATCGGTTGTTTCTGGAAAGTCCAGAACACCTACAAAGAAGATTTTGAGTTAATTTAAAACATTTAAGGAGAATATGTTATAGCCTGTTATTGCCTAAGGTTCATCGGGGTATTCCAGTAACAACATAACTGAATTGCTGCCTACATAAATAATGTTGTATCCCTAAAGTTGAAAGAAAAATAAATTCTGTCTAGTCACAAGCAACCTCCAGAGGCCACATAGAGCTGATAATACTATTGTGTGTTACCACCTTGGGTCTGTACAGTTTGTTCACTGAAAAAATTGAGTGTTACATCCTCACACCCAATACAATGCTAGTAACATAAATCATTAAAGGATGTGTGAATGCATGTGAGAAGCAGATATTCTAAAGAACTTTGAGCAACTGTTCAGTGCATGAGCAACATGGGTAATACATATGTGCACCGACATATTGATATAACAGTACTGCCTGTGGCACTGATCTCGAAAAATCAAATTCCACCTATTCAGCAGGGTAGAAAAGAAATCCAGGTACAGCATATCACCAAGAAAGGCAAGGGCGTAACCATGTGGTTTTTACCCATTGTCAAGTAGTCAAAACAATTGGGAACAGTGAGAATTTGTGTGGATATCTAGCTCCCCAATAATTAGCATTTGTATTTATAAACAAGAAATTTTCTGCAAGAAATGCTATGTATAGAAACTAAATGAAGATAAAAATAGAAATAACATATAGGGTGAATAGTATAAAGAAGGTAGCTATTTTGGTACAAGACAGTGACAATTGCATTCATATGAAATCAAGCACATATTTATATTAATTTGAAGTACTCCCTTTTGTTTGAGGTGAGGTTGCATTGCATTCAAAGGAGTTTGGTAACTGTTATCGTGGTCTAGTTAGTACAAAGGAGTGAGTTTTGAGTGCACTCTCGAAGTTAAGGAGTGAAGAGATTGCACATAGTATAACAGGAAATTAGTTCCAGTGGACTGACCCTATAAGAAGAATCAATGCCATATTTGTAAAATGTTTTTATTGTTTTATATTGTAACCTTGGAACAATTAAATAACAATTTTACAGCATTAGCACAATGGGAAATTCAGGATATTACAGTTCCCACAACTGAGAGAGCGAGATTTACTAGAGATGTTGGTGACTTTAAATGAAAGAACTTGTGTGAGAAAAAGAAAAGACAAGGAACCAAACGGAAAGCAAGAAAAAAAGACTCTGGGCCTACTATTCTCGCAAAGGCATTCAATGACATTACATCTGGAAAACTAGTTTATGCAAAGCAAATGCAATTCAGAATACTCAAACAGATTGTGGGTCTGATTTACTTTCTTTAATGGATTTCCTAGGACATCCACAATACCTTCTAGAGAAGCCGGGGTTGGTGGGGGGATGGGAACCTCCCATGAGGACTGGCTCTCTTACGTGTGTGGGGGAGGGGAACCTCCCATGAGGACTGGCTCTCTTACGTGTGTTGTTACTCGGTATGATTTATTCACAGTCTATGAGCACTAGTTTCTTAAATGATTTTTCCCTATTGCACACACGACATGTTTTCCTGCATTGGCGCCTGCTTTTCCACTTTCTGCTGACTGTCTGCTCCTCATCGCTGTCCCGCCCCTGGGTGCCACGCTTTAGATGCATACTGATGAGCCAGGACTCACGCCTGCACCCGTGACCAACCTTTCACCATTCATCGATTTGCAACGGAGATCTTGACCAGACGCATTTGACTAACGCATGAAGCACACCGCACTAATGACTCCAACTTGAGAACTGCACTAGATGTCCCGAGACCTACAAGGGTACTCACCCCCATCAGTCTAAATCTGAACATTTCAACGAGCAAGGTCACTGTGGAAGATACCTACGCTCCCTGAAAATTCAATGTCACTTTGAGTCGCCTAGGATACTTTCTACAAGTCCATTTGGGCTGCTTTTAGGCTGTCACTACCCTGTCCCTGTCCTGATGAAGACCCGCACTGACTATATAGCAGTGCAGACCCTGGGTTGAAACGTCGACACTATCCACTGGACCAGTTGTAGGAGTCTGCGAAAAACTAATTGACTCAGTTCGCAGAACTACTAAAAACATTTGCCTTCTGACCTCCAGAGTCCTCTAACCCTTTTTAGCCACTCTGTACATATTACGCACTATATCACTGAGCACCACTTGTCACCTTGTCACAAACTGTATTTCACTGTGTGCTTTGACGGCCTTTCAAATGTTCTTGGGTATTTATATATGAATTACGTAATTTATAAAAAAAAAACTCTAAATACCCTACATGTTTTTGTATGTGTGTGTTGCTTATGACTTATCGTTTTCCATGAATAACCAATGATTTGTGCAATTGCTTTAGGAATTTTCTCACCCGACAGAACCATTGTTACTTTAGTATACTATTGCCCAGGTTCTGAAGGATACTGGGTTACCCCATTGTTACTAAGCTACGCGTTAGGTTTCAGCATGGCTCCCACTTTTATATTAACAACACGAGCGATGCGCTTTATGTTGCACCTGCTTTTCCACTCTCTGCTGACTGTGTGCTCCTCCTTGCTGTCACGCCTCCTGGCGCAGCGCTTTAGGTTTCAGCATGGTGCCCGCTTCCATATTAACAACAACAGGGGCACCACGCTCAATATTTTAGCAGACGCTCACTTTTATAATTGTTTTTTTGTAAATTAGTATCAATTTGCATTTTACAATACCGTGAAACTGCGCATGTAATCTTCAACAATGGCGTCTGCACCGCTTGCCCAACTCTATTTCAGCATCTTTATTTTTTTAAGCCCCGTTTTTTTCAGGCTGGCTTGCACAACTTCCTTGGTTCACTCCATCGCTGCAATTTTGTTTTTTTTTAAATTAGCATTTACAACGCCAGTAGATCTAACTTTCAGTAATGCAGGACCACTTGCATTGCAAATGCTTGTTTTTCTTTTTCAATCATGATGCAAAAGCCTCAAGCCACGGACAAATAGCAAGACTATATAACTGGTGGTTTAATTGTTGATTTGGGGGGGGGGGGTGTCATCTTTTGGGGTCTTTGACAAGAGAAATCACAATTTGTGATGCTGAACACTGTACCCCCTCTTTGCGTCATCTATTAGTTTGTAGGCTTCCAAGCCGTTCCATTTCACCAGTTCTTTCCTCCACCTACTTAATGCTGATGCATCCCTGCTCTTCCATTGCAATGCAATCTGGTCTAAAAACCTAATTTCTTCTCTGGGTTTCATAGGGTACACCAGTATGCCGAGTAGGCAGGTCTGAAAGGTATTCTGGGTACCCAGCTCAGCGATGTGGCCAGTTTTTGCTGCAGAACACCGAGCCAGTGAGGAAATAAATTGAGACATGTCCAAAACTTATGCTGAAGGTCAGTGTTTGTGGCATTTCATCTAAGCCAGTTATCTGAAGCGGTATGCAGTATTCTATGGATCCTTCTTGATGTTAAATAGGAACAGTGAAGTATATGGTATTTAATTAACTGAAGTGGGAGTTTCTAGAGACTGCCTTGGAGTAGCTTAACACCTACATCTATTCACTATCAACATTTCACCGCCCACACATCTGTTTTCCAACCAGCTTTGAGCACAGTTAAAGGCGAGTTCGTTTGCGCTATTAGATGATTATATAAATGGGCCACCAAACGAGTGTAAACTTCAATGATTAGGTCAGCTTTAACTACAGAATGTGTAGGTGGGATGATCTGGCCATCCACCCTTGTCTCCCTAATGCCATTGAGGAGTGCATTGTGTGCCAGAAATTAGCGAGGCATAGGACATTTTTGTATCAGCTCGTGGAAGGAGATAGCATGGCCGATATCTATTAAGTCACCTATACATTTCGCCCCTGCTTGGGTCCATACTGTTTCCTGTCTGCCAGTGTATTGAGTCTCAGCACACACTTTAGGGATCTTCCGCAAAGTGTGTTTACAACAGTATTTAGCTACAGTGACCACGCTTGGCAAAGCATCTGTCCTAATCAATGACATCTTGATGTAGTGTAGGCGGATTTGAGACCCAGTACGAGGTCTTAACTGGCTTAGGGTAGAATGTGGGTGTAACATAGCGGATGAGGGTTTGAGTCAGTAACTAGGGGAAGCAACAGTAATATAATTGCATACTAGGATAAATAATTTGTACAGAACCCTGTTTTTAGGTGATAGCCACAAACCCAGCTGGTGAAAAGGCAAGATAGCGTGAACGTCTTCTAAGGATTGTCCCCCACCATTTGAGCGGTAAGCGTTTTAAGCTAGGAGTAATGAATGCACCATTTGGTCCTCCTGCCACCTTTCTGCATTTGATGATTAGTGAACTGCATGGGTTCTTACTGGTAAGCTGGGGTCCTCGTTGCCAAAAATGAGTGCTGTACTCCAAAGGAGATGCATAGTCGTGGAATAATTGTCACTGTTTATTAAGCTCGTCCCTGCAAACCACCTTCACTGTCCACCCTGGCTCCAACCAACAAACCCGTTGAAAACGCAGCACGCCAAGATACTGTATTCCAAGAAAACGCAGCTGAGGAACCAACAGAAAACAGAAAAGCATATGGTGCCGCAAAACAGAAAGTTCACAGCCTAAGGCCTGAATCCCAACGGCTGCAGGGAAGCAGCACCAGCAATCCCATATACCCAGGAGTGCCGACACTGCAGAGTAAGCGAATACCGGGGTTCGGTACTACCGCACTTTTACCAGATTTACTATCTGGAATAGGAAATAACGACACGAGTAGGTGTTTTCGCACTGATTCCCACGTTTTTCTCTCACTCCTTCACTTTTTCTGCAAATACATGAGTCGTATGAAAAGCCCTAGGGAAGGGATCCTTCTCATAAATCTAATTTGCGGGTAACTCCTGCTGCGAGCCAAATCAGGGACTTGCGAGGCAGCTGTAACGGGGACCTGGTGTTGATTTCAACAATAAAATCAATTGTTATTGTAAATGGGGAGCACAGAGCACCCGAAGGAAGAGCGCATGAAGTGAGCACTTTCAGTCTCCCCACTCACTGCCCGCAAATTCTCTGAGAGCAGCCCCACCCCATCCCCCATGCCCACCATTGTGGTGAACTGCTTAAGGCAAACCAGAGGGCATTTTATGGTGAGCAGACATCTAGAGGGCACTTTATTGTTATTTAGATTCTTTCAACCACTCTCCCATTGAACGAGAAGCTGTCTAAACTATCACACCAAAGCTCTTTAACTCCCCACTATCTCACCAGCCTGGGTGATAACGCACATCCCATTATCACACCCTGTTTTTTGGATCTGTGCTTCACTTCTTGTTTGGTTTGGAAGAGATGTTATCTCCTGTGTACTTCTGTTCCCGGACTGTGAGACTGTTTGTTTTTGAGCTTTACTGGCCTAACTAATGCTGTGTTCAGATCCTTGACCCATCCTGGCACGACCGAAGGTTATTAACACACCAAGGCTCTGGCTCATCACTTTTGACATAGAGACTGCATTTGGCTTCAGAATGAGAAATCGGCACTGCCCAGCTGAGGGGTACCACATGCCCTGCCTTAGCGTTGAGGACTACTTTTCCTATGCCCAGGATACTCACTCTTCTGGGTCAGGTGTTTGCCTTTAGAGGCTGGTCACTCAATCATGAATGGAGCAAAATGGCAGGAGCAACTCAGGCAAACCGTGGATAGCTGTTAAAATATGCGAGTGCGTGCAATATTGTAGCACTGAATCACACACGTTGAACCACGCTGTGTTTGTGTGGAAACATTCATTACCTACTCATCATTTCCTAGTGCTTACATCATGAAGTAGGTCCACACCCTTAAGGCAGGCACCCCACAGCATACCTATAAAAAATAAGCATTGACAAAGCCAGTAGGTACCACTTATTGGCTTTGTTTATGTTTTTAGCCATATTGCACAACAGCGTTATAGAGTTTTTTTAAATTATGGGATGGGAGACGGCAGGCAACACAGAAGGTGAGGGGGCAGGAGGAAACAAGATGGGAAGGAGGGGTGGTAGGTGACATGGAGGGAGGAAGGCAGAAGTTGACGGAGGGAGACAGGGTGAGTTGGGGGCAACATGGACAATGGTGGGAGATGTCATGAAGAGCTTCTGAGAGAAAGCACACGGACAATGGAAGATGTGGGTAGCATACATTCCAACATTTCACAACTGGAAAGAGGGAGATTTTAAAAAATTTAAAAAATTGGGAGAATGAGAATGTATTTTCCCCATTGACATAAAAAGCAGAAGCAATTTAATTTCAGCTAAAAATAAGCCATTTTTGTCTTAAAAAATCGAGTCTCCAGACTGATTTGGGTTTGTTGGCATGTATGTGGTAGGCTGGGGCAAGCTGATGACAATGGAGGGCGGTGGGGCTGGGGGCAAGCAGATGGACAGGGGAGGGTCGGAAGGTGAAAGTAACAAGGAGGATAGCGAGTTCACCAGACAGCTCAAAAGACGTACACTTGTTATTGGGAATATGGTTAGAGCCGCCGGTGGAGATGGAGACCCATTCATTGGGGTAGTTGCTACTAGGGTCCAGTGGCAGAGGGGGAGGGATGTGGGGGTGCGAGCCATGAGGGTGGGATATTTGGTTGGTGTGAGTGAGAAAACAAGTTTAAGCGGAAGTAGTGCGACCACAGGGGAGTTGGGGGAGGGAGGGGGGAGTTCAGGGTGGGGAAACTAATTGTTTTCAAACATGCATCTGTTATATATTTTGATTTTTCATATACAAATGTCATTTGCTTACCTGTATATGTATGATTGATGTGGCAGACGTCTCTGGAGTACAGAGCCCTGCGTTGTGATAGTCAAATTGACGAAATAAAATCTGTTTTAAAAAAAACAAAAAGACGAACACTTGTATAGTGCTTAAAGATAAAGAAAAAAGTAGCAGCTAAAAACATGAGCAGTGGAAGCGGACAAGTAATGCGTCCTACAGCAGCTGACCACTAACAACTAAGGAAATGAGCGTGACAATGAAGCCAATCAATTGTTTGCAATTGCATCCAACAAGAGCAGTATTGGCTGTACCCGGCTGCACAGGCGTTATTTCAGTAGTATAAATACAAACGTAATCAGACTTCTAATGGTTCTACTGCTCAGAAACCATAAATTAAAATGAACAAATATACGTACAAAGGAAGTGCTTAGAAAGTCCCAAAAACTATTTTAATCTAAATTAAAATTAACTCAATACAATGTCAGTCGAAATTCTTATTCTAATCGTGCAACTTCTTCTTTCCGGTCCAGACAATGCGCAAACATTGCTTTGGAAACCAAGTTAGTACTATTCCAAATTTGACGTTTGGCTATAAGGATTCATGTAGATGGAATTTGGTGCCATTTTGCTTCATGTAGCAGGTCCCACTGGGGATACATTCACTCTACGCCTGCATTTATATGGGATATCTCTATACAGAAAACCTTCACTAAAAGAGAGAAGAACAATCATTTTTCTAATCCCTGATGACGAAACGCATTGGCTGGTCTGCTGTTAGATTTTGTAAAGAATAAAGAATGAGTTTGCTTTGAAATATCATGCGTTGTTTCCTGCATTATATTGAAATCTATGAGAAGAATCTCGGTGTTTGAATGATCACTACATCAAGCCAAATTTGGAATGATACTTGGCTTCCCAAGCAATGTTTGTGAATTGGCTGGACCTGGAAGAAGAAGTTGCATGATTAGAATAAGAATTTGGACTGACATTGTATTGAGTTAATTTACATTTTGATTAAAATGTTCTTGTGGATTTCCTAAGCACTCCCTTTTTACGTATATTTGTATATAATGGTTAGCAATGTGCGGTCTCTGAGCCCACTGTTCGAAAACAAAAGGTCTTGAAACAACAGCACATTAGCTGTCTAGGCAGGACCTAAAATAAGTAACGTTCCCCCTCCAGGTGTGACTGAAATGCTTTTGTCTTCTCTTAGGTAATCACATGTGCGTTCTGTTTCTGGATGAGAGCGCCTGCTTATGGTTGAGGCCATGTTTGGTCTGCTTTATTCTTCCTGATAGCAGTTTGCTTCTGCTGTTGATTTAATTAGATTTTACTGACTTCCTGAGCCCCTGCCCAGCTTGTAGGTTTGGTTTCGCTGGCAATGTGTGCACCTGGGTCTTGGCTTGATTGGGGCTGTGTGGTACTGGTTCCACTATTTGGCTTCCGCCTTTCTACTAAAGACCATTTTGTGGACCGCGTGTGAATGCCTCCCTTTTTTCTTCCTTGAAACATGGGATTCCCTTTATGTCCCCGGCTGGGCTTAGTACTTGAGAGATTTTTCCATTTCCTTGCTTTGTTGCATTTGTTAGGTTAGTATGACCCCCCTCCCCCCAAGCCAGCATCGTCAGAAACCACAGACCAAACATCATGTCCTTCGCAGACGCGACTCAGCTCATCCTCTTTCTCTCTCAGAAAACCTGTTCGCCACCATGATCAACGTCCACAGGTGCATGATAGGCGTGCCAACTGGATGAAGGGTAAATGCTTAAAACTTAACAAAGACGAGACAGAAGTTTTAATCCTCGGGAACAACACTTCCGCATGGAACGACTCTTGCTCGCCTTCAAAACAGGGACCCTCTCCAAAAGACCACGCCCGCAATCTTGGAATCATTCTCAACAGCAAATTCACCATGAGATCCCAGATCAAAGCAGTCATCTTTGCTTGCTTCTTCACTCTCTGCATGCTCCTGTTGAAACCAGACAAACTGTCACTCAAGCCCTCCGGCTGGACTACGGTAATGCTCTCTAAGTAGGAATCACCTCTTACCTCCTGAAAAGACTACAAACAATACAGAATGCAGCAGTCATCTTCGTCCTCCCCAAGCAGACCCACATCACACCTCACCTCAAGAAGCACCACTGGCTCCTCATCCAGAAGAGATGTCAATTCAATATGTTGACCCACGCCTACAAGGCCCTTCACAACCAGGGACCAGCTTATCACAACCACCGCCTGAACTTCCACCAATCCTCCAAATACCTGCACTCCGCCTTCCTCTTCCTCGCTCACACACACCCATATCTGCCGTAGCAACTGTGGAGGATGCTCCTTCTCCTACCTCACCACAAAATCCTGGAACAAACTACCTCCTCACCTATCGACAGCATCCTCGCTGCTTAAATTCAAGCAGGGTCTCAAGACCTGTCTGTTCAACTGATACTCCATTGCAGCAGGGTCCTCAGTCCCTGGATACCCTCACGGGAAACAAGTTGCGTTCTATACATACTGTTTGATTGACTGATTGATTGATTTATGCCACACTATGCTTTCTGCTGGACTTGGGGCTACTCTTGATTTTGCTTGTAGACAATGCTGAGGACCTCTTTTGATGGATGTGGACGCCCTCCAGTACTGTGGCTGGATAAGGGCTCTCATCAGGTGCTCCATATAGGCCTTGAGTTTAGGGTATGCACATTCTCTGTGTGGGGTCCTTTGGCCTCTTTGCTGGAGAGCCCAAGTGCCCCCTTTTTTCAGAGGTGCAGGTTAAGCTTCTCCCTCCCTTTGTTGCTTGGATTGGGGCTTTTGTGATATTTGCTTGGACTCCCAGTCTCATGGCTTCTTGTTTAGACTGTGTGTGTGAATTCCCACCTGTTGGGGTTGCTCAATACTGTGTAGTACTGCTTCCAAAGTCTGCCTTGTCCTTCCCTTCCACCCAGCTGACCTTAGGGCTAAAGCATCACTGCTCCATGAGTTCTACTGGGAACCCCTCTGCTAGAGGACAGGTGAGTACTCCTTTTTTCCTGGGGCACAGTCTGGTCATTGATTTCCTTCTGTGCTCCCTGTTGGGCTTGGCACTCTTGGAATATATGCCCTGTCTCCCTATCTCATGTTCTCTTCTATACCCCTTGTTCCCTGCTGGGCTGCCGGAGAGGGGTGCATAACACGGATTCCCATTTTTGGCCTGTTTAGGTCTCGCGCCTAGTGTTGCAGTGCGTAGCACTTCTCGCGCAGCTAGAGACCTCATGTAGGGGGTTTGAAAACGGACTAGGTCTAGCGCCTAGCGTTGCAGTGCGCAGAATTGCTCGCGCAGCAAGAGACCTCATGTAGGGGGTTTGAAAACGGACCTAGGAATCGCACACGCTCGTGCATGTGCTTTTCCTTTTGGCCCACGCTATTGGGCTTTGCCTGCATCTTTTTATCAAAGACAGCACGCATTTGGCTAAAGGCGGGCGCATTGCTCCGCCCATGGCCTATTGGTGTCTATTACGTGCACCGCTGCCATGTGGTTTCAATTATCGTGCCCAGACACGGTCGCGATAATTGAAACCATATGGCTCACTGTGGCGCGCACGCGCGCACCACTCGTTTATCCAGCTCCCGCCTTTCTTTAATTGACCAATGCCCGCTTTTCGTTAGCCCTCCCTGCCATAACAATGCTTATTTTAAAGCACCGCAATGTTGTAATTCAACATTAAATATAATTATTTTTTTCAATACGCCACACGGCGCTGCATTATTCAAGTTTTGAAATTACATCTTTTTTCACAAAAATTCTGCGCTTTAACTTTAGCAGCGGCGCCCCTGCGCCTATTGTCAGCAGTTTGGCATTACCGCTTTCTCTTTCGTGACCTCGCTGGTGTGTTTCCTGGACGTGGGTAGTGCCGAGATCCCTACAGCCCCTGCAGCCATAACGGACAGCGGCCATAGGTTTGTTTACTTTTGATGATTCTTCATCCTCACCTCTCTCCGAAAGCTTGTTGCTCTTGGAGTGGCTCTTCTATGAGGGTCTTGTGACTGCGTGCAGGAAACAATAACGAAGTCAGTTTGCATTGGGCCCTGCAGATTGGGGCTGGATTCCCAGCTTAATGAAACAATAGGCATTCACTTACCACGTTAATCATTGTTTTCTAGCGAACTGTATATTTTCTACTACTAAATGGAGTGCAATGTCGGAAATATATCTGTTATGTGTCTAGTGAAGGCCTGATAACTCCTTGCCTGTCATCGGTCCTCTTGGGGTAATTAATTGTTTTCTGTTTTGCTCACTGTCAATAGATGTGTCCTTTTTAGCAGACAAACACTACTTCTCTCGGCCGCTTGGTAAATAACACGATGTGCTTAACATTTTGTTGTGGTAATAAAGCAAAGATAATGTGGCATTACTGCTAGGTCAGAAAGTGCACTTGTGTTTTTCAAATGCTCCGTTTAACCGGTTTAAAGAGTTCAAATAACGAGCAGACGTCTACTGACTGAAAACAGTTTGGGCCGAATATATTGGATTCTGGCAAAATAAATTGGGTGGGTATGGTAGTTTTGCGTTAAGAATTTTTTTATGGGCGTTTAAAAACAAAGGTTATATTTTTTAATGAAATATTGTCACTTGCGATATATCCTGCTAAACCTTGTATGTTAGTGGTTTATGCTGTAAAATGGTGGTTTAGTGTACATAGATTTGCCGCCATATATCACATTCTTCACCCCCGGTTCCCTCAGTTAAGCCTCCATTTTCTCTGCAGTTCCCAAAATACTGGGCAAGTCTGTACTGTCCCTATACGTAGGGCCTCTGGAATTATGAGATTTCGTGACTGCAGCATTTCTGCTCTAATTGTGTATTGTCCGCAACGTAGCGCGTTAGCTTTAATTATTTTTTCACTGCGTTGTTGTGCTGCCTGGACGATGCAGGTACGATTTCTTCTACCCCTCCTGTTCCCCCTGCCCTCTTTGCCAACGCATGCCTATGTGCCTGCATTGCTAAATGCTTCTTATGGGTGTACTAACTAGAAGGTTAGTAGTGCAAACTATTTTCATAGTCTTAGCTAGTGTATTTTCTCTTTTGTAATTTAATTAGAATATGTTCTGACAGTAAAGGACGGCTACCTAATTATCAAAGCCATTATTCACCCTCCCCTCCGTCAGCTCTTTAAAAAAAAACTGAACCATTTATTTTAGGGTTTTCGTTTTATACATTGTAGCATAAACTGTACCTAGAAATGCTTAATTGTATTGTATTCAGGCCGGTTTTGAGAGATTTTAAAAGGCTACCAGTTGCGGCACCCTTTCCTGATTTTCTTTCACATGCACTTTACTGTATCTTACGAGTTTCTTCTAGTTGATCAAAATGCCAGTCTCTCTTTATTATGTATATCAAAGAAGCTGCATGCTTCGTCCCCGAACCTTTGCATGTTTGGTGCTATTGCATTTTCATGTTTACACCTTTTAAACTATGGTTGCTTCTATTTAGTACCAACAGTTTAATAGGTATGTAAAACACACAAAACTAGTAACTCTAAACTAGTAACACAGAAGGCTTCGTTTTCCGTGTTTCTATTACAATTATAGTCCTCCTATAACAAAATCCGTGCTGTAAACAACTTCTGCAGACGGGGTCATTTCAGTAAAGTATGCTACAGATACCTTCCTATATGATGTATGTCAGAACATGAAGTGTGCACCATATTAATGTCTCTTCGTTGGGATCTCACCCCACCCCTTCCATGGCAATAATTACATAGCGAGATGGCCAGGCCCGGATACACTCCTCTCTCTTTCTTTCCTTCTAGTAAACAATTCTCTATATATTGATCCCTCTAACTCTGTCTTTCTCTGCCATGTCCCTCTTCTTCCAATTTTCACTCATCTCCTTTCCCTACTTTCATTTTACAGCAGGAGTATCCATTCACAGGAAGTGACCCCCCCCAATCCCAAATTGCAAGATGTGTGCTTTCACTTTCGTAAATGCTTTCAAATGAACCAAAAGAAATTCACAAAATAAAAATGTACCATGTTTGTGTTTCAATTATGGCGTCCCGCGTTTAAAAAAAGATACATGGTTCCATTTCTAGATTTATTTTAGCAATAATAAATAGAAAAATATCTTTATAGTGTGCCTCGTAGTCTGCTTGTAACAATTTACAAAACAATATCGGTAATTTGGCTATTCTTGTGAAACAACTTTCAGTGATAGAGATTCCAGTGGCACACTTCCTGTTATGTAATTTTCTGTGCTGCTGCCTGGATTAAAGGTGGTGCTATAAATAAGGAAATACCCTAATTATCAGCCCCGGTACAAAATGACAGGGTTTGTGGAAACGGCAAGGGCCTGTTGTGTTTCCCTACGAGATTCTAGCAGCTGAACACAACCGAAATCTTCAGGCTAAATTGTAGGGGTAGAAGTAAAGAAGTAATTACTGCTAAAATGTCTTGTTTGCGTAATGATTGGCCTATACAAAGGTCCTTGCATGCAGTCTTATCATCGACACGTACCCCACACTGAGCCTCTGCCTGCTCATCTTATGCACCTCTAGTAAACCCCATGGAGCCAGAGGTTTCATTACTTCTCTGCAAAGCCGAACTTCCCTATACTGCGTTCAGGCAGTACCCAATGTGCTGGTCTGACAGATCAATGTGTGGGCCAACACATCTATCTCCTGCTGTTCCACAAACCCGTCATCTCTTCTACACACACCACTGCGACTCTCATCTCTCCCTCACACTCCCACTACCCCTCTCATCTAGCTGTCTCACTGTCCCTTTTAATACCTCCCTCACAATCTGTCTCCTCTCTCTACTTGCTGCTTACAAATGCTACCTTGCTGTACCTTCTCACTCTGTGCACTGCTCTCCACCGTGCTCCTCCAACTCGTCCCTCTCTCTCATACTCTCACCTCTCTCTCGCTGTCTGACACACTGTTTCCGCCTCTCTCATATAATTTACCTAATGTCTTCAAGCACATTTTTTTTCTTGTGCATTTTCAAGATTTGTGTCCCTCAAACCCATGCTATCCTCCTCTTCTTAGGGTGTCTTCTATGTAAATAAGCACTCCCTCTTTATGCATCTGTACCCTGCTCTCCCATTCTTTCTCACACACTTTCTACTCCTCTGTATCGGGTGCATGCACCACTTTCTAAACAAACTACCTATCCCTCTCTACCTTCCTTTCAAACTATTCGGTGCGGGTGTCGCCCCTATCTATTCACCATACCACATAATTCAATTACACAAATACACAACCCACCATACAATTCCACCCCACACAACTCCCCAACAAACAATTCCAATGCAACGCACAAAATTCCACATACATCCACTACATTCCAACCAAAACGCATACGTAAAAAGCATTGTCATTTACAATGCCAATGGCTCTAACTCTCACTAATGCGAGACCTATTGCATTGCAAATGCTTGTTTTCTCTAGCTTTGGACTTCCCCAGCACTCCCTGATGGGCTGGGACTTGTCGGATATGTTGCCTAACTTTGTTTCAGTCTCACTAGGGAGACCAGGTTGTCCAGGTTTCTCCTTACCCCATTTACTCATGGTGTGGAAATGAGGCTTTTTAGGGGCCCACCGGTGCAGGGGTTCACCCTTATCTGTCCACGGGTCCTTAAACCAACAAAGAAGAGATTGGCCCTGAAGCTGGAATTCAAAGAACAAGTTTATTCACTCATGAGTGAGACCACGTCCATACAACACCCTCAAGTGTTCCAGGAGGTAGTGACTTCAATACACAGACCATGGGCCTTTTATACTGAGTTTTCTGCACTGGTAAGCATGTACTTACAAATAGAAGGTACAGGCCTACACAAGAATAACTACCGACAAACATGGGCAAATGGGAAATCACTTAGTCAGCAAAGTGGGAGAGAGAGCAGGAGTGCTTATGGCAGCACTAAGAGATTGACAATTGAGTCTGAGATCAGGTGTTCTGGCAGCTACAAACTCTTTAACATGCATATTGCTTTTAGCTGAGTCAGGAGTTAAACTAAAATAGACAGCACAGGCAGGGAAAAAGACGAGCAGCATAGGATGGAAGAATTACATAGCTGACAAAATGGATGCCACAAACAAGATGGTTTCAGCTTATGCTAACAGAGATTATTTGCGATTTCCACAGACGGCCCTTTTAGCATATGCTGAAGACATTCTCCTATACTTTCGAGGGAGTACGGAAAACATTGTGCACATCTATCTGCATTAATTCAGTAATTTCTTGGTCCATTGCCAAGCGAGCATTTACATTTGTGACATTTCGTTTAGCTGGTATACATGAGGTACAGGTGGGAGCACAAAGGGAACAGAGCATTGGGCCACATTGGATACATAAGCAGCAGGAAAAAGGATCGCAACAAATATACATAGAGCTGACTATAACTTCCAGCCCCAAGCAGTAAACATAGTCCTTATCCATCCAGTCAAAGTCCATGTTCCTGAATCCTGATGGATTTGAGTGGCTATTTTGTGCAGCTTAGAAATTGCTTCAAAAACTGAAGGGGCGTGGTCAGGGATATAGACACAGCAACTACTTCCGATGATGCGGCATGCTCCACCACGGTCCGCAAGGACAACGTCGAAGACCATCCGGTTTTGGAGAGCCACAATCCTCGCAATTTGCAGTTCTTTCGTGATATTTTCAAGGGCCATAGGTGTCTGATTGGTTACAGCCTCTACAACATGTGTCAAGCGCCTATTTTTCCTACTGTTTAAGGCTGCACCAACAAAGAAGAACAGCCCAATTTAAAGTCAACATATTGCTGCAGTGCAGTATCAGTCTGATCCACCTCATCGTGATTCATTGCCCTCTTAAATCGGCTCTTGGAAATGTCATTGTACAGTTTATAGTCTTTGTGGTAGGAGGTAGGAGCCAAAAAACACAGGTGGTAGCAAAAAGGACATGTAACAGCTCCCGGATCACCCAATAGATAGGTGATAATACCCTTTACTTCCACAAATGAAATAGGTGTTATGTGATGAAAAAAACCTGCTATAGTTTATTCCAGTAATGTTCAATGTTCTAATACAGTCACTTTTTCCCACAGGGATGCTACCAATACTGCTTACACAAAGATCTACTCGAGCTCTAGTAACAGCAATAACAGGAGGTCCATTACACTTGACAGTTCGAGTGTTTGGGAAAACATAGCGCATGGAGGAATTTCCTTGGCGATACTCCTCCATTTCCCATTTAGTTCCTGTAGCTTGCGGATCTCCTTCCTCATCAGGGTAGCAGACTTTATTTAGCTGAGCATTGAGTCCCCCAACATCAGCATCAGTGATATTAGCAATTTGAGAAGCCCATAACAGTGCGAACCAGGCTCTGCAGGAGCTGTTATGTGAAAATGGCAAGGGAATGAAAGGCGTTCCTCTCTTCTTTTGATGAGCTGGCATCATTCCACACACTCAACAGTTGGTGATGTTCGTAGCATTGTGGGTGTGATGCAACAATTGAATGAACGTATTGTTGAGGTAGAACATCTTGTGCTACTGCTCATGATAGGGAAGAGTGAAATAGTGGTACTCAATGGGGACAGGAGTAGTAGCAGTCAGTAGGTTTTGAGCAGGAGTTACTCCCTCTACAACCCATGTGATTGAAGCAATCAGAACAATAATTGAAGTGAGTCCAATAATAAACATACTCTTTCAATCACAAAGTCTTGCAGCAGTTGATTTCTCCTCCGTAGGCATGTTCATCTTGACATTGAACAACAGAACAGATAACACACTAAGGTCCTGGGCAAACGTTGGTTTCTTCACTGAGTTTGAGATGAGTAATCATTACTAGAAGACCCCCCTTTGCTACTCAGGCTTTCACTACCCAGGACAGTGACTCTACCAGTCTTTTTCAGTAACGAAGTGTCTCTCTTCCGGGGTCGCAGCTGATATCGAGATGTACCAGGGATCGTGTGGTCCAGGAAGATTTTCTCAGGTTCTTCAGGTAACGTGGCTTGTCCTTTTTCTATGTCCAGGATGTTGCGATGATCCCCCAACACAGCTGGGCTCACTAGGTCATGCGGAACCTACCGACAGTGGGTGGCACTCGCACCGCAGTCCTGGTAGCCAACAGCACCTGCTCAGGGCCGCGCCACCTCGGGGCTAGGGAGCTGGCTCTCTGGAAGGACTTCGTCACCACGTAGTCTCCTGGCCGTAGATCATGGCCCTCACCCTGCAACCTGTCTGGAAGCGTTTCCCGAACCTGTTGATAAATAGAAGACAAACTGTCAGTGAACTGAGACAAATAGTCGTTCATCAATACATAAGGTACATCATGTATAGGGCGTGGCTTAGGAATCTCCCAAATATTAATTGGTCTCCCGAAAACCATCTCATACGGTGTGAGGTCAGATCGTGTATGTGGTATTGATCTAATGGATAGCAATGCCAAGGGCAGTGCATCAGGCCATTTCAGAGATGTGGAAGCTTGTATTTTGGCCAACTTAAGTTTGAGGGTAGAGTTGTATCGTTCCACTAGCCCTGCTGATTGTGGGTGAAAAGCAGCATGGAACTTCTGCTTAACAACTTGCCCAATGAAATGGGGTCTGTTGTCATTCCACAAAACTCGGGAAATGCCAAATCGAGGGAAAAACTCCTTTAGGAGCACCTTTGCTGTAGTAAGAGCTATATTATCTTTCGTAGCGTATGCCTCTATCCATTTACTGAAGGCACATACCACCACTAAGACATATTTTAGATTAATGCAGCGTTCAAGCTGGACATAATCCATTTGCAGAACCTCAAAAGGTGCAGTTGGTATTGCAAACCCTCCTGTTGGAGTTCATGTTCCCTTTCCAGGATTATACTGGAGACAAATTAGACAAGACTGGACTATCTTTTTAGCTGTACCGGCAATATATGGATGATCCCAAACTTGCATAAGTAGTTTTGCTATTGAGGATGCTCCAACATGTGCCGGTCCATGTGCCATGTGAATCATAGGATATAAATAGGCAGTAGGCAATTTCCACTTGGTCATTTCTTTATTCCTCCAACAGCCCTCATCATCCAATGTTCCCTCCTTAGACCATTGGTCTAATTCATCAGCATAGGCAGATTATTGCATGTCCAGCACCTCTTGCCTGGCATCATGCCAACGTTCAGCCTATGACTTGACCACATACATAGATGTACTTCGCTGCATTGCAGTCTCATGGGCTGTGTGATCCGCAAAGGCATTGCCCTGTCCTATTTTATCAGTCACTTTCTTGTGTGCGCTACACTTAACAATCGCTACTTTCTTAGGATATGTCAAGGCAGTAAGGAGATTATGTACTAATTCCCCTTGCACTATTTGTGTAACCGTGTGATGTAAGGAAGCCTCTTTCCTTCCAGAGTTGCCCAAAATCATGAGCCACTCCAAAAGCATATCGGCTGTCGGTGTAGAAATTAACGAACAGATCAGTACTAAGCTCACATGCTCTTGTTAGCGCTATCAACTCAGCTGCCTGAGCTGACTTCTGTGGGATGCGAGCTGTCTCAACTACTGTCTGAAGTGTTGTAATTGCATAGGCAGCAGATGTCGTGCCATCGGGCAATTTCAAGCAGGACCCGTCGACCCACAATTCCCCATCAACACTAGAAAGGGATGTATCCTGTAGGTCAACACGACCCTTTGTTTGTTCTTCAGTAAGGGATATAAAATCATGTGACTCTTGTGACTGAGGCTGAGCAGCTGTAAATGGCAATAGTGTAGCAGGATTCAGAGTTGAACATCTTTTCAGTGTGATATGAGGGGCCAAAAGTGTCAATTCATAGCCTGTCAAGCAAGCACTAGTCAAATGCTGTGTTTTCGTTTGGTTTAACAGGGCATCAACTGAATGGGGCACTAACACAAGCAATCTATGTGACAAGACTATTCCTTCAATTTGAAGTATGGATACAGCTGTCGCGGCCACCTCTCGAAAACACCCAGGCAACGCACAAGCAACTGGATAAAGGACAGCTGAAAAATAGGCACAAGGACTCTGCTTATCACTGTGTATCTGAGTTAAAACCGAGAGAGCGCAACCGTCCCTCTCGTGTCCATGAAGTGTGAAGGCCTTAGTGTAGTCTGGAGTTCCTAGAACTGGTGCAGAACAAAGAGCTTGACGTAACCCTTGAAAAGCATTCTGGCATTCAGTAGTCCATGGGAGAGGCATCGGAGTGTCTTTAGTCAAAAGGGCTAACAAGGGTTTAACAATGTAAGAAAAGCTAGGGATCCACTGCCTACAGAAAGAAGTAAGACCAATCAGTGGACGAACATCCTTTTGAGTACAGGGCACAGGCGTGTCTAAAATAGCTTGAATGCGGTCTGGTGTGAGTACACGTCCCTCCGTAGCCAGGAGGTGACCTAAGTAGGTAACCTGCTGTCTACAATACTGCAATTTCTTCCGAGAGACCTTGTGATGATGAGATGCTAGAAATGATAGCAATAACAGTGTTCCTTCTTCACACTGTTTAGGGGTATCAGCAGCCAACAAGATATCATCGATATATTGAATAAGAGCCACCTCTTTCGGTACAGGGAAAGAATCAAGCTGCCTTTTCAATGCCTGGCTATAAATGCTAGGACTCTGTATACCCTTGTGGAGCCCTCCAAAATCTGAATGAGCGATTATTCAAAGTGAAGCTGAACAAATAACGGCTGTCAGGATGAATAGGTATTGAAAAAAATGCACTCTTCAAATCGATCACACAATGTAGTTGCAGTATGAGGAACCATAGTAAGAAGTGTCGTGATGTCAGAAACTACCGGATATTGGGGCACTACTATCTTGTTGACCTCTCTCAAGTCAATGATAAATCTATAAACTTTAGATTCAGTGTCTTTTTTTCAAAATGAGAAGAATAGGGCTATTACAGGTATTGTAAGGAACTTCTTCCACAACCCTCACTCTGATCAAATCCTGAACAAAATGTATCAATGCTTCTTCACCTTCTTGAGAGATTTTATATTGGTGCAATCGGAGCAACGAAGCTCCTTCCTTTACTTGAATATGTACTGGTGGGATAACCATTTGACCCACATCGGTATCTGTTGCAGCCCACAAGGTACTAGGTAGCGATGCCAAAGCAATATTATCTTTAATATGGCAAGACCTCTCAACCATTGGATAGTTATCGTTTAAAATGACACACACACCTTCTGGGAAACAACGTATTGTAGCACGAAAATGTTTAAGCATATTGATACCCACATGTTATCAGGCGTGTTAGGGGAAAGCAGAAATGGACATGTTGCAGTAAATTTATCAAGACTAAATGCAAGTGGATGTGACAGGGGGCTAAGGGAAGGTGCCCCATCGAACCCTATCGATGTTATCGTTGTGCCAGACAGGGGAGCACTAGGAACCAATTGTTTAGACAGAGCACTATGAATAGCTCCTGTTTCAACCAGAAAGCGATCAGTAGAACCCAAGACGTTTACATCGACTTAGGGACCCCTCTGATCCACTGGGACCTCAACCAGTTCCTTACCCCATTCTAGGCATTCCTATGCATAATCAGAATCCTTAGGACCATCAGCCGAATATTCTGACATTTGGTATTGGTTTCGCCTATCAAAGGTATTAAAAGAATTAGGATTGTTTTCAACTGCCTCAATTCTGTTACGATTATCCATGCCTCCCCTATTTCCTGTGTTCCCCGGGCGGCCTCTCATAATTCCTCTACCACGCTGATACTGCTGACCTCGCAAATGGGGGCACTCAGAACGCCAATGTACAATCTCTTTACAATACGCACACTGATCAGAAGACAAAATTGCTCGAGGGAAAGGGGGTACACCAGGGCGATACATTACACGTCCACCTCTACCACCGCCTCTAAATGAGGGACCATAGACTTGAGCCAACATAACTTTCATTTTTAAATCCTTAACCTTTTTATCCTCCTTGCATTTTGCGTCCAATTCCTGTCGCTCATAATACTGGGCCATAGTCAAGAGAGAGACAGGGGAAGACGTAGTCCATGAACTCTCCCTGGCCTTTAGGCGACTAGCTTTTTCTGGCAACATGTTAGCGACAAATTTATCGACGAACAGATGCTTACCCGTGTCATCTGTCAACGACTGCCCACTAAAGTCTTGGAATGTCTCTTCAAATTGTGTAAAGAAATCAGAAACTGACTCATCCACTTTCTGCTCACAAGACGTTAATGTAGTCCAATCTATTTTCTTAGGGGGTATAAAAGTTTTCAACTTAGTTACAATGGCTTTGGGAAGATCTAATATCACCTGTTGTGATTTCTGCGCAGGCTCTCTATCAGCATCTATTTCCTCTAAATGCACCCAAGTATCACCATAAGCTACATTATCATGTACCTTCCGAATTGATCTCCACATATCAGGGGGTAAACTAAGGCCAAAAAACATGTCAAAGTCAAAACGAGCTTTATTCGATTTTAGGCATATAAATTCATAAAAGCAATCAAAACAAACATCTCATTTCAATTCTAAAAATACAATGATCTGCATAAATATATACAAATTCATAAAAACAGTTTAGTTTACTGCAGATTTTCCTATAGTTTCAACAGTTGTAGCCTATGACCTCTATGCCAAAGTAATGTATCACAATATAAGAACTTCTCAAATGTGTCCCCTCCAACTTCTTAGCATTTATAGTTTTCCTTGCTCTCAATATGCCTTTCAGGAAACCCACCATCGTTGCAATGCAATAGTAGCTATCCAACATCTGTTAATACAATAGAGCAGGTCGACATTGTCTCCAGCCCCCCCTGTTTTAATAAGGGTTTAATCCATCTACGTCTTTCATTTACATAAAATTTACAAAATAGAATTACGTGGATGGTTGTTTGTGAAGAGATGTTGTCACAAGGACACAGGCCTAAATCCCTTGACCAATTGTTCATGTCTGGGTGACTGATCAAACGATGGAATGTCCCGCATCTGAAACGTGTTAACACGTATCTATCATATCCCCCCATACAGCACAATAGATATGGTTGGATGTTATACGTTATAGTAGTTATTTGGTGCTGCACCACCATGGGTTTGTTCATTTCCAAAGCTAACCTGTTATCTTCCAAGACAGTCATGCAAACCTTTTTGAACTCCTTCCGATGTATTAAGTTCATCGTTTCCGGTCGAAAAAAATACTCTGGGTGCCCTATATACTGCATAACATGTTTCATGTATCTTACCCAGACAATCTTATTTGCATGGTCTAATCTCATTGCGTAGGTTAGGATTTCCTTATTTAGCCCTGTACTCGTGGAGGTCCAAATTCTGTGCCAAAGCAACACAGGTTGTACTTTCATTAAATCTGAGATGTATGGTACACCTAGCTCGCTGTGGCAATTAAAAACATGTCAATATCAAGCAACGTCATAGTGCAGGAGCTAATAGCTCCTTCTACTTCTTCATAAAAAGCAGCTGGATTTTTGCACGGATCAGGCAAAGCAGCTTTAAGAGCCATAACGTCTGCTCTACTCCAAGGGGTATAGACCCAATTATAAATAAAGTATCCCATCGCATTATCTGAAGTTTTATCGTCACTTGTTCCCGCTCCCTTTGGAGGAACATACAAAGGCGCAGCTTCACACATCGGCTTCACAGTAACTACAATATCACCAGTGTCTTTATCTGTCCCTGTAGCTCCTTCTTGTCGCGCTGGGGTCTGAACTGCTTGTTCAGCCATAGCTTTACCAGCTGCCTTTTTCTCCTCTCGCAGATGGAATGCGTCAATGCGCAATTTAACCACTCGCCTAATTAGATCGGACACCTGTGAAGAAAGAAAGGTGCCATCACTTAACTGTTTATAATCAGAATTTATATCAGAGGGCTCTAGAGCACCAGAAGGTTTTCTAAAGCTGAGTATTCCTTCCCAAGTAAACGTCTCTACAAAATATAACTGCTCTAAATCTGTCCATTGCTGAACCATTGCTAGAATTTCTGGAGCGGAGGCACTCCCACGAGCTGCTTTACGGGCAGCGGATCTAAGAGTGGCCTTGCATTCAGTAGTTATAGTAGAGCGAGTTGTCGGCCCGACTTCCTTATCTTCATCTTTTTCTTCTGAAGAAAAATGCTCCTCATCAGAATCTTCATTCTCAGGGGCACCTGGGATTTTATACGGGGGAAGAGGTTTGTCTAACAAAATAGAATCATCTTGAGATCTATTAAGTATGGGATAAATGGGGCGCCTAACAGGGTACTGGCCAGTTACCTCTAAATGACGCTCCCTATCTTCTTTCTCTTTTATTTCTTTAATTTCCTTATTTTTTAATTCCAGTGCTTTTTCATAAATCGATTTGCGCTGTTCTTTTTCTGCTATAGCTTCTTCTCTCCTCACTCTCTCATTCACTTCTTTCTCCCACACTCGTACACAATCAAACATATCTTGTCGACTCTTTCGTTTAAACAGACATTTCTCAACATACTGAATCTTTTTAAAATCAAATGATCCATTTACTGGCCTTCATAGATCAGGATCCTTTTTCGTATATTTGTTCCACAGTGTACTATACATTATGGAAGAAATGCCATATTTTATATACATAAACCTATTAGGTGTCCCCTCTAGGGGAGCACGCTGACTACTTTCTAGATCCATTTTGGTACCTCCAAGACAGCAACACATTCTACGAAGTGTGCTAGGAGCAGGCATGCCAAAAATATTATAATCAAATACAATATTATAGTCAAATAGTATTTATCTCAAATATATCAGATCTCCTCATTACCTGCCTTCGTTTATTGCAATAAACAAACAAACAAAACCAGAATCTTGGCCAAGCAAATCCAAAACAAGAGTGTCGCTTCAGCGACCTTACCAAACCAAAGTCTCCAACCTCCACCTGCCTAGCTCTGGGTCGACCTAATGGTCACTGCAATACTTACGCCAAAGGAGATCTCAGTTGGGACCGGCCACCACCTGGAGGGTCATATTAGGAAAACCGGAAAAGCACTTTGGTCTGCAAAGACAAAGGATCTCCTTGTGCAGGGTACCTCCTCACTAAAATTCCTGTCCTCCATCAAAACCACTCCTTTGGACGGCCGCGTCTCCGATGAGCCCCACGAGTCGGGCGCCAAATTGTGGAAATGAGCCTTTTTATGGGCTCACCGGAGCAGGGGTTCACCCTTATCTGTCCACGGGTCCTTAAACCAACAAAGAGATTGGCACTGAAGCTGGAATTCAAAGAACAAGTTTATTCACTCATAAGTGAGACCACGTCCATACAACACACTCAAGTGTTCCAGGAGGTAGTGACATGAATACACAGACCATGGGCCTTTTATACTGAGTTTTCTGCACTGGTAAGCATGTAGTTACAAATAGAAGGTACAGGCCTACACAAGAATAACTACCGACAAACATGGACAAATGGGAAATCACTTAGTCAGCAAAGTGGGAGGGGGAGCAGGAGTGCTTCTGGCAGCACTAAGAGATTGACAGTTGAGTCTGAGACCAGGTTTTCTGGCAGCTACAAACTCTTTAACATGCATATTGTTTTTAGCTGAGTCAGGAGTTTAATTAAAATAGACAGTACATGCAGCAAAAAAAAAGACGAGCAGCAGAGGATGGAGGAATTATATAGCTGACAAAATGGATGCCACAAACAAGATGGTTTCAGCTTATGCTAACAGAGATTATTTGCGATTTCCACAATGGAGTTTGGAGCTTGGCATGGGGTGGAGCTGACCCTTGCCCCCTGCCAGACTTTGCCTTGCATACATTGTTGTGTTTATTGCTGTGAAACTTGAAACTTATGAGATGGGGCTTTTTTTGGCCATTTTGTTAGGTCTAGTGCTTTGTGGAAGGAATCTGTTCCTTGTACACCTGGGACTGTTTGCCTGCTGTGTTGGCAATTTCGGGCTTGCCCTGCCTCTCTTGATTTTTACTTGTTCAGTATTCAGCTTCAGTTCCTCTCTTAGGGTTGTGTTTGTATTTGATCTGCTACTTGTGCTTTCAACTGCAGATTGATTGCCCAGGAGTTGAGTGTTTGTGTTCTAGTGTGGACTGGTGTGCAAATGGTCTTCTGTTGGGGTCTCCACTTGCTTGCTGTGGTGCTCATGCGTTGCTTACATTATTTTCCACTTGTTATTTCCACCCTGTGTTTGCTTCACCCATTTCACAGCTATGTGGAATGGTTCTGCATACTTGATTGTGATTCTGGCCCCCACCGTTTTCCTAGGCATAGTGTTTTGTTTGAGGCAGGCTAGGGGGGAATTCTACCATTCTTCTATGCTCCCCTTATTTTGCAGTTTCTGGGGCAGGTTTGTGCAATTGTTCTGGGCCAGCACCTCTCTCCTCTTTTGTTTGTGTTTCCTTGACCTTCTTATTCTCCTTTTGGTCCCCATTGGACTTAAGGTTTGTGGCTACCGACCATTGGAATTTGGATGCCGCTTGATGCTCTTACACCTTGGGTTTCTGTTAATTTTGGGGCTCTGTGACTTCCTGGGTTTGTCATTTCACTCTTCTGGTGATTCGTAGCATTTCGGTACTGGACTTTGCCACCTTATCCCATATGCTTGGTATTCGGACTCATGGTAGGATGTCCCATGAGTTGCATTCAGGGATTCTTTTGTCCTGTTGGGAGTGCTCTCCCGTACCCCTTGGTTGTCTAGCTTGCCTTTTTTTCCTCTGGCATGTTTTTGCTTTAGGGTGTTCCCCACCATCTGAACATGCAGGTGGGTCTTTGTGGGACCCTTTCTACTGTTTTGACCACTGATATGTTTTCTGGGCCCTCCTCTCTGGGCCACAGCAGTAGGATTTCTAACCTCTTGGTACAAGGACTCTGTCAATCCACCAATATGAATTACAAATCCAATTGGACTGCAACCCATACACAACACGCTGAGCAATATTGCGCAGAAAGCGTTTCTGGTTACAATCAGTCCCACAAAATTCATTTAGGGGCACAATGCAACACCAAACCCTCTTTTGCTATTGAATAACTCGCTCAAAATAGCTTTACGGAACAGCAGAAGTGCTTTCAAATGTTTATTTTAAAATCATAGTCTAGTGCATAAAATATGAACAGTAAACAAAAGACATACAGCAATGCATGTCATGGTCAGCAAAGAATTTCTAAAATTGATTAGCAAGAAATTAACATCCAAACACCGTAAAGGTATTTCTTAGCGCTATGCTAAATTTTAGCAGAAGCAGTAAATAGCGAGCCTGTATGTTGTGTCCACGTTCACACAAAGGGATACACCAGGACAGCAGGTTACATCAGCTTTTTTATGAACATGCACTGTACATGAGGAACGGGTCTGTACAGCTCCACTGCACCAAGCAACTGACCCAGCAGAGAACGCCTGGAGCAATGGACCATGATGTGGTTACAATCCATGGCATCACATTACATAACATAACACAGGATTACGAGTTTCCTAGGATGGATGACAAAGCAAACCTGCTTTTGCCAGAAATATAGTAACTCAGCTATTCTCTATTGCAGAGTTGTTGGGGAAATGACAAACAGTGCTAGGCTGAGAGTCACTTCTCTGTACTGCTCCTGTCGTAGCTCAGACTGGGTCTGGCTTGTGTTGCAAACCGGCGTGAGCTCTGGCTTGATAGTCCTAGCGCATAGCATCTGATCACCGATTTTATCTTTATATTTATAAAACAAAGCTGTAGTTGCATACATTGAAGTATCAACAAGATCAACAAAATGGCGAGAAATATGTAATCTCGATTCACATATTAGTTATATTCTCCTATATCTAAAAACAATAAAAACATGTCAGCTACTACAGTGTGTCAATGATATTATGGTAGCATCCATTACTAAAAACAATAAAATATTTCAGCTTAGTTAGTAAGCAGGCATAATGCCAACATTTCTGTGCGTGTCCAATAACTTCATACTTTCTAAATAGAGATGAAAGACTCTGAAAGCAAGCGTAAGATAAACATAGAAGAGGCATACATGGGAACTGTCGTGGTTTCACAACATTCTGGATTGTTAATCGAGACAACTGCATTTGAAGGCATTTATAGCAAAATAAAAGTATACAAATACTGAAAAGTATACATGGATTAAGAAGCACTACATATAAAAGGTAAACTCACATCAATATATGGACAATGATAAATTAAAAAGGCAAACCAGGCTAAGTATTTTGTTTCTCACTAACGAGGCTAGGAGCAAAAGCTAAAATTAGGGGAAAAAAGGATACAAACTGTCTTTTCAGCACACTTATTTATTTGGTAGAAAAGCAGGAACAGTCTTTTCCCTATCGTGCTGGAGTGGCAATCAATGGCATATCCATTGATTAGGAAATATGCCGGGGTCTCTGACAGAGAAATTGTGGCACTTGAAGTGGAATACAAATGTCAAGGTGACGACTCGTTTGTGGCTTGGTGCAGGAGATGGGCAGATACACTGGAACAGGTCATACAGGACCAAGGATTCCAAGGACAGTGACATCCCTTTAGATTGATTCCCGCTGGAACAGATTACCCATCGTACTAAGCATACTTGATTATCGGAAGTTGCATTGCTTGGCAATAAGCTTGGTGCAATTTTAGTGATCAAATTAGTTGTTTAATGTTGATGGAAACCATTGGGGGCACTTTTTTTTTTTAAATCTTTTTATTAAATTTCAAAAGAAGTCTATGAAAACAGCACAGATTTGCGCCACGCAGGACACATAATTCCAAAGAGCATGGAACAATCCCAGGTGATAGATGCAGACCCAATGCAAATGTTTGACAGTACACATATGATCTTCCATCTACAGTCTAAGCATTGTCGTGCAACCAGACGTAACAGGCACCATGTACAGAGCAACCAACAATAAGCATTTTAAGATTCGGTATCATCAGTAGTGGCAGTAGCTAGCAAATATTGCCGAAGCGGCTCCCAAATATCCTTAGGCCTAGATGCATCAGGCAGCTCCTCTGTATAGATTGCAAGAGTTTCCCTACAATATATTAAATCTTTAATCCAGTCTGGTATCCGAGGTCTGAGGCGACCTTCCCAGGTCATAGCAACTCGCCTTTTGGCTAACAAAAGAGCAACACGTACAAATCTGCCCAGTACCCCCTTTAACTGTGGTACGTGGCCAAGCAAGCATGCCGTCGGCATGCACTGTATCACAGCGCCTGTCATCTTATGTATATGACTGAGTATCTCTTTCCAATATGTATACACCGCTAAGCAATCCTACGCAAGATGGCAGAAGTCTGCGTCGCTGTGCCCACATCTCCGACACTGCGCTGAGTCTCGGAGTCCCATTTTGTACAATTTAAGGGGAGTATAGTATACCTGGTGTATAAATTTCAGATGTATAATTCGCAAATTGCCGTTGAGCGAGAGTGTCCCTGTAAGGGTGCATATTTGTTCCCAATCTTTCACTGTTAGAGAGGTTTCTAACGCGGAGTTCCAACGCTCTAGGCTACTATCCACCCCCCTCAGTGCCTCCTCCTGTATCGATTTATACAGTTTTGTGATTAATTGTTAATTTGAGGGAGCTACTAGCAGCTGTTGCAGAGAGAGAAGAGTCGGCGGTTCGGACGGGAACTCCGGATAGTGACTTTTTAAGGCGCGCCTCAGGCGGTGTATAGTGTATATGAATAGCGGCGTGGGATTGCTGATGAATTCCACTTCAGTATCTATCACGCACTTGCCCTCTGAATATACGTCGCGCATATGCGTTATTCCTACTTCTTTCAACGCCCTGATAGGACCAGTCTCCTGCATAAGAGACAATGCCGCATGCCCTGCGAGCGGCAATGCCGGCGCGTATATAGGGAGATTTCCTGCCATCCGGCCAATCGCCTGCCACACTTCCACCGTCAAGTTAATTTCTTGCTTAGGTGTACCCCTTTTTACATGAGTAAGTATTCCCGAAAGTGGTATGGGATGTGCATCCCCATCCTCGACCGCTAAGTGAGGGGTAAAGTCATGTGATTGATACCAATAATAAGCGTATTGCGCCTGGGCACATAAATAATAAATATATAGATCGGGTGCACCGAACCCCCCCCTGGCGTATGGGAGCGTCAACGTGGCCCAGCTGATTCTCACCTGTTTCCCTCCCCATACTAATTTTAAAATTTGTGTCCTGACCGTAGCAAAAAAATGTCTGGTTAAGGGAAGTGAAATATTACAGAACAAGTCCAAAAAACGAGGCAGGACTACCATGTTGAGCACCGCGACCCTATTTGCCAGAGACAAGGGGAGATGCACCCACCTCTCAACCTGCTCTTCCAAATGATGCAGCGCTCTGCCGTAATTCTCCGTGAGAACCACCTCAGGGTCTCGATGCACCCAAACACCTAAATATTTGACTGGTGCAGTCGTCCAGATCAAAGGATATTCTAAGGGGGGGGGGGGGGAACGCGTACATAATGTTAATGGAATGATCACTGATTTTTCCCAATTGATCATGAGGCCAGAAAACAGACCAAACTTAATGTACTCTCGCAGCACCTGCGATAGGTGGGTCTGCGGCTCCTGTATAAAGAGGACCATATCGTCAGCGTACATAGATATCCCGACCGGCCATTGATTAAAGTTAAGCGCTGTCTGTCTGTGACGCTGACGTAATATACAGGCAAGCGGTTCGAGTACAAGAGCAACAATGGGCATTCCTGTCTGGTGCCCCGGTCTATACGGAGAGGGTCTTAAGTGAGGCCACCAACTCTCACTCGTGCCGAAGTGTCTGTATAGATGATTTGCAGCCAACGTAAGAAAACATTTGGAAGACCCATTCTCCTCAGTATATTAAACATATACCCCCATTCAATGGAATCGAAGGCCTTAGCGGCATCAAGCATGACCGCAGCAGCCTGGAGATCAGGGTTCAAAATGTGATACATGGCGAATATCGTGCGTAGGTTATTGGAGGTGGAGCGCCCCGGAACAAAGCCAGCCTGATCCGGAAGCACCATGACCGGGAGCAACGGTTGTAGTCTAATAGCCAATATTTTCGCATCTAGGTTTATTAATGACAAGGGTCGATACGATTCGCACGTAGTCGGGTTCTTATCTTTTTTTAAAAGTGTGACAATAAGCGCCTGTCGGAGTGAGGGTGGCAGTATCCCGGACTCGTGCGCTTCCGCATACACCTCTAAGAGATATGGGACGACGATGTCCATATAGTGTTTATAAAATTCCGAAGTGAGCCCATCTGGGCCAGGGGCCTTGTTATTAGGTAAGGATTTAATGGCCGCCTTAATATCCGACTCCTCTATAGGCCGTCCGAGGTATTCACGGTGTCCATCTGCAAGCCACACACACGCGACTCCCTCCAGATATTCGGACAGAGCCGCGTCATAACATGTCCCCCTAGAGGCGTATAGTTCGCCATAAAAAGTTCTGAACTGTTCCACTATATCCTGGGGTTGATAGTGTTCCACCCTGTTCCCATCTACTATCTTATGAAATTGATGATAGTTAGCTCGGAATCGAATGGTTTCAGCGAGCCTCCTGCCTGGGCGCCCAGCCTCGCCATAAGCTCTGGCTACCTGTCGCTTCGACTTGTAGCGTATCTCAGTGCTCGCCGTGTCATCATACTCTTTTAACAAAGCATGAATCTTGTCAAGTGGGGTGGTCGCCGGTGTAACGCCCTGAACGTCTCAGGATCGTTTAACAGACACGACAATGAGGACGCAACCACTTGTGAAGGGTTAGTTCTTTTAATGAAGGCAAATAAAATACAAAGAACAAACAAAGGTTATAGTCACTGGAATTCTCCAGGCTAAGTACGTTACCAGCCCACAGCACGGATGGTCCTAACCGTCCTCTGCATATACGCCGATCCCGGCGTATGCCAACAGAGGGCAGAAATGAAATGGCCGACAATGCCAATCGGTAGGCTGTGAGGGGCACGAAGAGTGTTGGGGAGAATCGAGGAGTCAGGGAAACACCCAGCCGGGGTCTCTACCTGAAGGGAGCAGCCGCTCAACCTCTTCCTCAGACTGCACCGGGACGCGGAGTCACCTCCTGGTGATGCGTCACCGATACCCCAATCACAAGCAAGAAGACTGAACCGAGAGCAGCCGCTCGATCGATCCTGTGGACTTCCGAGTCTGTAACGCGGCAAACACCTCCTGGTGTGCGTTACAGCTGGCAGTCCCTGTGTCTCTGGTGGGGCTGGGAGTTACGACTCCAACCAGCAAAAGCGCCACTGCGCTTGGACTCAGCCGAGTCAAAAAGCGAAGCTCAATGGTTGACCGGTAGAGCTTCCGGGTCCTTCACAGGTGACGATGGGGCAAGACACGGCCCAGGGAGTAACGACTCGACCTACCTCCGTTCTTGCCTTACTGGAGCACCACTCCGGAACACTGCTCTTCACGAAGCAGGTACGTCGGTGTAAACACAATATCCGACAGCCTTGTACCTCCCGGTTCCTCCCTTTATAGGGCGTGTTTTCCTTGAGTTATGTAACAGCTCTCCTGTTTACATAAGGGCGTGTTTCCCTTGAGTTATGTAACAGCTCTCCTGTTTACATAAGGGCGTGTTTCCCTTGAGTTATGTAACAGCTCTCCTGTTTACATAAGGGCGTGTTTCCCTTGAGTTATGTAACAGCTCTCCTGTTTACATAAGGGCGTGTTTCCCTTGTATGACAGGAATTCTTGACAGTACATCCTCCCTCTCAGCGGCTCCCCACGGGTCCAGCGCTGGCAGGAAAACGCCGATGGAACAAGGAGACCAAGCGCGGAGCATGAACCCCTTCAGCCGGTTCCCATGAATGCTCCTCCGGGCCATAGCCTTTCCACGCAACCAGGTACCACAGCTTCCCCCTGCGCCATTTGGACGCCCGTATGCCCGACACTTCATACTCCACCTCCCATTCCACGCATACCGGCCTAGGTGTCCCAGACGGCTTGGAGGGTGCTGGTTTGAACAATGATACATGAAAGACAGGGTGTATCCGCAATGACTGGGGCAAGCACACCTTCACGTTCACGGGACCCATACACTTGGTAATTCGATAGGGGCCCATGTACTTGGGATGGAACACACTGTTCTTTCGAAACCTCATGTTTCTTGTGGATATCCAGACGTAGTCTCCAGTGCGGTACAGTGGCCCGGGCCTTCTCTTCCTATCTGCCGCAGCCTTGTATCTTCTCTTGGCCTCCATTAGGACAGCCCTTGAGCGCATCAACGTGTCTTTTATGTGTGCCACCCTGTCCGCTGTGGCGGGAATCCTGTCCTCTCTGAACGGATGTAGAAATGGCAAGAACCTGGGATGTTGGCCATAGTTGCTATAGAACGGAGATGACTGTGTGGAGCTGTGAGTGGCGTTGTTATAGGCTATCTCTGCAACCCATAGCAAGTCGACCCATTCTTCCCTGCCCTGGTCCACAAAACATCGCAGATACTGTTTGAGCGTTTGGTTCAGGCGCTCGGTTTGGCCGTCCGTTTGAGGGTGGTAGCTGGTGGACAGGGCGGTCTTAACATGCAGCGCAGTGCACCAAGTCTTCCAGAATTGCGCAGTAAACTGCGACCCCCGGTCCGACACGATCACCCCAGGTAATCCATGCAGTCGTACCACATTCTTTAGGAGTAGTGACGCCAATTCCCCGGCCGTAGGGACTCTCTTGCAGGGGATGAAGTGCCCCATTTTCGTCAAGTAATCCACCACCACCAGTATTGCCGTCATCCCCTGGTCTACCGGTAGGCCCACCACGAAGTCCAGTGATATGCTATCCCATGGTCTATCCGGGGTCGGAAGTGGATGTAAGAGCCCTTGGGTTCGGCCATGGTCGGCCTTCATGGTAGCACACGTAGGACACTCCTGTCCCCACCTCCTGACATCCACTCTCATGGTTGGCCACCAGAAATGCCGTCCCATGCTAGCCACCGTTTTTTCAAAGCCCAAATGACCTGCGCATGGAGAGTCATGGCACCAGATGAATGCTTGTTTCCTTAGCCTAGGCGTGGGTATCAATAGGCACCTGCCCTTCAGGGGTATCCCGTCCTTCAGCTGCCATTCTCTGTGACTGAGGAGCCACCTCCGCCATGCGAATGACCTGATCCCTCTCTTTATTCCCCTCAGGAAAGTATCCGGTTGGATAACCCCCAATACCATCCTCGGGGAAATGATGGAACGCTCGGTTGCAGGCAATGGTTCCTTAACTGCAGATTGACGGGACAGGGCGTCCGCCTTCCGGTTTTCCGTCCCCGGCCGATATGTGATGCGGAAGTTGAACCCCGCAAAGAAGATCATCCACCGCAGCTGCCTGGGAGAAAGGTGTCTAGTGGCCGTCATGAACTGTAGGTTCCGATGGTCCGTGTACACCGATACCACATGTCTTGCCCCCATCAACCAATGCCTCCATTCGGTGAAGGCGTCCTTGATTGCGAGAAGCTCCTTCTCCGCAATATGGTAGTTGCGTTCGGCGTCGTTGAGTTTGCGGGACATGTACGCAACGGGATGAAGCACCCCTGTGTCGTGGTTGCGTTGGGACAAGATAGCCCCCAGCGCCACATCCGACGCGTCCGCTTCCACCACGTAGGGGAGATCCGGATCGGGGTGAGCCAACACCGGCGCCTTACCAAAGGCGCTTTTCAGGGCCTCAAAGGCTTTGTTCGCTTCAGGGGACCAGACAAACTCCTTGGACTTCCTCAGTAGCTGTGTGATTGGGGCCACCACTCCTGAAAATCCATCTATAAACCGCCTGTAAAAGTTGGCGAAGCCAATGAAACTTTGGACGTCCTTCACGCTTTGGGGCACCGGCCATTCTTTCACCGCCTTGATCTTTCGTTCTGCCATCTCCTGTCCCTCTGGACTCAGCATCACTCCGAGGAATTCCACGGATGTGACGTGGAAGTCACACTTGCTGAGTTTACAAAACAGCATGTTTTCCCTCAGCTTTTGGAGCACAGCTTTGACGTGGTGTACGTGCTCCTCCACACTGGACGAATAGATGAGGATGTCGTCGATATATACGACCACGTAGATATCCAACTCCTCTCTGAATACCTCATTCAAAAAGTACTGAAAGGCTGCCGGGGCGTTGCACAGACCGAACGGCATGACGAGGTACTCAAAAAGGCCGAACCTGGTCTTAAAGGCGGTCTTCCACTCGTCTCCGTCCCTCATGCGCACCAGATGGTATGCCCCTTTCAAATCCAACTTGGTGTAGATACGAGCTTTCTTGACCTGTTCCAGAAGTACACTGATGAGAGGCAAGGGGTACCGATTTTTTATGGTTATCGCATTCAATGCCCTAAAGTCCACACAGGCTCTCAGCTCCCCATTAGCCTTCGGGATGAAGAAGAGTGGCGAGGCGGCCGGAGACTTGGACGGGCGGATGAATCCTAGCTTGAGGAGTTTATCCAGGTACCCCCGGAGATGCACGTTTTCAGGCTCCGTCAGGGCATACAGCCTGCCGCTGGGAACGCTGGCCCCTGGCACCAGGTCGATCTGGCAGTCAAACTGTCTATGTGGTGGTAGCACTTCCGCCTTCACCTCATCAAATACATCCTCAAAACTGTGATAAGCCTGGGGGAGAGTCACATCTTTTTCTGCCGCTGTAGCCACCGTCTGACTCCCGCTCTCATCTGCGTCAAGGGATTCCGTTCTTATTCCACAATGCAGGATGCAATACGGTGACGTCATTTCGATGCGATGTGTTGGCCAATCCACAAAGGGGTTGTGTTTCTGTAGCCACGGCAATCCCAATATGACGCCATATTGGGGCGCTCGGATGATGTTAAAATCGATTTGTTCCAAATGGTTCCTCCCATATCTCATCGGAAGGACCCCCGTGTGCTGTCCGATGGGCCCCGTCACCAATCGCCTTCCGTCTACCGCATAGACGTCTTCGGGTACTGCTTTGGGAAGAAGCACTAGCCCTAGCCTGCATGCCTCGTTGTGGTCCATAAACATGCCAGTGGCCCCTGAATCCACCATGGCCACAACGGGTATCCACTGGTCATGCACTCCCACGTGCACCGTGATAAACAGGTGTCGTTGTCCCTTAGTGACCGAGTTGGAAAGTGAAGGGATGGATGAGTGACTCCGAGATGCCCCTTCTCTGGTCTTGGAGTCCTCTAGTTTTCCGCCGGTATGTCCACCACGGCTGTTACCGACCGGTTGGCCCGATAACGTGACGTCTTCGGTTTGGCAGGGCATTCACGTACGTAGTGGCCTTTTTTGCCACAATATAGGCACAATCCTTGTTTACGGCGTGACTCTTTCTCCGTGGCTGTGAGGCTCGCTCGTATTGCGCTGATGTCCATGGGTTCTCCCTTGGATGCGGTGGAAGTTTCAGGACTTCCCACCGTCACATAGGATGGAAGGGATTTTCCTTTTCTCCCATGATCCCCCTTTCTTTCACTTAGCCTATGTTCCAGCCGTAATACCAGGTTGATAAGGCCCTCACATGTCTTGGGTTGAGGGTCAATATGAGCCACGGCGTCCTTGAGCTCATCGCACAGCCCTTGATGGAAGAGCGCCGTCTGTTTAGCAACAGGCCACTTGGTTTCCGCAACCAGCCTTCGGAACGCGTTGAGATACTGCACCAGGTCGTTGGATCCCTGTCTCAACTCAAGCATTTCACGGTCCGCCGTGTACGAGTCAGCCCTTCTGTCGAATACCTTCAGGAATTCCTCGCGAAAAGCACCCCAATCACATAAGAGGGGGTCGTCCCTGCTCACCAGAGGTACGGCCCATTGTGCCGCGTTTCCAGCCAAATAGGATATAAGGAAAGCCACACGAGCCTGACTCGTGGGGAACGCCTTTGGTTTGCACGATAAATGTAGCGCCACTTGTGTGAGGAATACCTGCACTGTGTTAGGATCCCCACTGTACCTCTCTGGTGTTGCCAAGGGGATGGCTACTGGCATTTCCACTACTACCGCAGGGGTCTGGTTCGTGAGGGAGGTGCTGGGCGTGAGCGGGTCCAATTGGATAGCATCCAGTCTGGCTTTTACATCGGCTGTTTCTTGCCTAGAGGCAGCCACTTCAACTTGCATGGCCGCTAAAGCAGCCAGCACATCATCAAGTGTTGCCATGTCTGTTATCGACCGGGAGACAGTTAGCGTTATTAAGGTCGGATATTTTGTAACGCCCTGAACGTCTCAGGATCGTTTAACAGACACGACAATGAGGACGCAACCACTTGTGAAGGGTTAGTTCTTTTAATGAAGGCAAATAAAATACAAAGAACAAACAAAGGTTATAGTCACTGGAATCCTCCAGGCTAAGTACGTTACCAGCCCACAGCACGGATGGTCCTAACCGTCCTCTGCATATACGCCGATCCCGGCGTATGCCAACAGAGGGCAGAAATGAAATGGCCGACAATGCCAATCGGTAGGCTGTGAGGGGCACGAAGAGTGTTGGGGAGAATCGAGGAGTCAGGGAAACACCCAGCCGGGGTCTCTACCTGAAGGGAGCAGCCGCTCAACCTCTTCCTCAGACTGCACCGGGACGCGGAGTCACCTCCTGGTGATGCGTCACCGATACCCCAATCACAAGCAAGAAGACTGAACCGAGAGCAGCCGCTCGATCGATCCTGTGGACTTCCGAGTCTGTAACGCGGCAAACACCTCCTGGTGTGCGTTACAGCTGGCAGTCCCTGTGTCTCTGGTGGGGCTGGGAGTTACGACTCCAACCAGCAAAAGCGCCACTGCGCTTGGACTCAGCCGAGTCAAAAAGCGAAGCTCAATGGTTGACCGGTAGAGCTTCCGGGTCCTTCACAGGTGACGATGGGGCAAGACACGGCCCAGGGAGTAACGACTCGACCTACCTCCGTTCTTGCCTTACTGGAGCACCACTCCGGAACACTGCTTTTCACGAAGCAGGTACGTCGGTGTAAACACAATATCCGACAGCCTTGTACCTCCCGGTTCCTCCCTTTATAGGGCGTGTTTTCCTTGAGTTATGTAACAGCTCTCCTGTTTACATAAGGGCGTGTTTCCCTTGAGTTATGTAACAGCTCTCCTGTTTACATAAGGGCGTGTTTCCCTTGAGTTATGTAACAGCTCTCCTGTTTACATAAGGGCGTGTTTCCCTTGAGTTATGTAACAGCTCTCCTGTTTACATAAGGGCGTGTTTCCCTTGTATGACAGGAATTCTTGACAGCCGGTCTGCGCTATATTGAGCCTCAAGTTCACTCAACTGCGCCTCAATCTTCGACAATTGACTTCTAAGGTCCCTCAGAATCCCTGAAGTGGTGCTCATACAGACCCCCCGATTTGTGACCTTGAATGCCTCCCACAAGATTGCCGGACTATCTACTGACCCCACATTCTGTGCAAAATATTGTGTTATTGCCTGTCGTATGGTGTCGTCGTGTTAGTTGGTATGTGGATTTCTAGCAGTATTGGATTATGATCTGAAAGCGTGCGTGGTAAGTTGTACACATTTAGAACCCAGCCGTTAGCTCCTTCGTTCAGTAACCAATAGTCTAATCTGGACCAACTTTGATGCGACGGCGTCACATGTGTACCCACTCTCTCAGCAGCGTTCCGCAGCCTCCATACATCTACGAAGCCCATTTCCACCATAGCATTACGCACACACTGCGCAACTCTTACTGTACGCGCCCCTTGTGGATTGGACTTATCAAGGAGCGGGTCGAGGTGCGTATTGAAATCACCCCCCCATAGTGACGCTGTATCCGGCCACATTCGGAGCACTCCCAGCAGTTGTACATAAGGTTGCGGCTCGTCCACCACCGGACCATATACATTAATAAGTGTAATCAGTGTATTTCCCAACTTGCCCTTCACCAGGGCCCATCGCCCGTCACTGTCAGTCTGTGACCGTATTGGCAAGAATGGTATGCCCTTCTTTATCAATATGAGTACCCCCCGGGCGTATGTGGAAAATGGAGACGCTAATCGGTATCCTGCCCACTTGCGTGCCACATTGGTCTCTCTCTGCGTGGACAAATGCGTTTCCTGCAACAGAGCAATATGAATTTTATGCCTGTCTAGATGCGCTAATACTTGTCGAACTTTTTTCGGAGTGTTTAATCCGCGAATATTCCATGTTACACAGTTGTATCTCTCACCCATTGTCGCTGCTGCCCCGCGCACATCTGCACCTGATCACCGGCATTGAGATGCATCCCAGCAACCTGGACTGATCTGTGTCCATTTCATTCACGTGTAACAACATAACAACCCCACCAAGAGGCCAGTGCTATCCCCCTCCACCCACCCACTTTGGCAACCCCAATATGCCAAAGACAATCCCTACTATAACTGCCCCAACAAACAGAAAACTTCGCACCTCCAAATCAAATTGGGGTATTCCCATGGGGGAGTCGTAGTGGCGCACTTCTCTCTCCCCTTTTGGTGGAAGAGGGCCGCCAACTAGTATACCGCCACTGGCACACCCTCCCGCAACCTCCAACGAACATATTGACCTTAACACTGTCTGAATACCCAGGGCTCCCGCCCGATCTACACTCAGCAACAGCATATTGGTCCAGAGGAGCACCCACCGGCACATCATCGCATAATGTACCACAGTGAGTGCCAGCGCAGCGCCCTCCTATGCAACCCCACCGGAAGCCACTCCCACGCCTGTAACCACACACTGCAGATAGACCTCGCAGCTACCATCACCCCAATCGACATTATCCTTATCATGCGATAGATATAAGTAATTAGAGTGTTTCAGTTAACATTGAGTAAACATGCCATCGTCCATACCTCCACAGGTCCATTAGCCAGGAGAGCAGGGAAGGATAGAAACCAAACAAAACACTTAGTACATAAGTACTACTCTACATCAGAAGTGTGTCCCGGTGCCTGTTTCTGGCGCCGCAGAGTCCGTACGTAGTCCATGGCTAGTTTTGGATTAGTAAAAATCTTCGCCGCGCTATCCTCACCAATTCGCAAGCGCGCAGGTTACAGCATAGGGACGGTACTTGCTCCTACATCAGCATTTTCTTTACTCCTTGGAACTCTTTTCTCGCAGCCTGGACCGAAGCTGTAAAGTCCGGATAGAACGAGAGTTCATTCCCTTGATAGTGTAGCTTCCCCTTCTGGCGTGCCACACGTAGCACCGTATCCCTGTCCCGATAGTCGAGGAGCTGCGCTATAATGGGTCGCGGCAGAGCACCCGGAGGCGGGCGCGCCACCAGAGATCTATGCGCTCGCTCAACCACCAGCATGTTGGAGAGGGTTTCCAGCCCACATACTTCCCGTAGGAGAGTTTCAATGTATTCATCTAGCCGGCCCACAATTGTTGATGCCGGCAAACCTAGGATGCGTATGTTGTTGCGCCTCGAGCACGCTTCGATATCCTCATTCTTATCTTTGATTAGCGCCAATTTTTTTTCAATGTCTGTTGTTTTGGCAGCCACGTGCTGTAATCCATCTTCTTCATCCGAGATCCTTTGCTCCGCCGCTCCCAACCGCGCAACCTGCTTATCCAGTTTAGGTGATATACTGTCCATGCGGCCATTAAGCGCCTCGATCTTGCCATCTATTGATTGCAAGCTAGGCTGAATCACCTCTAAAGTCTTCTCCAGTGCTGTAGGGATCTGCTCCGTCGCGTCCATCTCCGCATCCGATGGATGCGCCACCTTACTAGACTTGCGCGATTTAAAGTTTAGACGAGGTTGATGCTTGTCAGGTTTCCCCATGTTTTTGTTTTAAAGTAGCAAGCGTTGTCAGTCCTTACCAGTTGTATTTTGTTGTGTTGTGCAGCCTGGCAGTCTGCAAGAGCAGCAAACTCACGAAGTGCCAACAGATTTACACATCAGAGAGGCAGCACAAGTAGTCCACCCACCGGGCACAGCCTGCCGCCCCAGAGCGATCGACAGTCAGACCGCCAGGGCCTGAAGCACCGCAGCGCACCCAGAAGTCGCGGTTGAGGACGGGCAGTCGCCAAGCAGAGTCCACTTATCTCCACTAAATCCACAGTCAGGCGTGCACACCCAATGGACTCGAGGCTAATGCTCCCCCAGTCGCGCTGTAATCAGCCACACCTCCACCGGGAAGACCAGTGCCGCACCTCCAGAAGCTTCAGATGGCACCAGCCGAACCAATCACAGTATCTCCGTCTCTGGAGAAGCATCCAGCCACCTACGGAGAGTACGCCGCAATCAATGTCCTGCACTTCATGTTGGAGAGAGATTCGGGGAGCAACTGATGAGCAAAAGACACAGTGAGACCGGCTCCAGGCTGCCCACGAGGTCCCAGGTACGTAATGTACCCCCGAACACCAGCGTTCACAAAAATAGCTGTGGGGAGGGATCGCACCACCGATATGCCCTCTCTGGTCACTTACTTCATTAGCGCCGCCAGCTGAGTCCCCCGGGCACTCCCCCGCCAGGCTCCGGCAGTCGATCTACACTGCGCGGTCCAGTGTGTCCCCGTGAGCCGGACGTTCGCGTACTGCCCGCTCCCGGCAGAAGAGCCCGCAGCAGCCGCCAGCCTCCGCACCCGGCAACGGCTCAGCAACGGGGCGACACAGTCCCGGTTACCCCAACGGGGGCCTCCCAGCGGCCCAGCGGCAGCAGAATGTAAATGTACCAACGCGGCCGATGACCCGCGGCCGCTGCCGCACCTCTAGAGCCGTTCTCCTCCACAGTCCGCTGCCATTTTGCTTGCGCAGGCTCCGGGGATCGGCCCGAGACGCGGCCACAGGACAGCCGCGCACCGCCGCTATCTCAGCCAGGGCGGTCCCAGAGTACTTGAAGGTGGTTTCGCCGCGTCAAGCTCGCGGGAGGGCTCCAGCAGCAAAGGATAAATCAGCGGATCATTGTGGTGACCGGCAGAGCCGCACTACAGTGCTGCCATCTCGCCGCGCGCCAAGCCACGCCCCCTGGGGGCACTTCTAGTGGAACTTCGAGAATGGTTTCTTGTAAGCAACTCAGACACCATAAAACTAGTGTCACTTGTGAAGCAGCTAATTTACGAAATAACAGAGTACATTTCTCACTCAGGCAGTGTGCAGTTCATTTCTGAAGTAGAATGTCAAGTTTTCATTGCACTCTTTTTTAGCTGGTTAATCGAAATTCATGTTGTTGTTTGAATTTGGCTTTTATTTCTTTAATGGACGAAAGATGACAATACCATAGCCAATCAACAGAAGAATTATTGGATAGCCACTAAACAAATTTGAGCACAGTGAGTGGAAGAAAAAAAGGAATAAATCCAAAAACAATCTTGAAGCCAGTCACTATTCCAGATCAAATGCTTTTGCAGAGGTGCATAATGCCAGTTGTGTTTGATCAATGGAAGACGGTTTGCACAAATTCTGCAAAATTTGTGAGATATTGGGTCTATAGTAGTTTTTTAATCTCTGATGCAGAGCGGGCTGTTTCTAAGTCAAAGGTTTCTGCGGCTGTGGTTAAAAGGACCTCTTTCTGCATTATTATCGCAACAAGTTTGTTTAACCTTTCAAGGTGAGTATTAGCCATATCTACTTTGGGCCACAGAACATTTTCAAGAACTCTTTCAAAAGGTGCATACATGGTTATGTCACAAAATTTCAGGATTTCTGATATAGTTGACAAATATGATTGTCCACTGCCCATTCCACAGACATTTTTCATTAGTAGTTCTTTATTCAGAAGTGTGTGGTATGCTGGAATGAATGTGACAGTTCATCAAATCATCTACAGCTTAAACCTAGCTTCAAGGGGATACAGGCTACACGCAGAGGAGTGTGTGACCTAGAGGCTTGGAACATCCAGCTGTACTTATGAATGGGGGATTGTCGTGGGTGTAGCAATAAAATTCAAATAGTAACTCCCATACCTGATGGAGGAAAGTTTTGTGCATTTTATTTTATACAAACCTAACTAGTTATACTTCTGACGCTCGGGAAAGTAGAAGTTAGTGATGGGTAGGGCAATTCTTCCGTGTAGGAACCACGTGATATGTGAGTCTTCTGCTTTGGAAAACAGGGCATTTTCTCATTCTTTTGTATGGAAGACAAACTGTAAAGTTTGAAAATGGCACTCTCGTTTAAGAGTTGCCAGGGTACTTTGTTAGATTTAAATGTCTGTAGTGGCCAATTTAGATGTGTAATAGCTTGCAACTGAGCCTGTTCAAGGTGTAAAAGTCTTAAGTCTGCTTTTAGAATGTCCAAGGCTGATAAAATCATGGTGCTTGCAGGGCATAATCGTTTTGGAGAGAGTTTGCATGACACTGTCAATAACTATAAATGTTGCTTGCATTACTTCTCTGTCAAAATCGCAAATTTTTTCTGCAGCTTCTTTTTTCTTAATAATTCAGTATTTCATTGTAAATAACCCTTCTGCAAATATGAAACACTTAATTTTGGCCAAGTGAGTGAGGAAATATGAATTTTTATGATCAATTGTGTCCCCTATCTTAGACCCCAACGGCTCCATGTACATGCTACAAGTACATGTATGTTCCCTCCACTTCAAGCTATGAAGACGCAAATACATATGCGTCCAACGTTAACATGTCCTCTTTCAGATCCGCCATGAATGGGTCGAATATTCCGTTCCTAAGTATGCCTTGCCACCGTCTTTATATGGTATACTTTTCACGTTCTTCAGCTCTGGCAAGGTAGGCCCTGAATTCTGCCATCGAGCTTTTCCTGCCTTCTGCCTCTGAATGCTCCAGCCTGGACCTGCATCTGTATCCATGACCTTTGTCTTACTTCCTGCGCGGCTAACGGTGCCTGGCCCGGCCTGTTGCCTGCCAAGACTGTATTCAGCCTTCAAGTTATCTGCTCCGCTCCTCGAGAAATGCATTCCTGTCTAGTAGTTTAGGTAAACATCCTTCCAGCTACAGAGCAAAGGGCCCGGCCTTACTGTCTCCGTGCAAGTAATTCATGGCTTCTGTTGCCATGGTAGGCCCATGCCCCCTCGCATCTCATGTAGACACGTAGACGCTTATACACGCACTAGCAGTCAGTATAGGATAGCCTCTGCCTGAGAGACCTTTCCTTCCAGATAATACAGTTCCTTAAACACAAGATATTAGATACGATTTGGGATTAGGTTGTTCTGACATCCCAGACTTCTGTCTCCTCATGTAGGGCTAAATGTCAAGTCCCCTTCACCCTCCAGTTACACGTCAATCACACGTCATGCTACTGTGCGCGCATCTCTGCCATGTATTTCTGCTGACTTTGCAGGATTCTCTTATGGATCCACCCACCTGTGTCATCCTCAGAATGACGTTTCTAGTACACGCCCTCATGCACGCCTATTGTAACGCCTTTATTCATTACGTATGTGTATTCTTATCTCTCTTCTCAGCTGTCACGCCTCCTGCATCTGTCTTCACTGTAATACATTGACTATATATATGACAACCTGTCAATAAAGTATTGCTCTATCCATTCCCGAACCTTCGTGGTGACGGAATCCGATTGCCTGGTTCGAACCAATTCCTTTGTAAGGAATAAACCCATTTTAAAACCTCAAATACCACGGATTCTGCCTCTTATTTTTACTGAGTTATTCTTATTGAATTTTACCGCATAAATTAAGTCTAGGTAAATTAAATTTACCACATAATTGGCGCCCGAACAGGGACACCTCCCCCACCCCACGCGCCGGAGGTGCGTTGCAGACCCGGTCTCCTGCCACAGCCGGACGGACAACTACGCGTACCTGCAGGATTTCCTGTACCTCCCTCAGGCCAACGGAGGTGACTGAGGCTGCGATCAACACCCAGACGAGGCGGTGAGGAGTGCGGAGGATCCCGACCAGAGCCTAGCTGAGAGAGCAAGATCCGAGGTATACAGAGGCCCACCAGATTCCGAAGTTCCGAAGTAACTAAGTCACGAGTCGAGTCCAGTCCAGTCTGGTCTAGTCCAGTCCAGACTTTCCGAGGCCTTCTGTTCCGTTCCGTGCTTCCCGGTGAGTACCGTTGCTGGGGACGCATCTAGACGTGCGCATTGGTTTGTGCCGGTCAAGACGGGTTTGGGTACACAGACCTGGTCTGCACTGTTTCAGCAGTGTATCTGTACTGTTTAGCAGTACATCTAGTATTATGCAGTTAGCTAGTTTTATTCTAATTATCATTGTTCGTTTTAAAATGTTTTAATATGTTTTAAATGTCGTGGTATGAGTGATTGTTCGATCTTCATTACTGTGTTTATTGTATTAATTGTGTTCAAGTCCGAGTAAGAATCAGGTAGCAAGGTTAAGATGCCGTTATTCTCAATATTAAGACAGATAAAAACTAGAAAAGGGATACTCGAGGAAGCCGTTCCCGTTCCACCTAGGGACACTCCAGGGTACTTTATGTACCATAAACATGGCCTAGATGCCGTATTATATCTCGAATTGTGGGTAGACTACACCAAGGATTTAGCAGAGAATCAGAGATGGCCCGTTGCGGGGACATGGGATGCAGATTGCATCATGAGAGTAGAAGAAGCATTATGGAAAAAGAAAGCCAGACAGTCACAGAAAGATGCCATTGAATTATGGCGTAAAGAATCGCATAGACGCACAGAGAAAGCGCTCAGAAAAGAAGAGAAAAGTAGGGAGGATTCAGACAAAGCCCGAGAAAATGTATTAGTTGAGGAAGGTATCCGAGTAAAAGCAGAACAAGTAGACAGGCAACGGAACACTCTTATGAATGGTATGTATCCTCTTCTGGCCGAGGGTTTACCTAAGGCCACCCTGGAAGTACCAAGAGATATGCCACCTCCATTGCTTCCGACTAAATTGCACACCAAGACTGCAAAGGACATTTTCCTTTCTTCCTATTTAGACGATGTAGCCCCCGAATATGTTAATACTCCGCCGCCACGCACGCCACCTGCTAATGGCGCTCGACCCCGAGATAATCTGCCCCCACTTCCGCAGCAACATACTCCTCCGTCCGTTCCAAACCTCCCGCCCGTTCCTTCACTCCTTCCTGCACCTATTCTTCCTACCTTACACCCAACGAATCCTTTTGGACCTGGCACCTCAGGAGGTGCGACAGGAAGTTTTCATACGCCGCCATCAGTGCGTCGATTGACTTATAGGGATCTAGCACACCAACGTACCCCTCAAACAGCGAATTATGACATATATAAAGAGCCTCTTACAGACTGTAGATATGATCCAGTACCCGGTAAAGACGACAGAATGATGCTATCATCAGTACGTCTACGACGAGTTGCGAACTATTTAATGATACTACCAGGAATGATTGATCATCTAGACAAAATATATCACTTTGTCCAAACAGGGCAAGGTCCTGAAAGTATTGGCGAGGCCATGGCATACCAGAAAGTGGACACGCAAAAACTGTTGTTACGCTTCTTCATAAACTGCCTGATAAGACACAGAGATAGGCCAGGTGTAGACGCGGAAGAAATGAAAGCACTTAACAAATGGGGTCAGAATATAGCAGACGGAAAACATGATAAACAGAATAGTATAGAAAGTATGTGCCGAAGGATCAGAAAAACAGTAGAACAAATATGTGAAAGAGAACAGCCTGAAAGAGAAATAGATGCAGATAAAACCGAGTCCTCGGGGGAGGAGGAACAGCTAGAAATGACAACGGGACAATTACAACTACCAGCTAGAGAAATGATAGCTTATGTAGGTAAAGGAAGATCCTTTAATAATTCAATGCGTCCGATACGTCCAGAAAGTAAGAGAATTTTTCAAGCAGCCATGTCAAATTCAAAGACCCCTGAACACTTATTTCAGGCTACTGATAAAATACTTCAAGAACGAATGGGGTACCATGTACTCGATTCTATGGATGAACAAGAATTAGCCAGGTCAGCAGTACAATGGGCTGACAGTTCTGATAAATATAGTGATGACGCGCTAGTACATACGTTTTTGAATCTTTCACCAGACGAACAGCGTTTAGCTGGTACGTACATGATACAACACCTCCTTATATTATATAAAGGCCAACACTCCGATCCTGGTCCCCTACCTGATATACTGATAGAACTACTCATGAATAAATGGAGAGGTCTAGGTACCGATCTAATTAAAGTAATTCTAGAATATCGACACAGATATAGTGCCTTTCTGTGTTCAGAGCATGATCCAGCTCCCTCCATGGAAAGAAAGACGTATTACTTAGACAGACAGAATCCCTTACGCGAAGTGCACCCAGTTAGAAATGATGATAATACTTTTAGACGCGTGTTTGTGTACACGCCTATAACTAAAATAGAATTATTGGAAATGAAAAAATTAGTGCCCAGTCATGACAGAGATCCAGCAGGTTTCCACCGTGAAATAAAAGACATGTTACTAATGGGTGATTATACCTATCCTGACATTATGAAAATATTGAAAGTATTATTGCCTGCCGGTATTTACGAGAAACTCAAAGAAAAAGAGTGGGAGGTGGGAGAACAAAAGATTGATTGGACAGCATTAGAAAACGAAGAAAATGCCCGAACTGCAGGCCTAGGGCTTGGGGACAAAACTAAAGCATTACCAGGATTATTAGTACAAGTATTGCCACGTTTATTAACTACGAAAAAGGAAGACTGGGGAGCAATCTCAGCTTGCAAACAGAAACCCGATGAAGACACTAGTGATTTTTATTCCCGATTTGAAAAATGTTTTGGTATTAATAGCGGTCTGAAAGCAAGTAGCGATTCATATCCACATCTTTTTGTAACAAAATTAGTTGAGAATTCCTTGCCTCAGGTTAAGAACAGAGTATTGAAAGTAGAGAGCTCTTGGCAAGCTAATACCCCGTCACAAATGTTACAAATGTTACAGTACCACCAAAATAGAATTAGAGAAGAACAAGAACACGAACAAAGACGTATGAAAGACACGAAAATGAAAATGCTCGTCGCCCAGTCAGTTCCAGCTGACAGTCATAAAAAGGGTGCGACACAGTCCAGTAATTCAGCGGTTCCTGTTAAGGGGACATGCAACTATTGTAAACAGCCAGGTCATTATATAAACGATTGTGCAGTTCTGAAACATAATATCTCTACGGGTAAAACCAAGGAGAGACCACGTCCACCTAGACAGGATCAGATCCAACAACAAGTACCTCAGAATGTACGGCCTATGCAGGCTGCACAACAGACCGTAGCGGCACCACAGCCACAGCCTATTGCCGCAACACAAAACACGACACAACAGATGTACCAGTATGCACAAAATGACTATCCCGATTATCAGCGATACACATGAAACAGCCTAGAGAGGGAAGTTGGCTTACCCCTTATTGAGGTTCCCGTAGATCAAGAGGGTCCTTATGTACATAGTCAAGTATTAGGGAAAGACAGAAAGTTTTTAATTGATACAGGGGCAAGCAGAACAACTATAAGTCACGACGAGGTTCCAGGGGCACCCCTCTCAGGCTCACAAAATGTTTCCCTTGGATTTTCAGGAAAGCCTATTGTTAACGAAGTATCGCAACCTCTTCCTGTTGCAGTTGGTCCATTAACACGGACTACAGATCTATTGCTTACAAAATCATGCCCAGAAAACTTGTTAGGTATAAAGACACTGAAAGCTCTAGGAGCTGTAATATGTTGTTCCCCGGAAGGGGTACGACTATTTTTGCGTGACTTTAAAGGTCACTACGTATTTAGAGACATGGATCACCGGTTACAGAATGTCCCTGCACATTTATGGGCACAAGGCCCCACTGATGTAGGTTGTATGCACATTACACCATATCGAGTCACCCTCAAAGCAGGAGTGGTATTACCACGAATTCGACAATACAAGTTACCTCCAGATGCTGTAGTGGCTTTGCTGCAAATCATTGACGAGCTCATTGCACAAGGAGTGGTTGTGGAAACCGACTCCAATGTATGTAATTCTCCTATTATTCCAATTCTTAAACGAACTGATCCAAATGCACCCCCAGTTTATCGATTAATTATTGATCTGCGCGAATTGAATAAATGCATTGTACCACAGTATCCCGTGGTTCCAGATATCTCTTCATTATTGACAGCTATTGATTCAGAAGCAACGTTCTTTACTGTAATTGACCTCAAGAACACCTTCTTTAGCGTCCCAATCGATCCGGAAAGCCAATATTTGTTCGGATTTTGTTTAAATGGACGAAGCTTCAAATTTGCACGCGCACCTCAAGGATTCACAGAAAGCCCCAGCATCTATAGCCAAGCACTGAAAAGACAACTTGACAGTATCCACATGCCTGTTAACACTACCCTGCTTCAGTATGTCGATGATCTGTTGATCACCGCCCGAAGCGAACCCGAATGTGAAAAAGCATCACTGACGGTTTTACATTTTCTGGCCGACAAGGGGCACAAGGTGTCCCCTTCGAAGCTGCAATTCTGTGTTCAGCAAGTTGTGTACCTTGGGCACTTGCTGTCCAAGGGGGGGAGACAGCTCACACCTGACCGCATCCAGTTAATTGTAAACATGCCACCACCCAAGACACAAAAGGAGGTGCGGGCCTTCATAGGTCTCACTTCGTACTGTAGACAATGGATTCCCCAATATGCATTTCTAGTAAAACCACTCATTCAGTTGACAACCCAGGAGGCAGCGACTTCGACTGTCCTCCCTTGGACTCAGGCACATACACAAGCTTTTGAAGACTTAAAGAAAGCCTTATGTCAAGCACCTGTTTTAGCGACACCATGTTACAGTAAGCCTTTTACACTTTTTGTTACAGAACGCGAAGGTACTGCCTTGTCAGTACTCACTCAGGAACAAGCAGGTTCACACAAACCGTGAGCTTATTTTTCTAGCACGTTCGATCCAGTAGCCCAGGCTCTGCCTACGTGCCTGAAATCAGTCGCAGCGACAGCTTTAGCGATCAGACAAAGCGATTCCATAGTATTAGGACATCAATTGACAGTGCAAGTTCCACATTCCGTGGAAGTTCTTTTAAACCGAACTCAGACTCAGCACTTGACTATAGCACGACTGACAGGTTACGAATTAACATTGTTTCAGCCACACATAGAAATCAGACGCTGTAGTACATTAAATCCTGCCACACTTTTGCCATTAAGTGGAACAAACCCATTGGCACATGATTGTATTGAAGTCATTACTATTACGACGAAACCCAGACAAGACTTGACAGACATTCCATTACCAGATCCAGACCTGACACTTTATGTGGATGGTTCATGCATGAGAACAAGTACAGGAGAATTAGTGGCCGCTTACGCAGTCACGACAGACACCGAAGTTATTGAAACAAATTGTATTGACACATTGTCAGCTCAAGCAGCAGAGCTCATCGCTCTGACACAAGCCTGTATTCAAGCCAAAAATAAAAGAGTCAACATATACACAGATTCACGTTATGCATTCGGAGTTGTACACGACTTCGGAGTCCTTTGGCGAGAGAGAGGTTATTTGACTTCTCACGGTGCCAACATTCAACACGGTCCCCTCATTCAAGCCCTGTTAGATGCTATACATCTGCCTACTGCGATATCTATCATGAAGTGCAAGGCCCATACAAAAGTTACCGATATCATTTCCCAGGGTAACGACCTAGCAGACCGAACAGCTAAGCAAACAGCACAGAATCGGATTCATGCAACTGACTTGACAAAGACAATAGTTCCGACATCGACACACTGCATGACAGTTAGGGATCCCGCCCTTGATGTAATTGACATACAGACACATGCTACACCAGAGGAAATCAAGAGATGGACTGAACTAGGAGGGATCCAAACAGATCAGGGATGGATGACGAAGGGAAAATCTACATGGTTTCTCCCCGACTCAATGGTTCAAGTTATCATTAACACAATACATAGTCCAGCGCATCTAGGAGAGAAAGCTATGTTAGACAGTATTCAAAATATTTGGTTTAATAAACACTTACGAGCTGCAGCCAAACAGAAAGTGCGTACTTGCATGATTTGTTGTCAGTTCAACCCAGGTAAAGGCGTTCCTGTAGAGCAAGGTGGATTTCAACCTCCCGATCACCCTTTTGAAGTCCTCCAGATGGATTATATCCAGATGGAACGTTGTCGAGGATTCAAATATGTTCTCGTAGTTGTATGCGCACTTTCTCGTTGGACAGAAGCATATCCAGTCTCAGATTACACTGCCCCGACCACTGCCAAGCAGCTGGTTCGTGAATTCTTCCCACGGTATGGTTTGCCCCGTATCGTGTACTCAGATAACGGTCAACCGTTCTCATCCGAGCTAATGGAACACATTTCACTCCTGTTAGGCTATCAATGGAAATTCCACTGTGTCCGGCATCCCGAGGCAGCAGGTCTCGTGGAGCGTCATAATCAGACTCTGAAAATTCGACTTTCTAAAATCTGTAGAGAGAAAGGCGTCGACTGGATAGTAGCCTTACCAGTTGCACTCTTTTACATGAGAATGATAGCACATTCTCGAACAGGGCTATCCCCGTACGAGGTGGTCTTCGGTAGGCCACCAAATATGTGGGGGACGCCTATACCTCGTAAAATCACTGATGTTGATTGTAATATGCTGACAAATTACCTTGCTTCCTTGATGTCTGCACTACAATCTTGCCGTTCACAGGTAGCTGCAGCCTTTCCCGACAACACCGAGGTGAGGCCCCATGAAGTGGTTCCCGGAGATTTTGTTTTTATAAGAAATTTCGACAGGAGGAGCCCGCTGGAGCCTCGCTGGCAAACGCCGAAATTAGTACTCCTGACCACGAGGACAGCAGTGAAGATTGAGGGTCGCAAGGGTTGGCTACACTCCAGCCATATCAAGAAATTTCATGGACTGCCTTCTGATTTAACTCTCAGCCCTACCCTCCTCCACAGACTGACTCAAAACTCCCCCTGGTCGAGAAAACTGCTGCCCAAGAATATAAACTGAAACTAAGGTCTAGCAAGTCAGACAATTTGATTGTTTAAGTCCTCTCCTAGGTGAATCGGTTAAATTAGTCTCTGACATGTATCCTCTAGACCGAAATCGAGAGAGAGATAGACAGAAACAGCTCAAGAAACGTGCATATTGTAAATCACTTCATAGTCACTGTATAGTGACATTGTTGATTATGTTTTTTCTAAATCTTCTGATTATTGCTGCAAGTATACTGTTGCATTTATACTATCCTATTTTCAAGCGTGCTCATTCTGCTTACAATGTTACTGCCGAACATTCTTTTAGCAAATTACCTCCACATGAGTTGCCCTACAGACTTGCGCTGCGCAACAACACATTCATTAGTATGTTACATCACTCCCATCAGGCCAACAACGCTACAAATTGTTGGATATGTGGCCGACTCCCTCCCTATCAGAAATACAAGGGAGTTCTGCCCCTCTTTCCGTATCCATTCACACACAATGGTTCCTGTGGCGCATGGTTTAGTTTGATTAATTCTTTAGATTCAAATACCGTAGTTTATCAGAGCAACTGGGTATGGGGAAACCTGAACTTAGTTTTGCTTAAAGCCTGCTACCCTAACAAGGAGGGACTTCCCAAAAGGACAGGAACTGATCTAGAAAATGAAGTATATGGATTAGGTAATTTTACACTTAACCTCATGATTCTGAATGTTGAATCCGAAGCTGCACTAGTCTTGCCTGCTATGTCCGTATTACCAGTCAAAGGTGAATTATGTGTAAGAAAGAATGGTTCAGTACACCTGGGTCATAGTAAATGTACTACTGTGATCGAATTCAGTGATAAAGGCAAGTCTACATTTAGAGCTTCCCGTCATTCCTACTTCATTTGTGGTCATACCGCATATATACGTTTACCTCTAGATTGGGATGGTACCTGTTACATTGCATTCCTTCTGCCACCTGTTTTCCTAGCCCCTCCTGATTATCATAGAAATACCCATCTAGTACACAATAGACCTCAGAGAGATCTCCCGATTGTCGACTACACTGAAACAGCATGGGAACAATACACAGACTTCAATAAAGGTCTCTTTCCCTACATAGGTGTTGTCTCTAATAGTAAACTGATACGCAGATTAACCAGAACCCTTGAAGCAGTAGTGAATGAAACTACCTCTGCCCTAGGCAACTTAACAGAGGAGCAGTCTGCGATGCGGATTGTTGTTCTCCAAAATCGTCTTGTCCTTGACGTCATCCTGGCCGATAGGGGCGGAGCCTGTAGAGTCATCGGATCAAGTTGCTGTGTTTTCATTCCAGAAAACGCGCCATCCGTATATAAAGCCATAACTCGTCTTCACAAGATTGCAAGCCAGATACATCAGAATCCAGGCACCTGGACGTGGTCCGGTTCGTTCTGGAACGCGTTGTCAGCCTGGGGATGGAAAGTCCTATCCTTCCTAGGTATTGGCCTTCTCATAGTATTCAGTTGCTGCCTGTGTCTACAATGTGGACCAGCGATTTGCGGCCTGTGTGCCACATCATGTATTCCACGTTCAAGTTCTCCTTCAAAATCCCGGAAGAAGAAAGAAGAGCAAATGATGTTACATGAACAGATTGATGGATTCCTGAGGATCGATATCTCATGAAGGGTCCGTAGGGGACAAGGAGGGAATGAGGAAATATGAATTTTTATGATCAATTGTGTCCCCTATCTTAGACCCCAACGGCTCCATGTACATGCTACAAGTACATGTATGTTCCCTCCACTTCAAGCTATGAAGACGCAAATACATATGCGTCCAACGTTAACATGTCCTCTTTCAGATCCGCCATGAATGGGTCGAATATTCCGTTCTTAAGTATGCCTTGCCACCGTCTTTATATGGTATACTTTTCACGTTCTTCAGCTCTGGCAAGGTAGGCCCTGAATTCTGCCATCGAGCTTTTCCTGCCTTCTGCCTCTGAATGCTCCAGCCTGGACCTGCATCTGTATCCATGACCTTTGTCTTACTTCCTGCGCGGCTAACGGTGCCTGGCCCGGCCTGTTGCCTGCCAAGACTGTATTCAGCCTTCAAGTTATCTGCTCCGCTCCTCGAGAAATGCATTCCTGTCTAGTAGTTTAGGTAAACATCCTTCCAGCTACAGAGCAAAGGGCCCGGCCTTACTGTCTCCGTGCAAGTAATTCATGGCTTCTGTTGCCATGGTAGGCCCATGCCCCCTCGCATCTCATGTAGACACGTAGACGCTTATACACGCACTAGCAGTCAGAATAGGATAGCCTCTGCCTGAGAGACCTTTCCTTCCAGATAATACAGTTCCTTAAACACAAGATATTAGATACGATTTGGGATTAGGTTGTTCTGACATCCCAGACTTCTGTCTCCTCATGTAGGGCTAAATGTCAAGTCCCCTTCACCCTCCAGTTACACGTCAATCACACGTCATGCTACTGTGCGCGCATCTCTGCCATGTATTTCTGCTGACTTTGCAGGATTCTCTTATGGATCCACCCACCTGTGTCATCCTCAGAATGACGTTTCTAGTACACGCCCTCATGCACGCCTATTGTAACGCCTTTATTCATTACGTATGTGTATTCTTATCTCTCTTCTCAGCTGTCACGCCTCCTGCATCTGTCTTCACTGTAATACATTGACTATATATATGACAACCTGTCAATAAAGTATTGCTCTATCCATTCCCGAACCTTCGTGGTGACAGAATCCGATTGCCTGGTTCGAACCAATTCCTTTGTAAGGAATAAACCCATTTTAAAACCTCAAATACCACGGATTCTGCCTCTTATTTTTACTGAGTTATTCTTATTGAATTTTACCGCATAAATTAAGTCTAGTTAAATTAAATTTACCACATAATGACCCAGGAGGAAATCATTAAAATCCATTTTTCAGTAATTGTGGTCAGGTTCTCCTTTACAGCCACAAAGCTGGAATGTGCTGAGCAACACTGGCACAGTTTACCCGCACTGTATGTAGTAACAATTTCAGGTGTATATTTATTATACCTGGGACCAGATGTGCCAACATTAGGAATAGCGATTTACTAATTGCGATTTTCTACAAATCACAATTAGGAAACTGCTATTCCTAATGTATGAAACTTTTTTTTCAAAATAGTGATTCCTAGTGGGTTGTAAATCGACCTACCTCATGAATATTAATGAGGTATGTTGCAATTTGCGATTCACTAGGAATCGCAGCCTTTTCAGCAGACCACCATGTATGCGATTGCTTTTTTTTTTGTTTTTGAAAATCTTTTTATTGTTTTTTAAAAACATAACAAGGTCACACAAGACAGATCGTTTCACCCTAACATCAGGGTCGCCACAGCACCGGCAACATACAGAGACAGCAGCAAGACTAGACTTATATACTTGAGTTCGGACAACAGCCTAGGTTCCGTCCGCGATCTCCAGGCCAGACAGGCGAGCCTGCAGAGGCTCAACTATGTCCCCTCTGTAGGTGTTCCAGAGCGACCACACCTCCCCCCACTTTCTGGGGCACCCTCGTGCCGTATATACCGACTTCTCCTGCAGCATACACCAGTCCATATCTTTTTGCCAGTCCACCAGTTTCGGCAGAGTCAATGCACCCCACAGACGGGCTATGTTTCTTTTTGCGACCATTTGCCCAAGCGTGACTCAAAGTCTCCCTCGTAGGGACAAGTCCGTGGGTTCCCAAATGTTAAGCAGACACCTCTTAGCCTCTGTGCGAAGGTCGGTGTGCACTGTATCACAACGCCTGTCATCTTATGTATATGACTGAGTATCTCTTTCTAATATGTATACACCGCTATGCAATCCCACGCAAGATGGCAGAAGTCTGCGTCGCTGTGCCCACATCTCCGACACTGCGCTGAGTCTCGGAGTCCCATTTTGTACAATTTAAGGGGAGTATAGTATACCTGGTGTATAAATTTCAGATGTATAATTCGCAAATTGCCGTTGAGCGAGAGTGTCCCTGTAAGGGTGCATATTTGTTCCCAATCTTTCACTGTTAGAGAGGTTTCTAACGCGGAGTTCCAACGCTCTAGGCTACTATCCACCCCCCTCAGGGCCTCCCCCTGTATCGATTTATACAGTTTTGTGATTAATTGTTTCTTTGAGGGAGCTACTAGTAGCTGTTGCAGAGAGAGAAGAGTCGGCGGTTCGGACGGGAACTCCGGATAGTGACTTTTTAAGGCGCGCCTCAGGCGGTGTGTAGTGTATATGAATAGCGGCGTGGGATTGCTGATGAATTCCACTTCAGTATCTATCACGCACTTGCCCTCTGAATATACGTCGCGCATATGCGTTATTCCTACTTCTTTCAACGTCCTGATAGGACCAGTCTCCTGCATAAGAGACAATGCCGCATGCCCTGCGAGCGGCAATGCCGGCGCGTATATAGGGAGCTTTCCTGCCATTCGGCCAATCGCCTGCCACACTCCCACCATCGAGTTAATTTCTTGCTTAGGTGTACCCCTTTTCACATGAGTAAGTATTCCCGACAGTGGTATGGGATGTGCATCCCCATCCTCGACCGTTAAGTGAGGGGTAAAGTCATGTGATCGATACAAATAATAAGCGTATTGAGCCTGGGCACATAAATAATAAATATATAGATCGGGTGCACCGAACCCCCCCCTGGCGTATGGGAGCGTCAACGTGGCCCAGCTGATTCACACCTGTTTCCCTCCCCATACTAATTTTAAAATTTGTGTCCTGACCGTAGCAAAAAAATGACTGGTTAAGGGAAGTGAAATATTACAGAGCAAGTCCAAAAAACGAGGCAGGACTACCATGTTGAGCACCGCGACCCTATCTGCCAGAGACAAGGGGAGATGCACCCACCTCTCAACCTGCTCTTCCAAATGATGTAGCGCTCTGCCGTAATTCTCCTTGAGAACCACCTCAGGGTCTCAATGCACCCAAACACCTAAATATTTGACTGGTTCAGTCGTCCAGATCAAAGGATATTCTAGGGGGGGGGGGGGGGGGGAACGCGTACATAATGTTAATGGAATGATCACTGATTTTTCCCAATTGATCATGAGGCCAGAAAACAGACCAAACTTAATGTACTCTCGCAGCACATGCGATAGGTGGGTCTGCGGCTCCTGTATAAAGAGGACCATATCGTCAGCGTACATAGATATCCTGACCGGCGGTTGATTAAAGTTAAGCGCTGTCTGTCTGTGACGCTGACGTAATATACAGGCAAGCGGTTCGAGCACAAGAGCAACAATGGGCATTCCTGTCTGGTGCCCCGGTCTATACGGAGAGGGTCTTAAGTGAGGCCACCAACTCTCACTCGTGCCGAAGTGTCTGTATAGATGATTTGCAGCCAGCGTGAGAAAACATTTGGAAGACCCATTCTCCTCAGTATATTAAACATATACCCCCATTCAATGGAATCGAAGGCCTTAGCGGCATCAAGCATGACCGCAGCAGCCTGGAGATCAGGGTTCAAAATGTGATACATGGCGAATATCGTGCGTAGGTTATTGGAGGTGGAGCGCCCCGGAACAAAGCCAGCCTGATCCGGAAGCACCATGACCGGGAGCAACGGTTGTAGTCTAATAGCCAATATTTCCGCATCTAGGTTTATTAATGACAAGGGTCGATACGATTCGCACGTAGTCGGGTCCTTATCTTTTTTGAAAAGTGTGACAATAAGCGCCTGTCGGAGTGAGGGTGGCAGTATCCCGGACTCGTGCGCTTCCGCATACACCTCTAAGAGATATGGGACGACGATGTCCATATAGTGTTTATAAAATTCCGAAGTGAGCGCATCTGGGCCAGGGGCCTTGTTATTAGGTAAAGATTTAATGGCCGCCTTAATATCCGACTCCTCTATAGGCCGTCCGAGGTATTCACGGTGTCCATCTGCAAGCCACACACACGCGACTCCCTCCAGATATTCGGACAGAGCCGCGTCATAACATGTCCCCCTAGAGGCGTATAGTTCGCCATAAAAAGTTCTGAACTGTTCCACTATATCCTGGGGTTGATAGTGTTCCACCCTGTTCCCATCTACTATCTTATGAAATTGATGATAGTTAGCTCGGAATCGAATGGTTTCAGCGAGCCTCCTGCCTGGGCGCCCAGCCTCGCCATAAGCTCTGGCTACCTGTCGCTTCGACTTGTAGCGTATCTCAGTGCTCGCCGTGTCATCATACTCTTTTAACAAAGCATGAATCTTGTCAAGTGGGGTGGTCGCCGGTCTGCGGTATATTGAGCCTCAAGTTCACTCAACTGCGCCTCAATCTTCGACAATTGACTTCTAAGGTCCCTCAGAATCCCTGAAGTGGTGCTCATACAGACCCCCCGATTTGTGACCTTGAATGCCTCCCACAAGATTGCGGGACTATCTACTGACCCCACATTCTGTGCAAAATATTGTGTTATTGCCTGTCGTATGGTGTCGTCGTGTTAGTTGGTATGTGGATTTCTAGCAGTATTGGATTATGATCTGAAAGCGTGCGTGGTAAGTTGTACACATTTAGAACCCAGCCGTTAGCTCCTTCGTTCAGTAACCAATAGTCTAATCTGGACCAACTTTGATGCGACGGCGTCACATGTGTACCCACTCTCTCAGCAGCGTTCCGCAGCCTCCATACATCTACGAAGCCCATTTCCACCATAGCATTACGCACACACTGCGCAACTCTTACTGTACGCGCCCCTTGTGGATTGGACTTATCAAGGAGCGGGTCGAGGTGCGTATTGAAATCACACCCCCATAGTGACGCTGTATCCGGCCACATTCGGAGCACTCCCAGCAGTTGTACATAAGGTTGCGGCTCGTCCACCACCGGACCATATACATTAATAAGTGTAATCAGTGTATTTCCCAACTTGCCCTGCACCAGGGCCCATCGCCCGTCACTGTCAGTCTGTGACCGTATTGGCAAGAATGGTATGCCCTTCTTTATCAATATGAGTACCCCCCGGGCGTATGTGGAAAATGGAGACGCTAATCGGTATCCTGCCCACTTGCGTGCCACATTGGTCTCTCTCTGCGTGGACAAATGAGTTTCCTGCAACAGAGCAATATGAATTTTATGCCTGTCTAGATGCGCTAATACTTGTCGAACTTTTTTCGGAGTGTTTAATCCGCGAATATTCCATGTTACACAGTTGTATCTCTCACCCATTGTCGCTGCTGCCCCGCGCACATCTGCACTTGATCACCGGCATTGAGATGCATCCCAGCAACCTGGACTGATCTGTGTCCATTTCATTCACGTGTAACAACATAACAACCCCAACAACAGGCCAGTGCTATCCCCCTCCACCCACCCACTTTGGCAACCCCAATATGCCAAAGACAATCCCTACTATAACTGCCCCAACAAACAGAAAACTTCGCACCTCCAAATCAAATTGGGGTATTCCCATGGGGGAGTCGTAGTGGCGCACTTCTCTCTCCCCTTTTGGTGGAAGAGGGCCGCCAACTAGTATACCGCACACCCTCCCGCAACCTCCAACGAACATATTGACCTTAACACTGTCTGAATACCCAGGGCTCCCACCCGATCTACACTCAGCAACAGCATATTGGTCCAGAGGAGCACCCACCGGCACATCATCGCATAATGTACCACAGTGAGTGCCAGCGCAGCGCCCTCCTATGCAACCCCACCGGAAGCCACTCCCACGCCTGTAACCACACACTGCAGATAGACCTCGCAGCTACCATCACCCCCATCGACATTATCCTTATCATGCGATAGATATAAGTAATTAGAGTGTTTCAGTTAACATTGAGTAAACATGCCATCGTCCATACCTCCACAGGTCCATTAGCCAGGAGAGCAGGGAAGGATAGAAACCAAACAAAACACTTAGCACATAAGTACTACTCTACATCAGAAGTGTGTCCCGGTGCCTGTTTCTGGCGCCGCAGAGTCCGTACGTAGTCCATGGCTAGTTTCGGATTAGTAAAAATCTTCGCCGCGCTATCCTCACCAATTCGCAAGCGCGCAGGGTACAGCATAGGGACGGTACTTGCTCCTACATCAGCATTTTCTTTACTCCTTGGAACTCTTTTCTCGCAGCCTGGACCGAAGCTGTAAAGTCCGGATAGAACGAGAGTTCATTCCCTTGATAGTGTAGCTTCCCCTTCTGGCGTGCCACACGTAGCACCGCATCCCTGTCCCGATAGTCGAGGAGCTGCGCTATAATGGGTCGCGGCAGAGCACCCGGAGGCGGGCGCGCCACCAGAGATCTATGCGCTCGCTCAACCACCAGCATGTTGGAGAGGGTTTCCAGCCCACATACTTCCCGTAGGAGAGTTTCAATGTATTCATCTAGCCGGCCCACAATTGTTGATGCCGGCAAACCTAGGATGCGTATGTTGTTGCGCCTCGAGCACGCTTCGATATCCTCATTCTTATCTTTGATTAGCGCCAATTTTTTTTCAATGTCTGTTGTTTTGGCAGCCACGTGCTGTAATCCATCTTCTTCATCCGAGATCCTTTGCTCCGCCGCTCCCAACCGCGCAACCTGCTTATCCAGTTTAGGTGATATACTGTCCATGCGGCCATTAAGCGCCTCGATCTTGCCATCTATTGATTGCAAGCTAGTCTGAATCGCCTCCAAAGTCTTCTCCACTGCTGTAGGGATCTGCTCCGTCGCGTCCATCTCCGCATCCGATGGATGCGCCACCTTACTAGACTTGCGCGATTTAAAGTTTAGACGAGGTTGATGCTTGTCAGGTTTCCCCATGTTTTTGTTTTAAAGTAGCAAGCGTTGTCAGTCCTTACCAGTTGTATTTTGTTGTGTTGTGCAGCCTGGCAGTCTGCAAGAGCAGCAAACTCACGAAGTGCCCACAGATTTACACATCAGAGAGGCAGCACACGTAGTCCACCCACCGGGCACAGCCTGCCGCCCCAGAGCGATCGACAGTCAGACCGCCAGGGCCTGAAGCACCGCAGCGCACCCAGAAGTCGCGGTTGAGGACGGGCAGTCGCCAAGCAGAGTCCACTTATCTCCACTAAATCCACAGTCAGGCGTGCACACCCAATGGACTCGAGGCCAATGCTCCCCCAGTCGCGCTGTAATCAGCCACACCTCCACCGGGAAGACCAGTGCCGCACCTCCAGAAGCTTCAGATGGCACCAGCCGAACCAATCACAGTATCTCCGTCTCTGGAGAAGCATCCAGCCACCTACGGAGAGTACGCCGCAATCAATGTCCTGCACTTCATGTTGGAGAGAGATTCGGGGAGCAACTGATGAGCAAAAGACACAGTGAGACCGGCTCCAGGCTGCCCACGAGGTCCCAGGTACGTAATGTACCCCTGAACGCCAGCGTTCACAAAAATAGCTGTGGGGAGGGATCGCACCACCGATATGCCCTCTCTGGTCACTTTCTTCATTAGCGCCGCCGGCTGAGTCCCCTGGGCACTCCCCCGCCAGGCTCCGGCAGTCGATCTACACTGCGCGGCCCGGTGTGTCCCCGTGAGCCGGACGCTCGCGTACTGCCCGCTCCCGGCAGAAGAGCCCGCAGCAGCCGCCAGCCTCCGCACCCGGCAACGGCTCAGCAACGGGGCTACACAGTCCCGGTTACCCCAACGGGGGCCTCCCAGCGGCAGCAGAATGTAAATGTACCAACGCGGCCGATGACCCGCGGCCGCTGCCGCACCTCTAGAGCCGTTCTCCTCCACAGTCCGCTGCCATTTTGCTTGCGCAGGCTCCGGGGATCGGCCCGAGTCGCGGCCACAGGACAGCCGCGCACCGCCGCTATCTCAGCCAGGGCGGTCCCAGAGTACTTGAAGGTGGTTTCGCCGCGTCAAGCTCGCGGGAGGGCTCCAGCAGCAAAGGATAAATCAGCGGATCATTGTGGTGACCGGCGGAGCCGCACTACAGTGCTGCCATCTCGCCGCGCGCCAAGCCACGCCCCCTGGGGGCACTTCTAGTGGAACTTCGAGAATGGTTTCTTGTAAGCAACTCAGACACCATAAAACTAGTGTCACTTGTGAAGCAGCTAATTTACGAAATAACAGAGTACATTTCTCACTCAGGCAGTGTGCAGTTCATTTCTGAAGTAGAATGTCAAGTTTTCATTGCACTCTTTTTTAGCTGGTTAATCGAAATTCATGTTGTTGTTTGAATTTGGCTTTTATTTCTTTAATGGACGAAAGATGACAATACCATAGCCAATCAACAGAAGAATTATTGGATAGCCACTAAACAAATTTGAGCACAGTGAGTGGAAGAAAAAAAGGAATAAATCCCAAAACAATCTTGAAGCCAGTCACTATTCCAGATCCAATGCTTTTGCAGAGGTGCATAATGCCAGTTGTGTTTGATCAATGGAAGACGGTTTGCACAAATTCTGCAAAATTTGTGAGATATTGGGTCTATAGTAGTTTTTTAATCTCTGATGCAGAGCGGGCTGTTTCTAAGTCAAAGGTTTCTGCGGCTGTGGTTAAAAGGACCTCTTTCTGCATTATTATCGCAACAAGTTTGTTTAACCTTTCAAGGTGAGTATTAGCCATATCTACTTTGGGCCACAGAACATTTTCAAGAACTCTTTCAAAAGGTGCATACATGGTTATGTCACAAAATTTCAGGATTTCTGATATAGTTGACAAATATGATTGTCCACTGCCCATTCCACAGACATTTTTCATTAGTAGTTCTTTATTCAGAAGTGTGTGGTATGCTGGAATGAATGTGACAGTTCATCAAATCATCTACAGCTTAAACCTAGCTTCAAGGGGATACAGGCTACACGCAGAGGAGTGTGTGACCTAGAGGCTTGGAACATCCAGCTGTACTTATGAATGGGGGATTGTCGTGGGTGTAGCAATAAAATTCAAATAGTAACTCCCATACATGATGGAGGAAAGTTTTGTGCATTTTATTTTATACAAACCTAACTAGTTATACTTCTGACGCTCGGGAAAGTAGAAGTTAGTGATGGGTAGGGCAATTCTTCCGTGTAGGAACCACGTGATATGTGAGTCTTCTGCTTTGGAAAACAGGGCATTTTCTCATTCTTTTGTATGGAAGACAAACTGTAAAGTTTGAAAATGGCACTCTCGTTTAAGAGTTGCCAGGGTACTTTGTTAGATTTAAATGTCTGTAGTGGCCAATTAAGATGTGTAATAGCTTGCAACTGAGCCTGTTCAAGGTGTAAAAGTCTTAAGTCTGCTTTTAGAATGTCCAAGGCTGATAAAATCATGGTGCTTGCAGGGCATAATCGTTTTGGAGAGAGTTTGCATGACACTGTCAATAACTATAAATGTTGCTTGCATTACTTCTCTGTCAAAATCGCAAATTTTTTCTGCAGCTTCTTTTTTCTTAATAATTCAGTATTTCATTGTAAATAACCCTTCTGCAAATATGAAACACTTAATTTTGGCCAAGTGAGGACCCAGGAGGAAATCATTAAAATCCATTTTTCAGTAATTGTGGTCAGGTTCTCCTTTACAGCCACAAAGCTGGAATGTGCTGAGCAACACTGGCACAGTTTACCCGCACTGTATGTGGTAACAATTTCAGGTGATATTTATTATACCTGGGACCAGATGTGCTAACATTAGGAATAGCGATTTACTAATTGCGATTTTCTACAAATCACAATTAGGAAACTGCTATTCCTAATGTATGAAACTTTTTTTTCAAAATAGTGATTCCTAGTGGGTTGTAAATCAACCTACCTCATGAATATTAATGAGGTATGTTGCAATTTGCGATTCACTAGAAATCGCAGCCTTTTCAGCAGACCACCATGTATGCGATTGCTTTTTTTTTTTGTTTTTGAAAATCTTTTTATTGTTTTTTAAAAACATAACAAGGTTACACAAGACAGATCGTTCACCCTAACATCAGGGGCGCCACAGCACCGGCAACATACAGAGACAGCAGCAAGACTAGACTTATATACTTGAGTTCGGACAACAGCCTAGGTTCCGTCCGCGATCTCCAGGCCGGACAGGCGAGCCTGCGGAGGCTCAACTATGTCCCCTCTGTAGGTGTTCCAAAGCGACCACACCTCCCCCCACTTTCTGGGGCACCCTCGTGCCGTATATACCGACTTCTCCTGCAGCATACACCAGTCCATATCTTTTTGCCAGTCCACCAGTTTCGGCAGAGTCGATGCACCCCACAGACGGGCTATGTTTCTTTTTGCGACCATTTGCCCAAGCGTGACCCAAAGTCTCCCTCGTTGGGACAAGTCCGTGGGTTCCCAAATGTTAAGCAGACACCTCTTAGCCTCTGTGCGAAGGTCAGTCTCCCACACCTCACTCATGCAGGACACAACTCGCCTCCAGTACTGCTGCACCCCAGGGCATTCCCACAAGATATGGAAGAAGGAGCCACTCTCCCCAAACCCCCGCCGGCACAGCCCCCCCCCATCGCCTGTAGCCTGGTGCAAGAAACATATACTCTGTGCAATATTTTAAGCTGCACCAGTCGGAGTCTAGCTGATATCGCCACCTCCCTTGGAGACGCCAGAGCGGTGACCCACTCCTCGTCGTCAATCTCAAGTCCATCTGCCACCCACTTCTCTTTCGGGGAGTCGAGGGGATCAGGGGGGTTGTTGATCAGTTTTTTGTATGTGAGCGAAATGGCATGCTCCGGCATGTGCCCATCCAGCAACCTGTCCTCAAGCGGAGAGGCCTGCGGGGGCCGAGTCCCCGGGGGGATGTTAGCTTGGAGGGAGTATCGAACCTGTAGGTATCTAAAATTTTCTGTAAGCGCCATGTCATAAGTCCCCTGGAGGTAAGCAAAGGATCTGACCCCCTCCGGCCCCCAAAGGTCCCCCACCCGGGAGATCCCGATAAGATCCCAGCTACGGAACCCTTTTGTGTGTCGCAGGCTACCCAATCTCTCCGATGCCCACAGGGGTGTGGCTAGGGTCAATGTGTTGGACCAGCCCAATGTACGGTGCGCAGCATGCCATATTTGCACCGAGTGCTTCGTCGGCCCCGTGAGGTGAAGCCTGCCCGGTCTGGAGTACAGCGCAACCTCATAATTCCCCCCCGGGAGCAACCATCTATCCATCCCGTAATCCGGGTCATTCCCGTCACAGTACGTCCCTTGATGGATCGCCGAGAGGTGAACGGCCCAATAGTACTTGCGGATATCCGGGAGGGCTATCCCCCCGTCGTACCACCCCAGCGTGAGTTTTCGCAGCGCTTTTCTAGGTGCGCCCGACCACAGGAGGGTCCGCTGCGCCGCCTCCACAGCTGCAAAGTAGGAGGCAGGCACCAAATCTGGATGGTTGTGGAGAGCATATAGAAATCTAGGGAGTGCCATCATTTTAAAGAGGGCCCAGCAGTGACAACGGCAGCCGCTGCCACGAGGTTGAGTCACGCTGGAGCCGTTGCAGCGGCGGCAAGAGATTCTTTTCAAACCGGAGATTCTTATACAGTGTGAAAAACACTCCGAGGTATCTAAAGCCTTCCTCCGCCACAGCAAGCGGACAGCTGTCAGGAAGCCTGGGAGGGCCGCCATGGAGGACATAGAGGACGGATTTAGCCCAGTTGCTGCAGAACCCCGAGTTCTTCCCAAAACTGACAAAGATATCCTTTGCGCCAGTATAGATCTCCGTGGTTGGGAGAGGTAAAGGAGGATATCGTCGGCATAAAGCGATATTTTGTCCTCCCAACCGTTCGTCCACTGCAGCCCTGTGAGGCAGCTGTCCTGCCGGATCCACGACATCAGCGGCTCATGAGAGAGCGCAAACAGGAGAGGGGAGAGCAGGCATCCCTGTCTGGTGCCCCTCTCCAGACCAAACACCTCAGACACCTTGCCGTTGACCACCACCTGGGCCAAGGGCTCCGAATACAGGAGGCGGACCCAAGCCATGAAGCGCGGGCCAAAGCCCATTTTGCGGAGTACTGCCATCATGTAGGGCCATTCGAGGGTGTTGAATGCCATGGTGGCGTCAAGCGACACCACCACCGCGTCTTCCTGAATCGTGTGGCACCTCCCCAATACACCGTGCAGGCGGCGGATGTTTAGCGCCGTGTTACGATGGGGCATGAAGCCGGATTGGTCCGGATAGACCAGCGTGGGGAGGACTGAGTGGAGCCTGTTAGCAAGAGTCTTAGCAAGTATTTTCGGCTCTGCGTTCAGCAGAGAGATCAGCCTATACGAGGAGCAGGCATCTCTTGGTTTCCCTTCTTTTGGTATGGCCACTATAGTGGCCAGGCGCTGATCGCGCGGCAGTCTCCCCACCGCTGCGCTTTCCTCGAACATACGGAGGAGATGCACACCAAGGACGTCAGGCTTCAACTTGTAGAGCTCGATAGGCAGACCATTGGGGCCTAGAGCTTTCCCCGGGCGAAGGTCCACGATCGCACGCTCCAATTCGGTCGCGGCGAGGGGGGCCTCCAGGGCATCACGGTCGGCCTCTGACAAGCAGGGCATGCGAATATCTGCCAGCAAGTCGTCAGAGTCCTCCTCCGGGCGGTCCGACCCCCTGCTGTATACCCGCCGGAAGTGCTTTGCGAATTCCGCAACAATCTCTCTGGGCTCCGTTACCATGTCTCCCGACGGCGTCCTGACCTCCGGCACCACTGTCGTGGCCCGCTGTTTTTTTTCCAGCCAGGCGATAAGTTTGCCTGCCTTGTCTCCCTGGTCATATATCCTGCCCACCTTGTGCTGAATGGCAGTCTGGGCAGCGTGCGTGACCAGCTCTCTCTACTCTGCGGTTTTAAGGCGCAGCCGATGTTGCACACCTGGCTCCGTATCCTCACAAGCGGCCTCTTCAAGTGCTCTTAGGTCCGCCTCAACCGAGGCGACCTGCGCCACTCATTCCTTACGGCTGCCGGCGATGGCCGAAAGGGCCTCCCCCCATAGCATCGCCTTGAAAGCCTCCCACAGGGCGACCGAGGAGCTCGTCGATCCGACGTTGAGCTCGAAGTAGCGCTCAATAGAGCTAGACAGCTTTTTCCGCATGTCCTCACTCCTGAGACGCCAAGCGGGTATGGGGAAAATGCATCCCTCCCGGCCACCCCCTAGCGCGACCTGTATGTATACTGGCGAGTGATCAGAAATGCCACGCGCTAGGAGGGAGGCCTCCCGGATGGTCATGTCCGGCTATATGGAAGTTAAGACGTAGTCCAGACGGGAAAAAGAGCGATGTGGACCAGAGTGGAAAGTGAAGTGCTTACTCGTGGGGTGCATCAGCCGCCAGGTGTCCGTGAGCCCGAAAGCTTCGAGGAAATCCACCAACCACCTTTGCCCCGAGGGCGTTTCCCTGGGTGGATGCCTGTCAAGGGTGCCGGAGGCCACAGCATTAAAGTCACCCCCGATGAACAACTTTCCGTCAGGGAGGGAGAGCAAGAGTCTACCCAAGTCTACGTACGCCTGAGTCTGAAGGCCGGGGGGGATATATGTAGAAATTAAGTTAACCCGGCGACCCGCCCACCTCCCCGACAGGCCCGCAAATCGGCCCAGTGGGTCTGTCTCCGTGTGGTCGATGTGGAGGGGCAGGGAACGGCGAAACAGGATCCCCACTCCCCTAGAACCAGAGGTGAAGCCGGAGTGCACCGCTAGAGTATATCCCCATCTATTGAGGGCCTGACATGTATTCCCCATCAAGTGCGTTTCCTGCAAGAACACGACATCCGGGAGGTGGCGTTTAATAAACTGCAGGACAATGGTACGTTTGAGCCCATCCCCCAGCCCGTTGACATTCCAGCTGAGGACCCTATGGCTGTCCCCCCCACAACTAGCCATAGTCCTTACTGTAGAACCCCGCCCGTCTCCGAGAACCGGCGCTGCCCGCCACCCCTTGCCGACCATCAGTGTGTGACCATACCAACCGTCCAACGTCCCCCCCAACAACCCACAGCGATGCATATCACAATTAGGTCCAGTTCAAGTGGACCCTCACCCGTCATTCGTAACAACCCTACGACATCCACTGTAACATCCCCCCAAACAAACCCCCCCACCCCCCACCCTGCCCCCTGCTCCGCAGGTTTTAAACTACCCACTGCCCCAATTAGCAGAGCGCCTGTCGCCCAACCCATCCCGGAGCGAGTAACCACCCTCCCCCAGTGAGGAAATATGAATTTTGTGATCAGTTATGTCCCCTATCGTAGACCCCAACGGCTCCATGTGCACGCTATAAGTACATGTATGTTCCCTCCAGTTCCAGTTTTGAAGACGCAAATACATGTGCGTCCACCGTCAACATGTCCTCTTTCAGATCCGCCATGAATGGGTCAGATATTCCATTCCTAAGTATGAAAGGCCACCGACTTTATGTGGTTCACTTTCCACATTTTACAGATTCAGGCGAGTAGGCCCTGAATTCTGTCATCAAGCCTTTTCCTGCCATCTACCTCCGAAAGCTCCAGTCTGAGCCTGCATCTGTATCCATGAACTTTGTTCTACTCCCTGCGCGGCTAACGGTGCCTGATCCAGCCTGTTGCCTGCCAAAAACTGTATTTCACCTTCAAGATTATCTGCTCCGCTCCTCATCCGATGCATTCCTGTCTAGTAGTTTAGGTAAACATTCCTCCAGCTACCATGCAAAGGGCCAGGCCTCGCTGTCCACATGCAAGTAATTCATAGCTCCGTTACCATGGAATATTCCTACCCCCTCGCATCTCATGTAGACACTTAGACGCTTGTACACGCACTAACAGTCAGTATAGAATAGATTCTACCCTAGAGACCTTTCCTTTTGGATAACACAGTTCTTTAAACATAGGATATTAGATATGATTTGGGATTAGGTTGACATGACCCCCAGACTTCTGTCTCCACATGTAGAGCTAAATGTCAAGTCTCCTTCACCCTCTAGTTGCACGTCAATCACACGTCATGCGGCTGCGCGCGCATCTCTGCCAAATATTTCTGCTGACATTGCAGGATTCTTTTATGGATCCACCCACTTGTGACATCGTGTATGATGACGTTTATTAAATTACGCCCATATATCCGCCTCTATTAGTTACGTATGCACATTTTATCTGTACTATCAGCTGTTACGCCTCTTGCATCTGTTTCACTGTAATGCATTTTCTATAAAACTGCTTATCTGTCAATAATGTATGCCCTTCCTTCCTGAACTTTCGTGGTGATGGAATAGAAGCCTGCAATTCGAATTGCATTCCTTTGTATAGGAATAAAGCCTTTTAAAACCTCTAATACCACGGATTCTGCCTCTTATATTTACTGAGTTATTCTTACTAGACTTTACCGCATAAAAAATAGTACCGGTAATGAAATATTTACCACATAAATTGGCGCCCGAACAGGGACACTTTCTCATCTCACGCGCCGGCGGTGCGTTGCAGGCCCGGTCTCCTGCCACAGCTGAACGGACAAAAACGCGTACCTGCAGGATTTCCTGTATCTCCCTCCGGCCAAGCGGGGACGACTGAGGCTGCGATCAACACCCAGACGAGGCGGTGAGAAGTGCGAAGTATCCCGACCAGAGCCTAGCTGAGAGAGCAAGATCCGAGGTATACAGAGGCCCACCAGGTTCCGAAGTTCCGAAGTTCCGAGTCCAGTCGAGTCGAGTCCAGTCCGGTCCAGTTTCAGTTCCGTTCCGAGGCCTTCCGTTCCGAGCTACCCGGTGAGTACCATTACCGGGGAGGCATTTAACGTGCACATAGTCTGTGCCGGTCAAGACGGGTTTGGGTACACAAATCCGGTCTGCACTGTTTCAGCAGTGTATCTGTAATGTTTAGCAGTATATATAGTATGTTTTGCATATAAATAAGTATAAATAAGTATTATCTAGTGTCAGTATTATGTCAGTAACTAGTTTTCTATTAGTTATCATCGTTCGTAAAACTGTTAAGTGTTAAATGTTTTAATACGTTCTATATATTGTGGTGTGAATGACTGTTCATTATTGTGTTCTTTGTATAAAGTGTGTTCTAGTAATAAGGTCTAAAAATGCCGCTCTTTTCGAAACTAAGACAGATCAAAACTAGAAGAGGGGTACTCGAAGAAGCTGTCCCCATCCCACCTAGGGACACTCCAGGGTACTTTATGTATCATAAGCATGGCCTAGATGCCGTATTATTTCTTGATTTATGGGTGGACTACACCAAGGATTTGCCAGAAAATCAGAGATGGCCCGCAGCGGGGACCTGGGATGCAGATTGCATCATGAGAGTAGAAGAAGAATTATGGAAAAAGAAAGCCAGACAGTCACAGAAGGATGCCATTGAATTATGGCGTAAGGAATCATATAGACGTACAGAAAAAGCACTCAGACAGGAAGAGAAAGGTAGAGAGAATTCAAATAAAACTCGAGAAAATCTATTACTTGAGGAAGGTACCCGAGTAAACTCAGAACAAGTAGATAGACAAAGAAACACTCTTATGAATGGTATGTATCCTCTTCTGGCCGAAGGGTTACCTAAGGCTACCCCGGAAATACCAAAAGACTTAACTCCTCCATTGCTCCCGATAAAAGCACATCCCAAAACACATCCCAAAACAGCAAAGGATGTTTTCCTTTCCTCCTATTTAGATGACGTAGCTCCCGAGTATGCTAATACCATACCACACACACCGCTTGCCGATGGTGTTCAACACCAAGAGCATCCGTCTGTATCCCCGCAACTACAACCTCCTACACAAGTTCCCACAGGCCCGTCCGTTTCTACAGTTTTTCCCGCATCTACAATCTCTATCCTACGTCCAACGAATCCTTTCGTGCCTAGCACCTCAGATGGTGCTACAGGAGGTACGACAGACATGTTTGCCACCCCGCCGCGAAATAAACAGACCCTTAGAGATTTAGCACTCCAACGTACACCCCAATTAGCGACATCCGACATGTTTAAAGAACAGCTTGTGGATTGTAGATACGATCCAGTGCCAGGTAGACAGGACAAATTGCTCATATCATCACTACGTATACGACGAGCTACATTATATTTAATGACGATACCAGGAATGGGTGAACACCTAGACGAAATATATCGCTTTGTCCAAACAGGGCGAGGTCCAGAAAGTATTAACGAAGCTATGGAATACCAGAAAGTGGATGTCCAAAGACAACTACTACGTTTTTTCATAAATTGCGTAATTAGGAATCAAGACAGGCCCGGGGCAGATCACGATACCATGCAAAGACTTGCCAAATGGGGTCAGAACATATCAGAAGAGAAACATGATAGACAGGCGTGTATAATCGCCATGTGTCGAAAGATCCGCAAGGAAGTAGAACGAATACATAAAGAAAGACGAGAAACAGACAGAGTAGAATCAGAAGAGGAGGAGGAGCAAGAATCAGAACAATTAGATACGATAGCTTATGTAGGTAGAGGAAGACCCCATAATAATACTAGAGGCTTTAATGACCCGATACGTCCAATACGTCTAGAATATAATAGATATTTTCCAAATCCTATGTTAAATACAAGATCCCCTGAACACCTATTCCAAGCCGCTGATAAATTACTCCGAGAACGAAGGGGGTACCACATACTCGATTCCATGGACAAACAAGAATTAGCCAGGTCAGCAGTACAATGGGCTGACAGTCCCAGCGAATACAATGATGATGTACTTGCACACAAGTTTCTGAATCTTGACCCATACGAACAGCGTTTAGCTAGTATATACATGATTCAACACCTCCTTATATTATATAAAAGCCAACACTCCGATCCAGGACCCTTACCTGACATATTGACAGAGCTACTCACGAATATATGGAGAGGGTCAGGTACTGATTTGATTAAAGAAATTCTAGAATTCCGAAACCAGTATTTAACTTTCGTATGCCCAGAACACGTTCCAGTTCCCATTATGGGAAGAAAAATGTATCACATAGATAGACAGAACCCGTTACGCGAAGTGCACCCAATCAGAGGTGACGGTAATAACTTTACCCGCGTGTTTGTGTACACGCCTATAACTAAACTGGAATTATTAGAAATGAAGAAAGTAGTACCCAGCCATGACAAGGACCCAGCAGGTTTCCACCGTGAAATAAAAGACATGCTACTCATGGGAGAGTATACCTACCCCGACATTATGAAAATATTAAAAGTCCTATTACCCGCCGGTGTTTACGAGAAACTCAAAGAAAAAGAATGGGAGGTGGGAGACCAAAAGATAGATTGGACAGCATTAGAGAACGAAGAAAGGGCCCGAGCTGCGGGAGCAGGGCTTGGGGAAAAGACTACAGCACTAGCAGGGCTACTAGTGCAGGTACTGCCACGTTTATTAACTACGAAAAAGGAAGACTGGGGTGCAATATCAGCCTGTAAACAAAAGCCAGATGAAGACACTAGTGATTTCTATTCCCGATTTGAAAAATGTTTTGGTATAAATAGTGGCATAAAAGCCAGTAGCGAGTCATATCCACATCTGTTTGTGACAAAATTAGTTGAAAATTCTCTGCTGCAAATCAAGAATAGAGTATTGAAATTCGAAAGTACCTGGCAAGGTAATACCCCATCACAGATGTTACAGATGTTACAATATCACCACAATAGAATTAGAGAAGAACAAGAACACAAACAAAGACGTATGAAAGATACGAAAATGAAAATGCTTGTTGCTCAGTCAGTTCCAGCTGATGGTCATCTAAAGGGTGATTCCGCAGGTCCTACGAAAGGGACATGCAACTATTGTAAACAACAAGGTCATTATATACACGATTGTCCAGTCCTGAAACATAATATTGCCACAGGTAGAACCCAGGAGAGACCACGTCCACCTAGACAGGATCAGAATCAACAACAAATCCCTCAGCATGCACAACCTAGGTTAGCTCCGCAACAACTAGCTCCGCAACAGGCAGCTCCACAACAGATCGTAGCACCACCACAAGCGCAGCCTATTGCTGCAACACAAGCAACAACACAACAGATGTATCAGTATGCACAAGCAGATTATCCCGATTATCAGCGATACACATGAAACAGCCTAGAGAGGGAAGTTGGCTTACCCCTTATTGAGGTTCCTGTAGACCAAGAGGGACCTTATGTACATAGTGAACTATTAGGGGAAGACAGAAAGTTTTTACTTGATACAGGGGCAAGCAGAACGACTATAAGACGCAGTGAAGTTCCAGGGGCACCCCTCTCAGGCTCACAAAATATTTCCCTTGGATTCTCAGGAAAACCTATAATAAATGACGTAACACAACCTCTTCCACTTACGGTCGGTCCATTGACACGTACTACAGATTTATTGCTTACTAAATCATGTCCAGAAAACTTGTTAGGTATAAAAACATTGAAAGCTCTAGGAGCTATAATATGTTGTTCTCCGGAAGGAGTACGACTATTTTTACGTGACTTTAAAGGTCACTACGTGTCCAGAGACATGGATCACCGACTGCAGAATTTACCTACACATTTATGGGCACAAGGCCCCACTGACGTTGGTTGCATGAACATTACACCATATCGAGTTACACTGAAAACAGGAGTAGTACTACCACGAATGCGACAATACAAGTTACCACCAGATGCTGTAGTGGCTTTGCTGCAAATCATTGACGAGCTCATTGCACAAGGAGTGGTTGTCGAAACCGACTCCAATGTATGTAATTCCCCGATAATTCCGATTCTTAAAAGAACGGATCCAAAAGCACCACCAGTATATCGATTAGTTATTGATCTGCGCGAATTAAATAAATGTATTGTACCACAATACCCTGTGGTCCCAGATATCTCTTCATTACTAACAGCTATTGATTCAGAAGCAACGTTCTTCACAGTCATTGATCTCAAGAATGCTTTCTTTAGCGTCCCAATAGATCCGGAAAGTCAATATCTGTTCGGATTCAGTTTAAATGGGCAAAGTTTTAAATTCACACGCGCACCTCAAGGATTTACAGAAAGCCCCAGCATCTATAGCCAAGCACTGAAACGAGAACTTGACAGTATCCACATGCCAGTTAACACTGCCTTGCTTCAATATGTCGATGATCTGCTGATCACCGCCCGAAGCGAACCTGAATGTGAGACAGCGTCACTGACGGTTTTAAAATTTCTGGCCGACAAAGGGCACAAGGTGTCCCCTTCTAAGCTGCAATTCTGTGTCCAGCGAGTTGTTTACCTTGGGCACTCGCTGTCCAAGGAGGGAAGGCAGCTTACACCTGATCGCATCCAGTTAATTGCTAACATGCCACCACCCAAGACACAAAAGGAGGTGCGGGCTTTTATAGGCCTCACTTCATACTGTAGGCAGTGGATCCCTCAATATGCATTTCTAGCAAAACCACTCATCCAGTTGACAACACAGGAGGCAGCCACATCGACTGTCCTCCCTTGGACTCCAGAACATACACACGCCTTTGAAAGCTTAAAGAAAGCTTTATGCCAAGCACCTGTTTTAGCAACACCAAGTTACAGTAAACAGTTTACACTCTTTGTTACAGAACGCGAAGGTACTGCCTTGTCAGTACTCACTCAGGAACAAGCAGGATCACACAAACCATGTGCTTATTTCTCTAGTACATTAGATCCAGTAGCTCAGGCTCTTCCTGCGTGCCTGAAATCGGTGGCAGCAACAGCTTTAGCAATCAGACAAAGCGATGCCATAGTGTTAGGACATCAATTGACAGTACAAGTACCACACGCAGTAGAGGTTCTCTTGAACCGCACACAAACACAACACTTGACTATAGCGAGACTCACGGGTTACGAATTAACATTGTTTCAGCCACACATAGAAATCAGACGTTGTAATACGTTAAATCCTGCCACACTGTTACCAGTGGGCGGAACAGATCCATTGGCACATGATTGTGTCGAAATCATTACCATCACGACGAAACCCAGACAAGACTTGACAGATATCCCTTTGTCAGATCCAGACTTGACATTGTATGTAGATGGGTCATGTATGAGAACAAGTACAGGAGAGTTAGTGGCTGCTTACGCAGTCACAACAGACACTGAAGTCATTGAAACAAATTGTATTAACACTTTGTCAGCTCAAGCAGCAGAGCTCATCGCTCTGACACAAGCCTGTATTCAAGCCAAAAATAAGAAAGTCAACATATACACAGATTCACGTTATGCATTCGGAGTCGTCCATGACTTCGGCGTACTGTGGCGAGAGAGAGGTTATTTAACTTCTCACGGTGCCCACATCCAACACGGACCCCTCATTCAAGCCCTATTAGACGCGATTCATCTACCTACTGCAATATCGATTATGAAATGCAAAGCCCATACAAAAGTTACCGATATCATTTCTCAGGGTAATGACCTAGCTGACAGAACAGCTAAACAGACTGCTCAGAATCAGACTCACACAACTGACATGACAAAGACAATAGTTCCGACACCAACACATTGCATGACAGTTAGGGATCCCGCCCTTGATGTAATTGACATACAGACACATGCTACACCAGAAGAAATAAAGAAATGGACTGAATTAGGAGGGATCCAAACGGATCAAGGATGGATGACGAAGGAAAAATCTATATGGTTTCTTCCTGACTCCATGGTTCAAGTCATCATTAACACAATACATAGTCCAGCGCACCTAGGAGAAAAAGCTATGCTAGACAGCATTCAACACATCTGGTTTAACAAACATTTACGAGCCGCAGCTAAACAAAAAGTTCGTACCTGTATGATATGTTGTCAGTTTAATCCAGGTAAAAGCATCCCCGTAGAGCAGGGTGGATTTCAAACTCCCGATCATGCTTTTGAAGTCCTCCAGATGGATTATATCCAGATGGAACGATGTCGAGGATTCAAATATGTTCTCGTAGTTGTCTGTGCTCTTTCCCGTTGGACAGAAGCCTACCCGGTTTCAGATTACACTGCCCCGACTACTGCCAAACAGTTAGTTCGAGAATTCTTCCCACGGTACGGTTTACCACGTGTTGTCTACTCAGATAACGGCCAGCCGTTCTCATCCGAACTAATGAAACACGTTTCCCTTTTGTTAGGCTACCAATGGAAATTTCACTGTGTCCGACATCCCGAGGCAGCAGGTCTCGTGGAACGCCATAATCAAACTCTGAAAATTAGATTGTCCAAAATATGTAGAGAAAAAGGTGTCGATTGGATAGTAGCCTTACCAGTTGCGCTCTTTTACATGAGAATGGTAGCACATTCTCGAACAGGGCTATCCCCGTACGAGGTGATCTTCGGTAGACCACCAAATATGTGGGAGACGCCTATACCTCGCAAAATCACTGATGTTGACTGTAATATGCTGACAGATTACCTGGCTTCCTTGATGTCTGCACTACAATCTTGTCGTTCACAGGTAGCCGCAGCTTTTCCCGACAATACTGAGGTGAAGCCCCATGACGTGGTTCCTGGCGACCTGGTTTTGGTCAGGAATTTTGACCGAAAGACCCAACTGGAGCCTAGATGGACATCGCCAAAATTGGTACTACTAACTACAAGGACAGCCGTGAAGATTGAAGGACGTAAAGGGTGGTTGCACTCGAGTCATATCAAGAAATTTTATGGACTACCATCTAGTGTGAGCGCTCAGCCCTGCATCCCCTCACAGACAGACTCAAAGCTCCCCTTGGCTGAATTAACAAACTCTGAACTTTACAAACTTAAGGTCTAGTAAGTCAGACAATTTGATTGTTTAAGTCCTCTCCAAGGTGAATCGGTTGAATTTGTCTCTGACATGTATCCTCTAGACCGGAATAGAGAAAGAAATCAACAGATGCAGCTTAAGAAGCATGCGTATTGTAAATCACTTCGTAGTCACTGCACAGTAACATTATTAATTTTGTTTTTTCTAAGTCTTCTGATCATCATTGTCAGCATACTATTGCACATGTATTACCCTATTCTTAAGCGTGTTTACAATGTAACTGCAGAACATTCTTTTAGCGAATTACCTCCGCATGAGTTGTCCTATAGATTTGCGCTGCGCAATAACACATTCATTAGTATGTTACATCATTCCCATCAGACCAGCAATGCCACAAATTGTTGGATATGTGGCCGACTCCCTCCCTATCAGAACTATAAGGGTGTTTTGCCCCTCTTTCCCTATCCGTTCACACATAATGGCTCCTGTGGAGCATGGTTTAGTTTGATTAATTCCCTAGATTCAAATTCCGCAGTTTATCAAGACAACTGGGTATGGGGAAACCTGAACCTAGTTTTGCTTAAAGTCTGCTACCCTAACAAGGAGGGACTTCCCAAAAGAACAGGAACTGATCTAGAAAATGAAGTATATGGATTAGGTAATTTTACACTTAACCTCATGATCCTGAACGTTGAATCTGAAGCTACACCAATCTTGCCCGCTATGTTAGTATTCCCAGTAAAAGGGGAATTATGTGTAAGAAATAATGGTTCCATACACATGGGCCATAGTGAATGCACCACTGTAATAAAATTCAGTGATCAAGGCAAGTCTACATTTAGAGCTTCTCGCCATTCCTACTTTATATGTGGCCAGACCGCATATATACGTCTACCTCTAGATTGGGATGGTACCTGTTACATAGCATTCCTTCTACCACCTGTTTTCCTAGCTCCTCCTGATTATCATAGAAATACTCATTTAGTACACAATAGACAGCAGAGAGATCTCCCAATTGTCGATTACACTGAAACAGCATGGGAAAAATACACAGATTTCAATAAAGGTTTCTTTCCCTATATAGGTACAGTTACTAATAGTAAGCTGATACGTAGATTAACCAGAACCCTTGAAGCAGTAGTGAACGAAACTATTTCCGCCTTAGGCAATTTAACAGAAGAGCAGTCTGCTATGCGGATTGTTGTGCTTCAAAATCGTCTTGTCCTTGACGTCATCCTGGCCGATAGGGGCGGAGCTTGTAGGGTCATCGGATCAAGTTGCTGCATTTTCATACCAGAAAATTCGCCGTCAGTATATAAAGCCATAACTCGCCTTCATAAGATTGTAAGCCAGATACACCAGAGTCCAGGCACCTGGACTTGGTCCGGTTGGTTCTGGGGCGTGTTGTCAGCCTGGGGATGGAGAATACTATCCTTCCTAGGTATTGGCTTTCTCATACTATTCAGTTGCTGCTTATGTCTACAATGTGGGCCAGCGATTTGTGGTCTGTGTGCCACATCGTGTATCCCACATCCAAGTTTTCGTCCAAGATCCCGGAAGAAGAAAGAAGAACAAATGATGCTATATGAACAGATCGATGGATTGATGAAGATCGATATCTCCTGAGGGTCCGTAGGGGACAAGGAGGGAATGAGGAAATATGAATTTTGTGATCAGTTATGTCCCCTATCGTAGACCCCAACGGCTCCATGTGCACGCTATAAGTACATGTATGTTCCCTCCAGTTCCAGTTTTGAAGACGCAAATACATGTGCGTCCACCGTCAACATGTCCTCTTTCAGATCCGCCATGAATGGGTCAGATATTCCATTCCTAAGTATGAAAGGCCACCGACTTTATGTGGTTCACTTTCCACATTTTACAGATTCAGGCGAGTAGGCCCTGAATTCTGTCATCAAGCCTTTTCCTGCCTTCTACCTCCGAAAGCTCCAGTCTGAGCCTGCATCTGTATCCATGAACTTTGTTCTACTCCCTGCGCGGCTAACGGTGCCTGATCCAGCCTGTTGCCTGCCAAAAACTGTATTTCACCTTCAAGATTATCTGCTCCGCTCCTCTTCCGATGCATTCCTGTCTAGTAGTTTAGGTAAACATTCCTCCAGCTACCGTGCAAAGGGCCAGGCCTCGCTGTCCACATGCAAGTAATTCATAGCTCCGTTACCATGGAATATTCCTACCCCCTCGCATCTCATGTAGACACTTAGACGCTTGTACACGCACTAACAGTCAGTATAGAATAGATTCTACCCTAGAGACCTTTCCTTTTGGATAACACAGTTCTTTAAACATAGGATATTAGATATGATTTGGGATTAGGTTGACATGACCCCCAGACTTCTGTCTCCACATGTAGAGCTAAATGTCAAGTCTCCTTCACCCTCTAGTTGCACGTCAATCACACGTCATGCGGCTGCGCGCGCATCTCTGCCAAATATTTCTGCTGACATTGCAGGATTCTTTTATGGATCCACCCACTTGTGACATCGTGTATGATGACGTTTATTAAATTACGCCCATATATCCGCCTCTATTAGTTACGTATGCACATTTTATCTGTACTATCAGCTGTTACGCCTCTTGCATCTGTTTCACTGTAATGCATTTTCTATAAAACTGCTTATCTGTCAATAATGTATGCCCTTCCTTCCTGAACTTTCGTGTTGATGGAATAGAAGCCTGCAATTCGAATTGCATTCCTTTGTATAGGAATAAAGCCTTTTAAAACCTCTAATACCACGGATTCTGCCTCTTATATTTACTGAGTTATTCTTACTAGACTTTACCGCATAAAAAATAGTACCGGTAATGAAATATTTACCACACCAGAAAAACTCTGTTAGGGAGAACTGAGGCCGGCTCCAACTCCAGCCGCCGCCACCACTGTGCTACCCCAAACTATTGTTCCCTCAAGTGTGCGAGGCAATCAGGGGACCATCTCAATGTCATTAAGGGAGGGAGCACCCACGCCCGCCCCATAGCCCAGCCACGGCTAACGGGACCCCAGTTCAGGCCATATACATTACTGTTCGGTGCGGCCTGATGCCGTGGGCGGAAGGTTCAGCGCTTCGCCGTGTCCGGGGGAGAGTCCCATCGGGGGCTGTTCGATCTGGACCGCCACGACCCCTGGCTCTGCTCTGCTCTCCCCACTCCGCTGTCCACCGAGCTGGAGGACGCCGCCACCACCCGCGGCGGGTGTTCACGATCGCGCCTCCTGCGCGCCTCCGTCGTCACCGTATCGAGCCACTCCTCGACCGCCGCCGGCGAGGTGAAGAAGTACGACTTGCCCTCCGCGATGATTTTCAGTTTGGCGGGGAAGAACATCATATATTTAATACCGCGGTCCCTGAGCGCCGCCTTGACACCCAGGAACGAGAGGCGCTCCTGCTGAACCCGGAGCGTGAAATCAGGGAAGAATCTGATGGTGGCCCCTTCGTGCTGAAGATCCCTCTGCTGCCTGGCCACCTGAAGGATGGCGTCCCGGTCCCGGTAGTTCAGGATCTTGATGATAATTGTCCTAGGCGGGGCCCCCGGTCTGGGCTTGGGGATCGGGGCCCGGTGTGCGCGCTCGACGGTGAAGAGCTTCGAGAGCCTTCCGGGCTTCAAGTGGTGGAGAATGAGGTCCTCAAGAAAGAGCTCCACGCTGCACCCCTCCATTCCCTCCTGCACACCTACGACGATGATGTTGCTCCGTCGCGCCCTCCCCTCCCCTCCTGGTCCTTTCCAATGGAAATTTCACTGTGTCCGACATCCCGAGGCAGCAGGTCTCGTGGAACGCCATAATCAAACTCTGAAAATTAGATTGTCCAAAATATGTAGAGAAAAAGGTGTCGATTGGATAGTAGCCTTACCAGTTGCGCTCTTTTACATGAGAATGGTAGCACATTCTCGAACAGGGCTATCCCCGTACGAGGTGATCTTCGGTAGACCACCAAATATGTGGGAGACGCCTATACCTCGCAAAATCACTGATGTTGACTGTAATATGCTGACAGATTACCTGGCTTCCTTGATGTCTGCACTACAATCTTGTCGTTCACAGGTAGCCGCAGCTTTTCCCGACAATACTGAGGTGAAGCCCCATGACGTGGTTCCTGGCGACCTGGTTTTGGTCAGGAATTTTGACCGAAAGACCCAACTGGAGCCTAGATGGACATCGCCAAAATTGGTACTACTAACTACAAGGACAGCCGTGAAGATTGAAGGACGTAAAGGGTGGTTGCACTCGAGTCATATCAAGAAATTTTATGGACTACCATCTAGTGTGAGCGCTCAGCCCTGCATCCCCTCACAGACAGACTCAAAGCTCCCCTTGGCTGAATTAACAAACTCTGAACTTTACAAACTTAAGGTCTAGTAAGTCAGACAATTTGATTGTTTAAGTCCTCTCCAAGGTGAATCGGTTGAATTTGTCTCTGACATGTATCCTCTAGACCGGAATAGAGAAAGAAATCAACAGATGCAGCTTAAGAAGCATGCGTATTGTAAATCACTTCGTAGTCACTGCACAGTAACATTATTAATTTTGTTTTTTCTAAGTCTTCTGATCATCATTGTCAGCATACTATTGCACATGTATTACCCTATTCTTAAGCGTGTTTACAATGTAACTGCAGAACATTCTTTTAGCGAATTACCTCCGCATGAGTTGTCCTATAGATTTGCGCTGCGCAATAACACATTCATTAGTATGTTACATCATTCCCATCAGACCAGCAATGCCACAAATTGTTGGATATGTGGCCGACTCCCTCCCTATCAGAACTATAAGGGTGTTTTGCCCCTCTTTCCCTATCCGTTCACACATAATGGCTCCTGTGGAGCATGGTTTAGTTTGATTAATTCCCTAGATTCAAATTCCGCAGTTTATCAAGACAACTGGGTATGGGGAAACCTGAACCTAGTTTTGCTTAAAGTCTGCTACCCTAACAAGGAGGGACTTCCCAAAAGAACAGGAACTGATCTAGAAAATGAAGTATATGGATTAGGTAATTTTACACTTAACCTCATGATCCTGAACGTTGAATCTGAAGCTACACCAATCTTGCCCGCTATGTTAGTATTCCCAGTAAAAGGGGAATTATGTGTAAGAAATAATGGTTCCATACACATGGGCCATAGTGAATGCACCACTGTAATAAAATTCAGTGATCAAGGCAAGTCTACATTTAGAGCTTCTCGCCATTCCTACTTTATATGTGGCCAGACCGCATATATACGTCTACCTCTAGATTGGGATGGTACCTGTTACATAGCATTCCTTCTACCACCTGTTTTCCTAGCTCCTCCTGATTATCATAGAAATACTCATTTAGTACACAATAGACAGCAGAGAGATCTCCCAATTGTCGATTACACTGAAACAGCATGGGAAAAATACACAGATTTCAATAAAGGTTTCTTTCCCTATATAGGTACAGTTACTAATAGTAAGCTGATACGTAGATTAACCAGAACCCTTGAAGCAGTAGTGAACGAAACTATTTCCGCCTTAGGCAATTTAACAGAAGAGCAGTCTGCTATGCGGATTGTTGTGCTTCAAAATCGTCTTGTCCTTGACGTCATCCTGGCCGATAGGGGCGGAGCTTGTAGGGTCATCGGATCAAGTTGCTGCATTTTCATACCAGAAAATTCGCCGTCAGTATATAAAGCCATAACTCGCCTTCATAAGATTGTAAGCCAGATACACCAGAGTCCAGGCACCTGGACTTGGTCCGGTTGGTTCTGGGGCGTGTTGTCAGCCTGGGGATGGAGAATACTATCCTTCCTAGGTATTGGCTTTCTCATACTATTCAGTTGCTGCTTATGTCTACAATGTGGGCCAGCGATTTGTGGTCTGTGTGCCACATCGTGTATCCCACATCCAAGTTTTCGTCCAAGATCCCGGAAGAAGAAAGAAGAACAAATGATGCTATATGAACAGATCGATGGATTGATGAAGATCGATATCTCCTGAGGGTCCGTAGGGGACAAGGAGGGAATGAGGAAATATGAATTTTGTGATCAGTTATGTCCCCTATCGTAGACCCCAACGGCTCCATGTGCACGCTATAAGTACATGTATGTTCCCTCCAGTTCCAGTTTTGAAGACGCAAATACATGTGCGTCCACCGTCAACATGTCCTCTTTCAGATCCGCCATGAATGGGTCAGATATTCCATTCCTAAGTATGAAAGGCCACCGACTTTATGTGGTTCACTTTCCACATTTTACAGATTCAGGCGAGTAGGCCCTGAATTCTGTCATCAAGCCTTTTCCTGCCTTCTACCTCCGAAAGCTCCAGTCTGAGCCTGCATCTGTATCCATGAACTTTGTTCTACTCCCTGCGCGGCTAACGGTGCCTGATCCAGCCTGTTGCCTGCCAAAAACTGTATTTCACCTTCAAGATTATCTGCTCCGCTCCTCTTCCGATGCATTCCTGTCTAGTAGTTTAGGTAAACATTCCTCCAGCTACCGTGCAAAGGGCCAGGCCTCGCTGTCCACATGCAAGTAATTCATAGCTCCGTTACCATGGAATATTCCTACCCCCTCGCATCTCATGTAGACACTTAGACGCTTGTACACGCACTAACAGTCAGTATAGAATAGATTCTACCCTAGAGACCTTTCCTTTTGGATAACACAGTTCTTTAAACATAGGATATTAGATATGATTTGGGATTAGGTTGACATGACCCCCAGACTTCTGTCTCCACATGTAGAGCTAAATGTCAAGTCTCCTTCACCCTCTAGTTGCACGTCAATCACACGTCATGCGGCTGCGCGCGCATCTCTGCCAAATATTTCTGCTGACATTGCAGGATTCTTTTATGGATCCACCCACTTGTGACATCGTGTATGATGACGTTTATTAAATTACGCCCATATATCCGCCTCTATTAGTTACGTATGCACATTTTATCTGTACTATCAGCTGTTACGCCTCTTGCATCTGTTTCACTGTAATGCATTTTCTATAAAACTGCTTATCTGTCAATAATGTATGCCCTTCCTTCCTGAACTTTCGTGTTGATGGAATAGAAGCCTGCAATTCGAATTGCATTCCTTTGTATAGGAATAAAGCCTTTTAAAACCTCTAATACCACGGATTCTGCCTCTTATATTTACTGAGTTATTCTTACTAGACTTTACCGCATAAAAAATAGTACCGGTAATGAAATATTTACCACACCAGAAAAACTCTGTTAGGGAGAACTGAGGCCGGCTCCAACTCCAGCCGCCGCCACCACTGTGCTACCCCAAACTATTGTTCCCTCAAGTGTGCGAGGCAATCAGGGGACCATCTCAATGTCATTAAGGGAGGGAGCACCCACGCCCGCCCCATAGCCCAGCCACGGCTAACGGGACCCCAGTTCAGGCCATATACATTACTGTTCGGTGCGGCCTGATGCCGTGGGCGGAAGGTTCAGCGCTTCGCCGTGTCCGGGGGAGAGTCCCATCGGGGGCTGTTCGATCTGGACCGCCACGACCCCTGGCTCTGCTCTGCTCTCCCCACTCCGCTGTCCACCGAGCTGGAGGACGCCGCCACCACCCGCGGCGGGTGTTCACGATCGCGCCTCCTGCGCGCCTCCGTCGTCACCGTATCGAGCCACTCCTCGACCGCCGCCGGCGAGGTGAAGAAGTACGACTTGCCCTCCGCGATGATTTTCAGTTTGGCGGGGAAGAACATCATATATTTAATACCGCGGTCCCTGAGCGCCGCCTTGACACCCAGGAACGAGAGGCGCTCCTGCTGAACCCGGAGCGTGAAATCAGGGAAGAATCTGATGGTGGCCCCTTCGTGCTGAAGATCCCTCTGCTGCCTGGCCACCTGAAGGATGGCGTCCCGGTCCCGGTAGTTCAGGATCTTGATGATAATTGTCCTAGGCGGGGCCCCCGGTCTGGGCTTGGGGATCGGGGTCCGGTGTGCGCGCTCGACGGTGAAGAGCTTCGAGAGCCTTCCGGGCTTCAAGTGGTGGAGAATGAGGTCCTCAAGAAAGAGCTCCACGCTGCACCCCTCCATTCCCTCCTGCACACCTACGACGATGATGTTGCTCCGTCGCGCCCTCCCCTCCTGGTCCTCGAGCCGCAGGGCCATTTGGCGGTGCTGGAGGACGAGCTCATTGATGCGGCCCTCAAGCCGTTTCTCTGAGGCCTGCAGGGCCTTAATGTCCGTCTCGTTGGCTTTTGACATCTCCGTGGTCTTGCCGAGGTCCGTGCGCAGCAGGTTGACCTCGATCGAGATCTTGTCCATTTTGGTCTCGAGGTTAGTGCCTAGCGTCTGTATAGCGGCCATGATGGAAGTCAGGGAGGGCTCCGCCTTCTCCATATTGGCGTCCACCGTTGCCCCAGAAAGCGCCGGGCCGGTGGGCACCGCGTATTTATCCAGCTTGTTGGTTTGCGTGGGCTTCCCCACCTTCGGGCGCATGGTGACCGTAGTCTGCCGCTCCGCCAAGGACGTGTCCCAGCCTGGACGCCGGCAAGGACACCCGGCTCCTCGTTGTCACCTCCTCTCCGCCTGGGCAGCGTCCCGTCGCCGCCCCTCCGGCCGGCGACCTCTTCGTGGTATGATCACCGGCTGTAACACTGCTCCTCCCGTTGATCGCTCGTCACCTCTGTCTCCGCCGTCCACCGGGCGGTAGCCACAATCGGGGTCCCTCAAAGGCTGGGCGATGGGTTGCGGGTCCGTTCACACCACACCCTCAGGGCAGGCCCCACCGGCTCATCTGCATTGCCGCCGCCGATCGCGGCCCCCCCTGCAGTCCTACCACGCGGGCCGCGGTGATCCGCTGGGCCCGATTGCCCAGGGCCGTCGCACTCCTCACCTCCACCTCCAGCCCGAAGTGGTGCCTCCGTGAATATAGGCCTCTCCTCTCAGGCCGGACTTGACCATGCGCTGAGCTCCACGCCCGGAGCCCAGCGCCGCAGATGTCAGCCGCCCCCACCGGCCCTCAGCGGCGTCAGCCCCTGCTCCGGCGTGCTTCTCAGGGCCTCCGCCGACCGGCAGCAGCTCGGCTCCGCCCACAACAGTCCGTCCCGCACCAGCCCCACAATTTGTAGAGGCCGCGCGCCGGGACCTCAAGTGGCGGCCAGCCAGCGCCTCAGGCTCCAGCCGATCTCCGATTCCGCCGCGACACCAACAGCCGTCACCGCCGATCTCCCCGTCGCTCTCTGGACGCCGTCCCCGGCCTCAATCAGCCGCGCCACCCTTCAGGAAGGTAGCGCCGTGACTCTGATGCGCGCAGCCCGGATAAATGAACGGATTTTCGCGGGCAGCACAGTTAGCTCAGCGGAGCTCGATACCTAGGCGGCCATCTTCGTCGGCGCCTGGCCACGCCCCCCCCTGCTTTTTAATAAAGCACTTTTTTTAAAAATGCAGTCCGTTTGTTTCTTAAAGGAAAATGAGATGCATTTTAAAAAAGAAAATTAAATATTTAAGTTTCATTTTTTAGGAGTTGGCAGTGGTCCATTGGACCACTGCCTGCTCTTACAAAATATTTTGTTTAACATTCTCAAAGGAGATGGGGTCCAATTGGGACCCCTTCCCCTATGCCAATGGGTTAATTGTAAATTGTATTGGTGGTAAAGTATTACTGTTTTGCAACTGGAATTCAGTTACAAAACAATAATGCATGCCACTGCGATTCGGTAATTGGAAGGGACGCTCTAAACACGCCCCTTCCAAATACCAAATCAGATTTGGGTTGCAAATGCAAATTGTGTTTCAGTAACAAGTTACGTAATCACAATTTGCCTTTCATATTTTGAAAACAGCTCTTTTTGCTGCCACAAAAAGCTCGACTCTGTGAATTGGGCAGTTTGCGACCTCAGAAAATCTTTGTACAAATGGTCCTTGGAGTGTTGTAAATAAATCTGTGCATACATACATCAGTATCAATTGTCCATAAGACTATCCCTTCACGGTTTAACATGGTGAAATTATAAATACTATTCTTGATCATATCATATAATTTGGATTCAGTAATATTTTCCTTCGTTTGCCAGTTTGGAAAATGGGTTGAACTGACTTTTTGAATTGAGGGTTTTTTAAATCTTTAGTGGTTCCAAATCAAAGACAAGCTGTCTGCCAAATGATTTTGTTCAGAAAAATAATTTCTTTGGGAATTATGCATGCTCAGTCTAAATAGGCTTCTTTACCTTGAATTTGCAAAGTTTTTGTTACTGAAATACTTTTTCTCATCATTATTTTCTTTCCTATACTATTACCCTTGTACAGCAAGATTTTCAACAAATCCATGAGAATATAGCAATTTGTGATTAGTAATCAGATTCGTCTGAGGATCAGAGGACTTTCCACCTTTTGTGAATTATAGATGACTGATGAGTCTGATCTGTCAGCACTTTTGATATAAAGACATTTCTTTTGAACATTTGGATCTCTATTAGTGGGTGGAACCCCCTCAATGCCTCTAAAGTGTATAATTATATATTTCTTCAGGAGTACTGGTTTTGTGTATGTAGTGGTAGCCAAAGTGGTGAAAACAATCGATTTCTGTATGATTGTCAGTATTAAAATTAGGGTTTTTACTGTCTAATCTGGTATACTCATGTAAGTGTTTACATTTTTTTTAACTGTTCTAATGTCCTATTGATATAAAAATCAATTAGGTATTATGTCATCTAGTGAAATATTTAAAACATGAGCTGCAACATCTCAGTGGGTCTCAAGATTTGATAGGGCACCTTTTCCAAACCCACAGGATATGCAGTGATGTTCACAGCATGATGATCCTGGCGTGTTCTATAAGAGGAATGTGGTTGCAATTCCTGAATGAGTAGGGTGGCATCAATGAAAGTGTGATAATATAACCGTTCTCTCTAACTAGTTGCCTAGCCGCTGTAGGAAACAGCCTAGAAACCAAAATACCTTATTTTCCTTTCCTTGGGCTTGGGCTGTGTTTTGCAAAGCAAGGCGTCCTTTATGGAAGAGGAAACCTCACACACATAACAGGGTCATGCTTCATCATCGGTATCCTCTCCTCACCCTGGTAGGTGAATACTGCAAAGGTGGATTTTAACCTCCTCGAAGACTTTTTATTTATCGAGATTTATTTTCGTACAAACAGAAAGAAATATGCATCTATATCATTTTGCGCCAAACAAAAAATAGAAAGTACATGACATTTTCAAAAGGTAACATGGCCTGAGACAGGGAAATGGCCTCTCAATAGTCAATTCATGTCCAGCATGACCTCTCGTCCTCTCCCTCCCTCCCCACTATCTCGCCCCCCAGTGGCTCCGGCCATTGTCCCCACTCTCTATGGTGAATGAGTTAGCACATACATTCGCAGAGTGTCCCATAAGTCCCTCGGTCTAGAGGTAGGCGGAAGAAGTTCGGCATATGTCATGGATTGTTCTTGCCATAGTATGAGGTCTTGGACCCAGTCCTTGAATTTAGGTGCTCTGTCCCATCCCCACCTACAGGCAACCCTTCTCTTAGCCAATAATAGCCCCAGCGCAGTGAATTTCCTATGGGCTGCGTCAATGTCTTCAGTATATCCCAGCAGGCCATAATTGGGGAGACCGGCAGCGGCATCTCAATCATCTCTGCGAGTGCCTACAGAACCTGTCGCCAGTATGGCTTGATAGGTTCACACTCCCACTCTAAGTGTAGGAAATATGCATTTCCATGCCCGCACCGGTCACATCTATCAACTACCTGAACCTGAAACCTGTGCATCTTAGTCGTAGTGTAGTACAAGCGATAGAGAAACTTATAGAGTATTATCCGCAAGCGGCTATTAGCAGAAATATTTCCAGTCTGTGTCTGCTTCCCTTCGAGTTTTGGAGGCAGTGGGGTCATGCGTCAGGGATGCTTGCGTGTGATGATATAGAAGGGAGACTACGTGTGACGGGGAGGTGCATTGTAAAATTGTGTGTAGTGGACCCTGCCTTAGTGGCTATCGAGGAAAGTCGGGTGTATTTGCTTTAAAACTCTGATGGAGTCTCAAGTATAAGAACAGCTCCATGGACGGAGGTTCACTGTGGTGAAAGAACTGTTCCTTATTTAAAAAAAAGAAAAACATTGTCGTATAGGTCCCCCCACGTGTTTATTTTGAATTTTTGTAGCATTCGCCGGTAACCCACTTCTCACGTCACCTCAAGAGCCGGATAATGTGAAAGTTATAATCTTGCTGAGTATAGCATCGGTATCTCTAGTCTATTAGCGATGCCCCTCCATGCCCAATTAGTACAGTCGACCGAGGTTGGAGTCTATGCGCTTGGATTATACGTAATAAATCCTGCTAGTGGGGTGGGGTCCATATACACCTGCTAAATGGCTAGGTGCTGCATATATGGGGGAGGATTCAACCAAATTGTGGCGAAGTGTGTCTGCGCGCATAGATAATATAATTTCATGTCAGGGGCCTCAAAGATATCCTGTCCAAAAGGACGCGTTAGCGTGTCCCTTTGGAATCTGGGTTGTCTCCCTCCCCACGCCAGCCTGATCAGTTGTGATTGAAGCATTTTAAAAACATTCCGACGAGGATTTTATGGTATGTTTAGAAAAAGGTACAATAGTTTGGGCAATATTATCATTTTGATCAGTGATAGGTGCCCTGCCATGGAGAGGGGCAGTGTGATCCAGCGCATTATCATGTCCGTCAGGGATGTCAGGGACCGTTCATAATTAGCCAGCATAAGAGCTGTCTTGTCCTTAGTGATTGTTATCCCTAAATACTTCACCTCTGCCTGGCACCATACTATAGGGCAATCCAGAGGTTGCGGGTGAGTGGCTTTTATTAGTGGAAAGATCTGCATCTTTTCCCAATTAAGTTTAATTCCCGAGATCCCTCCGAAATCAGTAAATTCTCGTAATATGGGGTTAAGACTACTTTGCGGATTACGTACATATAGTGTGATATCATCCGCGTATAAGGATACCAGGATTTGCCGATATTGTTGACGCTTGGCTGCAAGTGGTTCTACAGTCAATGCAAATAGTAGGGGCGACAGCGGGCATCCTTGTCTTGTTCCCTGTGAAACTGGAAAGGGGCAGAACGTACGCCATTAACCAACGCTCTGGCCTGTGGTTGTTGGTACAGAGCGTTATCCAGGAAAGGAAACCAGAAGGTATCCCCATATGTCCTAGCACCCCCAGTACATACCCCCACGCCACAGAATCAAACGTTTTGGTAGCGTCTAAGAAGACCGCCACCACTTCTATGTCCAGGTCAACATTCTGAAGGAGCATAAAATTATGTGAGCTTGACCCCCCAGGAATAAACCCTGCCTAATCAGGCAGCACAAGGGAACTCATGAGGAGACTGAGCCTGTTCACGAGCACCTTGGCCAAGATTTTAACATCACCATTAATGAGTGATAATGCTCTGTATGAATCACACTTATCCCAGAGCTTTCCTGGTTTTAACAGTGAGGCAGTTGTCTCTTCTCTCATGGATTTAGGAAGAACTCCGTCTTCCCTAGCCTCATCATATACCTGCTTAAGAATAAGGGTCAAATAGTCCACATATGCCTTATAAAAGTCGTCTGATAGGCCATCTGTGCCAGGAGCCTTACCACAGCATAGCCACGAGAAATTCCCTTTGTGCATCTCCGATCCACCCCAATGCCAAACCTTCAAAATATGTTGGCTAAAGAAATAGCCTGCTTCCCTCTGGATGAGTACAGGGATGAGTAGAATTCATATCTTGGGCGGCGGATTTAGTCAGCTAATGCCTTCCCTGGTCTCTCTCCTTCTCCATATCTGTAAGCTCTGAAGTACTGACCCCAAAACAGGCATTCCCTTGCTGCCGTTTCCTTGTACACCATCACCTTATCCCTGAAGGCTATTTGTGTAGCTCCTGTGAAGAATCTGATAGCTCTCTTTCCAAACTTTTAGAGTACGTGTCAAGACGGGTGAGGGTATTGCGTATGTCTCGCAATACTCCTCCCCCTTTTGTGATACATATGCCCCAGATAGTGACCTTGAACGCCTCACACACCGAGGTTAGGCAGGGGACCAACCCAACGTTTCGTTTTAAAAAGTCTTGTATCTCTTGCCCCACTTATGTTTTAAAATAGGAGTCCAGTAAGATCGTTGGATTTAGTCTCCAGGCTGTGTGAGGCATGCAGTCCACGGGGGGGGGGGTGAGTGTGTGAATAAGGCTCCCCCTGTCCCGCAATGCGAGGTTAGTATAGAGGCAAAAACTTTAACAGTTTTGGAAACTAAAATTAGTATAAGAGTAGTGAGCTACCACTTAAGAAGAAAGAGGAGAAGAAAAAGAGGAGAGGAAGGAAAGAGAGAATATAGAGAAGTAGAAACAGCAAAGTATTAAGGGGTTCTCCCAAAAGTCCAGTACAGATCTCCTTCTGGGGTTGTTATTCCTAGGGGGGCACAGCTGCCAAACCCCTACCGCTCTATGAAAGGGGGGTGCCGGGGTATAATGTCATCGGTGTCCCATTGTCACCTTTTAATCTAGCACTTGGTCCTTTATTGAAGTCTGGCGCCTTGCAGCCTATTACCAGCAATTGCCCTGTTCTCCGCTGCGGTTGTGGGATCCTCACTCCAGGTGAACTCCAATTGTTCCACCGGAGTCTGGGTTGCTGCCCAGTTCTTCCCCACCGCGAATATTTTATCGTTGTTCCAACAGGGGAGACTGCGTCCACCTCAGCGATTTTTCAGTGTCTCAGCCATTTGAGGCTCTGTCAGCATGTTTCAGGTAGTCTTCCACTTGCTGTGGGTTGGTGCAGAAGAATTACTTTCCTTAATGGGTTATCCGAAGGTGTGCGGGACACAGCACTGCGTAATCTATTTGGGCCTGCCACGATTTCTTTTTAACTGGTAAGAACTTCTTCCTGGCCTCCTTCACCGCCATTGTGAAATCCGGGTATAATGCTACACTATTCCCCTCCAATTCAAGTTGCTTCTTCTCTCTGGACAGTCAAAGGACCACATCCCGGTCCCGGTAATTTAGGATCAGAGCGATTATTGGCCACAGGGGTGTGCGTGGAGGGGGTCGGGAACCCAAAGAGCGATGCGCTCTCTCAACCACTAGCTGTGCGGAAAGGGCACCCACTCCAAAAGGGTGTTCAGCATCCGTTCCATATAGTCCGCCATTCGCCCAGAGTTGGTGCTCTCTGGTACCCCCAGAATGCACACAGTGTTGCGCCGCGAGTGCGCTTCTAAGTCTTCATTCTTGGTGGCGATAACTTTTAAGAGGTGCTCCATTTGCAATAGTTGTCCCTTTCTTCCATATGACGTGTCCCCTAGTTCAGAGATTCTATGCTCTGCTTCTTGCAGCCTGCGATCATGTTTTTCCAGTTTTTGAGCTAAAAAAAACAACCCGAGTGCATATTAAGTCCATCTTGGTTTCTATGGACGTGAGGCTCTGTTTGATGGTCCACAAGAGGGACTTCACGGCCTCATCCGTGGGGTCTTGAGTAACTGGGGGTCCCTCCGCAATTTCCTTTTCTGTATCCCTGGATTGGGACCTCGCCACTCTTCGGGGCTCAAAGGACAACCTGGACTGTTTGCCCTTCTGTTCTGTCATATTGATTCCCTACCTCTCTATTGCGCCAGCCACGGAGTGGCCTCCCACTCTGCGCCGTATCAGTCGGTCCTCCTTCACCCCGGGGGCCGGCAAGCTTGTGGGTGTGGTCCTCACAAGGAGTGGGGGTCCTGAGCGGGGCAGTCCTTATTAGTCGCCTTGGGGAACCGTCCACCCTGCAGACGCCGTGTGCCTCGCCCCAGCAGGGTGTCTCTTTCACACGGCTCTAAGGTCTCAGTCTGTGGCTCTGTATAACTCTGGGCCTATTGTCGTTATCTTTCCCAAGGATGATTAGGTCGGGGTCTCCTGCGAATCCTCTGAGGAGCAGCTACCAGTGCAAGGCCTTTTTATCATGCCTCGATTTGCTTTAGGCGTCTGTGTGCAGTTGGTACTGTTGTGGCAGCTGTCCTTCTCTTATTTTGCTTCCTTTCAATTTGTTAAGTTTCGCCAACTTACAGTGCCCTTCGTGACTCCTATATGGGACTCTGGTGCCTCTCCCCTTCCTGCAACTAGAGCCGGTGTGTTGGCCAGTGGGACAGTAGGCACCCCCCCTTCGGATCCTCAATCTGTCTATTACTGCAACGGATGTCCTAAGCCATTCTCGCTCTTAACTGCAACTCTCCTTGGTGGGCTGCAACATGCACGCTTCGCCTCGCACTCGTAACTTCTCAGCTGTGCAGGGCAGCCACAGCAGTCTGCCATCTGCGCCTCACTTAACCCTCTCCACCGGAACATCCCTGCGGACACCACAGGTATTTTTCCACCGAGTCTCAGTGCTCCTCCGTGCCAGCTGCCGGTACCTACCGCAGCGGCTGGCTTGTGCTCCGCTTCACTCACTCTTTGCTGGGGACACCAGGTATGTCCGTTTATGGACCATCTCTCGCCCTCTTCATTTCACGGGCCGCTATGGCAGCGACGCTCCGTCGCAGTCTCTCCCGCCTGTCAGTCCTGGGGGCAAAGCCCCTCCTCCAGGGCTCTGTAATGCCCGATTAGGCCACGATGATTCCACCAGGCCTCCGATATGGCTCTCTGTGTTCTCTGCTTCCGGAGGGGATTTTGGCTTTGTAGCAACTGCTACATACCAAGCCTCAGCTTATCAGGGCATTTCGATATCTTGCCAGCCTCTGAACATGGGTGTAGAGGCAGGATATTGTCTGATTTGAAGCCCAGGAAGTGGAAGTCTCACAGACCAGCGGCCATCTTGCTCGTGTGGCCCCTAGCGCCCCTTCAACCTCTTCGAAGTCTTAAATGATAGGAGGGAGTTCTTGGATAAGACTAAATGGGTAAAGACAGGATCCCGAACTTATTAAAAATACCTTGGAGTTGCCAGGATATTACCTTTATTCAGTGGTACACCAGGTATATCTAAAAACAATTGTGAGCGGGTGTAGTGAGGACAATGGCTCAGACCTGTTCCTTATCTGCCAACATGTTTCTGGCCGATGATAGTAGCCAAAACGGTCTTGGGCATTCTTCATGGCTTGAGGATGCTTTCCAGAACTGACAAGATCATGCACATACGTAGACATGACAAAGAGCATCTCATATGCAGTGCAACCACCTAATACTCATGTCAGCAAATTATTTAATGCTCTGTAACATTCATAGAGAATATGTAGCCCACCAAGTCCTGTACTTAATGCCTTAGCCATCAAGGATTGTTCAAGTGCAGTGTTGGTACACTTTATTACCCCATTTAATTCCAGAGAAATTAATGTGAGTATTGTAGACATACTCCCAGAGCACACATAGCATCCCTGAATGCTTTGAGGCAATGCAGGACAATTGTATGCATGAAAGTTATAAACTGCACTCATTGCTACTAAGCATTTCAACTCTTTTATGACCTCTTGAACATCAGCAATTTTTTGTGGCCAAACCCACAGAAAATGGATGCATGCATCAATACCAATTAATATTAATTCATATTGATTAACTGATATGATTAGGCCCAGATGATTGAGGAATATTACCCCTAACAGACGACTGGAGACAGTGAGAATGTTTTATTTGTTGGCAAATAGTACATTGACACACACAATGTTTAGTTTGTTTAGGACAATATGGCCACCAATATCGTTCCTACATCATGGCTACTGTGGCAGTCACTATCTAACCCCATGTAACCTGGGCAAGAGATGCTGGAAAGAAAAAGTGGTATACTGTGAGGTCACATTAATCCCAAACACTCACGCCACAATGAAATAATAAATTTCCACCAGGAATATATATATTATCAGTTTGTCAACTAAAATATTTGCATTCTTGAAATAATCCTCCTTACTAGTATAGTTCCTTCCAATCTGGAGAAATTGTCCAAGAGGAAGGCTTTCTTTCAATGTTCATGGACGCCCACTCAAGAAATGTAATGGAGTACTTCGATCTGTGGGTTTGGTGTATAACCAGGCTAATTTGCCATCCCTTGCATAGATCTAAAGGTTGAGGAATTTCACTTTATTTGAATCATACGTGATTGTGAATCTCCAATCCTCAGTCCTATGGTTCAACACTTCATAGACCATCACCATGGTTGGCTGAGGCCCGGTCCAAATCAAAAGGACATTTTTAATGCATGATTTGAAAGGGTTGTCAATGCCATAAGCCCACTTCTTTTTAGGTCTCGCCTGAGCCAGCACATGCGCTGCTTTGCGAGACATTTAGTAAGTTGCTTTTAAAAGTGCTGCCACACGCTTTTGCTGGCCTAGCGCTTGCGCTTACGTGCGTGAGCATGCGCGCAGCCGCCAGCTTTCAGTGCCCGATCAGGCACCATCTGGCTTTCCTTTATGGCTTTCCTTTGCCGAGCGCACCACTCGCAGGCTCACCTCCTGCTACCCCTCTCAGTTAACAGCCCCTCCCACGCCACCGAGCGCGTCTCACGGCCGCAGGTCTGTATTCCAACACTGCTTCGCTTCATTGTGCCTCTACCTTCGCTCTCCACCTCCACAGCCTTTTTTGATCCCCGTGCCTCCTTTCCTGCCCAGTTTTCTCTACCTCACTGCCCACCTCTTCTACCCGCGTCCCTTTCGCTTGCTGTTGTCCTCTTTCTGGCCTCCGGTTTTCTCACTTTTCTGGGACAGGTTATTGCCATCTTGCCCCTTTCCCGGGGGAGACCCTCCCTTACTACTTCGTTAGCTCCTCGGGGCAAGGGTCAGAAGGGAGGAGTGTGCACCCCCCACCCCGGGCTTTCATCTACCACTTTAGGGAATATTAGCCATTAGGAAGCATTCCCAGGGCATCACTTTCGTCCTCTGCACTCTCCCCCCCACCCCTCCCACTTGTTGTTTTGAGAATCTGGTGACCCTATCTCTCTAGTGTCGTGTATCCTAATTCCGCTGGTGTTAACAGCAGACCTTCCATAACCTTCTCCAAAACCTTCTCCAAAAACATGCCCAGCCAGACGAAAGAGAGCGGCGATTCTGCAACCCATGAGCTTTCCCGCGACGTGCGGTGCAAACCTCCCGCCCTGCAGGGGCTTTAAATGCAGCATTCTCCCCGCACACTCCCCATGGCCCGTCCACACAAATTAAAGATCAATAAATGCACTGCGCACGCCAGTCTTTCAGAAGGAAGAGAGTGTGGTGGGTTCGCCTTCAGCTCCTCGGAAGATCGCTGTTTTTTCCCCTTACAGCACACACACACCACTCGTACTTTCATTTATATTAGGCATGTTTCCTGGGACTTGTTTATTTTCATTGTAGTCCGGCAACGCATTTGGGTGGTTAAACTGGGCCCAATTACCGGCTCGTCCTCGTATATGGAGACTTTATCAACTTAAATCGGGTGTGAGACGCGCGTGCACCCGAGATGAGGCTCCTCAGTTCTCAACGCACAGTTTGTAGACTTCCTTCACTCCTCCCACTTCCGGGGGGGGGGGGGGAAACCTGCCTGTACCGTCTTTGCCCAAAGAAAGCGTTGTGCAGCATGCCAGTGTAGAGCTGTCAAGAATTCCTGTCATGCGAGGGGAAGAAAACGGTAACCAGCGAAAACGGACTACATCTCCCAGGATGCTTAGCGGTTGAGAGGTTATGTAAACAGGAGAGCTGTTACATACCTCAAGGAAAACACGCCCTTATGTAAACAGGAGAGCTGTTACATAACTCAAGGAAAACACGCCCTTATGTAAACAGGAGAGCTGTTACATAACTCAAGGCAAACACGCCCTTATGTAAACAGGAGAGCTGTTACATAACTCAAGGCAAACACGCCCTTATGTAAACAGGAGAGCTGTTACATAACTCAAGGAAAACACGCCCTATAAAGGGAGGAACCGGGAGGTACAACGCTGTCGGATATTGTGTTTACACCGACGTACCTGCTTCGTGAAGAGCAGTGTTCCAGAGTGGTGCTCCAGTAAGGCAAGAACGGAGGTAGGTCGAGTCGTTACTCCCTGGGCCGTGTCTTGCCCCATCGTCACCTGTGAAGGACCCGGAAGCTCTACCGGTCAACCATTGAGCTTCGCTTTTTGACTCGGCTGAGTCAAAGCGCAGTGGCGCTTTTGCTGGTTGGAGTCGTAACTCCCAGCCCGACCAGAGATACAGGGACTGCCAGCTGTAACGCACACCAGGAGGTGTTTGCCGCGTTACAGACTCGGAAGTCCACAGGATCGATCGAGCGGCTGCTCTCGGTTCAGTCTTCTTGCTTTTGATTGGGGTATCGGTGACGCATCACCAGGAGGTGACTCCGCGTCCCGGTGCAGTCTGAGGAAGAGGTTGAGCGGCTGCTCCCTTCAGGTAGAGACCCCGGCTGGGTGTTTCCCTGACTCCTCGATTCTCCCCAACACTCTTCGTGCCCCTCACAGCCTACCGATTGGCATTGTCGGCCATTTCATTTCTGCCCTCTGTTGGCATACGCCGGGATCGGCGTATATGCAGAGGACGGTTAGGACCGTCCGTGCGGTGGGCTGGTAACGGACTTAGCCTGGAGGATTCCAGTGACTATAACTTTTGTTTATTCTTTGTATTATTTTTGCCTTCATTAAAATAACTAACCCGTCACAAGTGGTTGCGTCCTCATTATCGTGTCTGTTAAACGATCCTGAGACGTTCAGGGCGTTACAAAATATCCGACCGTAATACACTAACTGTCTCCCGGTCGAGAACAGACATGGCAACACTTGATGATGTGCTGGCTGCTTTAGCGACCGTGCAAGTTGAAGTGGCTGCCTCTAGGCAAGAAACAGCCAATGTAAAAGCCAGACTGGATGCTATCCACTTGGACCCGCTCACGCCTAGCACCTCCCTCACGGACCAGACCCCTGCTGTAGTAGTGGAAATGCCGGTAGCCATCCCCTTGGCAACACCAGAGAGGTACAGTGGGGACCCTAACACAGTGCAGGTATTCCTCACACAAGTGGCGCTACATTTATCGTGCAAACCAAAGGCGTTCCCCACGAGTCAGGCTCGTGTGGCTTTCCTTATTTCCTATTTGGCTGGAAACGCGGCACAATGGGCCGTACCTCTGGTGAGCAGGGACGACCCCATCTTATGTGATTGGGGTGCTTTTCGCGAGGAATTCCTGAAGGTATTCGACAGAAGGGCTGAATCGTACACGGCGGACCGTGAAATGCTTGAGTTGAGACAGGGATCCAACGACCTGGTGCAGTATCTCAACGCGTTCCGACGGCTGGTTGCGGAAACCAAGTGGCCTGTTGCTAAACAGACGGCTCTCTTCCATCACGGGCTGTGCGATGAGCTCAAAGACGCCGTGGCTCATATTGACCCTCAACCCAAGACATGTGAGGGCCTTATCAACCTGGTATTACGGCTGGAACATAGGCTAAGTGAAAGAAAAGGGGATCATGGGAGAAAAGGAAAATCCCTTCCATCCTATGTGACGGTGGGAAGTCCTGAAACTTCCACCGCATACAAGGGAGAACCCATGGACATCGGCGCAATACGAGCGAGCCTCACAGCCACGGAGAAAGAGTCACGCCGTAAACAAGGATTGTGCCTATATTGTGGCAAAAAAGGCCACTACGTACGTGAATGCCCTGCCAAACCGAAGACGTCACGTTATCGGGCCAACCGGTCGGTAACAGCCGTGGTGGACATACCGGCGGAAAACTAGAGGACTCCCAGACCAAAGAAGGGGCATCTCGGAGTCACTCATCCATCCCTTCACTTTCCAACTCGGTCACTAAGGGACACCGACACCTGTTTCTCACGGTGCACGTGGGAGTGCATGACCAGTGGATACCCGTTGTGGCCATGGTGGATTCAGGGGCCACTGGCATGTTTATGGACCACAACGAAGCACGCAGGCTAGGGCTAGTGCTTCTTCCCAAAGCTGTACCCGAAGACGTCTATGCTGTAGACGGAAGGCGATTGGTGACGGGACCCATCGGGCAGCACACGGGGGTCCTTCCGATGAGATATGGGAGGAACCATTTGGAACAAATCGATTTTAACATCATCAGAGCGCCCCAATATGGCGTCATATTGGGATTGCCGTGGCTACAGAAACACAACCCCTCTGTGGATTGGCCAACACATCGCGTCGAAATGACGTCACCGTATTGCATCCTGCATTGTGGAAAAAGAACGGAATCCCTTGACGCAGATGAGAGCGGGAGTCAGACGGTGGCTACAGCGGCAGAAAAAGATGTGGCTCTCCCCCAGGCTTATCACAGTTTTGAGGATGTATTTGATGAGGTGAAGGCGGAAGTGCTACCACCACATAGACAGTTTGACTGCCAGATCGACCTGGTGCCAGGGGCCAGCGTTCCCAGCGGCAGGCTGTATGCCCTGACGGAGCCTGAAAACGTGCATCTCCGGGGGTACCTGGATAAACTCCTCAAGCTAGGATTCATCCGCCCGTCCAAGTCTCCGGCCGCCTCGCCACTCTTCTTCATCCCGAAAGCTAATGGGGAGCTGAGAGCCTGTGTGGACTTTAGGGCATTGAATGCGATAACCATAAAGAATCGGTACCCCTTGCCTCTCATCAGTGTACTTCTGGAACAGGTCAAGAAAGCTCGTATCTACACCAAGTTGGATTTGAAAGGAGCATACCATCTGGTGCGCATGAGGGACGGAGACGAGTGGAAGACCGCCTTTAAGACCAGGTTCGGCCTTTTTGAGTACCTCGTCATGCCGTTCGGTCTGTGCAACGCCCCGGCAGCCTTTCAGTACTTTTTGAATGAGGTATTCAGAGAGGAGTTGGATATCTACGTGGTCGTATATATCGACGACATCCTCATCTACTCGTCCAGTGTGGAGGAGCACGTACACCACGTCAAAGCCGTGCTCCAAAAGCTGAGGGAAAACGAGCTGTTTTGTAAACTCAGCAAGTGTGACTTCCACGTCACGTCCGTGGAATTCCTCGGAGTGATGCTGAGTCCAGAGGGACAGGAGATGGCAGAACGAAAGATCAAGGCGGTGAAAGAATGGCCGGTGCCCCAAAGCGTGAAGGACGTCCAAAGTTTCATTGGCTTCGCCAACTTTTACAGGCGGTTTATAGATGGATTTTCAGGATTGGTGGCCCCAATCACACAGCTACTGAGGAAGTCCAAGGAGTTTGTCTGGTCCCCTGAAGCGAACACGGCCTTTGAGGCCCTGAAAAGCGCCTTTGGTAAGGCGCCAGTGTTGGCTCACCCCGATCCGGATCTCCCCTACGTGGTGGAAGCGGACGCTTCGGATGTGGCGCTGGGGGCTATCTTGTCCCAACGCAACCACGACACAGGGGTGCTTCATCCCGTTGCGTACATGTCCCGCAAACTCAACGACGCCGAACGCAACTACCATATTGCGGAGAAGGAGCTTCTCGCAATCAAGGACGCCTTCACCGAATGGAGGCATTGGTTGATGGGGGCAAGACATGTGGTATCGGTGTACACGGACCATCGGAATCTACAGTTCATGACGGCCGCAAGACACCTTTCTCCCAGGCAGCTGCGGTGGATGATCTTCTTTGCGGGGTTCAACTTCCGCATCACATATCGGCCGGGGACGGAAAACCGGAAGGCGGACGCCCTGTCCCGTCAATCTGCAGTTAAGGAACCATTGCCTGCGACCGAGCGTTCCATCATTTCCCCGAGGATGGTATTGGGGGTTATCCAACCGGATACTTTCCTGAGGGGAATAAAGAGAGGGATCAGGTCGTTCGCATGGCGGAGGTGGCTCCTCAGTCACAGAGAATGGCAGCTGAAGGACGGGATACCCCTGAAGGGCAGGTGCCTATTGATACCCACGCCTAGGCTAAGGAAACAAGCATTTATCTGGTGCCATGACTCTCCATGCGCAGGTCATTTGGGCTTTGAAAAAACGGTGGCTAGCATGGGACGGCATTTCTGGTGGCCAACCATGAGAGTGGATGTCAGGAGGTGGGGACAGGAGTGTCCTACGTGTGCTACCATGAAGGCCGACCATGGCCGAACCCAAGGGCTCTTACATCCACTTCCGACCCCGGATAGACCATGGGATAGCATATCACTGGACTTCGTGGTGGGCCTACCGGTAGACCAGGGGATGACGGCAATACTGGTGGTGGTGGATTACTTGACGAAAATGGGGCACTTCATCCCCTGCAAGAGAGTCCCTACGGCCGGGGAATTGGCGTCACTACTTCTAAAGAATGTGGTACGACTGCATGGATTACCTGGGGTGATCGTGTCGGACCGGGGGTCGCAGTTTACGGCGCAATTCTGGAAGACTTGGTGCACTGCGCTGCATGTTAAGACCGCCCTGTCCACCAGCTACCACCCTCAAACGGACGGCCAAACCGAGCGCCTGAACCAAACGCTCAAACAGTATCTGCGATGTTTTGTGGACCAGGGCAGGGAAGAATGGGTCGACTTGCTATGGGTTGCAGAGATAGCCTATAACAACGCCACTCACAGCTCCACACAGTCATCTCCATTCTATAGCAACTATGGCCAACATCCCAGGTTCTTGCCATTTCTACATCCGTTCAGAGAGGACAGGATTCCCGCCACAGCGGACAGGGTGGCACACATAAAAGACACGTTGATGCGCTCAAGGGCTGTCCTAATAGAGGCCAAGAGAAAATACAAGGCTGCGGCAGATAGGAAGAGAAGGCCCGGGCCACTGTACCGCACTGGAGACTACGTCTGGATATCCACAAGAAACATGAGGTTTCGAAAGAATAGTGTGTTCCATCCCAAGTACATGGGCCCCTATCGAATTGCCAAGTGTATGGGTCCCGTGAACGTGAAGGTGTGCTTGCCCCAGTCATTGCGGATACACCCTGTCTTTCATGTATCATTGCTCAAACCTGCACCCTCCAAGCCGTCTGGGACACCTAGGCCGGTATGCGTGGAGTCGGAGGTGGAGTATGAAGTATCGGGCATACGGGCGTCCAAATGGCGCAGGGGGAAGCTGTGGTACCTGGTTGCGTGGAAAGGCTATGGCCCGGAGGAGCAATCATGGGAACCGGCTGAAGGGGTTCATGCTCCGCGCTTGGTCTCCTTGTTCCATCGGCGTTTTCCTGCCAGCGCTGGACCCGTGGGGAGCCGCTGAGAGGGAGGATGTACTGTCAAGAATTCCTGTCATGCGAGGGGAAGAAAACGGTAACCAGCGAAAACGGACTACATCTCCCAGGATGCTTAGCGGTTGAGAGGTTATGTAAACAGGAGAGCTGTTACATACCTCAAGGAAAACACGCCCTTATGTAAACAGGAGAGCTGTTACATAACTCAAGGAAAACACGCCCTTATGTAAACAGGAGAGCTGTTACATAACTCAAGGCAAACACGCCCTTATGTAAACAGGAGAGCTGTTACATAACTCAAGGCAAACACGCCCTTATGTAAACAGGAGAGCTGTTACATAACTCAAGGAAAACACGCCCTATAAAGGGAGGAACCGGGAGGTACAACGCTGTCGGATATTGTGTTTACACCGACGTACCTGCTTCGTGAAGAGCAGTGTTCCAGAGTGGTGCTCCAGTAAGGCAAGAACGGAGGTAGGTCGAGTCGTTACTCCCTGGGCCGTGTCTTGCCCCATCGTCACCTGTGAAGGACCCGGAAGCTCTACCGGTCAACCATTGAGCTTCGCTTTTTGACTCGGCTGAGTCAAAGCGCAGTGGCGCTTTTGCTGGTTGGAGTCGTAACTCCCAGCCCGACCAGAGATACAGGGACTGCCAGCTGTAACGCACACCAGGAGGTGTTTGCCGCGTTACAGACTCGGAAGTCCACAGGATCGATCGAGCGGCTGCTCTCGGTTCAGTCTTCTTGCTTTTGATTGGGGTATCGGTGACGCATCACCAGGAGGTGACTCCGCGTCCCGGTGCAGTCTGAGGAAGAGGTTGAGCGGCTGCTCCCTTCAGGTAGAGACCCCGGCTGGGTGTTTCCCTGACTCCTCGATTCTCCCCAACACTCTTCGTGCCCCTCACAGCCTACCGATTGGCATTGTCGGCCATTTCATTTCTGCCCTCTGTTGGCATACGCCGGGATCGGCGTATATGCAGAGGACGGTTAGGACCGTCCGTGCGGTGGGCTGGTAACGTACTTAGCCTGGAGGATTCCAGTGACTATAACTTTTGTTTATTCTTTGTATTATTTTTGCCTTCATTAAAATAACTAACCCGTCACAAGTGGTTGCGTCCTCATTATCGTGTCTGTTAAACGATCCTGAGACGTTCAGGGCGTTACAAGAGCCACATACATTTTTTGGTGAGAGACCTTATTCCTTGCATCCCCCGAAATTAGGAATCACTGTATGAGGCGTGCTCGTGGCTCTGGAGAAGTGGAAATTAATTCGGACGAGGGGAAAGAGGAGGGTTTTGATGCGCAGCGTGCCTTCCATGAGGTGGTCTTTTAATGGAATAATAGAAACAGCTCTTATGAAGACCACTGTGCTGTCCACGTGCATTGTGTACAGAGAAAGGAGTGCAATAGCTAACAGGTTTACACACTCGCCGGTTGACACCGGTGTCGTCCGCGTGGCAGGCACTCTGCTAGCACGTGACTAAGGGGATTGAGAAGATAAGAAATGAATCCATCTCCGTATGCTCACTGTTCTTCCGCTAACCATTGGAGGAGCGTCCCGCCACTCACAGCACCGACCAAACCCTGCACAGTGTGTTCTTGTGCAACAGCTCGGGAAAGCACTGTAATCTGCAGGTGAGTCAGTGCCTTTTCTATGTGCTCAAGGACCTCAGGGGCTAGCAGAACCCGAGTCTCCCCTAAATTGGAGGGGTCCATTAGGCTGAGCTGAACTCAGGAACCGGCACTCGCTTTTGGGTCCGGATTTCTTTTTAAGTCATCAGACTTTGACCCACAGCTAAAGAGAGAAGTGCATAAAGGGGATAAAGAGGGCGTGAATAACAAGAAAAATGCTATAAAGTGATAAACTAAAGTTAAAAGAACCCGCAAGAGTGAGGGAAAAAAAGACAGGATGTTTTTGGTGGAGGTAGAAAGCATGAGGGGAAATCACGACTAGACAGTCTTTTTATGTGGCAACCTTGGCATTCTACTGCGGCGGCGGAGGGCTCATGAGAAAAACATGAGGACATGCAGTTATTTGATTTAATATTCTTTAAGTACACTAAAGCCATGACTCCAAATCTTACTCTAACTGATGAAAATGCATAAAATGTCACTTTAGGGTCCGCAGGGAGGCACTCTCGGATAATCTGCCACAGTGTCTGAAGGAGCAGAGCCAACTTATTTTTATTTGAAAAAAGCCAGACGCCTTGAATACTTCCCCACCCTTGACAAACAGCCTGACATTCCCTTCTGCCAGTCCCTTCTCTGAGGTGCCACATTTGCCGCATATTACAGCAGTCACTTCGAGTGTAAACAAGGGTGTCTGAAAATAAACCAGACGTAATCAGCAGCCGTAGCTTGCAGCATTGTTCTCACATTTTAAAAGCTACAGAGGCAGTAATTAATAAATGCAAATGTGGAATGAATGTCACAATTGAATGAGCACATTAGCTTAAACGCTGCCCCATGCGTGAACTACAATACAATTTGAATAGTTCACAAACACACAAAGTCCATTCAAGAGCACGCGTCCTTAAGATACAGTAAAACGATAATCAAAATTCAGCAGTACAACATTTATTGTAATTCCACTGATTTAAGCGTCAACTGGCCTGTGAGCAGACAAAACAAGAGAGGCATTCCAAGTGTGCACACACAGAACGCAAAGAAGGAAAAGCCCCAGTTGTGCAATATAGAAATCACCCACACTTGTAAGATCAAAGGGTCCCGTGCTTATTTCAACAAAAACACAGCAGGAATGCTTCAACACCACCATACCGCTCGCTATTTGTTCTGTAGACAGAGTGACGTCTAAGCATTAACCTGGAATCCTCCAGTCCCTCATCTCTCATGCAACAGAAGCCCCTAGCCTATACTTTTCTCACTGCGCCCACCAAAACGTCCCCTCCTGAAATTCGCCATCTTGTGATTTACCTCTGCTGCCCGTCAAGTTCTTCCACGACTACTTAAGTAATGGTGCATAATCAATACAATAAGCAGTCCCTGTTCAAGAAAACACAAATCATCCATTTATAATTTCTCTCTTCATTAAAATGAATGGCATTGTCAAGAAAATTAAACCAATGTTCATGGATTTTAGCTGCGGTAGATCTCTTCTCTGACCCTATCGCTGTTACATTTACAAAGAACATACAATTTCACTTGGTGCCTACAGGAGGAACTGGTGACTACATCATTTTTGTCGAGCCTCTCTTTCCAGACTGCCTCAAATTCAGACGGGGAAGCTATTGCCAAAAATCCATCCGCAGACCTGGAAGATCTCAATAACTTCCGATCTGTAGCAGGCTTGTAGCTAAGGTTTTAGAGAGCGGTGCATACTCAACAACTTAAACATCCCTTTCTTGATAATGACTTATGATCTGGTTATACACCTGGTTGCAGAACAGATAGCCATGCCACAAATAATGGATGATGCGAACACTGGAGAATCCTGCTTTCTGATACCCTTAAACATGTCCGCTGCTTCCGAAACGTTGAATCAAAAATTCTGCTCAATATACCAGGAGAACACGGACAGAGGAAAAAAGGTATGAAAGCTATTTGCTTGGTTACTTTACTGAGCCTGAAAGCAGATTAAAAAAAATCGGAAACTCACTCATACAAAACATGTTCTAAGGTGGCATCATGAACGCATCATGGCCTAGACTCTATTTCACCTCAACTTTGATCCTCTTCTTCAGTTGATCTGTGACCTAGGGACACCATACCAACCATATGCTGATGACACCCAGTTATAATAAAATATATTCTCTGGATGATAACCAACACTTTGCCATAATCCTTCAGAATATCCAAGATCGGATGCCTTTCCGCCATCTAAAACTGAATCCCAAAAAGATGTCATACGGATCCCCTCATCACAGGTCAGTTTACCATCCAATCTTGGGAACTTGCTTTCTCTATTCTAGAGAACAAACCAGATTCACAAGGACTCCCGAAAACACACCTCACACCTATGAAGGTTGCTCTATATGATGCATCATATCTAGTTACCAAGGGTAAATGTTTTGACTATAACAAGCCTGTCCAAAGCAATTTCATTACCTTTTCAAAACTGCATTCCACAGTTGATCCTTTAATTAAGTTACACACGTCCAAAAGTTACTGTAAAGAAATATCACAACCCCTCACTCACCACACCTTATTTTTCAAAATAAATAATTACTTTTTCTATGGCCACAATTGTAATGTTGCACGTTTCTTCACTCCAGGCACTGAACATTCTTTCCCCATGTATGTAAATGTTTTTTTTGCTGCAGCAAACAGTGGTATATATAAAAATGCATTTCCTATATTTTTTTTCTGAATAGAGTTGAGGTGCCCTTTTGACCGGATCGGTGCATAATAAGGAATAAGTAATAAGCATAGCCAATAGGTCTCACCTTTGGGACCTTATAAGTGTTTAGCCATGCAACAGTTGATGTTGTTGCACCAAGGATATTGTGCTGCATAACTAAATACTTATAAGGTCCCAAAAGCGAGACCTATTGGCTATGCCAATGCTTGTTAAAAAAATGACATGTAAAGGATAGCTATCTCCAGGGAATTCACCTTTATATGGGCCACACATCATTTCACGTTTTTCCAGGTTTAGGTATTATTTATACTGGCATTTGGTAGATTGAACACATGCTGTTATGTATAAGCATGTGCACTGCGGCATGATCAGTGATTGCCCGTCATGTGTGACACGTCACACAGTTTTTCTAAACATTTGATATTCTTCTGAGTTCCTGTTTAGCCACATCTTATGGCATCAAAGGACTGGCAGAATATGAAGCATGTAAATTTGCACGATGAGGTATATGTCCTGAATGTATACATTTTCACTACGTACCAGGCTACAAGACCGGCCATGAGACAATTAACGAGGAGGTATACTTTTAATTGGATACTTGAACTGAAAACAGCAGTTAGAAATTCATGAAATAACAAAATAATAGGAATAAATCCTGGTTCACTACAGAGTTGCGTCAGTCTCTTGGCTTCTTTCGGGGTTGATGGGAGATACACTCTCTTTTCTCCTCTTCTCTTTACTTCCAAGCCATCTCCATTTGTCACTGTTGACCCTCGTGAAAAATATTCTGAATACTGAGTACCCCAGTCTTATCTTCAACAGCTCCCAGTGCAGTGTGAAAAATGTATTGGAGTGAAGTTCGTGTAACACACAATACACCTGGTGAGCCCAATCAGGACCTTTGAGCTCTAACCAAGCTCTTTGTCGCCACAATGTGTTATCAAGCTCTTTGTTACTAACATTTATTTATGGAATAAAAGGGCACTTGACGAGTGCCGCAGCCCGAGCCTGGGAAGGAGCGGTTGAGAGTACGGTGTCTTTCTCCCTCAGGTCGCCAGTTGTCACGTGATCAGTGCTTGCCGGTCTGCTTCTTTGGCTCCACTCTGCTCCAGACGGTTCTGCGCTCGCTCGTCCACTTCATCTCCCTGAAGTTCGGTTGAGGTATTAGTAAATGGTCTGTGTAAGATAGCCAGCAGTCTAGTGGCTAAGGAGGGCGGATCCAAGAGGTCAGAGGAAGGGGAGGAGTCACGGGGAGAAAGGGCAGTTAGAGTAGGGACGAGGTAGAGATAAGAAGTAGAGAATAAAGCTCCTGAGAAACCTCAAAGGGCGTCTGTTATTATTTGTAGCACGATGCTACAACTGGCGACGAGGGTGGGATGAGCAAGCCCACACCAGTCACAGAGCCCTGGAGCGTGGTGAAGAACCGGACCTGCCTGAGGCGATTGAGCACCTCTGGATGCCACCAGTGACTACAGAAGTCGGGAGCCTACCCCGACCCTGCCTCGTGCCCCCAGAGTGAAGAAGAAGGTGCCTGACGCTGGAGACGCCGTCTCCAAAAGCCTGCCTGCAAGCGCTGTTGAGCGCGCTAAAAACGAAGACTGAAAATCCCTCGCTGCCGGCTAATCTCACGCCCGATGCGTGAGCTTTGGCAGGGTTGGCGCGCAAGAAGAGCGGGAAGCTGCAGAACAAGGCGGGAGCCCACCCCGACCTCACCTGGTAGCTGTCGCCGCCGTGAATGAGCAGGGACTGGAGGGTGCCACCCCTGAAGATGCCCGCCGGTGAGTCCAACTTGTAGTGGACTGAATGAGCCGGGAGAGAGCCTCGCGCGTGTGTGCAGGGACGGCGGCCATCTTGAAATCAGGCAGCTTTCGGGACACTCCCTTGAATATTGAAGAGCGGCCATTTTGAAGTCAGGCACCCAGCAAAAAGCAAGAGCAAGTAAGCACTGGTAAATGCAAACAAGCATTGACAAGAGCAAGTAAGCACATGCAAACAAGCATTGACAAGAGCAAGTAAGCACTGGTAAATGCAAACTAACGAACACTGATAAAAACGAAATAAAGAAGCGTTGGCACGAATAAACAAACAAGCATTGGCGAGAACACAGCACAAAACGAGATTCATCAAGGAGGTAGGAGAAAGACGTCGAGGAAATGGCAACATCACCACGACGGAAGCCCCTGGCTGTGGGAGGATCGCACCTGCGAGCCCCGGAATACCTGACTGTGACCACAGGAGGGAGCATGGGCCCCAAGTGGCAGGAGTGGTTAGAGGATTTCGAGGACTACATTGAGGGATCCAAGGTGACGGAAGACGAAGAGAAGCTCATTGCCCTTCGCAATCTCGCAGGCCGAGAAATAAGCAGAATAATAAAGGACCTCCCGTCGGCTGAAACAGGGACATATGACGATGTGCGGAACGCACTGAACAAAAAATTCCTTCACAAACGAAATGTCGATTACGAGCGCCATGCATTCCATCAAGCACGCCAAGGAAAGGAGGAGGCGATGTGTGCGTTCATCATGAGACTGCGACGGCTGTCGAGATACTGCGAGTTCGAAAGGTTCTCGCCGGAGGCGGCCATCAAATCGCAAATTATTACAGGTTGCCACTCAGAGACACTTCGGCGACGGCTATTGAGGAAGCCTCATGATCTAGAAGAGATTGAAGAGATGACTCGTATCTATGATCAGGCGGAGGAACACGCTGCCACCATTGAAACAGGTCACGTTGTCAGCCATGAGCAAGCGCATCGTGTTCAGGCACGCCCGAGTGACAGAAGGAAATACTCCCCCGAGAACAACTGGAGGTCCAGCACATCGTCTCACCAACGGCGTCCGGAGTATGGAAGACGGGACGCCCGGCGAAGAGACAGGAAGACTGAAAGGATTAAGCGGTGTTACCGGTGTGGTCGTGACTATCCTCATGTGGGCGCCTGTCCGGCCACGGGTCAGCGGTGCAGGAAATGTGGGCGGTCAAATCACTTTGAGGCAATGTGTGGGGACTATCACCGAAACAAGCGGAGCGAGCAGACGAGGTCGTCCCGATCAGGCACCCGAAAACATCACATACGGGCTGTTCAAGGAGAAACTGTGCGGTCCCCCGGCTCATCTCACTCCAGCCGGGAATCACGCCGGTCGTGTTGGGATCGACGATCTCCGTCCCGGGACTCGAGCTCCTCATCATCCTCCCGAGACTCCGCATACACAGTGGAGTATCTGAACATGATTGCAGATCCCGATCAGCTGAAGAAATATCCGCGACTAGACATCAAGGTGGGGAATCACAACACTAAATTTGTCATGGATAGCGGTGCGTCACTGAACTACATTCCAGTTACAGAGCACGACAAAATGGTCCCGAAGCCTCCACTGACGTTTGCACCGGTCCGCGTGTTCACGTGGATGTCTGACAAACCACTTCCTTGCCTGGGCAAATTTCACACAACACTCACGCACGGCACCATTACCATACAGGCGGTCATACACGTCATCGAAGGGCCTGAGGCCGACTGCCTCCTCAGCCTCCCCACGGCCGAACGACTTCGTTTGGTGGAGATTCTTTTCAATATCAACAACACACAGGACTACATCACCAAGTTTCCTGAACTCTTTCAGGGTCTGGGCAAGCTGAGAGGTTGCCAGGTTCGGCTGCACATCAATGAACAAGTCAAGCCTGTTGCGCAGCACCCGCGACGGGTTCCCTATCATCTACAACAGGCGGTTGAAGAGGAACTTCAGGACCTGCTCGCAGCAGACATCATCGAGCGCACTGAGGGACCGACGCCATGGGTATCCCCAGTGGTCATCGTGCCGAAAAAAGGGACCCCCAACAAAGTGAGATTGTGCGTCGACATGCGATTGCCAAATACCGCAATTGAACGTGAACGACACCCCGGACCTCACCTGAGCGATATGATCGCTGCTCTAAATGGCGCAAGGGTGTTTTCAAAGCTGGACCTGAATAAAGGTTATCACCAGTTGGAACTGAATGTCAAGTCTCGCTACATCACCACATTCGCCACGCACCTAGGGCTGTTCCGGTACAAACGGCTGAGCTTTGGTGTCTCGTCCGCTGCGGAGATTTTTCAGGAAGCTATCCGCCAAGTCATCCACCACATTCCGAACACGCTGAACTACAGCGATGACATCCTGGTCTATGGAACGGACGTGACTGAGCATGACATCGCTCTTGATCGTGTTTGCCATGCCCTGCTGGGCGCAAATCTGACGCTGAACAAAGAGAAGTGTGAATTTCACAAGGCCACCCTGAAGTTCTTCGGTCATATCTTCTCTGATGAGGGCATGAAGCCTGACCCGGATAAGATTGCGACATTGAATAACACCAACAGCCCGCAGGACGTCAATGATTTGCGTTCCTTTCTAGGAATGGCCAGCTATTGTGCCCGCTACATCCGGGACTACGCGACCATCAGTCACCCACTTCGAGTCCTGACCAAGCTCGGTCAGCCGTTTGACTGGACACCTGAGTGTGAGAGGGCGTTCAAGGAGATAAAACAGGCGGTGGAGTCGGCCGACAGCCTGTCCTATTTCAATCCACGACGGAAAACAGAAATCACTGTCGATGCCAGCCCTGTTGGTTTGGGTGCCATTCTGGCCCAATATGATGACGACGCTGACCAGAGGAGGATCGTTGCATATGCCAGCCGCAGCCTGTCGGATCCTGAGAAGAAGTACTCACAGCCGGAGAAGGAAAGTCTTGCTGTAGTGTGGGCGTGCGAACATTTCCACGTTTTCATTTATGGCAAGCACTTCACCCTGATTACGGATCATCAGGCGCTTCTCACCATATACGGCAACCCCAAGTCCAAGATGCCGCCGAGAATTGAGAGATGGGGTCTCCGGCTTCAGGAGTACACGTTCACAATTATTCATAGACCAGGGAAGGCGGAGAACCCGGCTGACTATATGTCTCGTCACCCTCAACCATCTGTGGAATCGAGTCCATCGATTGCCGAGGAATATATTCACTTCGTGACTGATCGAGCACTGCCACCGGCCATCCCCATGGAAGCCATTCGGGAGGCCACTGCTCAGGACGACATTCTGCAATCAGTGGTACACCGGATCCGCATGAATAAATGGAGACACATGACACCAGAGGAAGACGCCGATGCGACCATCCGGAAGGAGATACAGGCATTCCGGCATGTATGTGAGGAACTCTCAGTCACCACGGAAGGAATCATTCTAAGAAGTCACCGACTCGTCATCCCCAGGCAGCTGCGACAGGGAGTCATCGACTTGGCTCATGAAGGACATAGAGGGGTGATGTCCACGAAGAGAGCCTTAAGGGAACGTGTCTGGTTCCCTTTCCTGGATCAGATGGTAGAATCCACGCTAAAAGACTGTCATCTCTGTCAGTTAACGAGCCAATGCAATCCACCGGCACCGCTGCAAATGACCACCTTACCCAGCGGAGTATGGCAAGAGATTGCCATGGACTTCTATGGGCCACTGCAGTCTGGCCAATATGTGATCGTCATAATTGATGAATACTCGCGTTTTCCCATAGCTCAAATGATTTCATCTACCAGCGCCTCTTGTACTCTAAAAGTACTAGACGATGTATTTGCAACATGGGGTGTCCCCAGAGAGGTCAAAACAGACAATGGGCCCCCGTTCAATGGACAGGAATTCAGCGCTTTTGCAAAGCACATGGACTTCAAACATCGGAAAGTCACGCCGCTCTGGCCCCAAGCAAATGGCACTGTTGAGAGGTTCATGGCCACGATTAAAAGGACATTTCAGCAGGCATCCGCCGAGAAGAAAGAACTCCAGGCCGCTCTGACGGAAGTTCTCAGAGCATACAGGACAACACCACACTCGACTACTGGACAATGCCCTGCCACCCTCATGCTAGGGCGCCCAATGAGGAACCGCATCCCAACATGGGAAGGCGCTTTGCAAGCTGTATCACCAGGCCTCCTCCATCAGGAAATGGTAGCGACGGACAAGCACCATAAAGACAAAATGAAATCGTATGCTGATGCAAAACGAAGGGCGAGGTCTCCGTCTTTGCATGAAGGGGATCTTGTTCTCGTCAAACAAGAACAGCGGAAGAAAACTGACTCCCGGTTCCGTGATGAACCACTGGTGGTTACCCGCCAGAAGGGCACCATGTTGACCGCAGAATCTGAGCACCGCAGAATAACAAGAAATGTTTCCCACTTCAAGAAGTGTCTGCGGGACACAAACGGATCAGGGAAAGACATGACTCTCTCACCGGCAGGTGAAGAACATGACCTTATCACTGCTGGGGACCAAGGTCAGCAAAGTGAGCCAGTGGTGAGTGCGTCCACCGGGACCCCGTCACTGCGGCCACGTCGGGAGATCCGGCCACCCAGGAGACTCATCGAAGAGATGGACTAGAGCACTGTTGCTCTGTTATTTTATGAAGAAAAGGGGAGATGTAAGATAGCCAGCAGTCTAGTGGCTAAGGAGGGCGGATCCAAGAGGTCAGAGGAAGGGGAGGAGTCACGGGGAGAAAGGGCAGTTAGAGTAGGGACGAGGTAGAGATAAGAAGTAGAGAATAAAGCTCCTGAGAAACCTCAAAGGGCGTCTGTTATTATTTGTAGCACGATGCTACAGTCTGCATTCTCTCCTAGCTGTGCACCTGGTCCCAGATGTCCTCTCCGTTAGCCTCTGTTTGTCTTCTTCTCCACCGTTTGTTGTTCCCTCGGCGTCCTTCATCACGTTCCTTTCCTCATCATCACTTCTCCTCCGCCTCTTCTGTGTAGGTGACTGCTTTTCTAGTTGAGTTGCCTTAGTTGAGCCCCAGGTTTTGGCATGTTAATTTAAGTTGTAATGTACGCAAATCACCCTGAGAGGGGTATCTCGGCGCATCGCAGCTCATAAACGGATAGAAAGACTGAGGTAGGCCAAAAATAATGACATTTTAAGAAGTTTTCTAAATTTGTAGTGGTCTGCGCATTGACACATATGGAAAAGGAGCTTATTCCAAAGCAGGGGGCAAGGTAGGAAAACGATCTACCTCCTGAACGAGACTTGCTGATCCGTGGTACTGCTAGCAGGGACGTTTCACTGTATCTTAATGATCTGTTTGGGCGATAACGAACACGTTTTGAGGATAGATAACTCTGTTTTTTCCACGCAAGGACTTATCAGTCAGGCAGCATACCTTGGAAATTATTCTTTTGCGTATCGGAAGCTAATGGTGTGCCTGCAATAGAGCGGCAGATGCCATCCTGGCTGGGAGATTGAAAATGAGATGAGCTGCTGTATTTTGAACGACTTGAAATTTGTTTAGAACAGTCTTATTTAAGGAAGCCAATAAAGAATTGTATTAATCCAAGTGGCCGATGACCAAAACTTGGACTAATGTTTTTCTCACCGCATGCAGTAGGATGGGAAAGACTCTTTGTAGCAGGTGCAACATAGGAGAGCAGGTGCCGGTGGCGAAGGCAACCTGTTCTTTAATAATGAGTGTTTGGTCAAGGCGAACGCCCAAGATTTTTTACAACCCAAATGGAGCTTGGCCAAGTTCAGAGGGCCACCAGTCGGGTGTCCAAAGCATTTGTGTCTTGCCAAACAAAAGAAATTTCTGTTTTGTTGGCATTTAGCTGGAGACAATTCTCCGTCATCCATGTTGCAATGGATGTCATACCTGCTGAGAAACGCGCTTTAGCATTGATCAAGTCCTGGTCAAGGGTAATAATTAGCTGTGTGTCATCAGCATATGACAGTGGTTGGAAGCCGAATTTTTTAACAAGGTTGGCAAGGGGGGGCTACAAAGATGTTAGAAAGTATAGGGCTCAAACAAGACCCCTTAGGCACACCGTAATCAAGTTTCAAGGTGCGTTATCTATAGGATCCCAGATTGACAGTTTGCGTTTGATTGGTTAAGAAGTCCTTGAACTAAGACAGTGCTGTTCCGTAGATACCGGCCTCCTGGAGTCTTTGCAGCAATATAGTATGAGAGACAGTATTAAATGCTGTGGAGGGGTCCAACAGCACAAGCAGTGAAGCAATGTATTTATCTAAGGAACATCTGATTAGGTCGGTCACATCGCCCAATGTAGTCTCTGTGCTATGCATGGGTCTAAAACTCAACTGAGACGGGACCAACAACTTGTTAAGATTCATGATATTCCATGAATTGAATATTAATTTGACCTTTCAACAGCTTATATAATAGAGGGAGGAGGGAGATTGGACGATAGTTGGGAAGGTCAGTGGGTGACAGATTGGTCTTTTTTTTAATAGGGGTGACCAGTCCTGCTTTCCAGGCAGAAGGAAATGTTTCCGGTAGAGATGGATAGGTTGAATAATGAGCAAATAGCTGAGGCAAGTTAAAAGGATAAAGACGCAACAAATGTCCACTGTTTACCCCGACTGTGCAGTTGCCAGTATATTCTGAATAGAGTCAGACAAGAGTAGCTTAAACTTGCTTAAGGTGGGACCCTTGGGGGGGACGAGAAGCAGTTATTGAATTGGTCGCAGTCTTGCTCAGTTATTTTGGGGAAGTTCTGATAAATTTAGTTGATTTTACCTTCAACGTGATTTGCAAGGGATTTACAGAAAGCTTGTGATGGTAAAATCTCCTAAGAACAGGCTCGAGGGTTTAAGAAGGAGTTCAGGACTTTAAAGAGCACTTTAGAACAGGTGCCGGCATCACTGATTTGAAAAGAAATGTGTGCTTTGTAGGCTTTATTATGTTACGATTATAATTCGTTAAAGCTAATCTATATGCCTCTTTGTCAATGAAATTATTGAAGTGATGCCATTGTCTCTCAAGCTTTTTACACAGAGCTTTTTCAGGGCGCAGCTCCAATGTATAGAGTGGTGTGTTTGTACCATGGTTGGAGTTAGAGCAAGATTTTATAGGGGCAATCTTGTTAAAAGCCATCATAGCAGCAAAGTGGAACTCCGATGTAGCGCTTTGTCTACATTGGAGTATGCTGAAATAGGTGTATGAATTAATAGAAAAAAAATCCAGAATAATTTTGCGCCAGTGTCTTGAACTATTCTGCGAGGTTTTCTGTTTATGTTCAGGCACCTTGGGATTGGTGATCTGAAAACATATTAGTGAGTGGTCTGTCCAGAAAAGGGGCTAGGGGCGTCACGGGACAGAACGGGAGAGCTTGTGAAAATTAGATCTAAAGTGTGGTCAGCCAGATGGGTATGACCTATCACTTTCTGTTGAAGGCCTACCGAGGTTAGGTAAGAAATCAGTTGAACTACTTCAGAATTGGCGGAGTCCTCACCATGGAAGTTGAAATCACCCAATTTAAGAAAATGGTGGGATGTGAGGGCGTGGAGAGCGATGTATTCAATGAGAAGCTGGCTAAAATATTTTTTGGGTCGTGGAGGGCGATATACTAGTGCACCCCTCCAGTAGTCCTTGGGAGAGGTTTCAACTCTAAAGAGACAAATCTCTCTACCTAATCAGCATGTAAAGTATCAATAAACAAGACTTTGATGGTGTTTTTAAAGATGATGGCAATTCCACTACCTGCCCTACTTTCTGTGTCTAGACTCAACATTCGGGAGAGCTAGCGATATGGCTGGTGAGGGGGTTGAATTCAGCCAGGTTTCGGTGAGGAAACCAATGACGGGTGTAAGTGAAGACAGCAGGTCCAAGACTTCGACCGCATCTTTAGGAAGAGGCCTCATGTTACAAAGGAAGCCCATAATGTGGGAGGAGGTGGGGGAAGACGTTGGTGCAGATCAAACTCTGTGGGGAGTCTGTAAAGGGCATAGTACTAGATGCTAGATGGAACCGATGAGTTGCTGGTGGCAGCCATAGAAGCTGCTTTCTCGATCTTAGGACCCTCATAAGGACATTGCAATTTACATTAAATACAGGTGATGGGCCCTTTTAACTGAGGTGGGAAAGCAGAATTGCATGAAGCACTTATGCCATCTGAATGTGTACTGATAAGTTTGTAAAGTTCTTCCGCAGAATAGGGAGTCCAAACCTGAGATCTGTGTTCAGATGTCAGAGGGCAGTCTAGAGTTGTACACTCCTTCTTTTGCTGACTATCCGTGGTGGCCATCTTGGGGATCTGCAGCACCTCTTGCATCCCGTTCCACAGGATCCCCCAACCAAGGATGGCCAATCACGCCTTGTGGAACATACAGCACACAACCAGTAGTCCAAATTGGTTTGTAACCGTCCCACACAGTGGTGAATCTGAAAAGAAAAAGGTTGTAGGGCTAAAATCCACAGCAGGATTCTAGGGTTAGAATGTTTGTTGCGTGCCAACCAAATAAGAGGGGCATAACCAGTCAAAAGAACAAAAGTACGTCCAAGCAAGTAATACTGGAGTGATTCAATAGCTCATTTAATTGCAAAACATTCTTTCTCATATGTGGCATAGTGAAGTTCATGTGGTAATGACTTGTGACTGATTTAAGCAACAGGTTGAAGAACACCATAATAGTGGGGTTGGGACAATACTGTGCAAAGTCCATAGACCAAAGCATCAGTTTGCAATACAAACTGGTTTTTAAAAATGTGGGTACAACAGGACGGGGTACCGACACAAAACCTCCTTTAATAGAGTAAAGCTTTTTTGTAGGGTAGGAGACCACTCTTTGATTTTCGCAGGTTGGTTTACTTTCAGTAAATCAGTAAGGGGACTAGCGATGTCCGAGAACTGAGGAATAAATCTTCTGCAATACCCCATCAAGCCCAAAAATTATCATATCTCTCGTTTGGTGCGGAGTTGGGGTAGGTCTTTAATGGCCTGTTGTTAGAAATGGGGTTCTCTAGTTAGCAGGCTGTTACCCTATCCAAGTAGGGACCCTTTTTCCTAGTCAGGATAAGAGGGATACAATTCTGAAATAACCCCTGGTCACCCCCTTGATAGCTTAGCACGAGACCTCAGGCTTATCTCAGAGGCAGTGTGTAAAGCATTTGCACATAATCAGCAGTAATACAGTGAAACCACTACAAATGGGCACCACACCAGTTTTAGAAAATTATCCAATATTTTATCTGTGCGAAACAAGACCACAAACGATAATAATCCACCGTACACTTCTTAGAAATGCCAATAAGTAAACATTGCCTCAAAATACAGTTCCTTGAAGTCGATAGCGCCGTACGGAGCTATTACTGTGTTGTGAACAACAAATCCAAACAGTGCTGGCTGACCACCATGTCGCGGGCCAGCTACAGTATCGGGAAGACCCGCAAACAGTACCTTTAGAAATGCAATGCGTCAGTGGCCTTGTGATGATCCTCGAAGACGTCGGTTTGGAAGTCGTTAGGCCCTTGAAGTCACATGTGTTGCAGATCAAACTCCGTGCAGTTCAGGTCAGGAGAGCTGGCGTTGGCAGGTGTCGGGGCTGCGGTGCAAAGTGCAGCGTTGCGGTGCCTTCAGGTTGCGGTGTAGGTAGTGGCTGGGTGACGGTCGTCCGACGATGTCGGTGAGACCAGGGCTGCGGTGTGAAGTGGTGCCGTGCTTGTTGCGGTGCTAGCAGGTCTCGGTGCCGGCAGCGGCGCAGGCGTTGCTGAAGGGTTGTCGTCTGCTGACAAATTGGAGTCGATGGCGCTGGCGTTGGTAGGCCACGGTGGCAGTGTAGGATGGGGCGGTGCGTCATGCAAATTACGAACAGTGCCATCAAACCACGGTGCAAGCAGTGGCGTTGATGTTGGCGTGGAACGTCGTCGTTGAGGATACCAGGGCGGAGGTGTGAAGCGAGGTGGTGCAAAGTGCGTGCCCACAGGTCAGGGTGCAGGAAGCGGCTCGGTGGTGACGTTGGGCGTTGTCGCCGGTGAGACCAGGCTTTCCGTGCAAAGTGCAGCCGTGCCCTCTGCGGTGCCTTCAGAACACAGAGCTGGCAGAGGCGTCGTTGACGGCTTCAGGTTGCTTTTCCTTCTGTTGTAGCACAAAACACACAGTGCCTAGTGCTGGTAGCAGATGAACTTGAAGTCTTTGCTGTTCCTGAGACTTCTTGAATAGGGGGCAAGCTCTACCTCAAGCCCTTGCAAAAACTCAAAGAAGTTGCAGAAAGTTCAGTCCAGTCCTTTCTCTGCCCAAGACAGAAGTAGGTAGGCAGGACCATTTTTGAAGCTCCCGCCCACTGGGAACGGGCTTGGTAACCTTCCCGGGGCATAATGTATTTAAATGCGGTCCGGCTGACTTTTTTTTTACCCTGATGTTGCGAGTGTCTTGCAGTATTTTTGGCTGTTTTTATTTTTTGGGCTCAGGGGCAGGTCCCTCTTGGTCTCGCCCATGGGGCCTTTGGGGTCAAGGTATTCCACCCTGCCCCCGTTTATCTTTTTTTTTTTTACAACGTCAGGACAGGAGACTAAGTCACCTAGTCCTATAGTGCCTGCCAGCAACATTTGATCATGTTGCTGGCAGCCAATCAGAGCACTCGCTCTTGTGCGAGTCTGATTCCTGTGGGAGAAAGAAGGCCCAAGGGAAGTAAACCTTCCTGGGCAAATCAAAGCGCTCTATTTTTAAATTAGTGTTACAGTGAGAGTCTCTGAGACTCTCGTGAGCCCAAACGTCCAACTATATATACATTTTGTTTACCCTTAATATCTCAAAAACAAACTTCTCAACAGATTTTCACAAAAAGCACAATCTGCGGACCGAGATCTAGTTTCCTGCCGAATTTGGTGTCATTCCATTCAGCTGTTTCTGCTGCAGCCCATCTTAAAGAAGTCTACAGAAAATGTGTGGGGATTTTGCATTTTGGGACCCCCCTTTTTTCTCTGCCTCCGCTTGACGGATCACCCCAAACCTTTCCAGAAGGAGCTGAGGTGGATGACATTTTTTGGGGGGTGAAGTTTTATTTAGATTCATTAAACGGCTCCATACAATCATTGTGACACCGTCCAGTAGGGTTTTGGCAATGAAATAACTCTACACACTACGGGTGAGGGCAATTTTCTATTCACCTTGATGGGATTACCCACTTAACACTTCACATGATCTGCAATTTTAAGTGAAGAGGTTGACAGGTATACATTTGCCATGGTAAAGACACTTTCCAGGCACTATGGACTAAACTCCGTTTAGTAACATACACTGCACACGTTCCTAATATTGGCGTAGGGAAATACAACCTTGGAATCATGTCTACAACGCTGGTGAGAGATACATCACTTTTAAGCGGGATACCTCTACATTCTACATTATTTAACAATGTTCAATGCCTCAAAATCTTCTCTGAATATCTGGAAATAAACATACACACTTTATAAACATCCTTGCTACATAGAATATGTCTAAAGAACTGCATTGCAACTTTTTAAAATGGGTATGTGCCCATATAGCCCCTGTTGGATTATCAATCGTGAACAGGTTTGGCCTTTCTCACAGATATTTTTTAAACAGGCTTTGGCTTTAACCCTCAATTTACTTTCAAACAAAGCTCAGCAACTCACATTAGGCTTGCTAAGCCTTTATCTTATTTAACAGGGAGTAATACTTGCACCCCGAACTTTAGAGATATGTAAACTGTGAAGCTTCTATATTGACAACTCTCTGTTGAAGCTCCACCATCTCTTCTGTCACACACCCACCTTTCTCCATTGCTTCTTTCATTGTCTGCTGAATTTTTCCATTGTCAGCTCGAACTTGAGGAAAAAATGCCCGTGTTTCTTCCCTCTGCTCATTGAGAGCTTACAATATCATAGTGAGCATAGCTGCTTCCTGGCCCTGTCCCTGAGCATTGTAATGGCTATATTCCACAGGAGCTTGTTCTTCTAGGGAAAGAGAGCAGGAAGCCAAAGATAGTTCTTGAGGTAGTTCTAAAGATGGGGTCAAAGAGATGGGTGCAGAGGTGTGGTAAATAATTTAATTACCGGGACTTAATTTGATACAGAAACATAATAGAAATAGCTCAGTAAATAAGAGGCAGAATCCGTGGTATTAGAGGTTCGGAATGGGCTTTATTCCAATGGACGATTCGAATCGGTTGCTCCAAGTTCCATCACCACGAAGGTTCAGGAAGTGAAGTACATACATTATTGATAATTAATCACTTTTATACAATAGGCATTACAGTGAAGCAAATGCAAGAGGCGTAACAATTGATAGTGTAGATAAGACATACATACGTAGCAAAAGTAGGTGGAACTGGGTGTGACTAAAGAACATCATCAGGTGTGATGTCATAATAGGGTGGTTCCATGAAAGAATTTCGCAATGTCAGCAGAAATACTTGGCAGAAATGCGCGCACAGCAGCATGACGTGTGATTGACGTGCAACTAGGGGGTGAAGGGGACTTGACATTTAGCTCTACATGTGGCGACAGAAGTCTGGAGGGTCAAGTCAACCTAATCCCAAATCATATCTAACATCCTATGTTTAAAGAACTACGTTATCCAAAAGAGAGGTCTCTTAGAGTAGAATCTTATTCTATACTGACTATACTGACTGTTAGTGCGTGTACAAGCGTCTAAGTGTCTACACTAGATGCGAGGGCAGAAGTCTTCCATAATAATAAGGCTATGAATTACTTGCATAAAGACAGAGAAGCCGGGCCTTTGCTCGGTAGCTGGAAGAATGTTTACTGAAACTACTAGACAGGAATGCATTGGGCAGGGAGCGGAGCAGATAATTTCGAAGGTGAAATACAGTTTCTTGGCAGGCAACAGGCTGATGTCAGGCTTCGTGAGCCGCGCAGGGAATGAGACAAAGTTCATGGTCACAGATGCAGGCTCAGACTGGAGCTTCAGAGGCAGAAAGCAAGAAAAGCTTGATAACAGAATCAGGGCCTACTTGCCTGGACTGTAAAATGGCATAAGTGAACCATATAAAGCCGGTGGCCTTTCATACTTAGGAATGGAATATCCGGCCTATTCATGGCGGATCTGAAAGAGGACATGTTGACGGTGGACGCACATGTGTTTGCGTCTTCATAACTGGAACTGGAGGAAACATACATGTACTTGTGATTCATACATGAAACCGTTGGGGTCCAAGATAGGGGACATAACTGATCAGAAAAATCCATATTTCCACATTCCCTCCTTGTCCCCTACTTGCCCGTCAAGAGATATCAATCTTCATCAATCCATTGATCTGTTCATATAGCATCATTTGTTCTTCTTTTTTCTTCTGGGACGAACGAGATCTTGGTGGTAGAATACACGATGTGGCACACAGACCACAGATCGCTGGTCCACATTGTAGGCATAGACAGCAACTGAATAGTATGAGAAAGCCAATACCTAGGAAGGATAGGACCTTCCATCCAAAGGTAGATAATACACTCCAAAACCAACCGGACCAAGTCCAGGTGCCTGGATTCTGGTGTATCTGGCTTACAATCTTATGAAGGCGAGTTATGGCTTTATATACAGATGGCGAATTTTCTGGTATGAAAATGCAACAACTTGATCCGATGACCCTACAAGCTCCGCCCCTATCGGCCAGGATGACGTCAAGGACAAGACGATTCTGAAGCACAACAATCCGCATAGCAGACTGTTCTTCTGTTAAATTGCCTAAGGCGGAAATAGTTTCGTTCACTACTGCTTCAAGGGTTCTAGTTAATCTACGTATCAGCTTACTATTAGTAACGGTACCTATATAGGGAAAGAGACCTTTATTGAAATCTGTGTATTTTTCCCATGCTGTTTCAGTGTAATCGACAATTGGGAGATCTCTCCTTTCTCTATTGTGTACTAAATGAGTATTTCTGTGATAATCAGGAGGAGCTAGGAAAACAGGTGGCAAAAGAAATCCAATGTAACAGGTACCATCCCAATCTAGAGGTAGGCGTACATATGCCGTCTGTCCACATATGAAATAGGAATGGCGGGAAGCTCTAAATGTCGACTTGCCTTGATCACTGAATTCTATTACAGTGGTGCATCTACTATGGCCCATATGTATGGAACCATTCTTTCTTACACATAATTCACCTTTTACTGGAAATTTTGACATAGCGGGCAAAATTGGAGTAGCTTCGGATTCGACATTTAGGATCATAAGATTAAGCGTAAAATTACCTAATCCATATACTTCATTTTCTAGATCAGTTCCTGTTCTCTTGGGAAGTCCCTCCTTGTTAGGGTAGCAGACTTTAAGTAAAACTAAGTTTAAATTTCCCCATACCCAGTTGTCTTGATAAACTGCAGAATTTGAATCTAGGGGATTAATTAAACTAAACCATGCTCCACAGGAGCCGTTGTGTGTGAATGGGTATGGAAAGAGAGGTAGAATTCCTTTATAATTCTGATAGGGAGGGAGTCGGCCACATATCCAACAATTTGTAGCATTGCTAACCTGATGGGAATGATGTAACATACTAATAAACGTGTTATTGCGCAGCGCAAATCTATAAGACAACTCATGCGGAGGTAATTCACTAAAAGAATGTTCAGCAGTAACATTATAAACATGTCTAGAAATAGGATAATATATGTGCAACAATATACTTGCAGTAATTATTAAAAGACTTAAGAAAAACAAAATTAATAACGTCACTGTGCAATGACTACGCAGTGATTTACAGTATGCATGTCGTTTCAACATTTTTCGGGTGTTTTCTCTATTCAGATCCAAGGGATACATGTCAGAGACAAATTCAACCGCTTCACCTTGGAGAGGACTTAAACAATCAAATTTCCCGACCGGTTAGATCTGAGTTTTAGTTTATATTGTTCGTGACTACTTGATTCAACAAAAGGAAGTTTTGAGTCAATGGGTGAAGACACACGAGGTGTGGTGTTTACGTCCGATGGTAGTCCATGAAATTTCTTGATATGACTTGAATGTATCCAGCCTTTTCTGCCTTCGATCTTCACGGCTGTCCTTGTGGTGAGCAAGACCAGTTGCGGTGACTTCCACCTAGGATCCAGCTGAGTCTTTCGATCAAAGTTCCTCACGAGGACCAGATCCCCCGGAACTATGTCATGGGGTTTCACCTCAGTGTTGTCAGGAAAAGCTGCAGCTACCTGTGAACGACAAGATTGTAGTGCAGACATCAAGGAAGCCAAATAATCTGTCAGCATATTACAGTCAATATCAGTTATTTTACGTGGTATAGGCGTCCCCCACATATTTGGTGGTCTGCCAAAGATCACCTCATACGGGATAGCCCTGTTCGAGAGTGTGCTACCATTCTCATGTAAAAGAGTGCAACTGGTAAGGCTACTACCCAGTCGACACCTTTCTCTCTGCATATTTTGGACAATCTGATTTTCAGGATCTGATTATGTCTTTCTACGAGACCTGCTGCCTCGGGGTGTCGGACACAGTGGAATTTCCACTGATAGCCTAACAAAAGTGAAACGTGTTTCATTAGTTCGGATGAGAACGGCTGGCCGTTATCTGAGTAGACAGCACGTGGTGAACCGTATCGTGGGAAGAATTCTCGAACTAACTGTTTGGCAGTAGTCGGGGCAGTGTAATCTGAAACCGGGTATGCCTCTGTCCAACGGGAAAGAGCACAGACAACTACGAGAACATATTTGAATCCTCGACATCGTTCCATCTGGATATAATCCATCTGGAGCACTTCAAAAGGGTGATCAGGAGGCTGAAATCCACCCTGTTCTACGGGAACGCTTTTTCCTGGGTTGAACTGACAACAGATCATACAGGTACGAACTTTTTGCTTGGCTGCTGCTCGTAAATGTTTATTGAACCAAATGTGTTGGATGCTGTCTAGCATAGCTTTTTCTCCTAGATGCGCTGGACTATGTATAGTGTTAATAATAACTTGGACCATTGAATCAGGAAGGAACCACACAGATTTTTCCTTCGTCATCCATCCTTGATCCGTTTGGATCCCTCCTAATTCAGTCCATTTCCCTATTTCGTCTGGTGTTGCATGCGTCTGTATGTCAATTACGTCAAGAGCGGGATCTTTAATCGTCATACAATGTGTTGGCGTCGGGACTTTTGTCTTTGTCATGTCGGATGTTTGAGTTTGAGCAGTCTGTTTAGCTGTTCTGTCAGCTAGATCATTGCCTTGAGAAATGATATCAGTAACTTTCGTATGAGCTTTACATTTCATAATTGATATTGCAGTGGGTAGATGTATTGCATCTAATAAGGCATGAATGAGGGGTCCGTGCTGAATGTGGGCACCGTGAGAAGTTAAATAACCTCTCTCTCGCCACAGCACGCCGAAGTCATGTACAACTCCGAATGCATAACGTGAATCAGTGTATATGTTGACTTTTTTATTTGTGCCTTGAATACAGGCTTGTGTCAGAGCGATGAGCTCTGCGGCTTGAGCTGACAAGGTATTTATGCAATTCGTTTCGATGACTTCAGTGTCTGTTGTGACTGCGTAAGCGGCCACTAACTCTCCTGTACTTGTTCTCATACATGAACCATCTACATACAACGTTAGGTCTGGGTCTGACAATGGGACATCTGTCAAGTCTTGTCTGGGTTTCGTCGTGATTGTAATAACGTCAATACAGTCATGAGCTAGTGGGTCTGTTCCAATTACGGGTAAAAGTGTGGCAGGATTCAATGTGTTACAACGTCTGATTTCTATATGTGGCTGAAACAATGTTAATTCATACCCTGTAAGTCGCGCTATAGTCAGGTGCTGTGTTTGCGTTCTATTCACAAGAACTTCTACTGCATGTGGTACTTGAACTGTCAATGGATGTCCTAACACTATGGCATCGCTTTGTCTTATTGCTAAAGCTGTTGCTGCCACCGATTTCAGGCATGCAGGCAAAGCCTGAGCTACGGGATCTAATGTACTAGAAAAATAAGCACATGGTTTGTGGGATCCTGCCTGTTCCTGTGCGAGTACTGACAAGGCAGTACCTTCGCGTTCTGTAACAAAGAGTGTAAACTGTTTATTGTAACATGGTGTTGCTAAAACCGGTGCTTGACATAAGGCTTTCTTTAAGCTTTCAAAAGCTTGTGCATGTTCCTGAGTCCAAGGGAGAACAGTCGATGTGGCTGCCTCCTGTGTTGTCAACTGAATGAGTGGTTTTGCTAGAAATGCATACTGAGGGATCCACTGCCTACAATATGAAGTGAGGCCTATAAAAGCCCGCACCTCCTTTTGTGTCTTGGGTATTGGCATGTTAGCTATTAACTGAATGCGGTCGGGTGTAAGCTGCCTTCCCTCCTTGGACAGCGAGTGTCCAAGATAAACAACTCGCTGGACACAGAATTGCAGCTTAGAAGGGGACACCTTGTGCCCCTTTTCGGCTAGAAATTGTAAAACTGTCAGTGATGCTTTCTCACATTCGTGTTCGCTTCTAGCGGTGATCAGCAGATCATCGACATATTGAAGCAGGGCAGTGTTTACTGGCATGTGGATACTGTCGAGTTCTCGTTTCAGTGCTTGGCTATAGATGCTGGGGCTTTCTGTAAATCCTTGAGGTGCGCGTGAGAATTTAAGGCTACGTCCATTTAAACTAAATCCGAACAAGTATTGGCTTTCCGGATCTATAGGGACGCTGAAAAAGGCATTTTTGAGATCAATTACAGTAAAGAATGTTGCTTCGGAATCAATAGCTGTCAGTAATGACGAGATATCTGGGACCACAGGGAATTGTGGCACAATGCATTTGTTCAATTCGCGCAGATCAATAACCAATCGATATACTGGCGGGGCCTTCGGATCTGTTCGTTTAAGAATCGGAATTATCGGTGAATTACATACATTGGAGTCTGTTTCCACAACCACTCCTTGGGCAATGAGCTCGTCAATGATTTGTAGTAAAGCCACTACAGCATCTGGTGGTAACTTGTATTGTCGCATTCGTGGTAGTACCACTCCTGCCTTTAGTGTAACTCGATATGGTGTAATATTCATGCAACCAACATCAGTAGGGCCTTGTGCCCATAGATGTGTAGGTAAAGTCTGCAGTCGGGGATCCATGTCTCTAGACACATAGTGACCTTTGAAATCACGTAAAAACAATCTTACTCCTTCCGGAGAACAACATATTATAGCTCCTAGAGCTTTCAGTGTTTTTATACCTAACAAGTTTTCTGGACATGATTTAGTAAGCAATAAATCTGTAGTTCTGGTCAAGGGTCCTATCGTAAGTGGAAGAGGCTGTGATACTTCATTAACAATAGGTTTTCCTGAAAAACCAAGGGAAATATTCTGTGAGCCTGAGAGGGGTGCCCCTGGAACTTCACTACGTTTTATGGTTGTTCGACTTGCCCCTGTATCGAGTAAAAATTTTCTATCTTGGCCTAATAATTCACTATGTACATAAGGTCCTTCTTGGTCTACCGGGACCTCGATAAGGGGTAAGTCAACTTCCCTCTCTAGGCTTGTTCATGCGTATCGTTGATAATCAGGATAGTCGTACTGTGCGGTCTGGTACAGCTGTCGTGTCGTGGTTTGTGTGGCAGCAACCGGCAGCGCTGGTGCAGCTGGCACAAACTGTATAGACTGTTGTGGAGCTGGCATGGACTGTGCATGCTGCGGGGCTCCTTGTTCATTCTGATCCTGTCTAAGTGGCCGTGGTCTTTCTTTTGTAATACCTGTGGCGATATTACGCTTCAGGACTGGGCAATCGTGTATATAATGACCTGGTTGTTTACAATAGTTGCATGTCCCTTTTACAGGTCCTGCTGAATCACCGGAATGTGTCGTACCCTTTTTATGTCCTTCAGCTGGAACTGTCTGGGAGACTAGCATTTTCATTTTCGTGTCTTTCATGCGTCTTTGTTCATGATCTTGTTCCTCTCTAATTCTATTGTGATGATACTGTAACATTTGTAACATTTGTGATGGGGTGTTACCTTGCCAGGTACTCTCGAATTTTAATACTCTATTCTTCACTTGGGGCAAGGAATTTTCAACTAATTTTGTCACGAACAGATGTGGGTATGATTCGCTACTTGCTTTTATGCCACTATTTATACCAAAACATTTTTCAAATCGTGCATAGAAATCACTAGTGTCTTCATCTTGCTTTTGTTTACAGGCTGAAATTGCACCCCAGTCTTCCTTTTTCGTAGTTAATAAACGTGGCAGTACCTGTACTAGTAAACCTGGTAGTGCTTTAGTTTTGTCCCCAAGTCCCGAACCTGGACCTCGGGCCTTTTCTTCATTTTCTAATGCTGTCCAGTCTATCTTTTGGTCTCCCACCTCCCACTCTTTTTCCTTGAGTTTTTCATAAATGCCAGCAGGCATCAATACCTTTAATATTGTCATAATGTCGGGATAGGTATACTCTCCCATGAGTAACATGTCTTTAATTTCTCGGTGGAAACCCGCTGGGTCTTTGTCATGACTGGGTACCACTTTCTTCATCTCTAACAATTCTATTTTCGATATGGGTGTATATACAAATACACGTTTAAACTGATTGTCCTCGCCCTTTATTGGGTGTACTTCTCGTAAGGGATTCTGTCTGTCCATGTAATACATCGGTCTTTCCTTGATGGGCAGTGAGACATGTTCTGGACATACAAAAAGAATGTACTGCTTTCTTGATTCTAGTATTTCTTTAATTAGCTTAGTACCTGAACCTCTCCATCTATTCGTGAGTAATTCAGTCAATATATCAGGTAAGGGACCAGGATCTGAATGTTGGCTTTTATATAGTATAAGAAGTTGTTGAATCATATAAATCCCAGCTAAACGCTGTTCATCTGGGGTGAGATTCAAAAATGTGTGTGCTACTGTATCATCACCATATTTTCCGGGACTGTCGACCCAATGAACGGCTGACCTGGCTAGTTCTTGTTCATCCATAGAATCGAGAAAATGATAACCCCTTCGTTCTCGCAGTAATTTGTCAGCGGCTTGGAACGAATGCTCGGGGGACCTTATATTTATTATAGGTGTTTGGAAATTCCTGTTATTATCTGGACATATCGGACGTATCGGGTCAGTAACACATCTAGTACTATTACAAGATCTTCCTCTACCTACATAGGCTATGGTTTCTGACTGTCCTGTGGGCAGTCCTGATCCTTCCTCCTCGCTTTGTTCGAACTGGTCTACCGCTGATCTCTCTTCGTGTAGGCGTTCTATTTCTTTACGGATCTTTCGGCACATGGCTATTATACAGTTTTGCTTATCATGTCTCCCTTCTGATATATTCTGGCTCCATCTGGTAAGAGTTTGCATTGCTTCCGGGTCTACCCCCGGTCGGTCTTGATTTCTGATCACACAATTTATAAGGAAACGTAACAGTTCCCCTTGTATCTCCACTTTCTGGTATTCCATAGCTCTGTTAATACATTCAGAATCTCGCCCTGTTTGGACAAAATGGTATATATTATCTAGATGCATAGTCATTCCTGGTAGCTTCCCTAAATACACCGCGGCTCGTCTGATACGTAATGATGCCATGATCATTTCGTCCTCTTTGCCGGGCACAGGGTCATATCTACAATCTATAAGAAGTTCCTTAAGCGTACGGGCATTTATGAGTTTGGGGGTACGTGGATGTGCTGATTCTTGAAAGGTAAGTTTATTTATTCTGGGTGGCGTAGAAAAAATATTGGTAGCACCTCCGGTAGCCCCGTCTGGGGTATCGGGCGTGAAAGGATTCGTAGAACGCGATACAGCAACTATAGGTGTGGACACAGCTATAGAAGTAGCTGTAGGAACAGATGTGGAAACAGATGTGCTTGCCGGAACTTGTGTCAGGATTTGTTGTTGTAGAGATACAGATACAGGATCTTGGCGTTGAACCTCCCCGGCCGACGGTCTATGTGGGGCGGGGTTAGCATACTCGGGAGCTGCGTCGTCTAAATATGAGGAAAGAAAAACATCTTCTGCGGTTCTAGGATGCCCCTTAGGATGTACTTTTATTGGAAATAATGGGGGTGGCAAGTCTTTTGGTATTCCCGGAGTAGCCTTAGGTAATCCCTCGGCCAGAAGGGGATACATACCCTTCATAAGGGCATTTCTTTGTCTGTCTACTTGTTCTGATTTCACTCGTGTACCTTCTTCAATTAATAGATTTTCTCGGACTTTATTTGAATTCTCCTTATTTTTTCCTTCCTGTCGGAGTGCTTTTTCTGTACGTCTATGAGATTCTTTACGCCATAACTCAACGGCGTCTTTCTGTGACTGTCTGACTTTCCTTTTCCATAACTCTTCCTCTACTTTCATGATGCACTCTGCATCCCAGGTCCCAGCTGCGGGCCACCTCTGACTTTCTGGTAATTCCTTGGTGTAGTCTACCCATAAATCAAGAAATAATATAGCGTCTAAGCCGTGTTTATGATACATGAAGTACCCTGGAGTGTCCCTAGGAGGAATAGGAACAGCTTCTTCGAGTACCCCTTTTCTAGTTGTGATCTGTCTTAATTTCGAAAAGAGCGGCATATTGAGAACTGATCTGATACTTGATCTTGAACAAACTTAATACAATAAACACGATAATGAACAGTCATTCATACCACAATATGCAGAACGTATTAACACATTTAACATTTAACATTTAAATGAGCAAACAATGATGATGACGATCTAAGGAAAACTTAATCACTAAACATAATACTCGGCATTATCTGGATTATTCTGAATTTATATACTTGATATACTAGATATACTGCTAAACAGTACAGATACACTGCTGAAACAGTGCAGACCGGATTTGTGTACCCAAACCCGTCTTGACCGGCACAACCTATGTGCACGTCAGAACGCCTCCCCAGTAATGGTACTCACCGGGTAGCTCGGAACGGAAGGCCTCGGAACGGAACTGAACTGGACCGGACTGGACTCGACTTGAAAACTTCGGACACTTCTGAGCTTCGGGAACCTGGTGGGCCTCTGTATACCTCGGATCTTGCTCTCTCAGCTAGGCTCTGGTCGGGATACTTCGCACTTCTCACCGCCTCGTCTGGGTGTTGATCGCAGCCTCAGTCGCCCCCGCTTGACCGGAGGGAGATACAGGAAATCCTGCTGGTACGCGTTGTTGTCCGTCCAGCTGTGGCAGGAGACCGGGCCTGCAACGCACCGCCGGCGCGTGAGATGAGAAAGTGTCCCTGTTCGGGCGCCATTCATGTGGTAAATAATTTAATTACCGGGACTTAATTTGATACAGAAACATAATAGAAATAGCTCAGTAAATAAGAGGCAGAATCCGTGGTATTAGAGGTTCGGAATGGGCTTTATTCCAATGGACGATTCGAATCGGTTGCTCCAAGTTCCATCACCACGAAGGTTCAGGAAGTGAAGTACATACATTATTGATAATTAATCACTTTTATACAATAGGCATTACAGTGAAGCAAATGCAAGAGGCGTAACAATTGATAGTGTAGATAAGACATACATACGTAGCAAAAGTAGGTGGAACTGGGTGTGACTAAAGAACATCATCAGGTGTGATGTCATAATAGGGTGGTTCCATGAAAGAATTTCGCAATGTCAGCAGAAATACTTGGCAGAAATGCGCGCACAGCAGCATGACGTGTGATTGACGTGCAACTAGGGGGTGAAGGGGACTTGACATTTAGCTCTACATGTGGCGACAGAAGTCTGGAGGGTCAAGTCAACCTAATCCCAAATCATATCTAACATCCTATGTTTAAAGAACTACGTTATCCAAAAGAGAGGTCTCTTAGAGTAGAATCTTATTCTATACTGACTATACTGACTGTTAGTGCGTGTACAAGCGTCTAAGTGTCTACACTAGATGCGAGGGCAGAAGTCTTCCATAATAATAAGGCTATGAATTACTTGCATAAAGACAGAGAAGCCGGGCCTTTGCTCGGTAGCTGGAAGAATGTTTACTGAAACTACTAGACAGGAATGCATTGGGCAGGGAGCGGAGCAGATAATTTCGAAGGTGAAATACAGTTTCTTGGCAGGCAACAGGCTGATGTCAGGCTTCGTGAGCCGCGCAGGGAATGAGACAAAGTTCATGGTCACAGATGCAGGCTCAGACTGGAGCTTCAGAGGCAGAAAGCAAGAAAAGCTTGATGACAGAATCAGGGCCTACTTGCCTGGACTGTAAAATGGCATAAGTGAACCATATAAAGCCGGTGGCCTTTCATACTTAGGAATGGAATATCCGGCCTATTCATGGCGGATCTGAAAGAGGACATGTTGACGGTGGACGCACATGTGTTTGCGTCTTCATAACTGGAACTGGAGGAAACATACATGTACTTGTGATTCATACATGAAACCGTTGGGGTCCAAGATAGGGGACATAACTGATCAGAAAAATCCATATTTCCACAGAGGGTGTAGTGTCGCTATTGCCTGAGGTAGGAAGCTGCCCGGCAACAGCATCCTGGGTGGTTATTTCTTTCGCCGGATTTTGTGCCGGCCCAGAGCATAGATGGTCCTCCGTTCTAATTGGCGATATTTCTGTTGCTGACATAGGGTCGTCTAAGATGTTGCCACCATCGATAAGCCCCATTCCTGATAGCCTAGCAATAGTATTCTTGATCCCACCTTTAGACTGTACCCATTTCCTCATTGGGCTGTCCTTCAAGTCCTCTTTCGTATGCTTTTCGGGTGCTATGCCTGTGTTAGATAAGCCTTGCGCTTTCTTAAGTTCTTTAGTATGTTTTACTTTTTTTAAGGGATCCGTTTTAATTATTGTTTTCTTCTTAGATTCCCTTTGAAGGCGCTGTTTTCTTGATGTTTTAGATATATATTGCATATGCCTATTAGCTAATGTGAGATTATCTGCTGCTGATATGGAGCCATCCAAACCTCTCAAGCTCTCAAGCTGCTCCTTTGGCATGCTAATATCTTGTCCATCTGGAAGATCAAGCAACAGTTGATTGTCGTGGGCATTGCTATCATTGTCTTTGCTATTACATCTTAAGGCACTGGAACCATCGTCGTTCAGCTTTAAGTTTGTGCCTTTATTAAAAGGACCCGATGGTAACGTTGGCTAAGTTTCAAGCTGGATTTTGGGCTTGTTGGCTCTTAGACCTTCAGTGTCTAATTGATACTGATATTGAGTATCTTGAGTATGTTGAGTGTCTAGGCAGGTAGTTTTTTGTAGCCGAGAATCAGTGTAGCCTTGTTTGGAATTATTAGCTATAGTGTTAATTATTGTCTCTGCTAATCTGTTATCTCCGTAGAGTGGAGCATTCTCGGTAATCTCAAAGATGTTTCCAGATTGTAGATAGTGGATCACCTGTCGGCCAAGCTTTGGGGGAGTAGTACTAGCAGAAGCCTCCAGACCTGCCTGCGATATCCCTGCCAAGCCGCTTGGTTGACGATTCGTAGCTGACCCCCCCTCCTGCTAAAGCTCTGCCGGTGTCAAAGCCTGTGCCTGTGCAGCTCCCACTCACATCAGGTATCGATGTTGCTGGCGTCTCTGGTGGTTGGCGATTCGTGCCTCGACCGCTCCTTGTAGGTGCCATTTGTTGAGCAGTCAGGTAACACTGAGATCTGCTATGGCTGTAGAGAGTGTGATGGAGAAGCGATATGCCGAGCGCCAAACCGGCACTCGCTCGAGATGTCGAGTCAGTAGCCAGCAGCGGAGGCGAGTCTGTAAGAGGAGCTGCATCCGGTCAGTAGTGCTGCCTGTAAAAAAAAATTCTGATACTTGCGCAGTTTGCCACATACTATAAAAAATTATATACACCAGAAGCTCAGCCAATAATGCTTGATATTATAAAATATGTTCAAACGCATTTAAAAAAGCCGGTAACTAACGAAGTATCCAAATTACTGTCAGAAGATATTCAGCACGATGAAATTAAAGCAGCCATCGCCTCTTTGCCATCAGGTAAGGCGTCTGGAGATGACTCAATCCCCCTAGAATTGTATAAACTATGCTTAGTTGAATTACTTCCAGCTTTTACTCAACTCATTAAGCATATCGAAATAGGGGGGAACGCTCCAGATTCTTGGAACACGACTCGGATAATCTTTTAAAAAAAAAAAAGAATAAACCTCCAGAGGAATGTGGGTCCTATAGACCCATTTCGCTTATAAATACGGATGCGAAAATTTATGCTAAAATTCTTGCAACTCGCTTAGCACCAATAATGCCAGAACTTGTCTCACCCCAACAACACGGGTTTATTTCAGGACGGGACACTACATCTCATGTGAACATGGCTATAGCAGCATTCAATGTTGCAAAAATAAAAGCAGCCCCACTTGGTATGATATTACTAGATGCCGAGAAGGCATTTGACCGAGTGGGGTGGGACTTTCTTTGGGTAGCATTATCTGCACATGGCATTAATGGTAAATTTTTACATCTGATTAAATCTCTATATCATCATCCCACAGCTAATCTAGCTTATGCAGGACTACAATCTGATAAGTTTCCAATATTACGGGGTACCCGACAGGGGTGCCCTCTTTCACCACTTTTATTTGCATTATCAATAGAACCATTTATACTAGCATTACAAAAACAACCTCGGATTGTACCTTTTGTACATAATTCAAATGAATTAAAAATCACGGCATATGCTGATGATATTGCTGTATATTCAGCGGATGCTAAAACAGCACTGCACGAGGTGGTCAATGAAGCAGAAAGATATGGCTTGGTATCTGGCTACAGACTTAACATCAATAAAACCCAAGTATTAATGAATTACAAAGATGCCGAAATAACAACTGGGATATGCAATATGGCTACTTACTTAGGGGTTAAATTAACTACTAAAATAGATAAAATCATATAAATAAACTATGAGACTCTTCTTAAGGAGACTGCTAAACTGCTTAAAAAATGGCACAAGCTTCCTATAGGCATTAGTGGTCGTATAAACATAATTAAAATGAAAATACTGCCTAAGTTTATTTACTTATTTCGTTCTATCCCTTTAAGACTAAAGGGCCGATTCCGATCCTTGAAAAATATTCCCCGTACGAATCATATCTGGATTTTTTACCGTACGAATCGTACAAGTCCCGTACAAATTGGCAAGTACGATTCGTATGTTAAAAAGTCCATACGAATCGCATTGGGTAAATTTCCCGACATGTCCTCGGGTCAGAAAAGGTGTCCGTCCCCGGACATTTTTACGTACGAATCTGAAAACTGAAGTCCGAGCGCGCAAGTACGATTCGTACCGTCTGTCCGATTGTACAACCGTATGGTAAAAAGACCGTCCGGAGCGAACTCCTATAGCAACCATGGAGACGTCCAAACAGGTGCCCGGTACGCGCCGTCCCCCCCCAGCCCCCCGAATGTACGCACCGCCCCCCCCGTAGCCCCCCGTATGTACGTGCCGTCCCCCCCCAGCCCCCGAATGTACGCGCCGTACCCCCCCAGCCCCCCGCGGATGTACGTGCCGTACCCCCAGCCCCCCCCGCGGAAGGACGCGCCGTACCCCCAGCCCCCCCGCGGATGGACGCGCCGTACCGCCAGCCCCCCTGCAGATGGACGCGCCGTACCCCCAGCCCCCCCGCGGAAGGACGCGCCGTACCCCCCCAGCCCCCCGTGTGTACGGCGCGAACCCCCACCCGTGTATGTATGGTGCGGACCCCCACCTGTGTATGTATGGCACGTACCCCCACCCCCGTAGGTACGGTGCGGACCCCCACCCGTGTATGTACGGCACGTACCCCCACCCCCGTAGGTACGGTGCGGACCCCCACCCGTGTATGTACGGCGCGTACCCCCGTAGGTACGGTGCGGACCCCCAGCGCTGGGGGTCCGCACCGTACCTACGGGGGTGGGGGTAAACGCCGTACATACACTGGTGGGGGTCCGCACTGTACATACACGGGTGGGGGTACGTGCTGTACATACACGGGTGGGCGTACGCGCCGTACATACACGGGTGGGGGTCCGCGCCGTACACACGGGGGGCTGGGGGGGTACGGCGCGTCCATCCGCGGGGGGGCTGGGGGTATGGCGCGTCCTTCCGCGGGGGGGCTGGGGGTACGGCACGTACATCCGCGGGGGGCTGGGGGGGTACGGCGCGTACATACGGGGGGCTGGGGGGGACGGCACGTACATACGGGGGGCTACGGGGGGGTGGCACATACATTCGGGGGGGGCTGGGGGTGGGACGGCGCGTACATACGGGGGGCTGGGGGGACAGCGCGTACATACGGGGGGCTGGGGGGGGAACGGCGCATACATACGGGGGGCTGGGGGGGGGACGGCGCGTACATACAGGGGGCTGGGGGGGACGGCGCGTACATACGGGGGGCTGGGGGGGAACGGCGCATACATACGGGGGGCTGGGGGGGGGGACGGCGCGTACATACAGGGGGCTGGGGGGGACGGCGCGTACATACGGGGGGCTGGGGGGGGGGACGGCGCGTACCGGGCCCCCTATTCCGCTCGCATCACGGCGTACTTCGCTTTTCCGGCACTTTTTGGGTGCCGTAAAAATATTGCCGTCCGGACTGCTGTCGGTACTTATCGTACTTGCTGGGACGTAAAAACATGCCTAACTCCGTCCGGACGTCACGTCCGCGGTGTCCCGGATCACATTCGTATGTATTTTGCAGTCGGTCGGTGTTTTTTCCGACTCGTACGGAAATGGTGTTTCCATTCGAATCGTACTTGCAAGTTTGTATGGTGTTTTTACCGGGTACGAGTTGGACGGAGAAAATGCTCCGACCGACGATCGTACCCGGTTTTTCCAGGATCGGAATCGGCCCCAAAGTATGTCTTTTTTTAAACGATTAGATGGAATCTGTGGTAGCTTCATATGGGGCTATAAGAAGGCTCGTAGAGCTATTCGATTACTTAAGCTACCATACAATCAAGGGGGTCTGGATTTTCCAGACTTTAAATTATACCTTTGGGCAGCCTTTTTTAGGCGGCTACGAAGTTTAATACACCCCGTAGGATGCAACGCACCCTTTTTTTTTAAGTTTATGCTTGGCAAGGAACATGAAATGTTCCTATATAGAATTAATGATCTGAACTATTTCAAGCGGGTTAAATTTAAGGTCGCACGAGATATTGCAAACATATGGAGCTCCATTGCCTCTAGCTGTAATACATCATTTTATCATGATAAACTACCCATATGGGGCAATCCGGGTTTACCAGAAATTTTTCAGGACATGGAGGGTAAACGATGGGCTAGCTTTGGCATAAAATATTTGGGTGATGTATATGATCAAAATGGGTTTATGACTTTTGAGAAAATAAAGACTATATATAAGATAATGCCGGGCATGCAATTCAAATATTTTCAAATACGAGATTATTTTATCCGCAGCATGCAACTGATGAATATTTCAGGCTTGGTCATATGGGAATATTTATATAAGGATAACATAAAATCAATAATTAGTACCGGATGTAAAATCTTATGTACATTTAAGTCAGACGACTGTCATAGATTAGCTGAACGCCTGGGACACAACGCAGGGATATCAGTGACAGCTAATACTATATCACGTGCTTTCTCTAGACTCAACAACTCTGTATATTCCTCTAATCTCAGACTACAACAATTCAGAAAAATCTGTCAACTATACTATACACCAGAAAGAATATCAAAGTGGTCATCCTATGGTCACTCTAGTGAATGTACAAAATGCCCAAAATGCAATTTACAGGCTGCTGATTTAAAACATATGTTCTTCTCATGTCCTTTATTAGCGGACTTCTGGTCGAAGGTAACTGAAGTGACCTCTCAGAAATTAGGGAGGGCAGTTTTGTTTTCAGCAACAGAGGTATTAGTTGGAGCCCAGAGTATTATAGGCAGACATGCGGATTTAATTTCAATATTATTGGCCATCGCAAGATTGACAATTGCTCGCGTGTGGATCTCATCAACACCCCCATCGGTAATGGAATGGTGGGATTAGTTAAAGAAACATATGATATGGAATTAGCATTGGCTAAAACGAGAGGTGTGCGGGCACTCTGTAAACTAAATAAGATATGGGGTATACTATTCTGAAATGTCCAAAGTATAATATGTAAACAATGTTAAAATGCCCCCCTTTTTCTTTTCCTTTTTTATTCTTTTTTTGTTGTCATTGGTGAAAATATCTAAATTTGTAGATATGAAAAGTAAGATACCCCTAATATTGATTTACTTGCTTGTATTAATGCTTGTATTAATGTGTTTATGATTTTTTTTTAATTGAATAGTATGTATCAATCTTTCTTTTTTTCATGCTGGTGATAAAGAATTTAAAATTAAAAAAAGTAAACTGTGAAGCACATAACTTTCAACATGCGTAATCATGCTCATGGTCAGCGCTTACGATGTTTGCATGCAGTAGATCAACATATGTACACTCAGTAACTCGATGCTGTATATTACTATGGTGTTATCAGTGATGACATCAATTGTGTCATTTGAAAGGTCATCAGGGATGCCATCCATGATGTCATAGAACATGTCATGAGTGAGGTAATATGTGAGGTCATAAGCAGTGAACGGTGGAAGAGCAAGTTATAGTTAGCTTAGTAAATTATAACTGGTGAATATAATTTTTCTTGTTTTAAAACAATAGTTTATTATTACAAGGCCTAACTATAACATCACTTTAAGCTTTGTTTTTTTCAGTACATTTCTAGTATATTTTCTAACGTAAAGTTAGATAACATTACTATACCTAACCTTTATTTTTTTCAGTGAAAATATATATATGATCAAGACTGCAGCAACGCAGTTGAAACGCGTAAATGCTGCACTTGCCATATGATTTCGATTTAATTTGTCTTTTTTTCCATTGAAGATTAAATAAAGCACTTGTTTATTTTTTGCACAACAGAGGTCCGTATCTGGTTTTTCGCTGAAGATTTGGTGCTACAGAATTGTGGTGTGTATATATATATATATATTCACTGAAAAAACCATAGGTTTCAGGGGCGTTATAGTTAGCTGGACATTTCCCTCGTACAAAACCCTAGAAATTCCCCTGTTATAGTTAGTTCAGCTAACTATAACACGTGCCCCCGCAATGCACTGCTGATGACGTCACATATTACATCACTCATGACATGGTCAGTGACATCACTGATGACATCACTAATGACATCTCACATGACATCACTGATGACATCATCCATTGAGTATGTGTTTCTGAACAGTTTTAATATGTTTAATATATATAGGGAAAGGCCTGTTGAAAAATAAGTGGGTGTACAAGTGTGTGAATGGATGATTTTCTAGGTGCGTAACTGACTCTATAAGTGAGTCATTAAATGTATCTTACTGCAGACTAGTGACTAAACTGTGTGAATGTCTGTATGTGTCTGTGTGTTGGTGTATAAGTGGCTGCATGGTTTTGTGAATAGCTATATGAGTGTCTATATGGGTTATTGATTGTTTGTCTGAGTATCTGTATGGGTGCCTGAGTGTTTGTGTGGGTAGGGTGTGTGTGACTCTGTGACTAGATGTGTGAGTGGGTGATTCAGTGGGTGCATGGTTTTAAGAGTGCATCTGTGATGCACTGTATGGTTGGGTGAGTGTATGTATGGGTGTGTTAGTGATTGAATGTATATCTCAGTTGTACATGTGTCAGTAACTACATATGTGAAACGCAGTGTATATGTGTGTAAGAGAATATAACTACCTATATGTGAGAGTGTGTGATTTTGGGAGTGGCTGTATGCGCCATAGAGCAAGGATATCTGTGTCATGTGCTGTTTGTTTTTTCTGCAGGAAGACACAGAATTTGTTAGTATTTTTATGAGTAAGTGAACTTGAGTGTTTTTAACTGTATAGGTGAGTAAATTTTACTGTGATTAATTATTTGCATGACTGACTAGATGTGTCAGTACCTCAATGGATGATTGGTGGTGTGTGAGTGTCTATATAGGTGTATAAATGCACAGAGTGACTGTAAGTATGAGTGACTGTAGAGGTGAGTGAGTGGACATGTATGTAGACCTAAAAGTCAATGAGTGGGTGAGTAGTTATTGGTATTGGAGTATCTATGGTTGTCAAAATGGCCGTCTGAAATTTTGAGTCGGTGTATCAAAGGTTATATTAGGGTGTGAGAAGATGCACTAATTTATCACATGGATGACGTCATCAGTGATGTCATTTGAGATGTCATCAGTGATGTCATCAGTGATGTCACTGACCATGTCATGAGTGATGTAATATGTGACGTCATCAGCAGTGCATTGCGGGGGCGCGTGTTATAGTTAGCTGAACTAACTATAACAGGGGAATTTCTAGGGTTTTGTACGAGGGAAATGTCCAGCTAACTATAACGCCCCTGAAACCTATGGTTTTTTTCAGTGAATTTCTAAGGTTTTTTAAATGCCAATTCCTAACTATAACGTGCCTGAAACCTTTGGTTGTTTCAGTGAATTTCAAAGGTTTTTTAAATGCCAATTCCTAACTATAACGTGCATGAAACCTGTTTTTTTCAGTGAATTTCAAAGGTTTTTTAAATGCTAATTCCTATCTTTAACTTATCTCTGAAGATGTCATGTTTAATGATTTTGATTGGATTTGTATATTTTTCAAATTCAGTATGTCAAATTCATTAATTTTGTTTTTTTATAGACTTTTTTATCACCATTTTTTAAACTTATTTTTTCTATTAATTCTTTTAAAAATTAAAAAATGTTATTTGAAGTTAATTGCTTTTTCAAACATATTTTTTTATATTTTTCAAAATATTATTTGAACTAAATGTGCAAAACTTTATTTTATATATATTTTTTTTAATGTTTTTGGATCCCTTGCACTATACCAAAACACATTTCTTCATCTAGAAGAAGTACTACATTTTAGTATAGAAACATAACATAACTCCTTTCACAAATTCATAAACAAAGTCTGGTTTCTAATTCTACCAAAATATAAAAACTGCACAGTTATCTGTCTGCAAACACATGAAAAACACAAATGCTTATCACAGAATGGTTTCTACATGCACACACACTGTCAATACGATTGTAGAGAAAAAAAAGGTACTTCCTACACTTTAGCAGAAGAAATACATTAGTCTGATTAAAATCAAAATAGTCTCCATACATCCCCTCACAATTAAATAACTCACCTTTCAAGATGTTTTGTAGATTAAGAAGTATATCAGTCACACACCAGATATCAGTCACACACCAGATTTTCTTATACAGAATCTCTGCACTGTGCACCTGTCAGCAGAACCAAAGAATGGCAAAGTTTCCCTCTCTTTTTGCACACATATACATGTAAACATCAAATCACACTCCTTCCCACATAAATTCAAAAGCAAACACACATTTCTATTGGTTAAACATTTCAACCCTTTTCAAATGACATAAACTTCAACCCTTCCCCCAATCTGCCTTCTGCCCGTTAACATAGAAACATGTCATGGAACACTGTACTGAGGACACAGGTCAGAAGTTCAGCACATACAATGTTGCTGATCAAGACAGCAAGTGTGCTTGACTTCTCAACATATCAGCTTATCATATATAATGTTCCTTACAATCAGTTTTTGTTAACCAATAAGAATAATGCATTTAAAAAACAGAAATATGCACCCTACCTTTCAGTGTAGAATGTTGTCAAACAACCAATGATTTCTTGTCTTTTTTCAAACTTGCATCTTAGCCACCATTTTAGAAACATCTTACTTTCCTAAACTGCCATTTCATTTAGAGAGACCATCTGAGTGCATCCAGACCTCCTTACAAGATGCTTACAGTGTGGATTGTGGGACACAGCTACATTTTCTGGAGCCAAAGGTATGCAGAAAACAAAGGCATTCACAAAGACCTAGGTTTGCCAAATGTAGACATTAAATGGATTGGACAGAGAGGGTTAAAGTGGCACCAATTGATGCCATTGGTGAAATCCTTCATGCAAATCCAACACCCTGACCTCATAATAGTGCACTGTGGTGGCAATGACCTAGGCACTTTGACTGGGGTAGGTCTGGAAATGCTTATGAAGGACACCTTTGCAGAACTGGTTTCACTTTTCCCTAAAACTGCCTTTGTGTATTCTAACACATGCCAAAGGCAGAAATGGAACTGGTCCGATCATTTTTGTCCACAGATTGAGAAAGCTAGGAAACATGTGAATAAATCTGTTTCTGCTTTTCTCCGAGACTACAGAATGGGGTCCATTTACAATAACAATCTGCGCTTTCATATGCAAGAGATGTATAGGAGAGATGGAGTACACTTTACTGATGAAGGAAACAGAGTCTTCCTCAACAACTTTAGACTCTGTATAGGTGTGAGAAGTTGGCCTGATATATGATGTCACTAATTCTAGTGTACACCTTGTAGCAGTCCAAACAACCCTTATGGTGATTGGTTGTAAAGTCAACCTTATAGACCAGCTATCCTAGTGGTAGCATGGACAAGAGCAGTCTTAGGCTAAACTCTGAATGGCATGTGAAGCCAGCTGTTATACCATATGTAATCCCTTGAATACCAAATGAAAGGACACCACAACAGATATATATAAAAATAGAATGTATTTATTCTAGTCAAACCCTCAGCACTCTTTATGAGATTCGAGGTAAGTACAACACAGTCTTATTTAAGCATACATTAAGTCACACAGGTAAGTAATACAGTTAGGCCCTTGGGGCCACGCAAACCATATACTAAGTAAGTGGTATAAGGACCACTGTCACGAACACAAGATAGGCCTAGGCCTAGGGAATCGCTGGGGCTACACTATACTACCAAAGGTTAGGAAGTGGGAGGCCCATGGGATTCAGGTGCAGAGTGGAAACACTCATGCGTAATGCGTAAAAGTCGATAGAATTACCAGCAGTTAGAAATTAACAGTTTTAGGACACTTCTGGTATAGCTAGAAAGTCCAGACTCGGAAACTAGACCCTAGGATAGTCAATACCCTTGTGAGCACCGAAGTACTCAAGTTACCTAGCCCACGGGCTGCGGGTGCATAGGTGTGAACTTGCGTTGGGTTTCGTCGTTGACTTCTATGGATGCCTGAAGGAAAGTTGCTGACAGGCAGTCAGTGGAGAGTGTCCGGTGGATCCCAAGGAGGGGATCAAGAAGGAAGGAACCTGCAAGCAGAAGGGACAGAGTCTAGGTCACCAGCCAGGAGCCGGGAAGGAACCAGGCGATGTCGTGAAGATGCAGGTGAAGAGGTGAAGCTTGTCGCAGCAGCCACGGGTACCAGGAGACGTCGAGGACGACCAGGACCAGGAGGTGAGCTGTCCCACGAAGGCTCTTGCTGTCGGCGGCGTCGATGTCGAGTTAGGACCCAACAAGCCTTGGCAAGCGGAACCCACACAGGATGGAGGACTTGCTTCTGGTGCAGACCAGGAAGGTCTGGGGTGCTTCTCTTTCACAGAGGAGCGGGTGCCAGTCTGGAGGAGCCAGACCAGCAAGATGAAAGTAAAGGTTCGTCGTCGCAGAGGCTACTAGCCAGCGGGCCAGCAACCGGACAACACGTCGAGCAACACAGGTGCAGAAGGGCCCCACGCAGAACACGTGAAGTGTGGGGAGCTGGTCTTCTTTGCAGATGGTGCTCGGGAGTGGGGCTTCTCAATTCCCCAAGCACAGCCTCGAGGGAGCCTCGGAAGTCGCGCTAGTCAGTTACTAGCCACTTTTCCCAAGTCGCCGGTCCCACGTCCCTCGTCGCCTCCACGGGTCTCAGCTTCGCTGGAGATGTGGATCTGGTTCAGAGGTGTCTGGTAGTCTTGGCGCTGGTCAGTCTCTGCAGTCGTCCCTCGTAGGATTCAGTCGCAAAGCAAGCAGCGGTCGCTGGATGGTGCCTGGTTGCCCAGGGTGGTCACTCCTTGGCCACAAGGGAGATTCTTCAGTCTTCTTCCTGAGGTCAAATGTCGAAGGTCCAGAGTTTCTGTTCAAGTTGCAGATTCAGGTTAATCTAATTTAGCAGGGCTCAGCTAGCTACTGATATACTCGGCTAGTGGGCTGGGCTACCTGCAAGGTCCCTCCTATGGGTGGGACCAGGAAGGGGGGTGGCTACACCCCCTTTCCTTTGTCCAGTTTCGCGCCAGAGCTGAGGCGGGAGTGCCCCAGCACCGGTTTGAACTGGACTATGCATGGAGCACCTTGTGTGCCCCAGGCATGTCTCATTCCTTTCAGCCCTCCCTGCCCCAATACACTAAAGTCGGTCTGGGGAGGTGCTAGCACCTCCCCAAGCAGGAAACCTATTGTCCAGGCCTCCCTGGCTGGGAGGGCTCCCAGCTGCAGGAGGTCAGACTTGTGTATGTGGCAGCAGCATACATTTTGTGATGCTGAGGCTTTGGTGAGAGTTAAACAGCAAAGTAGGATTTTAACATGTCTCTCCCTCTAGAAGGGAGGAATAATATCCTCATCACCAGAAATGGTATGGGGGTATTATTCCAAAGTGTTAGACACCTTACACAACAGGTTTTGATAAAGCCAAACCATAGTTACCATAACCGTTTAAGATTATAAGGTACTTTAAGAGTATATGGTAGGCTATCTCATAGAACAGCTATAAGGACATGGTTCCGAAAGCTGCAGACAGGCTCGGCTCATGCTAGAGCACCATCTCACATGTTACCAAGCACTCTGCCTCCAGGATTGTTAAGGCCTGCCATAGGAGTGGCTGATGGTACACATGTGTCTATTTAAGGGTAGATATAGGTATACTATATCTAAGCAAGGGGTGATTACACGACCTTGCCCCAGCTGAGTGATCAGCCAGTTGTGTCTGATTGGAAGGCCAGACCAGGGGTGGCATAATACATGCTGCAGCCCCTGGGAGGCCTAGGGTACACCTATGCCCTGGGTACCTAGGGTACACTGTACAGGGTCCAATAAGGTGATCCTTACTAATTGGGTATGTACCTAGGGTACATGGAGTCCATTTTAAAGAGAGAGCAGACAGCCTGAGACCCTGAATGGCAGGATCTCAGGCCAACTAAGTCGAAAAACCAGCTAGACACTAGGCAAAAAGTTTGGGGGTAACCATAGTCAGATATTCACCTTCCTACAATAGGTACTTACTTATAAGTACCAAAAACTCTGAATGAACACAACGGCTCTTTTTAGGGCCACTCAAGAACAAAACACTTAAGGTTAATCTTTATCTCCCAACAATTTCATTTTTTTTCCCTTGGATCCGCGAACCCACCGCGAGAGGATCCGTGCATCCAACGCGATAGGATGCGCGTATCGTGCGTGCATTTCGCCGTATTTTTTTTTTTTAAAAGGGGGCCCCAGGGGGTCCTTCTGGGACCCCCTAAGCACCTCTAGAGGGCTAGAGTATTTCCACTCTGCCCCCTTTGTATGTTTTACACACTTTTTCCCCTTGCTTCTTCAGCCTCGCTTCTAATGGCCGCCAACAGTTCCTGATTTCGAAAGTAGAGAGACACTTGACAGCCAATTAGCATTCAGCGTGCGATCGGGAGGGTGCGCGCTTGGTTCGGGGAGGGTGCGCTTACGGTGCGGGTAGGGTGCGCGGATCCTCCGAGGCCATAGATATATATTTACTTTTTTTTTTTTTTTTTTTTTTTTTTTTAAGTTTTGAAAAATCTTTATTGAGACATTACGATACACAGCAAAGAGCCAACAACCCATCGGGCCGGCCGCGAAAAACACATTTGGATGAATATCTGATCACACAGCCCTATGCCGTCAACCCGGAGGTACGGCGGCGTTACGGAGTGCTCGGGTATCGTGAGGTAAGGAAGAGCGTTGTTTGTCTCAGACTTAGCAACCAATCACGGCATAAGGCAGATTGCCAGGAGGTATACAGTGCAGGAACTTACCAACTCCCCCCCCCCCCCCCCCCCCGAACCGTCGATCAGCACTGCGTTTTCATGTGTGCCCTTGGCTAGCCAGCGCTCTCTATCCCCTCTCCAGCTCCCTAAGTTGCGATGAGACGGGTCTAAACGTCTCCAGGGTCATCCTGCACACTGGAGGGAGGCTCGCAGATTCCTCCCCTAAAATCATTCCACTTGGACCACACCTCGACCCACTTGCGCGGGCACCCCCTAGCCACATACACTGTCTTTTCCTGCAGCATGCACCAGTCCATGTCGCTGGCCCAATCGGAAAGTTTCGGTGGAATAGCACTACCCCAGAGCCTGGCAATGTTCCGTTTTGCTATTATTTGCCCAAGTGTAACCCAGATCCTCCCTTTTGGCGACAGGTCAGTTGGTTCCCATATGTTGAGGAGGCACCTCTTGGCCTCCGGGCGTATCCCCACCTCCCACACCTCTTCCATCTCCCGCACCACCCTCCTCCAGTACCTCTGAATCTTGGGGCAGTCCCACAGCACGTGGAAAAAGGTTCCAACACCCCCGCACCCCCTCCTACATAGCGTTGTGTCAGCCCTGCCCATCATATGTAATCTAGTGCAAGATATATAAACTCTGTGCAGGACCTTCAATTGGATGAGCCGCAATCTGGCCGATATCGCGACCTCACGCGGAGAGGCCAAAGCGTGCGTCCACTCCTCGTCATCTATTTCCAGCCCTTCGGCGATCCACTTGTCTCTGAGGGGGAGGAGCAGGTCTGGGGGGTTGTTAATAAGCTTTTTATAGGTGAGGGATATGGCATGTTCCGCGAGGAGCCCGTCAAGTAATCTATCCTCGAGCGGGGAGGCTGGCGGCAGCTTGACCTCCGGTGGGATATTTGCCTGCAAGGAGTGGCGCACCTGCAAGTATCTATAATGTTCGGCATCTGCCAATTCGTAGGCTTCCTGCATTTGGGCGAATGAGCGGACCCCGGCGGGTCCCCACATATCTTTGATTTGAGAGATGCCGATAAGGTCCCACTCACGGAATCCTTTGGTGCGCCGCAGGTTACCCAACGCTTCCGAGGCCCATAGTGGCGTGGCCATCGTGAGGACTCCGGACCATCCGAGCTTTTTCTGTGCGATGTGCCACAGCTGTACCGAGTGCAGCGTCGGGCCGGTGAGTGTGCGCGCCCCCCGCCTAGAGTAGAGCGCTATTTCGTAATTGCCTCCGGGCAGCAGCCATCTATCCATCCCATAAGCCGGGTCATTCCCGTCCCCGTAAGTCCCTTGGTTGATTGCGGATAGGTGGGCCGCCCAGTAGTACTTGCGAATATCGGGGAGAGCGATGCCGCCATCGTACCACCCCAGCGTTAGTTTGGCCAGTGAGATTCGTGGCTGCCCAGCCCAGAGGAGTTCGCGGAGCGCCGCTTCGATTGCCAGAAAGTAGCTGTTTGGGACCAGGTGCGGGTAATTTTGAAGGGCATATAGAAACCGCGGGAGCGAGAGCATCTTAAATAGGGCTGCCCTGCCCAGCAATGACAAGGGCAGATGCTGCCAGGATTTCGCCTCCCGTTGAAGCCGAAGGAGCGGCGGCTTGAGGTTGTGTTCATAGAGCAGAGCTTTATCAAGGGTAATATATACTCCGAGATATTTGAACCCGTCCTCTGCCACCCGAATAGGGCAAGAGGCAGGGAGCCTGGGAGGGTCCCCACGGAGGACGTATAAATGCGATTTGGCCCAGTTGACTCGGAAGCCAGAATTGCGGCCGAAACTGTCCAATATATTCAGCGCCGCGATCAATGACCCGCGCGGCTTCGAGAGGTAAAGAAGTATGTCGTCGGCATATAAAGATATCTTATCCTCCCATCCCTCCGTCCATGTTATGCCCTGCACGGTGGCCACCTGTCTTATCCAGGCCGCGAGCGGTTCAAGGGAGAGGGCGAATAGGAGGGGGGACAGGGGACAGCCCTGTCGAGTTCCTCTGGCCAGCGTGAATACTTCAGACACCTTGTTATTTACAAGCACCTGCGCCAGGGGTTCCGCGTAGAGTAGACGCACCCAAGCGATAAACTGAGGTCCAAAGCCCAACTTGCGGAGGACTGCGAACATGTAGGGCCACTCTAGGGTGTCGAAGGCCATGGTGGCATCCAACGAGACCACCACCGCGTCCTCTTGCAGACTGTGGCACTGCCCCAGCACCCCATGCAATCTTCTGATATTGAGGGCCGTGTTGCGGTGGGGCATGAATCCCGATTGGTCAGGGTGTATTAGCGACGAGAGCACCGGCTTGAGCCGGTTGGCCAGTGTTTTGGCAAGTATTTTAGGTTCCGCGTTTAGAAGCGAGATGGGTCTGTATGATGCGCAAGCGTCTTTAGGTTTACCTTCTTTCGGAATCGCGACTATGGTCGCCAACCGCTGGTCCCGGGGCAGCCGCCCTTGTGTTTTACAGCTATCGAACATGAGTTTGAGGTACCTACTGGTGACGTCTGGCTGGAGTTTGTAGAGCTCTATGGGTATGCCGTTCGGTCCGAGCGCTTTACCAGGACGGAGGTCACCGAGCGCCTGCTGGAGCTCAGTCTCGGTGAGCGGGCTGTCAAGAGCCTCCCGATCCGTGTCCGAGAGAGTAGGCAGTCGTATGTCCGCAAGGAGGTCCATGGAGTCCTCCTCCGGCCTGTCCGACTCTCGCCTGTACACCTGCCGGTAATAGTCGGCGAACTGTTGTACTATTTCCCGGGGTTCCGTGAGCACTCTCCCCGAGTCAGTGCGGAGCTCCGGCACCACCCTGCTGGCCTGCTGTTTCCGCTCAAGCCAGGCAATAAGTTTCCCGGCTTTATCGCCCTGGTCATATATCCTGCCGATCCTATGACGAGTCACCGTCTGGGCCTCCTGAGAGACCAGCTCTCTGTACTCCGCCGCCTTTAGCTGCATCGCGTGCCTGAGTTCCCGGTCGCCGCTGGTCGGTGCCTCCCTTTCAAGTTCCCCCAGTTGCTCCTCTAGCGCTACGGTCTGCTGGCTACGTTCCCGTCGCCGAGCCGCGATAGCCGACAGAGCCTCGCCTCGCACCACAGTCTTAAACGCCTCCCACAGGGTGGCAGGGGAGGCGACCGACCCATCATTCTCCATAAAGTAGCGCGAGATTGAGGTGGATATGTGTTTACTAGTGACCTCGTGTTTTAGGTGCCAGGGATTAATGGGCGCAGTGCAGCCCTCCCGTCTATTCCCGAATATAAGCTGTGCAAGGAGCGGTGAATGATCGGAGATACCCCGGGGTAGGAGTTCGGCCTCTGATATCGCCATGTCGTGTTGGAGCAGGGCGAGGATGTAGTCCAGCCGCGAGAAGGAGTGGTGTGCGCCGGAGAAGAAACTGAAGCTACTGTCAGTGGGGTGGAGTAGGCGCCAGACGTCCGTCAGCCCGAAGGACTCGAGGAAGTCCGGCAGCCACCGTTGCCCCTGGGGCAGGTCTCTAGGTGGCGATCTGTCTTGTGTTCCCGATGCCACAGCATTCAAGTCCCCTCCCAGAACGAGCCGACCATCGGGTAGCGACAGTAGGAGTGAGCCCAGGTCTTCGAAGGCCCGGGCCTGTAGGCCTGGGGGGATATAGACTGAGAGGAGATTGAGCGCCTGGCCCTCCCATCGCCCCGACACAGCCGCGAAGCGGCCCTGCGGGTCGGTCTTGATGGTGTCTACATGGAGGGGCAGGGAGCGGCGCAGGAGAATACCTACTCCTCTCGATCCAGTGGTGAAACCGGAGTGCACTATTAGAGTGTACCCATATCTATTTAGAGCGTGACAGACATTCCCCAACAGGTGGGTTTCCTGCAGAAGCACCACGTCTGGCTGGTGCCGTTTGAGGAACTGCAATACTATAGTACGCTTGAGTCTGTCCCCTAGACCGTTGACGTTCCAGCTGAGAATCTTGAGGCTTTTTTCCCACCGTCTAGCCATGGCCGTGTCGTAAGAGGGTGTCCTGTCCCACCACCCGGGCTACAGTCGTGTGATAGCAATGTGCGTGACCGTAATGGATCCCCAACTCCCACCCCTCCCTGAGTTCCACCCCCCCATAATAAATCAGACATATAACAACAACCCCAACAAGTCTGACGTTGAACCCCCTCCCTCCCGGGGCTGGCCTTGACCTCCCAGCCCCCCCACTCGAGAACAACTCCCCCCACCCTGCCCCCTGCTCCGTGGGTCTAGAACTGCCCACCACCCCAATTAGCAGAGCGCCTGTCGCCCCACCCCCCCCCGGTGAACCCACCGAGAAACTCAACTTGGGAAGTTCGTGGGCTAGTCCCCTGTGGTCGCCCTTCCGCAGTGTCCCAGTTCGTGCAGCCCCCTTGTTACGGAGTCACCCATAGAGGGAAGTCACCCATGCAGGCAGTGAGGCGGCCCGGGCGCCCCGAGTTATTAACAAGTCTCAAAATAAAGGCACGTGAGGTATACATACTGTCTGGTATCTTCAGCGCTATTACTCAAGGCCTCGGCGCGGCGTCCCTTCTCTGGACGAGCCCCAGCGGGGACTGTTGGACCTGGAACGCCAGGACCGCTGACTCGGCGCACCACCCTCGGGCCGGCCTGACGCCGACTCCGTGACGGGCTGGCCCGCCTCTTGCCGCTGTAATTCGCCCCTACGGGAGTCCTGCGTCGCCTCTCCCCCATCCAGCCACTCCTGCACCGCTTCCGGCGTGGTGAAAAAGAGGGATCTCCCACCGGTGATGACCTTCAGTTTGGCGGGGAAAAACATCATATATTTGATCCCACGCTCGCGGAGCGCCACCTTAACCCCTTGGAAGGAGCGTCTTTCCCGCTGGACCTGGAGCGTGAAGTCGGGAAAGAATCGGACTGTGGCCCCCTCATATCGCAGGTCACCGTGCTGTCTTGCCGCCTGAAGTATTGCGTCTCGGTCTCGGAAATTCAGGATTTTTGCAATGATCGTCCGTGGCATGGCTCCCGGCTTGGGTCGTGGGATAGGGGCCCTGTGCGCCCGCTCAATGGTGAAGAGTTTCGAGAGACGCTTGGGTTTAAGGTGCCGTAGGATCAGATCCTCCAGGAATAGCTCCACACTGTCTCCTTCAAGGCCTTCCGCAACACCCACGACGCGGATATTACTTCTCCGAGCCCTCCCCTCTTGATCATCGAGCCGCAGGGCCATAAGGCGGTGTTGGTGTATTAGTTCATTCACCCGTCCCTCAAGTCGCTTCTCCGAGTCCTGTAGGGCCTTGATATCGACTTCATTAGCCTTGGAGCGGTCAGTAGTTTTCCCGAGGTCAGCTCGGAGCAGGGCCACCTCAATAGTGATCTTATCCATCTTGGTTTCCAAGTTCGTGCCCAAGGTCTGAATAGCCGCCATGATGGACTTCAGGGAAGGGTCCGCGGGGTCCGCGTCTTCCTTCGGGGCCCTCTCCGCCGGAGGTGGCGCCTTGGCTACTGTGTATTGGTCTAGCTTGTTGGCCTGAGTTGCGGCTCCGCTCTTGGGTCGCATGGCGGTCCGGGCACCCTGCGGGCCGCAGGCGGCACCGCCCTCCGCAGCACCGAGGCGTCCCGCGGTCCGATCAGCGCTCACAGTCACAGCCCCTGGGCCCCGCTTTCGCCCCGGGACCAAGAGAGGAAGGAGACCTCCGCCGCCACCAGAGAGGCCCAGGATCCGCCACAGTACCCCGTCTCGCCCCGGGTCAGCCAGGCGGTGTGCAGTTCCAGTCGCGGCTGCGGCCTTACCGGGTGTGTGGGCCGGGCGCTCCCAGGCAGCAGACAACCTACTGCTCGGCAAATTAGCGTCTCCTCCTCTGCCCGGGGATCACTCCTCCGCAGCCCCAATCACGGGCGTTCTCCTCCTCCAGGTCATCCAGGGGTACCCTCCACAGCGCCCAGGCGTCCCCGGCTCCGGGTTGAGGTCGACGGACGGAGGCTGGAGCTCAAAGTAGTCTGCCAGGGAGCGACAGGGGGAAGAGGGTCCCCGTCGCCACCAGTCGGGTCCGGGGAAGGGTAGAGCGTTCCGTCCCTTCTCCCAGCCAGGTGGTGCGCAATCCAAGGCGCGCTCCGAAGTCTCACCGGAGGGCAGGGCAGGGCGTCCCTCGGCTATAGGCCTTCCTCCGCTCCCTTGCGGTCGATAAATGGCGCCCTCCACACGGCCCGGGATGTAGTCCGTCGCGGCCCCAGTCGCGATCCACACCTGCTCCGGTGCATCCGATGTTTCCCGGCTCTGATCCGCGACGTCAGCCGCTTGTCCCCAAACCGCGTTGCTTTGTGCGCGTCAGCGCGTAGGCCCTCGCCGGGGCCTCACGTATCTTCAGGAGCCGCAGCAGAGTTCCGGAGCCAGGGCGTCCGGCCGCCGTCGACCTCCGCAGCCACCCTCCTTGGTCGTGTGGGCGTCGCCTGGGGCCACCGAGCCGCCCCTCCGGGCACTTGGTCAGGGGGAGCCGGGGGGGTTCCAGTGGCGCTCCCCACGGCGCGGATTAGGTCCGGATTTCAATGGGACATCTGCGGTCCCGGCGGAGCTCCGGGATCAGGCGGCCATTCACATCGGCGCCTAGCCACGCCCCCCATATATTTACTTTTAACTCTAATTTTCTCAGGAACTACTGAACGGATTCACACCATATATGCAAAAGGCACGAGTCCGAACTGGGGACTACCTCTTTGCCAAATTTGGTGTCATTCCGTTCAGCGGTTCGGGCTGTCGCTGCGACAACAGTTCCTATGGGAAATTGCATGGGGAAAACGCGTTTTAGGAACCCCCTTTTTTCTCGGCCCCCGCTTGACGGATCACCGCAAAACTTTCAGGGTAGGAGCGGAGCGGAGCTGGGCAAAAGTTTGGAAAATTTCGCGAGGATTCGCAACCGGCGCCAGACTTATTGGGAATAGAATGTTGCGGATTTCCTGTGGAAAATAGGTCCTAACTATAAGTACCTACTGGCGACCGCCAGTAGGTAATATATATATATGTATGTATGCATTTCGCACCTTCCGGTTATAAGAATGAAACACAGTCTCTCATTCATTTATCTCTCGTCGACCTATTGAGGTTGCGAACTATACAAGTTTGTGGTCACCGCTTATTTAAACGGCACCTGTGGGAACGTAATATCAATATTCTGTGGCTGCAACGAGGGGTGTCCGAAAACACTGGATCTAGAGAGTGGCGGGCACATTTGGGAAACAATGGAGCATGGCTGGCATTGTACCAAGAGAGCTGGAAGTGGATACGGAAACAACGGCATTCAGGCCAACACGCAGAAAGAAGTATCCATGGCCGCCGAGTAAACTACAAAAGGATTGCAGCTTCCCCATTGGCCACCCATTCATCAATCACAAAGAAGGTGACTATTTTTAAATGAATGAGAGACTGTGTTTCATTCTTAGAACCTGAACGAAAGCACTGAGGACGGAGCAAAATGCCGAAATGCATTTGCTGTTTATGGTTTTATTAAACATGAATCCTTGGCTACCCCGTGAGTACTCCATACCTGTGGTCAAGGTGTTGAGAAACACGCAAGTCCTACCCTCGCAAAAGGAGTCACCCGTTTTGGAGTTCGGCAGTGGCATTGGTGGGAAATCGTGAAATATATATATACTTATACTTCTGTAAGTTCTGCTGGCGCCGCTGCTAGTTATTTTTAAACTGCTTTTAACTCACTGTGTATGATTTTACCCGCATTCCTGCTGATATTGTGGTAGTGTGACTGGGCATTAGGCATTCTCTGCCTCACGCTCATGTGCTCCGACCCCGGTCCACCGCAGCTGATGCTGATTGAGTGGAGGGCCGACACACACGGCACGACACACCCCCCTGGCACGTCAGACACCAGGCGGCAGGCGGAGGACTATTTAAACGCCGATGCCACGGACGCGCAGCGGACTTCTGTAAGTTCTGCTGGTGCCGCCGCTGGTTATTTATTTTTTTTAAACAGATTTTTATTGTCAGTTGCACAATAAACGCAGGGCTCTGCAGCATCAAGTTATACAGTGGCATGACCGCAAATGACTGTTGTTTTTTTTTTTTTCAATATTAGAAAAACAAACACAATCTTGGACGTAAAATGCCATTCCAGATACCCACTTCAAACACCCCAACTCCCCCCCCCCGAGTTGCTCACTTCCCACTGATGACTGCCCACCCGCCAATAACCGAGGACCAAAGAGGAAAGAAACAGACATACTACCCGCTCCGAGGAAAGACCATTCCACTCTAGCACACACCCCCCCAGGCACCCTCCCCTCTCCCCAGGCATCGGACCCAGCCACCCCATCTCTACCCTCCTTCCACTGGGACATCCTCTATTGCAGTCGGAGGCTTCAGCCACAGGCCTCTATAGTCCGCCCACCACTTCCATATTTTATAATGCTTACGCGGACAGCCCCGAGCCACAAAGATGGGGCTGCTGGTTATTTTTAACTGCTTTTAACTCACTGTGTATGATTTTAGCCGCATTCCTCCTGATATTGTGGTAGTGTGACCTGGCTGAAGAGGGGTGAAACCCCGAAACCGGTCCTAGGATGCTTGTTTCCGGTCCAGGGAGGACCTGGCTTAGCAGTTTGGGCTGGACTGTTCCCATGAGGCACAGGGTCAAGACTGATTTGCATATGGCCAGGTCTAAACTGGGGTGGCATGGTGAGCAAAAGAATGATGGATTTAACCCATATCTCTTGACTTGGGGTGAATGTTTTGATTTGTTCTGCATTCCGTCCATCAATTGTGTGTCTTTTGCCTGATATTGTGAAAGCATCGCCTCCAGATTTTTTTTGCCACACCCTTAATAGACCCTCAAAGAGGGGCGGAGGACTTGCAGTCATTTATCACAATAGCTTAGAGCCCTCTTTTACCACAGCCTCTAACTTAGCCTGTAAAACACTATCAATTAGTGTGAGGATCTCTCCACATGACACTTTCAAAACTATTCTCATTTACTGTCCACCTGGTCCCAGGGGCATGTTTCTTGATTCCATCGACACTCTCCTGGAGGAGGGGCTGTGTGCCTCCTCTTTTACTATGATGGGGGACTTCAATTTTTATTTGGAGGATCCTTTGGACCCGGATAATATGAAGTTGAAGGAGATTATGAATGGAGGGGGCCTGGAGAAGTGGGTAGCCAGTCCCACGCATGCAGCTGGACATACCTTAAATGGAATTTTTTCCAATCATTCTAGTCTTTCCATTACTGAGGTATTACCACTCACATGGACAGATCATGCCGCTATTATTTTTATTTTATCAAAGACTCCTCACTCCCAACATAAACCAAAACCTAAAGACAAGATAGCCATACGTTCTTGGAAAAATGTAGATAGCCTCGAACTAGAGAAGATTTTAGTAGCTACTGCCCGGATTCTCCCAGTTGAAGTGGAGGTGGCTACGACCGCATATTGAGGGTGGATTGAGGCCGCATGTAACACCTTAACACCAGTTAAACTATACACTCCTAAGCGAGCGCGTCCCTCTGCCCCCTGGTTTTCGGATAACCTACAAAAACAGAAAACTGACTGCAAAAGGCTCGAACGGGTATGGAGAAAGGGGTACAATACCAACAACAAGGAGGTCTATAGAGCAAGTCTCGCAAACTATAAAATATTACTCATGGAAACAAAAAAATTATACTTTGCATTAATGAGGCCAAATCCTCATCAAGAGAATTGTTCAAAACTATTACCAAGTTGACGAATCCGGATAGACCACTAACACCTAGCAGTTGTGTCCTTTGTGAATCACTAGCTTCATTTTTTAGAAATAAGGTGGAAGCCATCTTTTCCTCCTTTTCTCAACAGCAAAGAGGGGAGGTGGAGGTCTTAGTTAGGCCAGTACCAAGTGCCATAAAATCTGTACCTCTATTAGAGGGCTTCACACCACTCGAGACACAAGATTTAGTTAATCTCTTAAAGGCATCTCGATCCGGATCGCCCATGGACCCATGTCCAGTGTCAGTGATTAAAAGTGTCCCTGAGGGAGGAGGAGCCTAGCGCGCAACCAAGATGGCCGCGTAGGCTTGTGGCTCCCGAGGGCCTCCGCAACCTCCCACGTCTATCCTGTCATAATCCTGATTTTTTCGACGGGCTTTTGTTTATGATCCTGCGCTAAGGTGCCACTCGTTTTCCGAATCGAAATTGGACTCCGGGAACCGGTTTTTTGGCGATCTGAAGTTTGCGGCCTTCTCCGGCCTTGGTCCCGGACTCAGGTGGGTGAGGTGCCCGGCTGTGAAGTGAACAACAGCGGCATGCCAGGCTGGGCCTGCCCTGGACCCCGCACTTTCACTTTCGGTTTCGAGTTGGTCTACTGACACTGATGAGGAGACATTGGGAGAGCTGCGCCGAGTATGGAGTGCAAAGCCTAGTCTTGACCTGTAAACGGGCCTACTTCAGCTAGCGGCCCGGATCTCCTAGCCTTCCTCCGGGTGCTGGAGGGTGCTGACCTTGCTGATCGCTGACGATGACGACAAGAGTGGATGGCGACAAACTGAAACCCAAATCTACCCGGAGGGGAGCCTATTCCCAGGCCAACAATATGGACCGCTATGCGCAGCCAAAGGGATCCCCTAGTGGATCACGTAAATCGCCTGAGCCGCCCACGGAGGCCTCGGGCGCATCACCCGAATTGACTCTGCTGGATGTCATGGGGACCATTGAGGAGATGAAGGTGACTGTGAACCAACAACTGGATACTCTGGCCAACAAATTGGACTCGGTGCTGATTGATGTCACCTTGGTCAGAGCGGACCTGTCGAAAACCAATGACCGGGTCGACTCATTGGCCCAAGCGTCGTCGAGCCTAACGGTTGATGTGGCCGCTTTGCAGACGACGGTGCGGAGGTTACAGCTCACTAGTGACCTGACTGAGCGTCGCCTCGAGGACTCTGAAGGCAGGGCCAGGCGGAACAACGTCCGCATTATCGGCGTGCCCGAACGATCGGAGGAGTCTGCTGTGGATCTCTTTGTGGAGGATCTAGTGGTGACTCATCTAGCACCCAAAGGGCTGAGCAAGTTCTTTGCTGTTGAACGGGCCCACAGGGTTCCAGGGGGTGCGCCTAAGGTGGGGGCCCCCCCGCGGCCGATCATTGCCCGACTTTTTAATTTTCGGGATAGAGACGCTATCCTGCAGGCGTCGAGGGTGGCTGGGCCATTACGATTTGAGAACTCTAATGTTAGCTTTTACCCAGACTTTACGCAAGTGGTTCAAAAGCAACGGATGGGTTTCTCGGCCATCAAACGGCGCTTGAGAGACATGGACTTCAAGTATGCGATGCTATTCCCGGCTAGGCTGCGGGTCGAGCTAGATGGTCGCTCACACTTCTTCGACCGGCCGGAGGCGGTGGGAGAGTGGCTGGATGCCCTGCCCAGGAGTCGGGAGCCGGAGGGTCGGATGACGGAGAGCGGAGAGGGTCTGACGGAGTAGGAATGGAACAGTGATTTTGGCGCTGGACTGCACTGGTAACGTTTTGCACCTGTGGCTGCACTGGACTCCAGTTTGTGACACTTTGCCCCGTGGTGTTTGGAGGTTGCGGGGGGCTTGCTGGGGCCCTTTCCTCCTTCTGGGGGTTCTTTTTTGTCCTTTCTGTAGTGAACTTTATATTGGGGCGACAGGCACACTGCAGGTTGGGGGGGCTGTTCAGGCTCACGCAGGGGTGCAGGGAGGGGGGAGTTTTGTTGGGGTTGATGGGGTGGGGTTGGGGGTTGTTTGTTTGTTTCACAAGACGGGGTAATATTTCATGTTGTGCTACTATGATTGTGCTCCCCGGGAGAGGGATGTTTTGTGTTGGGAGGGATGGGGGGTAGGGGGCTGAAACTTCTTTCCTGGAATGTGAATGGGCTGGGGGACAGGATAAAGCGGGGGGTAGTCCTGCAGTTCTTGAAACGTATTTCGCCTGACATTGTGTTCCTGCAGGAAACGCACCTCATAGGGAACTCTTTCCATGCCATGAACAGACGAGGGTATCGCCTTCTGGCCTATTCTGGTTTCACCTCTGGCTCGAGGGGAGTGGGCCTTTTAGTCAGGACCTCTCTCCCGTTGGTGGTGGATGAGGTGCTCCACGACGACAGAGGGCGCTACACTGCGCTGGTGGGGAGGTGGGAGGGTAGGTTGATTACGCTGGTCGCGGTCTATGTGCCGCCGGGCCTGCAGACGGCCACCTATGCTGATTTGGGACGCCTGCTGCTTGGGCTTCCGGGGGGGGGGGTGTTGGTCCTGGGGGGGGACTTTAACGCTGTGGTTTCCGGAGTTGAGGATCGATACCCCCCTAGGGACCTCCCTCGGGCCCAGAACTGGCTGGGGGGCTTTCTGGATACCCTGGGACTGATAGATTGCTGGCGATTGAAACACACTGGACAGGCGCAGTATACCTTCCATTCCGGGGCCCATGGTAGTCTTTCGAGGCTTGACTATATGCTAGTGCCTGCGGCCCAAGCTGGGATGATCGGGGAGGTGCGACATTTGGCACGCGGTATATCAGATCACTCCCCCCTCTTGTTACACCTAGATATCGCCCTGGGGGCGGAGGGGAGGGTGGCGCCGATCAACCCCTGGTACCTACGAGACCCCATGATTCGTGCAGACCTGGTTAAGTCTCTGGAACACTACTTTAATGACAACGTGGGGTCGGTGTCTTCCGCCATCTCCCTTTGGGAGGCCTTTAAGACGGTGCTCCGGGGCCAGGCCCTATCTCTCATTTCCTACACCAAAAAATGCGCTGCGCAGGAGGTTGTTCGGCTAGAAGGTGAGATCACTGAGTTGGAGAGTGATTTGGAGCAAGGTGTTACGGATGATAGATTGCATGTGTTGGAGCTTAAGCAGGCCGACTATAAGGCGCTGGTTACTGAATCTGCTAGGAGTATGAGCAGGGAGCAACAGGGGCGTTTGTATGATATGGGTGATAAGGCCGGGAAGTTGATTGCTTGGTTGGATAAGAAGGAGAGAGCGAGTCGAGTGGTACCAGAGGTTGAGAGGGTGGACGGTGTGTGTGTTACGGACCCCGGTGATATAGTTCATTGCTTCGCGGAGTATTTTCACGGGGTATACTCTCCGGTCTCAGAGCGCTCGGAGGAAGACTCTCGACTGCTGCTTCGAGACATCACTCTGCCTTCCCTATCTGATGAGGATAAAGTATTGATGGATGCGGCCCTGTCGCCAGATGAGATTGCTTTGGCCATTCGCTCTATTGCCTCGGGTAAGGCCATGGGTCCTAACGGACTTCCCATCGAATTATACAAGTTGCGCCCCGATGTGCTTGCGCCTTATCTCCGAGACATGTTCCTTGAGGCTAAGGCGGCGGGCTCCCTCCCCCCTGACCAACGTCTTGCTACTATTGTGGTTATCCATAAGGAGGGGAAGCCGCGGGATCGGTGTGCTTCTTACAGGCCCATCTTCTTGTTAAACGCGGAGCCCAAAATCCTCGCCAAGGTACTGGCCAATCGTCTGATCCGGGTTGTGGGCGACCTGATTCATCAGGATCAATCCGGCTTTATACCCCACCGCAATACCGCTTTGAACCTGCGGCGATTGCATGGCGTCCTTGCTCGCGCTCCATTCATTCATGAGCCGGCCATTTTGGCGTCCTTGGACGCTACCATGGCGTTTGATACCTTGGAATGGCCGTACATCTGGGCAGCATTGGCGAAGTTTGGTTTTGGCCCGGGTTTTATCGGTTGGGTGAAATTGCTTTATGACAATCCACTGGCACAGGTGGTGGTCAACGGACGTGTGTCGGCTCCCTTTGTTTTGGGTAGGGGCACCCGACAGGGATGTCCACTGTCGCCTCTTCTTTTTGCGCTTTGTCTGGAGCCCCTTGCGGAGTGGTTGCGGTGGGAACCCTCGATGCGTGGCCTTAGATGGAAGCCTGAATACGAGGATCGGGTCTCCCTATACGCGGACGATATCCTTTTGTATCTTGCATCACCGCGCAAATCGCTCATTGTGTTGGTGGATGTTTTGAGCTCCTTTGGTCGCAATTCCGGATTGGTCATCAACTGGGCTAAGTCCTGTGTATACGTTCTTTCCGGGGAGGCCCCCCCCCTTCCACGGGGGTGCCCTATCCAGGTTGCGCCGTCGGGATTTACGTATTTGGGAATTTTTATAACACTGGACCCGGTGGACCGCTACGAACGGAATCTTCTCCCCCCCCTTCAGCGCCTAAGGGCGGATGTGGCGGGTTGGCGGCGGTTGCCGCTCTCGCCACTTGGCCGGGCAGCATTGTTCAAAATGATGTCGCTGCCACGCTTTTTGTACGCCCTGCAGAACACCATGGACCTAGTGCCGGCCCGTTATTTTCGGGAGGTGGAGTGTCTCCAGCGTCGATTGTTTTGGGATGGGCGGCCGCGGATTGCTCTTGCCAAACTAACTCTACCGTGGTATGATGGGGGGGTCGCCCTCCCTGACATTAAGCGATATTACTGGGCCTCCCAGTTGGCTGCCGTCAATCACGGGATGTATGGCCCTGCTTTGAACCCGGCTTTTGAGATGGACAAATTGCTATTGCCGGGCGGAGACTATAATCGGGCGCTATACTCGGGGTCCCTTGATGCGCGGTTGACGGGCCCGACGCGGGTCGCGGTACAGGTGTGGCATGCAGCAAATGCGGCGATGTGGTGGAGGGATCGTTTGACTCGGGCTACGCCATTGTATGCGTCCCAGCGTTTGGGTTATCTGTATACTACGAAAGGCTTTGATAATTGGGATACGATTGGTATCAGCACGGTAGGGGATCTCTGGTCGAAAGGGAAATTTAAGACGTTCGACATGCTGAAAACTGAATACCAGTTGAATGATAGGGAATACTATCGGTATGCTCAGGTCCATCATGCCTTGTGTTCCGTGTTTTCGGACGTGGCGGCTATTCCGGAGCATTCCCCGTTGGAGGACAGGATATTGGACGGCTATGTGCCGGATAGCACCATTTCGCTGATTTATAAGAAGCTTATTAATGATCGGATGGGTTTGCTGGCTTCATTGCGGGAGACATGGATTGTCGACGGCTTAGAACTGGACGACGAGGATTGGGTATCGGCGGTGGCCTCCCCGAAAGAGGTGGCTATCCCGGCCCGGTTGCGGTTCGTCCAGCTTAAAATACTCCATAGAGTGTACGTCACGGGGCCTGCTCTGATGCGTATGGGGTATTCGGTGGATGGTTTGTGTAAGCGAGGCTGTGGACTCCTGGGGAGTTTCCTCCATATCCTGTGGGAGTGTCCGGAGGTAACTCGGTTTTGGTGCAGAGTGCATGCGGTGTTAGAAGAAGTCACGCATGTTTCCTTATTGCCGGAGGCCCTAAGATGTTTGCTGAATGTCTGGGAGCCGACTGATTACAATGTGACGCAGACGCAATGGGTGACGCTGGGCTATATGGTAGCGAAGCGTGACATTGCACAATTGTGGGGCTCCCAGAGGCCACCCACGGTCTCCGAGTGGAAAGAACACATGGACTGGTGTATGTTCAGAGAGAAAACGGTGTATGTGGCGAGAGGCAAGCCTGGGAAGTGGATTAAGGTGTGGGGTCCCTGGAACTCCTATCGTGGAGGTATATGCGCCCCGCCTCAGACGCGTGAGATAGATGCCGCTCTGTCTCCCTAGCCCGCGCATTCCTGCGACATGCGAATTTGGTTTCTTCGGCCTTGCCCCCCCCCCTCTGTTTACCCGGGTTGGATTACTCCCTCGATACGAGGGGCACATGCTACTGCTATTAATTTCCTCTGCCTTGTGTGTTTGCTGTTTTTCGTTTCCTAAAAATATGAAACCTTTTCTTATTTGTTTATGGGCTGCGGCCGACTGCGATGATTAACTCTCCAGTGACTCCCTTTTTTGTTGCTTCATCGATCTGACTGTTCAGCTGTGCCTAGGGCTACACTGCATTTTTAGCGGCCGGCCTGTTGGTTGTAGGCCCATACTTGTATTTCTCTGAAATTGTAATAAAGGTTTAAAAAAAAAAAAAAAAAAAAAAAAATGTCCCTGAGGCCATTGCCCCTATCCTTACTCCTTTGTTTAATACCATCCTTAATTCTGGCCAGTTTCCCAGGTATTGGAAATCAACCTCAATACTTCTGTTTATAAAAAAACCAAAATTGGACCTTTTGGATCCTAACAGCTATAGACCTATCTCGCACCTCCCATTACCGGCTAAAATGATTGAGAGGGCTATGAACGTACAACTCGGCACATTTATTCAGATCAATAATGTGCTAGATCTGAGGAGGAGCCTAGCGCGCAACCAAGATGGCCGCGTAGGTGCGAGGCTCCCGAGGACCTCCGCAACATCCTACGTTTATCCTGTCTTCATCCTGCATCGGTTGAGGGGACTGTGTCGGTGAGCCTGAGCCGAGGTGGTACCCGTTTCCCGTTTTCGAATCGGACCTCGAGTGCCGGAGTGAGCACCGACTGAAGTTTGCGGCCTACTTCTCTCCTGACCCCGGATTCGCGTTTTGGGGCGACCCAGTGGCAAAGTGAACAACAACGGCGGGCTGGGCCTGGCGAGTCGCGTACCCCACACTTTCACTTTCACTTTTGCACCCTCTTGCCGTCATCGCAAGTGGGATCACGGCGCTCTTTGTGTTGGGGTGGCCTCGCTGGGAGACCCTGCCTGCCTGCCTGCTGTGGCCCGCTCTGCCGTCCTGGGGTGGCCCCTGGAGCTCACGGCCTTGACTGCTTGCTCTCCGCTGCGTGGCTGGGGCGGGTGTGAGACCCGCGACGATGGCCACGAGGCAGGATGGGGATCGGTTGAAGGCCAAGTCGACCCGGCGTGGCACCGCACATCAGGCCAACATCATGGACCGCTACACCCTCCCGAAGGGGTCTCCCGGCGGATCGCACAAGTCCTCTGAGTGCCCCCCGGATGCCCCGGATTTGCCTACGGATCTGTCTCTGCAAGACGTCATGAGCGCCATTGCTGAGATGAAGGCCTCCGTGGGCCAGCAGTTTGACACTTTAGCCCACAAAATCGACGCGGTCCTTATTGATGTCAACCTTGTGAGAGCTGATCTCTCTAAGACTAACGACCGGGTCGACTCTTTGGCCCACACCGCGTCGGGCCTCACGACCGAGGTAGCGGCCCTTTAAACGGAGGTGCACCGGCTCCGTCATGCAAGTGCGCTCATGGATCGGCGCCTGGAGGACTCCGAGAGCCGGGCCCGGAGGAATAATATCCGTATCATCGGAGTACCCGAGGGACGGGAGGAGTCGGCGGCGGATCTCTTTGTGGAGGACCTGATCACTACCCATCTCCAGCCTCGAGGACTGAGTAAATTCTTTGCCGTGGAGAGAGCCCATAGAGTTCCCGGGGGCAGACCGAAGGTCGGAGCCCCTCCGCGGCCTCTTATTGCCCGTATTTTTAACTTTCGGGACAGGGATGTGATTTTGCAAGCTTCCAGACTGCAAGGGCCGATTAAGCTGGAGAACATGGAGGTGAACTTTTATCCTGACTTTACCCAAGCGGTCCAGAAGCAGAGACTGAGTTTCCTGGGCGTCAAGCGGCGGCTTCGAGGCATGAACTTAAAATATGCCATGCTCTTCCCGGCCAGGCTGCGGGTTGAGGTGGAGGGTCGCACTCACTTTTTTGACCGTCCCGAAACGGCCGGGGACTGGCTGGACACTTTGTCTGGGGGTCCTGATCGGGATGGCGGGGGGGGGGCAGCGGGAGGAGACTGCCCACCGGACCGGGTCTGAGGTACTGATGTGGGGGCTCACTCCGGATGCTGCCACTCTCGGCCAAGCTTAGGGTCTCTTGTCTGTTGTGTTTTATCTCCCCTCTTTTGGAGGCGGTGCGGGGTCTCGAGGGGGTGCTCTTTCCTCCTCTAGGGGGTCTTACTAGTTTCAATTACATAGGGGCGACAGGCACACTGCAAGTTGGGGGGGCTGTCTGGGCTCATGCAGGGGTGCAGGGAGGGGGGAGTTCTGTTGGGGCGGTTGGGTTGGGGTGGGGTATTGTTCATTTGTACCACAAGGCAAAAGTATTGTTGTTCTATTCTTAAAGTGCTCTCTGGGGGACGATTGATCGCTTTCGGCTATGATGGGGGGTAGGGGACTGAGTCTTTTGTCCTGGAATGTTAATGGACTGGGGGACAGGATAAAACGGGGGGTGGTCCTGCAGTTCCTAAAACGAATTTCACCTGATATAGTTTTTCTGCAGGAGACACACCTCATTGGAAACTCCTTTCGTGCTATGAATCGACGGGGCTACCGCCTCCTGGCCCATTCGGGCTTCACGTCTGGTTCAAGGGGTGTGGGCATCATGGCCAAGACCTCGCTCCCGTTGGAAGTTGATGAGGTGCTCCATGACGACAGGGGACGATACACGGTTCTGGTGGGTAGAATGGAGGGCAGAGTGATTGTTTTCGTTTCTGTTTATGTCCCGCCAGGGTTGCAAACGACTACTTTTGCGGATCTGGGGCGCCTCCTCCTTGGCCTTCTGGAGGGGATTCTAGTGGTTGGGGGGGACTTTAACGCTGTGGTCTCCGGAACTGAGGACCGCCACCCCCCTAGGGATCTCCCCCGTGCCCAAGCGTGGTTGTCCGGCCTCTTGGATACCTTGGGGCTGGTGGATTGTTGGCGTTTGAAACACCCTACACAGATACAGTACACCTTTCATTCCGGGGCCCATGGCAGTCTTTCGAGGCTAGATTATGTCCTAATGCCAGCGGCGCATGCGGGGAGGGTCGGGGAGGTGCGCCATTTGGCGCGGGGTATTTCGGACCACTCCCCGCTCCTGTTGCACTTCGACATTGTCCCGAGGGGGGAGGGGAGGATGGTCCCGATTAATTCCTGGTACCTGCGGGACCCCACTATTCGCGCAGAGTTGGTTAAATCCCTTAAGCGGTATTTTGAGGATAATGTGGGGTCTGTGTCCTCGGCGGTCTCTCTGTGGGAGGCGTTCAAGACGGTACTCCGGGGGGAGGCCCTGTCCCTTATTTCCCATTCCCGGAGGCGCGAGCGGGAGGAGGTGACCCGTATTGAAACTGAGATAACCGAGTTGGAGGGTGATCTAGAATGTGGGGTGACGGATGACAAATTACATGTTCTCCGACTCAAGCAGGCGGCCTATAAGGCCCTCGTCGCGGAGGCGGCCAGGGGCCTCAGTAGAGAGCAACAGGGGAGACTGTATGACGTGGGTGATAAGGCTGGTAAATTGATTGCGTGGCTGGATAAAAAGGAGAGAGCGAGTCGAGTTGTCCCGTCGATTGAGAAACTGGATGGTGTGTGTGTCACTGAACCGGGAGAAATTGTTGATTGCTTCGCAGAATATTTCCGTGGGGTGTATTTCCCGGTATCTTCCCGCTCGGAAGAGGATTCCCATGCCCTGCTCAGGGACATTGCGCTGCCTTCCCTTTCGGAGGAGGACAAAGTGTCGTTGGACGCCGCCCCAACATCTGAGGAAATTTCCCTCGCCATACGTTCGGTCGCTTCCTGCAAGGCCATGGGTCCTAATGGTCTTCCCATCGAATTGTACAAGCTGCGACCGGATACGCTGGCGCCACATCTCCGTGCTATGTTCCTCGCGGCCCGTTCGGAGGGCTCCCTCCCGCTAGACCAGCGTCTGGCCACTATCGTGGTGATTCATAAGGAGGGGAGGCCGCGGGACCGGGTCACGTCCCACAGGCCCATTTCGCTGCTGAATGCGGAACCCAAAATTCTCGCCAAGGTGTTGGCTAATCGGCTGGTTGGCGTGGTGTGCGATCTGATTCACCAGGATCAGTCCGGCTTTATCCCTCATCGCAACACTGCGCTCAACCTGCGGCGTTTGCATGGGGTGCTCGCGTGGGTCCCGTTCATACGAGAGCCGGCCATTTTGGCGTCCCTGGACGCCACTATGGCGTTTGATACGCTTGAGTGGCCATATATTTGGGCGACACTGGCGAAGTTTGGGTTTGGCCCGGGATTCATCGGTTGGGTGAAATTGTTGTATTCCGGACCGATGGCGCAGGTGGCGGTGAACGGTAGAGTGTCGGCTCCGTTTGAGCTGTGCAGGGGCACGCGGCAGGGCTGCCCGTTATCACCGCTCCTCTTCGCGCTTGCCTTGGAGCCCCTGGCGGAGTGGCTGCGGTGGCATCCTTCTATCCGTGGTCTCCGATGGACCCCCGAGTATGAAGATCGCGTATCTCTTTATGCTGATGATATTCTTCTATACCTGGCTTCCCCGCGTAAATCACTGATTGTACTAGTTGATGTATGGGGTATAAAGATAGAATATCGACGGGAAAATATCGACTAGCATTAATATCGTGGTAAGAATATCGACTGTGAAAAATATCGTAATAGAAAATATCTTTGTTAAAAATATCGTTTCTTGAGAATGACAAAAATATCGTCAAGAAAAAATATCGATGAACAGAATATCGTTGATCAAAATGTCGTTTCATATAATATCGACAGAAAAATATAAGTTGTTATAAAATTTATAAAAAAATATGTATTATGTTTTTAAAAAACTTACAAAACTCCTACTAGTAATAATATGTGTTAAAAAATATTTTCTACAAAAGAATTGTTAAAATTTTAGTAGCGGGTTATTGGTATTATAGGGGATAAGGGTGGGTAGTAATTTAAAATTTGGTTTTTACAAAATTTCTAAAATATAAAATTAGTAGAAAATAATTAAGAAATCGAAATTTTAATTAGAAATTTCGATTTGTTCACGAAATTAAATTTGTAATTAAATTTTAAAATTCCCCCAAAAAATTTTAGGAGCGGGTTTTTGGTATTATAGGGGATTAGGGTGGGTAGTAATTTAAAAATGTCGTTTTTTAAAAGTGTAGAAAATATTAATAAATTAGAAATTTATCATGAAATCAAAATTTTACTTCGAAATTTAAAATTTTACATCAAATTTATTTTGTTATATTAATAAAAAATATTAAATTAATATTGAATAAGCGTTATTTTGGTATTATAGGGTAATAGGGTATAAAAAATAATTTAGATAGAAAAATTTATATTGTTTACTAACCTGCACATTTCCTGACTTATGTTGGATTGGAATTAGAATAGTAATTTATTATGGTTTACTATCCAGCACTCTCCCTGACTTATGTTATGTTTGGAGTTAGAATAGTAATTTATTATGGTTTACTATCCAGCACTCTCCCTGACTTATGTTATGTTTGGAGTTAGAATAGTAATTTGTTATGGTTTACTATCCAGCACTTTCCCTGACTTATGTTGGATTGGAGTTAGAATAGTAATTTATTATGGTTTACTATCCAGCACTCTCCCTGACTTATGTTATGTTTGGAGTTAGAATAGTAATTTATTATGGTTTACTATCCAGCACTCTCCCTGACTTATGTTATGTTTGGAGTTAGAATAGTAATTTTTTATGGTTTACTATCCAGCACTTTCCCTGACTTATGTTGGATTGGAGTTAGAATAGTAATTTATTATGGTTTACTATCCAGCACTCTCCCTGACTTATGTTATGTTTGGAGTTAGAATAGTAATTTATTATGGTTTACTATCCAGCACTTTCTCTGACTTATGTTGGATTGGAGTTTGAATAGTAATTTATTATGGTTTACTATCCAGCACTCTCTCTGACTTATGTTATGTTTGGAGTTAGAATAGTAATTTATTATGGTTTACTATCCAGCACTTTCCCTGACTTATGTTGGATTGGAGTTTGAATAGTAATTTATTATGGTTTACTATCCAGCACTCTCTCTGACTTATGTTGGATTGGAGTTTGAATAGTAATTTATTATGGTTTACTATCCAGCACTTTCCCTGAGTTATGTTATGTTTGGAGTTAGAATAGTAATTTATTATGGTTTACTATCCAGCACTTTCCCTGACTTATGTTATGTTTGGAGTTAGAATAGTAATTTATTATGGTTTACTATCCAGCACTTTCCCTGACTTATGTTGGATTGGAGTTTGAATAGTAATTTATTATGGTTTACTATCCAGCACTTTCCTTGACTTATGTTTTGTTTGGAGTTAGAGTAGTTAATTATAATGGTTTACTATCCACCATTTACCCTGACTTACGTAGGATTGGAGTTAGAATAGTTAATTATTATGGTTTATTATCCAGCATTATCTATTTACTATTTTTAATAAGAATAATATATGTCATGTTGTAATATTCATTTCAACAATATAAATTAAAAACATTTTTATAACATTTTTACATACATATGACAAGTTTCTAAATTAAGAAATAACAATTTTTAGATCTTTTTTTTATTTATATTTTAATTTGTTACTGCAAAGATTTTGAACATTTTATAAAACATTTAACATAATTTTTGTTAACAAATTATATTGCAGTTTTGTACATAAATACAGTTTCAATTATGCATACTTTAGTATATTAAATTTGTATATTTTTAATAAAAATTTAATATATTACATATTTTTTATGACATTGATTTTATCACGATATGTACATAACATAAATTTAAATTTTTTAACATCTGAAAAAAATATTTAACAATGAAAAACATATTTTAATATACAATAAACAATTAATATATAATTCTATTGAACATATTAATGTATATTTTACAATATTCATTTGTTTAAGAATAAAAAGTAAATTATTACTAAACATGGTAAATTTATATTTAAAGGATGGATTTAGCTATTAGGTCTAAGTATGCTAGACCTTCTATACTTGGGTACAGTCTAGTTTTTTGCTGGAGATATTCGTACATATTTAATGTTTGTTTACTTAGTTTAGGGCCAATTTTAGAAAGGGATTGCTCTATTCTGAGTTCTTGGTAGCTTTGTTCTTTTTTAATGCTTTGGATTAGTTTGTGAAGTGTTGGTTGACTTCTTCCTAAAGTGGCTTGGAAGGCATTATGCCATCCTTCAACTGCGTTGTTAGTTTTAGCTTTCTGTGCTATTGTACTAGCATACACATTCCACCATGGAATTTGAAATTTAGGTTGTCTACGGTGGCCTGAACGATGTAATCTTCCAACCCAGGTATCTTCAAAATAGTCCAAGAAGGGAGTTAGTATTTTCTCATTGGTGCGGTAGAAAGGGCTGTCAATTAATAAATTGTAGTAGTTAGCTACTTCTGTTGTTGGTACATATGCCAATGCAATCAACTTTTTTATTTGATAAGCAAAGTGACTGTTTGTACAATATTCAATGCTTAAGGTAGATTTTTGTAAGTGCCTCCATATACTTTGGTTGTAGTGATAATAACAACCTTGTATTGAGGTATGGGGATATATCTTAAGGATAGCTTGAATCATGGCTATTTCAAAGTCAATTATAATTCTTTGAGGATAGTAATTATCTGTTAATTCTTTGACCTTTGTTAAAAGTTCAACGTAGGTAGTATTTGTTTTGTTTGGCAGCAGAGTATAAACTAGAGGGATATTTGTATCTTGGTATTCCCCATGGATGGTGTAAAGTTGATAGAAAGGTTTTGGACAAACTTTAAAAGTCCCGTCCATCATCCATGTTTCACATGATTTAAGTTTTTGCAAATTACTATTAGTAGCAAAAAGTAAAACTCGTTTGTCATGACTCTGGTTGTCGTACATTAGGAATTTATCCTCATTATGTGTAATGGTATATTCAGGATATATTTTTATATCCTTAAAACTTTCTGGCGTTGGTGGAGTTGGATCTGAAGCACGTTTAGTTTTTGAAATTAGCTTTTTAAGTTGGGAATAGAAGGTAGCTGTCCTGTCACATGTTCTGGCACTTTGCTTAAAACATTTTTCAAAATACTAGTGCTTGTTTCTTGTGATCCTTTACTAGCATCTTTCAATGTTTCCAGTGCTTCTCTAACTTCCACTTCTGTTACATTTGGTGGGTGGTTATGCTCACGTACATTTACCACATTGTTATCAACAGTTGTTGCTCTACCATAGCATGCACTTGAGTAATATTTGCTACATTTCCAATGGGTCTTATTCGCTTTTACTCTTTCTTGGGTGTAGGTGTAACCCATGTAGTTCAGCATTAGTTTCCCTTTTTGCGAAGTAATGAAAGTAGCTCCAGTTGCCATGTCTAAGGTAGATCTGTGGAAATATATATATGTATTTTTAAGAACATTGAAGACGATTTACAGAGATGTGTATAAGAGCAGGAAAAAGCGTGAACATATGCTTACTATGTGGCTTCACTGGTAATTCTTTTATTCGTATTTCTCTTTCTGAATTTTCTTATTTTTAAGTTCTGTAGTAGTGTTAAAGAATAATTGAAAGACATGATTTAGTGTTATAGGTGTTTGATTTTACTTTCAGAATTGTTATACATACAGTGACTATACTTACTTGATGTAGTAGAAGATGTTGGTAGTATAGTTGTAGATAGGTAAATAATTTTGTAGAGTCTGTGGAAAAAATAATCATTGGGTTACATATAGTATTTGGATGATAGTAGTTGTTAACATATGAAGTAAATAGTACATTTACTTAGCAAGTTTAAATAATTTTTAGCAGCTATCTAAGTAGACATGGATAAGGTAGTTTATAAATGTTTTTACATCTAATTTTTTGGTCGTTGTTGATAAGTTCAACATGTTTTGTTTTCACTCTAAAGAAGAACAGTTTTTAAATTAGGGAGTTTATCTACTTTTTGCTAAGTTCGAATGAAAAAAGCAATGGGATTTTACTTACTTGAAGTGTAGTATGACGTTTTGTAGTTGTAGTCGTAGGTTTGTATTCTCTTCTCTCAGCAAGGTAACCGTTTTTCTCCAAGTTTGCGCCAAAAATGGTAAATTACGTTAAGTGTATAATTGTTTTTATATTAGTGAGTTAATTAATGGTAGCTTTTGATTGGTTCAATTAGTGAAATTTCAAAATCATTGGTCGAGAACGTAATTTCGAATTAGAAAACCGTTATTTTCGTAAGAGTTTGTTGCATCACTATTTGTTTGTTAAAGTACATTGTAAAAAGGTTTATATGTGTTTTTTTGTTTGATATGTAAATAGTTTATATGTAGAAAATAATGAAATGTGTTTCACATTTAGGCCATCGGAGTGTATGATAGTATCAGTAAATGTAATTTTTTTTAACATATATTATATATTTTTATATCAATAAGTATTAGGAAAACTAAATAATTATATGTGTGAATAGTTGTGTAAAGTAAAATAGTAAAAACAAGTGAGTAAAATAAAAGAATCGTGCATATCGAGTTGGTAATAAAAAGACGATATTTTTTGTATATTTCTATAAGCAGATAGGTCGTCGATGTTAGTGTAGTCGATATAAATGTCTAAGGTAATGATATTTAAAATAAAGTCGATAATGTAGTAGTCGATATTTATGTTGTAGATATTAGTGTGAACGATATTAGGGTTGTCGATAAAAAAAAAATCGATATTTGTGTGAATTCTTGTTTAAGTATAGGATGACGATATTAATGTAAGCGATATTTTAGTGACGATATTTATTTCTGACGATATTTATGTTAACGATATTCCATCATGGAACCGATGTATTGCACTCATTTGGCCTCAACTCCGGCCTAGTCATCAATTGGGCTAAATCTTGTGTGTATGTCCTTTCCGGGGAGGCTCCTATCCTTCCGCGGGGTTGTCCTATTCAGATCGCTCCGCAGGGATTTAGGTACCTGGGTATCTTCATTACCCTGGACGCAGAGGCCCGCTATAAACAGAACTTGCTTCCCCCCCTCCAGCGCCTGAAGGATGACGTGGCGCGTTGGAAGCGCTTGCCGCTCTCGCCGCTCGGCCGGGCGGCATTGTTTAAGATGATGTCGCTGCCACGTTTCCTGTACGCTTTACAGAAAACAATGGACGTTGTCCCGGCGCGCTACTTTCGCGAGGTGGAGAGTTTGCAGCGCCGCCTGTTCTGGGAGGGTAGGCCGCGTATCGCCCTGGCGAAGCTGACGCTCCCGTGGTACGACGGGGGGGTCGCCCTCCCAGACATCAAACGGTATTACTGGGCCTCCCAGCTGGCTGCGATAAATCACGGCCTTTACGGGCCCGCTCTAAACCCGGCCTTTGAGATGGATAAACTGTTACTGCCGGGTGGCGACTATAATCGGGCGCTTTATTCTAGCTCGCTCGACGCACGTCTGACGGGCCCTACGCGGGTCATGGTACGAGTGTGGCACGCGGCAAACTTGGCGATGGGGTGGAAGGATCGGTTGACTAGGGCGACGCCACTATATGCATCTGAGCGGCTGGGCTCCCTGTGGACCTCGAAGGGCTTTGAGAAGTGGGACATGATAGGCATCAGCAAGGTGGGCGATCTCTGGACGAGGGGGGGATTCAAAACGTTCGATGTGCTGCAGACGGAATTCCAGTTGCAGGACAGGGAGTACTTTCGATATATGCAGATCCGTCACGCGTTGTGCTCCGTATTGCCGGACGTTGCCTCCATCCCGGAGTACTCCCCTCTGGAAGATAGAGTGCTAGATGGGCATGTACCGGACGGCACGATCTCATTAATTTACAAAAAGCTCATCAATGATCGCTCGGGACTGCTGACTAGCCTTCGTGAGGCGTGGGGGGCTGATGGACTGGAGCTGGATGACGAGGACTGGGTGTCTGCGGTGGCCTCCCCGAAAGAGGTGGCCATACCGGCTCGCCTTCGCTTCGTCCAGCTCAAGATACTCCATAGGGTCTATGTTACGGGGCCGAGTCTGATGCGTATGGGCTATGCCGTGGACGGATTGTGTAAGCGTGGGTGTGGTTCTTTGGGGACCTTTCTCCATATTTTGTGGGAATGCCCGGAGGTGGTGCGATTCTGGCGTGGTGTGCATGTGGTTTTGCAGGCAGTCACGCATGTGCCGCTGCTGCCCGAGGCGAGGAGATGTCTCCTGAATGTGTGGGAGCCAACCGACTACTCAGTGCCGCAGGCGTGGTGGGTGACTCTGGGATACATGGTGGCCAAGCGTGATATTGCGCAATTGTGGGGTTCCCAGAGGTTACCAACTGTCTCGGCGTGGAAAGACAACATGGATTGGTGTATGTTTCGGGAAAAGGTGGTGTATGTTGCGAGAGGTAAGCCTGGGAAATGGGTGAAAGTGTGGGGCCCCTGGAATGCCTACCGTGGGGGAATCTGTACCCCGCCGCTGGAGCCTGATCCGTCACCGGCCCCATCTCCTTAGCCTGCTTGTCTCCCGGGTTCTGGACATCGATTCCACTTTGTCTCCGTCCCGACCTATCCCCCCCCTGCTATTCCTGTGGATCGGTAGGATCCCCCCCAGGGGAGCACATGCGGCTGTTTCGATTGTGGGTTGCCTTGTGGACTTGTTTTCTCGTTGTGAAACCATTGTGTGGGGTCCGAATGGTGCGGCTGCCGACGCTTCTCTCCACTCCTGTGATCTCTCTTCTGCCGCAGCGTGTGTTCCACTGCTTGTATTATATGCTCTTCCTGTTTGCTAGCGGCCGGCCTGAAGGTTGTAGGCCCATCTTTGTATATCTTTTGGATTCTGTAATAAACGGTTTAAAAAAAAAAAAAAATAATAATAATAATGTGCTAGATCCCATGCAATTCAGCTTTCGTGCTGAACACAGCACAGAGCTTGCCTTGATCAAAGCTACGGAGGAGGTGCGAGAGGCGATGAACCAAGGTGGCACAGCAATTCTGATTAGCTAGATTTGTCTGTAGCCTTTGATACAGTCCACCATGAAGTTGTGATGGACCGGTTATCAGCTGCAGGGGTGCAGGGCAAAACCTGGAACCTCCTGAAATCTTTCCTGGCTGATAGAACTCAGATGGTGGACTTGGGTAGGTATAGGTCAAAGCCATTTTCTCTTCCTTGCGGGGTTCCACAGGGTTCTCCCCTCAGTCCCACGCTTTTTAATATCTATGTGGGCCTGCTGGCAGCAGTAATAACATCTTATGGGCTCCAGTTAACATCTTATGCGGACGACACACAAATTGTGTTGTCCCTACAGCGAGGCAAGGAACTGGAAACTGGCCTAAAATGCTGTGAATGCATGAAAGCTATTGCCGGCTGGATGTCCTCAAATTGCCTAAAACTTAATGCAGGCAAGACGGAGGCCATCATTTTCCTGCAATAATCCTAACATCTGGACCCCTGATTGGTGGCCTGAAGTAATGGGAATCCCCCCGGCTCCTACTAGGAAAGCCTAGAACTTAGGGGTGATTAAGGATAATAAACTAACTTTTGGAGAACAGGTTAGCGGAGTTGTCTCAACAAGCTTTTATCTCCTCAGAGTTTTGAGGAAAATAAAATTCTTTCTACCTGAGGATAGTTTTAGGACGGCAGTCACAGCGCTCATTTTGTCTTGGCTGGACTATTGGAATAGTCTGTATGTGAACATTCACAAGAAACATCTAAACAGACTCCAGCTGGTGCCAAATGAGGTAGCCAGGTTGCTTACCAGTACACCTAAATTTGTCTCCGTTAGGAAGGAACTTAAGCAGCTTCACTGGCTCCCAGTGAAACAGCGTGCTCAATTCAAAGTACTTTCCATGGTGTTTAAGTCGCTGACAGGCAGGGGCCCTGATTATCTGAGGAAACGTCTTCAATGGTATGTCCCCGGGAGAACTTTGCGATCTGCGGAGGCAAAGCAAGTGGTCGTCCCTCGAGTTAAAAAAGCCACCTGGGGTGGTAGAAGTTTCATCGCCTGTGCTGCTAAAGCTTGGAACAATCTGCCATCACATCTCAGGAATGATACTGAGCTCCTCTCCTATAGGAGGGGGCTCAAAACTTGGCTGTTTTCCCAATAGCCTTTTTGCTTTCTGGTAACTAGTTAGGCATCGGCTCAGCGCCAGGACACCTTTGGGTAGAAGTGCGCTTTAAAAACTTATTGACATAATATATATATATATATATATATATATATATATATATATATATATATATATATATATATATATATATATATATATATTCACTTAAAAAACCATAGGTTTCACACATGTTATAGTTAGCTGGACATTTCACTCATAAAAAACCAATGAAATTCCCCCGTTATAGTTAGTGCAGGCAACTATAACTCACGCAACCGCAATCCTCTGCTGATGACGTCAGATATTACATCACTGTATTTAGACACTTATTTACCCATGTCTTCTTCCATTAATCTTTAGCTATACATATATTACAAATATTTATTTTTCATAAAGACACATATGTCATCAGTGATGTAATATCTGACGTCATCAGCAGAGGATTGCGGTCGCGTGAGTTATAGTTGCCTGCACTAACTATAACGGGGGAATTTCATTGGTTTTTTACGAGTGAAATGTCCAGCTAACTATAACATGTGTGAAACCTATGGTTTTTTAAGTGAATTTGCAAGGTTTTTTAAATGCTAATTCGTAACTATAACGTGTGTGAAACCTATGGTTTTTTCAGTGAATTTGTACGGTTTTTTAAATGCTAAGTTATGTATTTATGAAATTTTTTTTTTCAGGTTTTTCACCGTGCGTGCACCGTGAATTTTTATTTTATTTTAAATATCGCGAGGTGCGTGCGCCGTGCGCGTGCTGTGGTCGCTCGGTGCGGTTCGCGCTCCGAGCACCCACGGTTCGCAGTGAGTGCCGTGCGCGCGCACCTAGCGATTTAAAAAAAAAAAAACATTTTTTCTCCCTTGGGGGTCCTTCTGTGACCCCCTGACCAAGGCTAGGGGGTCAGGAACTGTCCACTCTGCCCCCTTTTCACGTTCTCCACCTTTTTTTTTCACCCCCTCAGACTGCGAGAGACAAAATGGCGGCCGACACTTCCTGGTTTCAACCGATTCGAATGTTTACCGACATCTAACAACCAATCAGAATTGCGCTCGTGCACGGCAGGGTGCGCGCACAGTGCGCGCACGGTGCGCGCGTATAGATATTGATATGCTTTTAAATGCTATTTTCTCAGGAAATCCTGAACAGATTTACACCAGACCTGCAAAAGGCACTTCCTTGTCCTTATGGATACCTCTCTGCCAGATTTCACGTAATTCTGTTCAGTCGTTGGGCTGTAGCTGCGACTAAAGGTCCTATGGAAAAATGCATGGGGAAAACGCGTTTTGGGACCCCCCCTTTTTCTCGGCCCCCGCTTGACGAATCACCCCGAGACTTTTAGGGTAGGAGCTGAGCGGAGCGCCCCATTAGTTTTGAAAATTTCGTGAGGATTCGTCAACCGGCGCCAAAGTTATTCAAAATAGAATTTTGAGATTTCCTATGGAAACTAGGTTGTAACTATAACTATCTACTGGCGACCGCCAGTAGATAAAATATATATATATGTATATATATATATATATATATATATATATATATATAATTTTTTTTTTTCTTGCAAAACGGGGTTCCAACTGTGCTCTCAGGTCACAGAAAAGACACCACACCGCTCCAAGATACTTCAAGGGGGTTTATTACTCCGTTTTGCAAGAAAAATTATCACCGGTTTACTCCACCGGCGCTGTGCCACCCCTCGAAGGGCTACGCTTTCCGACAGGAGTGCATCTTTTCTGGATATATATATATATATATATATATATATATATATATATATATATATATATGTAGAAAGCAGATTCCCAAAAGATCCAGCAGATAAGTGGAGATGGGTACAGACCACAGCACGCAGAAAAATATATTTTTGTGCAAATTTATTCCAGGTCAATCGGCATGACGCGTTTCGGCCACGTCACCACGGCCTTGATCACATGACACATTTTGAACCTATCACATTTTGTGTAGTATGTTTGGCTTCCTCCTCTCTCAACCAATGGAATAATGTCAGACAAAACAGCAAGCTACAAGTACCGGCAGGGTAAACATAGAAGAAATATTATAGTTTAAACAGTTAATCGCATTATATGTTAAAACTAAAGACATATATTTCCTTAAGTGGCGAAATTTTTTTAAAAAAACCTGTATTGTACACTGAAAATAATTCCAAAGAAAGGGACCATCGAGATTCGATCAATTAAGTTAAGTAGTCCTTGTTACATAAACATAAATGCGGGGGGAGGAAGCCCATAAAACCAATTAATTTAAACATAAGTCATTTGACAAGTCATAGCATTAGAAACCCTGAGGATAGCTAAATATAGGTTAAATAACATTCAGTTTCAGGTTTTGAAAGAATCAGTAGTTGCATTAGCAGTTTAGCACACACCATAATAGATTCTCTTTATGCTGTTGGTGATATATATGGTTACTGCATATTTTTTGGTGTGCATGATACTCGTGTATTTTTAGATCTACTATAATCATTAGTAAACAACTGTACATATATCACATAAATGTGTATACGCAATAGTGAGTTGGTGTATCCCCAGATTGTAGTGCATCAATCTCATACATTAATAATGTTGCGATTCTAGACAAAATAATTCTCTCCAATAAAGTGCAAGTGCAATAAATATTGGGAATCTATCAGGCTTGGGGAAAATATTTATAAAATGGATCAATCTCCAAATATAAATATTAAAATCATACAGTAAATCTACATAATCAAGTATTCTGAGGTGCTAGTGCATCTGTGCAAAAAAGAAATGTGCAAATAGCATCCATTTAGCAGCATAGAAAGAGGAGAAAAAAGAGAAAATGATCTACCTTGGATTAAGGTGTTGAAACAGTATTGAAAACTTTCAGTTTTGGGGGACGTGCATAATAGAATATATACTCAGATTTTTCTAAAAACATTCACAAAAAATCTAATCCTAAAACCTTAGTATAAAAACCCAATGACAACCCCAAAGGGATAAAATTACTTATTGGAGAATAAATACTAACTGAAATATATATATATATGTGCATATCTGTGTCTCACATAAAGGTGTATAGAAAACCCTTTTGTATACCATGGTCATAGAAAAATGTGCATGTCCTCCCCTGTGTTGAGACCATTGGGCATATTGGTATCTAGTAGCAGTATATATTTTGTTTCTAGTTGTCTGAGACGTTTTTCCCTATTGCCGCCTCTCGGAAGTTTTGGTACCGCATCTATCACATAATATTTTAAATCGTTCAAATTGTTGTGGTGGACTAATTTGAAATGGCGTGCAACAGGGTAACTAGGGTCAGAATTGACGATGGCACGTAGATGTTGTAAAATCCTTGTGAATACCTGTAGTTTGGTGCTGCCAATATACTTGAGATTACAGGAACACTCAAGTACATATACTGCATGATCAGATTTTATATATATATATATATATAGATATATATATACATATATACATATATACACCACATACAGAGAGAGAGAGAGAAACAAGACTAAAAGAAGACTTTTTGTTGCAATCAACCAATATTGGAGCATCAGCCCGGTCAAGTTTATCAGGTCCATGAGTGATGTGCTGCTCTGGTAAAGTTTTTTTTTCTTTGAATTCCAGGACTTGTAGTATTAGTCATTTCATTTGAAAACAGAAGTACAAGTCCCCGAATTCAATGAAGAAACCTAGAATGGACCATCACATCACGCAAGACATGCATGGACCTAGGAAATTTGGCAGCTATGTCGCATGATGTGGAAAAAGAGAGGTCACAAGCACAAATACAACACCCGCCTGTGTTTAATTGCCGTCATTCCAACAAAACACCATTGTTTTTTGTCCTGACACTTATGGCCATTTTGTGTACCTAATCACATGTATCAACAGTATGCGTCCAAGCTCTGAACATAATGTCATGGAAGTCGATTGACCGAAATGCCTTGGGTAGTGGAAGTGACCTCACATACCCTTTGAACTTAATGGAATCACAGGAAGTGACATCATAAAACCTTTAACCTTGAATCTTCCCATGAAGTGAGGTCACTTGACCTTAATCCTATGACATGACAGTAATCGACATTGCTGAAGGTTTATTGTAACTCTGATTAATATAACAAAACAGACACAAATGTTTTTTTTAGACAGCATCAATATTAAGGTGCTGATATGATCTCTGAAAGTTGAGGGTGGGGGTGTAACACTTACACTGAACTATAGAGAGTAAGGGCCATATGTAAGAAAAACTGATTCTGCGATTCTCAAATAGCGATTTATAGCGAATCGCATTTTGAGAATCACAAAACCCGATGTAGATAAAAGATCGCAAAAAATTAGCGATTCTCAAAAATCTGCAGAATATCAATGCGAATACCTAAATAGCGATTCCTTAAGAGAGAAATCGCAATTAAGGAATCACAAATTAGAGAGTTGGCAATTCAGGTGCATGATGACATTACAACCAGGAAGTGTGACTGCCCATGCTGCACCTGATTGCCAGAAGCTGAGTGAGAGGCGGTGAGGAGAGGTGGAGAATTGTGCTCTGCATCTGAGAGAAGGTGAAATGGAGTCCCAGGGGGCAGAGAAGCAGCAGTAGTAAAATGTCAGAAAGAGGAAACAGAAATTCCCTGAGAGGGAGCTGGAGGTCCTCATCCAGTAAATGGCCATCAGTCATGAGCTCCTGTTTGGGAAACAATACCTACGTGTGCCAGAGGCACGCAAAAGGAAGATATGGAATGACATATAGGAGAAAATCAGTGCCATAGGCGTGACCCACCGCACTGTTGAAGACCTCAGAAAAAGGTGGTATAACATGCGTCAAAGATCCAAGGAGAAGGTGGCAACAAGATTGGCCGAGGGAAAAAAGACTGGTGGTGGGACGTCCAATGCAAGTGATTCTACACCCCTGGAGGAGTTGGTGGAGGGCACTGTTCAGCCCAAGAGTGAGTGGCTGACCTGGACAGCTCCGAACACCCAGACACCAGACAAGGTAAGATGCATGCCATAACCCCCGATACATCCCAACCCACTCACACACTCAGGAAACACCCAGAAACCAAACATGATTGCAACTCCAGTACAGGTTAACAAGCACACCCAGCAATGCATTATGTGAGATGTAGTCACATGCACCAAAACCTGGAGCAGTGAGTCGTAGCAAGGTGGAATAGGGATGAGTCATCCAGGAAAGGCAAAAAACAGATAGATAGTACCCATGTAACTCAAAATTTGTTAACTGTATTGCATTACCAATGCGAGGCAGAACAGAATATAATGTGTGCATTTACATTCACAGCACCACCTGAAACACAGGAATCCACTGCAGGAGGGGAAGACACATCCGAAAATGAGGACGAGGCAGGGCAGGAGGAGCATGGTGTAGTCAGACCAGCAATCCCTGTGCCAGGCAAACGGCACTTCATAGTGCCACCACTACCACTGCTGGAGGCAGGACCAACAGACAGCGTGCATGTCAGCCCACATCACAGTCCCCTGTCCATCCCAGTTAAGGGAGTGGGTCGAGACGCAGGGCACGGCCGTCCACCAGCACTGCTTCTGTCGGCGAAGACACAGTGTTCTCCGGGCTTGAAGGCAGCATGCTCAAAGTCCAGCGCCTGCAAGCAAAGGCATTGAAGTCAATCCAGCCCCAGTTCTCAGCACACAATCACAACATGACTGAGATGAGGGATAGTGTAATAGGCATGACAGGTGCACTGGAAGGACTGTGCAGAAAGATAAGAAGAGACCGGGCAGCTAGGCACAGGGAGAGACAGCGTCTCCACAGCCGGCTGGACTTGTACACCAGAGCTGTGAACCGCCTGTCGACTGCCACGTCCCTGCTGGCACGTTGGTGTATGAGTATGCAGCATGAGATGGCCCACTGCTGCCAGGACGGGGCCAGGGGCCTGGTGCAGGTCACACATGCCGTGGACCAGATGGGGGCATCTGCCACAGGTGGCATAGGACCTCTGAGTACTTTGGATACTGATGACCAGTCCAGCAGGAGCAGCATCACTCCACCAATTCCACCGGACAGACGCCCGAGTGCGCGGCAGGGGAGACAAGCTGATGACTCCATGGAGGGCAGTGGGCCGCCTGAGCTAGGGGAAACAGGCCGTGCCCACAGGAGGTGAAGAGACGTCAGGGGCATACGGCAATGTGTGAAGCAACACATTTCATCTTGACTGATTGGATGACGGACATCCTTGCACTGTGGCACGAACATGTGCAAGCAATTGTAATAAAGTCAGGTTGTGTGACAGATATATTCCTGCACCAAAGGAAATAACACAGTTTAGCACCAATATGTAGCATTGTGTCCTCATTACTCACCTAGAAATAGTTCTGTGTGATCTCATCTCGTCTCTGGCGCCCGGCAGCCGCACCGGAACCACCTGCTGTTCTGCGATGTGGAGCTGGTCCCTCCTCATCAGATGGCTCTGAATCTGTGAGCTCCACTGGGGTGCCTTTCTTGGTAGCGATGTTGTGTAGCATGGCACAGGCGACCACAATTTCTTTGCAGCATGTCTCGGAGCTGTACTGTAGCGCTCCTTCACTCTTTATTTTTTTTATTTTCCCAAAACTTTATTGACGAAATTACATAAGCAAATTACATTTTTGCACTGACACAAAGCACCATGCAAATGAGCACAAATAAAAATCATAAAGGGAACCAATAGCTCAGAACATCATAAAACAGCAGCATGGCGAATGGTACACAGACACATTTGGACAGGAAACCATTGGTATGAGATGCACAAGTCTCGGGGGAAGAAGCAGGCCTCGCTGAGAAGAAAGAGGGGCAGGGGGGAGGCCAATCACTGTCCAACACTGGCGGCCCCGCGGCCAGAGTGCCGGCGGGAGCGCAGGAGAGGAAGCCAAACGCTAGGGGAAACGAGCCAGGAGTTATGAGATAAGGGGCCCCCATATGTCGAGTGGGTGAGATCTAGCAGGCATAAGGTCACAGAATTCAGGCAACAGGGTCTGGCAGCGCGAAGCATCTTCAAGCCATTGAGCGAATTTAGGTGCAGGTTTGCGACCCTAACACATGGAAACCCTGCGCCATGCGAGGACCAGCAGCATGGCAATTAGACGACGGGAAGCATCCGGGCAGAATTTAACAAAGCCGAGGAGGCAGAGCAGGGGGTCAGACTTAATCGGCGAGGAGGTGATCTCAGATATAGCAAAGCAAACATCGCACCAGTAATCGGAGGCCTTGGGGCACAACCAGGCATGGTGAGTGAAATCCGCCACAGGAGCCGAACAGCGTAGACATCTATCACTGGGAATAAGTCCCAGCTTCTGCAACCGAAAGGGGGTGCGGTAGAGCCTATGCAAGTATTTGAAATGGATAAGGCGCAGGCGATAGTTAGGAGACAGTCGCTTAGTCTGCTTACAACAGTATAGCCAATCAGCTTGAGAGATATCTATGCCAAGGTCCTCTCCCCACGCCACACGAGCGCGATCAGTGGAGATGGCGGTAGCAGCTGGCGTAAGGGCATAAAGTTTGGATGCCAACTTCCGAGGGGAGGAAGACAAATACAGAAACACCAGAGCGGCCATCGAGGTGGGAGGCAGAGGGAAGGCGGGATGTAACTCCTTACAGATGGCCCGTAGCTGATCAAAAAGCAGAGTGTCCATGGGGCCGGAGTCCTCAACAAGGGAATAAAACGTATTCCCCGGATAGAGAGCCGCTACCATATTCAGCCCCAGGCGAGTGGCGTGTTTAACCATGCCGGATGGTTGGTGAGGAGGAAAAGCCGGGTGCCGAACTATCGGCATTGAGTTCGCCGAAAGCAAGGGGGCACCGGAGAAATGACGAAGACCCTCCCAAGCCCAGTGTAAGGTCTCCACTGTGTCTATTTCAGTACGTGGAAGTTTGGCCGGGGAAAATAGGGCAGTGGTGAGCAGCCACGGGGCAGCAAGATCCGCCTCGACCGCCATGTGCGGTTGAAAGGGAGTGGGGTGAAGCCAAAAATGCAAGAAGCTGGCCTGAGCACACATTGCATAGAGCTTGAAGTTAGGGGCGCCGAGGCCACCACATGATATTGGGAGAGTGAGAACGTCGTACGCGATCCTGGGTTGCCTGCCGGCCCAAACAAGAGAGATGATCAGTGAGCGAACCCGACGAAAAAAATGGGCCGTGAGGGGAACAGGTATGTTCAGGAATAAATATAAGAATTTTGGAAGGACGACCATCTTGACAATGGCTATTCGACCGGCTAACGACAGGGGCAGCCAGTTCCAAAGGGGGATCTTCGACTCAAGCCAGTCCACTGCACGACCAAAGTTAGCCCTCCAGAGTTCGTCCACGTCCCTGCTCAACCAGACACCTAAATAGTGCGTTGGACCTGGTGCCCAAACAAAAGGATAGTCCAAGGCGAAAGGGGTGGTGGCGTCCGTGAGAGGGAAGAGGATCGACTTGTTCCCGTTGACCTGTATGCCCGAATAACCCCCAAATCGTATGATCTCACGTACTAGCGGACCTAGATGTTCCTGGGGATGATGAACATTTAAAATGATGTCGTCCGCATACATAGAAACCAAGAGAGCGCGTGCCGCAAACCCGATTCTCCACTGTGTGTGGTGTTGTTGGAATCTAGCCGCCAGTGGTCCATCGCAATAGCGAATAGCAAAGGTGAGAGTGGGCACCCCTGGCGGGTGCCACGTCCGATGGGGATGGGGTCAGATACCATGCCGTTGATCCGCAGACGAGCGGTGGGGAGAGTGTACAATAATGAGACTTTGTGAATAAAAACCGAACTAAAGCCGATACGTGGTAGGATGGAGAAGAGGAAGGGCCACTCCAGGGTATTGAAGACCTTGGTGGCGTCAAGCAGGACAACCACTGCAGGAAGTGCAGGGTTGACTTGGTGAAGGACGGAAAAGATGGTCCTAAGATTGTGGGAGGTTGCCCGGCCCGGTATGAAGCCGGACTGATCCGGGCGAGCGATGAGCAGCATGAGAGGGAGAAGACGCGGTGATAGCAATTTGACAAAGATCTTGTTATCAATATTAATAAGGGACAGGGGGCGATAGGAGTCGCGCAGTTCGGGGGGGTTTGTCCGGCTTGAGAAGAAGGGTCAGCATGGCCTCGCGGAGCGAAGGTGGAAATTGGCCACTCTCGAAGGACTCATTATACATGGCGGCCAGATGCGGCACCAGTAGTGGAACAAACATTTTATAAAAGGAGACGGGCAAGCCGTCCAGATCAGGGGCCTTGTCACCAGGCATGCTGTTGATGGTGGCGAGAATCTCTTCTTTTGAGAAGGGCTCGTCCAGGTATTCCTGATGATACTTTGAGCCATAGGAGCTCGAGGGTATCAAAATACTGGTCGAGGACCTCAAGCGGGGGGCGGAACCTGCTGTGTACGATTGCGTATAAAAATCCATGAAACACGCCTTGATCTCCTTGGTTGAGGTGGTATGAGCTGGGTCACCGTCCTGGAGCGCCATGATGTAGGAAGCAGCACAGGCCGGGCGGAGAAGGTTGGCCAAGGGTTTACCTGGTCGGTCACCCTCGCCAAAACGGCGTGCCCGGGCCTTCCTACCCAGGAACGAGAGCTCCCTGTTAGCCTCCTCAGCGAATTCAGTATGTTTTGCGCGAAGGCGGGTGAGTGTAATGGGGCTAGGGTCAAGACCTTGAGAGGAGTCCAAGCATTTAATTTTGGATTCCAGCTTATTAAGAGTGTTGCGGATGGAGCGTAGGACCCCGGACTGTTTAGAGATACATGCGCCGCGAATGACAACTTTGAAACCCTCCCAAAGAGTGGAAGGAGAATCCACAGAGCCCTCATTGAGCTCAAAGAAGTTAGTGATCGCGGTCTGGATCTCGTCACAAAAGACGGTATCACGCAGAGCGTTAGATGGTAGCCGCCAGGAGAACGCACGTCGGGGAGACAGAGGCAGATGGAAACTGAACTGGCGTGTGTTCTGAAAGAGTTTGCGCCATGTGATCAAAGGAAGTGAGCCGGGAAAAGACATCAGGAGAGGAGATCCAGAGGTCCAGCCAGGACCAACAACCACGTGTGCCGGTGAAGCAAGTGCCCTCGCGGGTATCTGGATGCGCGTGGCGCCAAGTGTCGTACAGGGAGTTCTCGGCTAGAGTGGAATTTAGAAATGCCGCAGCACAGGGGTCGGAGGCAGGAGGGCCAGAGCGATCCAGGACGGTGGAGAGCGCAACGTTAAAGTCCCCACCCCAGAGAAGCGCAGCGGGGCCAAAAGATGAAATGTAGTGCCATACCTGCGCTAAAAAATCAGGGTCATCATTGTTAGGGCTGTAGATTGCAGCTATTGTGAAAGGTTGGGCCTGAAGGGACCTGTTCACACGGTGATATCACAACTCGTAATCCTAAGACAGTTGTCATATATTTAGACAGTCTGTTGAGCCAGTGGTTACACCATCTGTACTACTGAAGGAACGGATCACCAAAAAAGAAGAAAGAGTTAAAAGAGTTAGAGTCTGTCTGTGAAAGAAGTGACCTGTGTCTCCAAGTTCCCTGAATGTAGTGAAAAGATGTGAAAAAGGAATGGTGGTGCCTCATGGTAGCAACACCAAGGAGGGTAAAGCAGGAAGGTACTCGCCTGCTACCTCAAGGTCTCCTCATCAGCTACCACCACTCCAAAGCAAAAGGTGTAGAGGAAAGTAAGAAAAAGTAGGAAAAACCCAAAGAGACAAGGTGCTAGGATGTGAGACAAAGATTATCTGTGCATCAGGTCATGCAACAGATTCAACCCCACAGTTAGGACCTGGGAGTCAAAATATCGCTCCCATTGTCCCAATCTAAAAACTGAGCTAGATCACCCTTGCTGTCAATCTTTATTCTGTGCTGTGTGTCTGCTCATTAAAAAGCCGACATGTTTCATTGCCACAGGAGAAATTCACTGCAATTTCTTCAGGGCGTGGGTCAGGCACTCCACCCTGCACCAACATTTGTCTATTTAAAAAACAATTTTTCGGGATGTAGCCCACCATGGGCATACCTTTACCCTCGAGCACTTGTGTGTGTGTTCAATCACTCCTTCACTGGCTCTCCCAGTCACTTCCTATCGTGAGTCATGACCGTGACAGTGTCCGGTATCAACTCAGCACCGTATCCAAGATACGGTGCTGAGTTGATACCGGACACTGTCACGGTCACGTGTTCGTGGGTAAAGGTATGCCCATGGTGGGCTACATCCCGAAAGTTTTTTTTAAATAGACAAGTGTTGGTGCAGGGTGGAGTGACTGACCCACGCCCTGAAGAAATTGCCGTGTATAATTCTCAGAGTGGGGAAAGACCTGTTCTCTGCCCCTATAGCTCCTTATTGTGTTTGGGCCGGAAGGGAGCCATGCAGAATAACAAAGCGCCCTGCGGGGTCAGTTATAGCACGGAAGGTTTGCCAAGGAAGCCCCCTACGTAAGAGAATAGAAACCCCCCGAGAGTAGTTGGAATAGAAAGAGGAGTGTGATTCTCCCCAGTGCCAGGAGATCAGTCTGGCAGCATATGCAAAAAGCAAGTGTGTCTCCTGTAGCAGACAGACGTCTACCTTGTGTCGGACCATATGCGCATGGACAAGACGAGCTTTACGGTGGTCGTTGAGGGCCCGAATGTTCCATGTCCAACAAGTAATGTCAGTCATTCCATGGAGAGTAATCATGCGGAGTGTGTTGAGTATGGCCCGGGTCTTCGCGCGGGTGCATATGATGGTGCTGACTAACTGAGAAAGCGACTAGTGAATCAGCAGCGGAGGGGACAATCCAGGACAGCGGAGAGCCAGCCACGGCAGGCAGCGGGGCAGCAAGGAGGAGCAGCAAATTGAGAACCCAGGAAGAAAGATGCTGGTGAGTGTCGAGCCCAGGAGCAGAATCTTGAGGTAGTGCGCAATGCAACCCAGCAGGGCATAGCAGAGCCAGAATAGAATTGAATCGCAAGGCAAGCTGAAGGGCAGGGCAGTACAAAATAACCAAAACCAACACACCTCAGAAGAAGGCGGCAGATCCCCAAGGACCCCCCACCCAACTAGGTGAGCCCTGCGATGTTCATTGAGATCACGGATGTTCCATGTCCCTGGAATAATGTCTGTCATACCGTCATAGTGTGAGGAGTAACCATGTGGAATGTAGTGAAGCTGGTAAGGGACCCCGTGCAGGCGCGGGTGAGTGCACGAGCCAACAGTGAAGGCTAAAAGCAGTGCAGGAACAAAGGGAATAAGAAAGGACAACCTAGAAGTTGCTGCGACTGGGCTTCGAGGGGGAGCCAATAGGCCCAACGGGTGAGAGGAGGTGGCAGCAGGCACCATGCGCCGAGGCGTGGCATCGGAGGAACAAAGAAGCCGGTACAGAGCTGTGCATCGAAACAGTGCTGGAGCAACATCATCAAAAGTGCAATACATAAAGCGAAAGCAATGTAACAAAAACAAAGAAGCCTCAGAAGGAGGCCTCAACACCCCAAGGGAACCCCCCCACCTGCCACACACACCAACCCCCCAAACAGGTTGAGAGACCACCCAGACCCGCCCTAAGGAACCACAACTGGGAAAGGAAAGGTCAAGAGCCAAAGTGGGAATTATCCTGCGGGGGGCATGGCAACGCTCTGCATACGCCCCTGCCTAAGAGACAGGGTGGCCAAGCCAAAAATTAAGAGCAGGTGACAGAATATGGAGAGTCTTGCAAAGGTACAATTAGTCCTAGCCCCTTATCAAAACCTCTGAGAGCCGTTTAGTGCAGGTTTAGATTGTCGGAGTCTTCGGTGGGGGGTCAAGGTAGAGAGCAGAATTCAAACTAACTACGCAGAGGACGATAAAGTCAGTCATTGTCACTTAAGACACCGGAGGCGGAGTCCTGAGAGAGGGCTGGAGTGGAACGGTTGGTGCGATCGAGCTTCTAGGCAAAGGTGAGAGCCTCTTTAGGATCAGGGAAGACGAGGATTTTGGAGCCCTGTCGGACTCGCAGCTTGGCTGGATACGCGAGGGAGTATGAGATTTCATGTTTTTTTGGAGGATTTGCTTCGCAGGCAGAAACTCGCGTCGGGCAGCCTGCACCGCCAGAGTGTAATCCGGGTAGATGAACAAGGCGTTGCCCTGATGACGCATCTCACCCCTGTCCCTGGCCGCCCAGAGGATGGCATCGCGGTCCCGGAAATTGAGGGTTTTGGCGATGATAGGGCGAGCGGGCAATCCAGGTGCAGGACGGGTGCCAAGGGAGCAATGGGCGCGCTCTACAAAAAAGACTGGGGAGAGCACGTCTCCAAACAGTTCACGCACCAGTTGCTCCACTAAATCCTCCATTTGTGAGATGTTCGTGGACTCGGGTACCCCAGTGATGCGAAGGTTGCTTCTCCTGGAGCGAGCCTCCAAGTCCTCGTTTTTGGTGCAAATTAGCTCCAGGATTTTGTCCATTTGGAGTAGTTTTTGGCAGTTCTGGGTGGCGGCATCCTCAACGTCATAGATCCACGTCTCGGCATGCCGGAGGCGGTTGTCGTGCGAGTCCACTCGTGACTTCACCACGTCAAGGCGTGAGTAAAGCTGGTCCAGCTGGGCAACGATGCCAGAGACAGCGAATTTGACCTCCAGATTAATGGCCTTGTGATCGTCCTCCCGGGAGGTGGCCATCTCTGTGGAGGGTTGTGATCCCATCCGTCGACAGGCGCACGGTCCTGGCGCGTCTGGTGGCGTTGATCGAAGGTGAGCCGAGGCTGCTTGGGGTCAGCCTTACCCATGACACCAGCCGGGAGGAGAGTGGACAGGGAGCGCTGATTGGTGGCGGATCAACAACACTCCCAGCTGCGAGGGCGTCCAGCAGAGCAAGATGATGGTGCTGAAGGCAACACTCGGGAAGATACCAGGAGGAGGGAGCAAAGTCGATCCGTGCGGTCCCTCGCTGCAACAAAGTGTTAGCAGGCCCTACCTAGGCCGTCAGGGCAGCCAGCAGACAGGAAAGGGACCCAGTAGCGCTTGGAACCAACGTGGCAGGCATAAACCTGGAGACAGACGCTGTGGAGGGATCTGTAGGCCACACGTCAGGGGGCACCAGTAGTGGCAGCAGTGCAGGTAGTAGCAAAAGTGCAGCTGCGGGGAGCAGCGCAGCAGAAATGTGAGGGGGGCGCGAGGCCTAGCACTCACGAGGCCGAACCCCACGGGGTGGCAAGAGCGTAGAGACTATGTAGGAGCGGGGGGCCCACGGTGTGGCACACGCTACCCCCCACTCAGCTGTAGCGGCCCCAAACAGCGTGAGCACTCACCCCAGTCCACTGGAAACAGGCAGCAATCAGGCCGAAACAGGAGCTGGCAGCAGTGAAAGGCAGGAAGGCCCGCCCAGAGATACCCCTGGTATCGCCGGTGAAAGGGCAGCCCCGCAGCGGGGCCGCCCACGAGGCGGAAGGCCGATGAAGTCCAAGGCAGCCAGCAGCAGTGCAGGGCAAAGGCGGGTGAGCGGCCGCGCCGGGAAGGATCCAGGCAGGGAAACGGGCGGCAAGGTGAGGCCGGGTGGCGGAGAGTGATCAAATCCGCATCAGGGATGCTGCTGAGACAAAAGTCGCACCGCAAAAAGAGGAGCAGCGGCGGGGTAGGTCGCAGGGGGCACGCCACCCGAGTCACCCGGCCTGAGTGAAGCGAGCCAGGACCCAACGGGTGCCGATATGGGATCGGCCGGCGCCCGAGCTTTACGGCAGAGAAGGCCGGGCAGTACGGTGTGCGGGCCCCCAAGTCCCGCCGCCGAGAGCCCCCGGCAGGTGGAACACTCACCAGACCCCTCCGGTAGCAAGGAACAATACAATCCGGGGCAGCATTCCAGGCGCAGACGGTCCGAGGCGATGGGGCCTTGATGTAGCAGCTGGAAGGCCCGAGTCCGAGGTGCAGGCCAAGAAATGGAGCTAAGTACAGGAGCGGCGGAGCTAGTTGCAGAAAGCGTCCAGCGGCACCCCGAGACAAGATGAAGGTAAGAACGCTGGGGCCAGGCGGTCAGGGAGCCGTCATCTGCAGGATTGTGATGGATTTCAGAGCTTGGCCAGCAGAGCCCACCTAGAGTGCGGCCATCTTGAAGCCGGCCAAGCCACGCCCCCGCGCTTCTTCACTCTTATGCAGGCAGCGGAAATGGCACTTAAGGATTCCGAATGTTCTCTCAATGATACAGCGTGTGGCTCTGTGGGCGCTGTTATACCTCCGCTCCCCTGCAGTGGCTGGATTCAGGTATGGAGTCAGGATGTAGTCACGTACAGCATACGCACTGTCACCTGCAGGGTGACAAGAATTATGTTACACACTGTCCAGACACTCCTGGCCTTTACTGATTGTGTGTTTAGAAGCCATGCATTTATCTAGCAGGTAGCCCTCACCAAATTCGACAGCTGTGAGTAGGCGGTTTATTCCACTGTGGCGAAACATGAATGAGTTGTGTGTGCTGCCTGGGTATTTCGCAACTATGTCAGTGATGATTTGGTATTGCACACTACCTGAATGTTCAGGTAATGATAGGACTTGCGGTTCCTGAACTCATACTCATTCTGTGAGGGTGGGGATAGTGCGACATGGGTGCCATCTATACAGCCGATTATGTGGGGGAACTGGGCTATCTGGTAGAATTCCTGTTTGGTCTGATCTAGTGCCTGTTGTATGCTGGGGAATTGGATGTGGTGATGCAGCCTCTGTACAATTGCATCAAGGAAAGTGTGGAAGAAGCGCAACAGTGCACTCTGTGAGATCCCTCCTGCTGTGGCTATCACCCCCTGAAAACTCCCTGATGCCAGTAAGTACAGTGAGCACAGGACTTGTATATGGGTGGGAATGGAGTGGGCACTGCATGTGGGGTGTTCTAGTATGGGTGTCAGCTCCTCTATTAAGTCCAAGATGCTGTCTGCGTCCAGCCTGTAGTTTACATGGATCTCCTTCTCTGTCTGCTGGAACAGGGTGATGCGCGCTCTGAAGATCCTTTCCTGGCGTCTCCTTCTCTGTGCAGCAGCTCTGATTCGTAGCCTCCTGGCTCTCACATACAACCCAGCCATTGTGGATCCCCCTGTAGCATTGTGGGCCTGTTTTTATGTGTTGCACCTGGTTACCACCTGCTCTGAATTGGTGGTAATTGCGATGAGCAAAATTGCACATTTCGCTAAATCGCAATTTGTGATTTTTTCATGCATTTTGTTTTGCGAATTCGCTATTTGCGAGCAGGTTATTAACGAATATGGCAAATGACGTGCCGCATATTGCGAGTTTGCATATTTATTCACAGATTCCTTGACTGGAATTGGTAATCGTGAAATTTGCGATTCCCATATTTGTGCAACGGATCCCCTTCTTACATGGGGACACTCTGTTTTGCGATCACAAAGACTGTTTTTTTTGCGATTCACAGTGTTTGCGATCGCAAAACAGCTTCATAAATAATGGCTCTAAATGAAGTGAGTGAGCCTGACCTCTTCAATCGGGTGGTTTGGAGGGGTTCTCCCTCTGAGAACAAAAATGTAGTCAAATGTAGTCAAACTGTGCATTTTAAAGCACACTTTCCACATACATTTTCTCAAGAGCCAAATGCTCTGAAGGGGCACACATTCAAGTCCTTTATTGTTTGCCAAGCCAACGAAATCTGATGCGCGGCAGGAGTTTTTGTCATTTTTATTCTCCAAAATATGCTATGGGTGCCCCCATATGTAAAAAAAAATTACCTTCACTGTGCCAGGACCAGCATTTTGTCATGGATGAACCCAATGCCTAAATCAGATACAATATGCAACTGCTGATATATTATGGGTGACCGGTCTGTCAAATAAATTCCTCTAGTGTGTCAATGTAGCCATTTTGTCATGGTTGCACCATCCTGTATGTCACAAGTGTGCTCCATTATGCCAAGAATTAACTCTATTGTGCTAGTGCCAGCATGTTGTCATGGCTGCCATCTTGCCAAGAATTTACTCAATGGCACCAGGTACACCATTTTCCAAGGGTGCCCCATATGCCAAGAATTACATGAAGTATGTCAGTGTCAATATATGATGGGTGCCCATTATGCCAACAATTACCACCACTCCCAGTACCAGTCTTACAGGTGAGTGTCACACTAAGAATTGAGTTCAGTATGCCAGTGCCAGTATGTTGGCATGGGTGTCTAAGCTAAGAATGACCTTAAGTATTCCAGGGAAAATAGCAGATTTGAAATCATGACACCATATTTTCACTCTTGCTCACTTACATCCACTCACACTCATTTGCAATAGTCACTCATCATTCAGTCAGTCAGTCCAAGTCAACTTTATTCGGCTGTGTAGAGCCATAAAAGTAAAGCATAAAACATCATAAGAATCCGATAACAGTTCATGTCTTAATGTTCTTAAAAACCATTAAAATATTATACAGAAAAGGATAATAATCCACCTTTTTGACTATTATAGACCAAAAAGTTACAAAAAAATCAAATAGACAATTATTCCCAAATTCAGTGAGTTAATCCATCTAAAATTCATATTAATACGGAATAAAAGGAACAGAGGATTCAATTTAGGCGTCATTATAGAATTAAAAAAAGAGGTATTCGTATGAAAAGATCAGCCCTTGATAACACACTTCATCTTGATAGCGTTAGCTTTCCTTGGTGGCGGGAGAAATAGGAAAGAAAGTGTTAATAATAATACGGTATACTGGGAGTGAATATGTAGTCTCATTACGGTTATATTACATTATTTAGTAATATGCATATTCATACTACCAGCTTATTCGGAGGGGCTAACTCAGCGTCAACCTATTCATATGTCTAATGGCCCCAATTAAGAAGCTTGCTACCCCGACACAGACTATAGGAGAGGCTAGCATTTGTAGATAGACCAGCACCGGCCTTACTTGCATGAAATTTCGGCCCATTAGCAGGGGAAGAATGTACTTCCTGCGCAAGGGGTCTTAATGGGTGCAGAAGAACATTATATGTAAAGTGTCTTGCTCTGAGAAGCTGTCACATGTGCATAGGTTTGTTGAGTCCAGTTTAAAATAGCCTTTAGGAAAGGCCAGTAACCAGGGAACCATGTTCAATCGGAATCTCGTTAGGACAAAGAGATGGTAAGCTTTGTTTATGTATGTTAAATATGGTTGCATCTGCTGGCCCACGCTCAATGTGACAAACGTTCTCACCGAGGGCTTAATTGGTTCTTTTTCCTCCCTAAGGCCTTGACATCTGTCTAGGAACTTCTGTTTAACTGCTCTGATGGCAGACTTAGTCAAAGGAGTAGGGGACAGAAACAGGTCGGGCAGATAAGATTCTCAGTCTGATCTTTGATATATTTAAGACAGGGAATATTTAATGCCTTCTCTAGGGCTGAACAATCTCGAATGATCAGTTGATTTAAGTTTGGGGTTGGTTGAGCCCAAATTCTCAGCCAGCGTAGAAGTGGTGCAACCGCAATCAGGTCTGAGATGTAACCCGCTCCCAACTCCTCATGTAGATAAAAAATTGGGGTGGATACTGGGACCGAGAGAAGTTTGCGCATAACATTATTTTCGGCCCCTTGTATTTCTTTCAAATCCTTATAACCCCAAATGTTGCTGCCATAGGTGGTCATGGGATGCACACATTATAGACCTTCAAGAGCGCAGGTTCTAAGCCGTACCTATTCTTTTCGCGAAATCTAGTGTTGCCCCTGCTACTCTAGCTAAAATGTTCTTTTTAAGTGTGCGTTGTGCACACTGCGAAAGCTGGTCATCAAACAGCACCCCTAGGTTTGGGAAAGTGGACACTTTAGTTAGCTCGGCCCCCTTACAATAGAATTTGGCCTTTGCCTCCCTCCTAGAGCCTATTGTCATGGCATGTGATTTATTAAAATCTGTAATTAAATCCAAAAAGTCCATAAAATCTATAAAACAATTTAAAAGCAGTTGCAGCCCCCTGGCAGTTCTAGACACTAGAACCGAATCATTGGCATACAGGAGTGTCGGGATCATTTTAGTGCCAGCTCTTGGTATGTCTTTGCGGCAGGTTGTTAAGGAATCCCCTAGTTTATTGATGTAGAGGGTGAACAGTAGAGGGGCCAGTATGCATCCCTGCCGCACCCCTCTTTTTACTGCCCAAGAGTCAGTCAAACTGCCGTCTTCATTAAAGCGTACTGCGGCTGTGGTATTATCATGGGCGGTAACCAGAAAGGAGATCAAATCAGCATCTAGCCCCATGTCCTGAAGAATCAACCACAGCTTGGACCTATTAACAAGGTCAAAAGCCGAAGTGAGGTCCATGAAGGCCAAATGCAGATCCTCCCCCCTGGCGACAGTGTAATTCCCTATCACCAGCTGAAGGTTAAGGCATTTGTCCAAAGTCCCTCTTCCCGGCCTAAAACCATATTGGAGGTCCGAGATGATGTTCACGCTATCAAGTCAAGCTATTAGGTGCTCCAGGACTACTTTTCCCATGATTTTGGCCGCAGAGTCAAGAAGCAAAATGGGCCTATAACATGCTGGGTCATCCCTTGCACCCTTTTTAAAAATGGGGATGATAACCGCCTTTGCCTATGACAAGGGAAAACCAGACATACAGGCTGCATTAAAAACATGTGTTAAAATCTTAGCCCAAATTTTTGGGTCTGCTTTGTAAAGGTCAGTCGGTACTCCGTCAGGGCCGGGCACTTTTCCTCCTGGAGTTGTGATGATGGCTTTGTGAACCTCATCCATGTTGAAAACAAGTGGGGAACCTGCTAGTCTGGGAACGGTTTGTCCCACGGAGTCCCAGAGGTTATCATCACTGTAAATTTTGCCAAAGTGCTGGACCCATTTCTCTGCGGGAACTAAACAGTCTATGCAGGAATTAGGTGAATCATCAAAGATAGGGCTATTAACAGACCAAAATTTGGAACTGTTAGCCAGCACGCTGGCTTGGCTGAGCTCCTCCCAAGCCATCTTTTTCTGCTCTGTACTGCAAGTTTATATGCCTTTCTGCTATTTTTAATTAAAAGTGCCGCCCTCGGTTTTTGCTTAAGAGCCTGCATGAGCTCCTTATGGGTAGTCATGCAGGTATCATCAAACCATCTCTTCAGTTTTGGACGCCTTACTCTGGTCGTGGTAGATAAATTAGAGGCAACCTGTTTCGTGATTGATTCAAAGGCATCCAAAATGGAACTGGCATGAGATTCCTGATCTAAACACACCTTAAGCTCTAAGGCGCAAGTAATAAACAGATTATCAATAAAGCTTTCGGGGGTGATCGTAACCCACCTCACTCTACGTGTTTGGTCTTTAGGCTTAATATTTATATTAGTAAGTTGGCCAGTAGTCCTACCCTTAAAGGCAGCTCGTAGATAGAGATCCAGTGTCAGAGGGTTATGATCACTAAAACAATTCTGGGTAACACTTAAAGTTCCTACAGCCGATATTACCGGAGAGGATACTAGAATGTGGTCAATTACACTTTGACAGCCATGGCCAATATAGGTAGCTACAGATACAGACTTGTCTGATTGTTGTAGGCAGTTCAAGTTGTGGACTGATAGGATGCCTTCTAAGAAGTTACCAGACGAGGAATGTTCAAAATGGTTTTGCCCCTGCAGACCGTCTTCCTCCTCCAGCAATGCCAAACAATTAATGGGGCAGGTGCGGGTGTTAAAATCTCCCAAAATTAATGTGTTATAATAGGCTTCGGTACTTCCCCCATAGGCCACCAAGAAGCCCCCTAACGCCATTAGGTGCTCAGTCTCATTAGACCTGGTGAAAGAGTTGTAAAAATTAACCATAAGGAGTGTTGGTAAGTTCTTCCCTGTCAATTCTACAGCTAGCACATGGGGCGAACAGACGTCCATCAGCTTGGTGTTATAGGAGAGTTTAAGACTAAACATCAAAAGAAGACCCCCCCTAGCTCTACCCATGTTTGACTTTATAGCGGGTTTACAAAATGATATATAACCATCCAAATAAAAGTGGTCAGTGGGCTCCCATGTTTCTTGTAAGGCGATGATATGGTGAGTGGTCACAAAGCATAACCAGGAGGTATCACCCTTTTTTGACCTTAGCCCAGCTATGTTCCATGAGAGAACTTTCAACCTAGCTTCGTCAGTTATAAACTCAATGGGACCAGGTGTTACTCGGCCGGCCCACGGTGATTGTATTGGAGGGCAGGATGTAATGGAGTTATAGGGACCAGTATCAGAGTCAAGTATTTCTGCATCCGTTAAGTGTGGGGGGCTTTCTTTTGTTTGACAGCAGGGATTCCAGCAGATGGGATAGTATTATTGGTTGGGTGTACCTCAGCTGTCTCAATTGTGTCCGGACCACTGGCACTCCCATTTGTGGTAGGGGATTTTTCAGCTTCAAGGCCATTAGGTGATGACGGAGGTAACTCTGGGGTATAATCTAATAGAGCAACTCTATGGTGTAAAACAGCCGCCCGCCCTTCGGTGTGCAGGGACAGGCGCCTTTCTGTGAGTTCAATTTCGCCTGAAACAATATTAACAACCCTTTCAAGCATGATGTTAATACTGGTTGTAATAGGGCGTGCTGGTGGTAGCGTGGTGCGTTTTCCCATGGTCGCAAAGGTTTGTGGGCCAACTTAAGTGTCAAGAGAAGATGTATCCAATAAAGTTGTGGGTAATTAATGGAGCACACACCTGCCTTATCCAATGCTGATTTGAAGAGGGGTGGCCCAGCCCAGCCTCGACCGGTGTCGGACGGGCGCAGACGGGCCCGCCCTTGGGCTTTGCCCGGACACGTCCACGCGTTGCGGGTGGTGAACGGTGCTCCTATCGCGCCCCCAGGCGCGAATGCGGCGTGACGTGCGCGGTGCTGCTGGGGGATGTAGTCCTCACGACGTGCACCCAGCAAAGACTGGCCGTCTCCCTCACAGCGTGGCAGGACAGGATTGCAGGGCAGCCGTTCCCTTCACGGCTATCTACAGGTAAGCTCTGCCGGACCTTGGGCGTCATTCATTTTCATTCACATGCACTCACTCATTTTCACTCTTACTCGTTTGCACTCATGCATTCATATGCTGACTCACTCGTATTTTCTCATTCCCTCACACTTGCACTCACTAATATTCAAAATCTCTCATTTGGCTCTCTCATGTATTTACACTCACTTTCACTGACATTCCTAACACTCACTCATACTCTACAACTCACACTTTCATTGACTCTTATTTTCACTTATTCTAATTCACTCTAACTCATTCATCCTCAAAGATTCCCTCACTCTCTCACACTTATTCTCACTCACACTCCCTAACACTCCTCACACTCATTCATTCTCAGCCATCCGCTCTCACTTGCAGTCCCTCTTACTGCTTTAATTGTCTTGGTAGTTCTCACCCCCCACTTCTCCTCCTGCTGTTCTTTGTTTCCCACACTCCTCACTCATGTTGCTTTAACCCCGCCCCAAGTTACCCTTTCGTTGTTTTTAGATACCATCATGGCTTAAAGGAGAAAAAAAAACTATGACGCGATCAGTGCTGGCCGCGTATAAGCACTTTAAAAAAAACTTTAGGCTGTGCTATGTAAAAAAACATTGTCAAAACCAATAGAGCTCACATAGGCGCAACATAGTGGTTTTGCCAATGCTTGTTTTACTTACCTCAGCTGGCATTGGTCTAATTCCAGTTCCTGCTGTTCCATTTTTTATTACGCTAAATAGTCAATAATACAACATTATTTAGAGTAGCTGTTTCCTCCTGAGAAGTGCCAGTATTCTCCTATTTAAATGTGTTACAGCAGCACTGAGAAGTGCGGTTACTCTCAATTTCAAATTAAAGAACTGCAGGTACGGAGCACTGGATAATACATGCCAACTTAAAGCACAGTCAGTAATTTACTGACTCTTTGCTTTGTTGCTCTTGAATTGTACGTTGAGTTTCTACCGGTATGTGCTCCTATTTCTGACGGTTACACTCGGGTCCCTCTCCACAGATACGTCTTATTCAAAGAACTCCACGTACACAGCCTGGAGTGCCGGTCCACGTGCGGCTGGAGATAACTTCTGCTCTTCCGGGGCAAAAGGGCGTTTCTGCCAGGGAGTGGGTGGGTTGTTTTTCCCCGAGAGGAATAGTTTTTTTTAACCAATCAGAAGGGTTGTTGGGCTACACATTCGTCAAAGCCCTCCCTGTACCGTTCCATAGCCTTGTCAATCAACGTGAGTTCGCTTTCCGATTGCTTGTCCGCGCTATCGTGCATTGTTGTCAGTTAGAGCTGCTCATGTGTTTAACGCGGTCTAGTTGTAAGTAAAAGAGAGGCAGCCGGATTTGAAGATCTTCAAGGCGGAAGGTAAGACCCAGTACTATAGGTTTCAACCTTCCTTATTTTACGTTGAATGCGATGTGTGGGCTCATTTGAGGCTTCAGTGTCCTAGTCTTGTGGTCTAAGGATGCTTGGAGAGCTGGGTGATCAAGATGGCAACACTCTGGCACATCAAATTCGAGTAGTGGTAAAACAAAACAAACAAAAAAAATACTGCACGAAGTCATATGCAGCAGGTGGAGTTCGGACCAACGCGAAGGTAGAAGACAGAAAGCATGCAGTAATTTTTTTTCTCACAAATCCTGCTCCCAAAGAAACTTAGAACGAGCAGAAATGCAAAATAAAGCTGTTCTCGGTTACTATCTTAATCACAAGCCGCTGCATTTCGGTACATCACTTAAAAGAAGTGTCTAAAACCTGGCGAGAAAAGATAATTTTGAGATAATATCCCTAACAGTCAGCAGTAATAGCTTTTTTTTTCCTTCTTAACTTTTAAGCCACGTTGCACAGCAGTATGCCCTGCTGTGCAACATATCTAAAAAAGCATTGAGAAAGCCAATAGATCTTGCATAGGTGAAACACATTAGATTTGCTAATGCTTGTTCCTCAACGTAGGTACTGCACGTATATTGTAACACAGCAAATCAATAAGGTGTACTTGTTACAGTACGGCACCTTGACTGTAACTCTGTATGTAGCCCAGCACTGTGGCTGGCTTTAACACTGCGCCTGACTATAGGACTGTGCACTGACTGTAGCACTGCATACTTGCTGTACCACTGTAGAACGATTGTAGCACTGCATGCAGAATGTAACTGTATGCAGACCAACAATGGGTTCTGACTTTAACACTGCACACTGACTGTACTGCTGCTTTCTAGCTGCACACTACCGCTAGAATTGTGCACTGGAGTACTGAATATTTGCTATTGCACTATATGCTGTAGCACATTAAAACAGTTTGTGGCACTAAACAGTAATTGGAACACTTCATTTTGCCTGTTGCACTTCAAACTGACTGCCCTATGGAGCAACAATGCACACTGTCTGCAACACTGTTCGATGTTTGTGACACTGCTCACTACTAATGGCACTATTACCTCTATGTCCCTCGTCCTCGACCCAGTCATAACTAATGAGGTATATTCCACTGACAGAAAACAAGCTCCACCCACTCTCCTGCCAGGGGCTATAAATACATAGCCAGCAGAAAGCACTTCCTGTTTTGTTTCCTGTCAGTTTACATGACGGGGGACGGTGTGCTATTTGCTGGGCACTTACCTAGTTGCTGGATGCCCCTTAGTTTCCTCCTTTGCCAGGCTCCATGGGTGCTTTTGGGCCTTCGAGGGAGCAGCTGGAGTTAGGTCCAGTGGGCTCCTGGACTCCGTAAGTGACACACTTGTCGGACCCCAGTTGTCTTCAGTTTCTTCTCCTTTCCTTCTTGGTGGTTTCCTGTTCCTGTTGCCGCCTCCCTGGGCCGTCTGTTTGACCGACCGTGTTTGGGACGCGGTATGGTTTTAATTTATTCTTGCTGGTTGTTGAGCATACTACGGAGAGTGTTTTGAATTGTTCTGCTTCCATTCTGCTCTGGCGGGAAGTGGTGGAGTTCGAGTCCTGCTGCCACTGCCTATTTTAGGCGGGTTTGGCTCCCACTGCTCTTTGCAGCAATGAGAGCTGTGTTCCTGCTGTTTTGGCTATTTGGGGGAGGCGCACAGTCAATGGCTTCCCTTGAAGCTGCTGGTACCATCCTCCATCCTCCCCTGTTGATCCTGTCTTTGTGATGGGATGCAAAGGGGGGAGCTACGGAGTGGCAGATGAGTCCTGAATCGCCCGAGTGCATGCGAGTCCGGTCGGGCAGTCTCGCTGGATGCGGGCTGTTTCAAGGCCTGCTTCTCCAATACAGCGAGTGCTTCTCCTGTTGCATGTTGGCCTACGGTGGCGGGGAAACTCCTTTTTTTCACGGTGCGGTTAGCCACCCCTTCATTCCGTCATTCTTCAGGGTCAGCTGATAGCTGAGTGAATTGTCTGTGTCATTACACTTGCTGGAACTGGCGTAGACTGCTTCTGTACCGTAATTTGCACATAAGAGGAGAAAACGTTTTCTCTTTGTTGCTACTGACTCAGTTACTGTTTGACATTATGGTGAAGCATCATCAGAAGTGCAGGCATGTTTCTCCTGTGTCTTCTCCGTCCTCTCCATGGTGCTGTATGTATTCCGCCCCTCCTGTGAAGCAGGCCAAGCTGGATGATGACGTGCATTTGAAAAGGCTGATTTTGGAGACCATGTCTGATTTTAAGTCTTCCAAGAAGTCTGCTGGTGTGCGTTCTGGTGGGGGTCATGACCTCTACTCGGATATCTCCAGCTCTGAGTCTTCTGTTGGTTCCTCCTTGGGTGCTGTGGACCTTAAAGGGAAATATATTTCCTAGGATATGTTGCTGGACATTCTGTCTCATGTCAGTGAAAACATTGGTTTCCCTGATGAGGAGGTTGCCAGCACTTCCAGGGATGTGGTGTTGCCACAGTTTCAGAAGAAGGCAAGTCTCTGCCTATTCCTCCTTTTGTAATGGACGTCCTCTTGAAGGAACGGAATGATCCATATCACATTATGATCCCTTGCTTCATGTCAAAACTCTACCCCTTGTAGGACATGGAGGACACCATTCCTGAGACTGTTCATGTGGATTTGATTGTGGCCAGTTTGGTGGGACGTCCTTTCATGGCTGATGATAATGTCCTCCGAGATGGGATGGATAAGAAGATTGACTATGCCGGATCACATCTCGCCATCCGGTCTGGGGTGTATGAGGCTTATGTCGCTCAGTCTTGTTTGTCCGACTTTAAGACCTTATTTTCCACCATGCAGGAAGGGGTCAGTTGTTCTGACTTGCTTGAATTCATGGAATATCGAGCTGAGTTCCTATCAGATATTGCCTTTGACTCTGGGCGTGCTTCAGTCATGTCGTGTGGTGCGTCTATTGCTGCCAGATGGAACTTATGGCTGAAAGGTTGGAACACTGATGCGGCTCAGCGCTCCAAGGCTTTGCTTTTACCGTTCACTGGTCCTCTGCTTTTTGGGAAAGTCCTTGAAGAGAAGCTGCACAAGGTGTTCAAAGAATGGAAGCATTCCTTGTCCTTCCAGCATCAGCAACGTTGTAAGGATTCGTTCTATACCAATGCTAAATCTTTCCGTCAGCCTTCTAGTCCGCAAAAGCGTCCGTTCCGGAAACAGACAGACACTGGGAAAGGGTTCAGGCGAAACCCCCTCCTGAGGTGGGACCTGGAAATCAGCGTTCCTTACTATGCCGACTCCCGGATCGTTCCGTCTGGAGTGCTATCAAAGGTTGGTGAGGTTGCGCCTTTTTTGGGCGACTTGGCGTCTCTCTACGTCCGACCAGTGGGTCCTGGATGTCCTGGAACGAGGTTTCCGGATCGATTTCATATCCCCTCCACCTGCGTTGGGCAGGGTGCGGACTCCGGTCCCCAAGGATGTGTCTCGTTGTCAGGCTATGTTGGACTGTGTTCAGTTTCTGAAGAAGGCGATTGTACCTGTTCCCTGGTCAAAATTGGGTCAGGGGACCTATTCTGTCATATTTATTGTTCTGAAGGTCACAGGGGGCTTTCAGATTGTGATTAAACTCCGACCTTTGAACAAGTTTGTCTGGAAAATTCCGTTCAAGATGGAGGACCTGTTGAAAATCCAGAGTGGGGTGTTGGCCAACAGACTCCTACCTTGTATGCCTCTGCTGATACACTCAGATCAATCTGGGTTCATCACCAAACGCAGCACTTCTCATAATTTAAGACTACTTGCACATGTGTGGCATTTCACACCTAAAGAATCTGAGGATTGCGCTTTGACGCTGTTCGATATAGAGGAGGCCTTCGATTCGGTGGATTGGTCGATTTATATGGGCGACATTGAAGGTGATGGGGATATGAGAGAGATTTATTAAATGGCTGAAATTGATGTATACAGTTCCTCCAGCCCGGCTGCGCGAAGGGGGATTAATTTAACGGGTCTTTGCACTGCAGCAAGGTGCCAGACAATGGTGTCCCTTGTCACTGCTTCTTTTTGCGGCTGCAATTGAGCCACTTGCGGAGTGTTTACAAAAACAATTGAATGGCTGGGGGATTAAATTGGGAGACACTACCCACATGGTCTCGATGTATGCAGATGATACTTTAATATACACCCGAAAACCAACCGAATCGATACCCAAATTATTAGATGTATTGCGGGGATTCTGTGAATTATCTGGCCTAAAAATAAATCCCCAAAAATCAGTGCTGTTACCGATTCGGCCAAGACACAACAGGAGTTGCTGCTGGCGGTAGGGCTCCCATGGGTGGAATCCGTCCCCAAATACTTGGGGATTCGGCTAGCAGGCTGGAGGTTCCCCATATGGAATTATACTATATGGCCTCACAGCTTCAGCATGCTATTCACTAGTTGGATGATCAGGATAATTGGGAGAAAAGGTTACTCTCCGGAACATATGTGGGTGACTCCCTTCTGGGACACCTAATGAGAGGGGCCGGAATATCCAAAACATGCCCATACATAATTCAACATGTAGCACGAGTATGGGAATGCGCAGTAAAAAAAGGGGTAGGTCATGTTCCTTATGCCCCTGACATGCCTCTCTGGGTAATACAACCCTATGGTAAAATACCAGACTCTATGTCCGTCCATAAATGAAAGGAAGGCGGCTGCCTGACACTGGGTGATCTTTTCTCTAATAACCAATTTATTACCTGCGAAGACGTAGAGGAAGTGTTCGAGTTGGGACGCGGACAATATTTACAATATAGAAAGATATCGCATTTAACTAGTGAACTGTGGGCATGAACTGTGGGCATCCTTTCCGGCGGAACCTGCAACAACAAGAGTTCTCCAGGTTATGCTCTACATGGCGCAAGATGGTGGTCTGATCTCCAATATGAATCGAGTATTGACAGATGATCTGAAAACCTCGGCATTGCCGGTCAGCTACGCTAGGAGAAAGCTGTGGGATATTCCCTGTCAGAGTGTGACTGGATTAAAGTGCATGAGGGAATTAAGAAAGTGAATTCTAGCCCGAGGATCCAATACAATTTTATATACACCAAACATATCTCTCCCCCAAAACACTAGGGAAAATATTTCCGACTCGGTTGGCGGACTGTCCACGATGTAGGGTCTGGGAGGCTGATTTCCTGCACGTGGCATGGCACTGTCCGATCATAACTCCTTACTGGTCCGACATCCTAGACAAAGTGGGAACTGTCATGGGATGGACAATCCCTAACGAGATACAAGCAGTACTGCTGGGATTATTGCCTAGCCCCAAAAATTGAAAATTAGTAATGCTGGGATTTTTACTGGCAAAATGCCGAATTGCAATCTCCCGGAGGAGCCCTGACCCACCCCGTATAGAGAGATGGTTAAGTGACTGGTGTGAATGGGCGACAACGGAAGCACTACGTATGAAAAGGGTTCGACGAGATGAAAAACTAGAGGATGACATACAGGCCTGGATGGTAATGCTTGCTGATATTAAAGGGATGCATTCAGCACTAACAACACCCGATACCCCATAGTACTATCATTCCAAATGCAAGGGAAGTAACTGGGAATCTGAATTTCGATATTGGGCGGTCGGTAGGTCGTGTATCACATCAAGATCCACGTTGGGAGATGAAGAAATGTCTGATATGCTGAGCTGGGTGGGTAGGGGAGGGGGATAAAGTTATATAAGGAAGAATATTGTCTATTGCTGTGGCATCTTCACAGCTGGGTGCCTTTTCCTGTTCAGGCCTTCTCCGTGCCTGTTCCTGTATGTCCAGAGATTGTGTTCAATCTGCAGTGGTGGATGGATTCTGCAAATCTCTCCAAAGGCATGTGGTTGCAACCTCCTCCTCCGCCGCAGGTGTTGATGGAGGATGCAAGGGCATCAGGTTGGGGTGCTACTCTGGGGCAGTGGACTGTGCAGGCTTGTTGGCAGGCCTCAGTCACTCCAGTCCTCCAACTGGAAGGAACTGTCTGCTGTGGAACAAGCTCTCCAGTTCTTTTAGGATCTTCTTCTGAGTTGCAATGTTCTTGTATAGTCCGACAACACCGTGACTGTGGCTTACATCAATCACCAGGGCAGTCCTTCCTTTAATCTGGTGGCCTTTGCGCGATTGCGAGTTGGGCAGAACTTTATCTCCTGGCCATTTCTGCTCAGCACATTCGGGGCTTGGACAATGTTGTGGCGGATGCACTGAGTCTCAGGTTTCCGTCGTCACTGACTTTGTGCCTGTCTCCCAGGATATGCTGGTCAATCTGCCAGATGTTCGGGACTCCCTTTTTTTTTTTTTAAAATTGATTCACAATATCAGATTGTATCCTCTTTCATTAACCATATAATCATGAAAAGCCCCCCAAATATAAATACCCATCTTTCGCTTCCTTGAGCCTTTGGCAGAAAAGAAACTAAATTGTAAATATTATACATTCTGGCTCGCCACACTTCAAACACAGGGGCCTCAGGTTGCAACCAAGCAGCAGCAGTGCTCAGACGGGCAACAGCCATAGCCAGAAACAAGAAATAACGGTGTTTATACATCGGTTTCCCGAGCTCTAAATCGGGCTCAGTACCTAATATCCTCATAGCTGCGGTAATTTTGATAGGCATCCCCACAATTGATGACAAAAACATTTCAATATTACTAATATACAAGGACAGCTTACTGCAGGCATAAAAAACATGTAGACAATCAGCATTATCATTCCCACAACGGAAACTCTTGCCACCCACCCCATTTCAGCATCTTTGCAGGCGTATAATATAAATTGAAGGCAGTTTAAAAAAATTGAGCTTTCAAATTCGCAGACACAAATGTTTCTCTGGCCATTATAATAGCCTTCTCTAAAGACAACTTGTGTTCACCCAAAGCATTGGCCCATTTAAGATTATGTTTCTGCAGGTCATCGGCCTTGGAAGATAACAGAATTTTATATAAAACCCCTATTCTCTCCTGGCGCCTGATTGATTCAATAAGTTAATGGTGTACCAGTGCCAGATTGTTCCTACTTAAAAAATCCCGGATTTGAAGAAACTTAAAAACTGCGTCCTAGGTACGCCATATTGCCTGGCAAAATCCAAAAATGAAAAGTGTAGCCCCTCCCTCTCATAAAAATCACCAATTTGCAAGATGCCCTTACTTCTCCAATTTCTAACCACATGATCCCAGAAGATGGAAGGCAGGATGTGAAGGGCACTAGTAGGAGTGTAGTATGTTATCCCTTCTAAATAAATTTTTTTACGGATAACTTTCCAAACTTTAAAGACGGCCTCCATAATCTTAAAACGTGTCCTCTTGTAATAGCTACCATCAACTTCCTTGAACAAGCAATTTCTAACTTCCGCCCCCAGTACATAAAAAATTGATGGGGCTTCTGCTATATTACTGACCACTTCTCCGGTCAGCAATATACGCATTTTAAGCAAAAAACATGCATAATCGTAAAATGTAAAGTCAGTTATTGACCAACCCTCCCTTTACCTCGGTAGCGTCATAAACTGTGTAGCTCTTCTAGGTCTGCCTGGGGCCCACAGAAATTTAGCACAAACATGTTTGCAATTGCTGAAGTTGTTCCCTAGTGACCTCTAAGGGGACAGATCTAAAAAAATATAAGATCCTAGGTAGGATATTCATTTTTTAAATATTGCCTCTACCCACTAGTGTAAGTTGGAGACTCCCCCATCCTGCTAGAGATTCTTTAATCTTAAACATAATATCCAACCAATTAGCTTCCACTAATTCTTTCATAGATGCCCGGATTTTTATCCCTAGATATGTTACCTCCTTGACAGATCTTGAGTCCCCGGACCTCATATTCTTTGTACATAGTATTTGCGTTTTTGTCCTATTAAGTTTATAGCCGGATATTTGTCCAAATTCTTGTGCTAAGCACTCCACTTCTACAATCGCCGTGGCCGGGTCACTAGTAGAAATAGCTATATCATCCGCATAAGCGAATACGGAATGCTGAATTTCCTGAACAATAAACGGTCTCACTAGCGGACTACTATCCAACATATTAACAAAAGGATTAATATTAAGAGCAAATAGTAGGGGGAAGCAGGGACAGCCCTGCAGAGTTCCTCTATTTATTTTCACAAGTTCCGACACTCTACCCCCTACGCATATCCTAGCTACTGGTGACTTATATAATACCTGAAGCGCCTGGATAAACCCTTGCCCGAATCCCGCCCGATCCACGGTGTTCCATAAATAATCCCATGCCACACGATCGAACGCTTTCTCAGCATCTAACAATATTAATCTCAAATCCCTCCCTTCAGCCTGTGAACTATCAAATAATGTCACAACTTTATTAACATGGGCCACTGTCCCTCGAGAAGGGATACAACCTTGCTGATGCAGAGATACTAATGGAGATATAGCTTTTGCCAACCTGTTCGCCAATATTTTAGCGTATATTTTCCCGTCACAATTAACCAAGGAGATCGGGCAGTAAGACCCCGGATTCTCACTTATACTGGTTTGTATACACAGCAGTCACCGGCTAATGTGAATAATATGCTGCTGGTGGGTGAATTTGTGCAGCTTGATCAGGAAGAGGTGGAGGTGTTAGACAATGTAATCACTATGGATGAATTGGAGATGGCAGTCAATGGTTTAGCGATTGGGAAAGCTGCTGGCCCGGATAAGCTCCCTGGGGAGCTGTATAGAGTATTTTTTCATGACTTAAAGAAAGATGTTAGAGATGGTATGCGCTGCTCAAAATGGCCATGCACCTAAAACTTGGGATGAAGCTACCATCGTGGTTTTTAAAAAGAAGGGGTTCGGGACTCCTGTGCTGGATTTATTTGCCTCCAGTACCGATGCCCTGCTTCCCCTTTTCTGTTCCTGGACTCCGGAACAGGGAGCTTGGGGTGTGGAGGCCTGGTCTCTCTAGTGGCCCCCCTTGTTACTGTATGCCTTTCCTCCTTTTCCTCTCATCCCTGCATTTCTACTAAAAGTTCAGAGGGTGGGGGCACAGGTGGTGGCTGTATTACCCCACTGGCTTCAGAGGTCTTGGTTTACGTTGTTACTAACTCTGCCACTGGGTCCTCCTTGGATCTTGCTCGCTGCCGTCTCCCCTGGGAACTGCCACTCCTTCTCTCCTGGTCCCTCACCGTGGCGGTCTGGAGGTTGAACGGCTGTCTCTAGGGGGCTGGGGTTTGCCTGACCACATTATTACTGTGATGCAGGCCTCCCGGAGGAGGTCAACTTTATCTTCCTATTATTGGGCTTCTTTCACCTCTTGGTGTTCTGAGCTTGGTTTGTCTTCTACCTTTTGCCCTGTCACTGATATTCTGCAATTTTTTTGGGGATGGGTTCCAAAAACATTATGCTTTGTCTACCCTGAAGAGCCAGTGGACTTCCATTCGGGCTTTTCGGGGGGCTTCTTTCACCTCTTGGTGTTCTGAGCTTGGTTTGTCTTCTACCTTTTGCCCTGTCACTGATATTCTGCAATTTTTTTGGGGATGGGTTCCAAAAACATTATGCTTTGTCTACCCTGAAGAGCCAGTGGACTTCCATTCGGGCTTTTCGGGATCCGGTTCCGGTTTCGCTGCCCTCTTCGGATGGCTTGTTGTTGTCTCGGTCGTTCAGGAGTTTCTCTCTCTCCTCCTGTTCCTTCTTCTGTGCCTCCGTGGGCATCTATCTCTGGTCCTGTGTGCTCTGCAGTCCTCTCCTCTTGAGCCTTTGTGGTCTGTTGATCTCAAGTTCCTGTCCTTTAAGGTGGCTTTTCTGGTGGTCATTACCTCGACTCGGAGTTTCGGTGAGCTCACTGCATCACGTTGGTCTCCTACCTTCTTGCGGTTTACGGACGATGCTGTGGTCCTCTATTTGGATCCAGGTTTTCTGCCTAAAATCCGTTTTAAGTTTAATTTTTCTCAACCGTTGATCCTGCCTTCTTTCTGCCTTTCTCGTTCTTCTCCGGCTGATTAATTGTTACACACTCTTGATGTTAAGCGTGCTTTGACCGTATATGTTGACCGGCCGGCAGCTTTTTGCTCTTCTGATTCCCTGTTTCTGACGTTTGGGCAGGCTGGTCGTGGGAAGGCTGCTTCCCGACATACGTTGTGTCGATGGATCAAGTCTGTCATTTATTTGGCTTATCAGGGCTGTGGTTTGCCTTGTCCATCTGGGCTACATCCCTGGTCTATGGTGGTGTCTCGGCTTCGTGAGCTGCCTTTCATGGGGTGCCTCTGGATGAAATCTGTCTTGCTGGGACTTGGGATTCTACTTTTGTGAAGCATTAACGTTTGAATTGTGCCCTGGATGACCGTGTGAATTTCGGTTGTGGTGTTTTGCGTGCTGTGGGGCCTGTTGCTCCCACCAGATTTTTTTTGTGTTATTAATCATTTCACTTTGGTGCGCTTCACTACTGTGTGCCATCTGTTTTGTTTCTGCTGGTGTGCCAAAGTCCTTCATGTGTTTGTTGCTTTGGTATACCCTATTAGTTATGAGACATAGCGGCAATGCTCTAATTACTTACCGGTAATCCTCATTACTCTTAGTCCCACCTGTCCTAGACCCAGTCATTCTTCCCACCTACCCTCCCTGATTCAGGCCGTTTGTGCTTAGTATGTCAGGAAGTGCCTTCTGTTGGCTATGTAATTATAGCCCCCGGGCAGGAGGGTGGATGGAGCTTAAAAGTGTTTCCTGTCCGTGGAATATACCTAATTAGTTATGACTGGGTCAATGACGGGTAGGACTAGGAGTAATGAGGATTTCCGGTAAGTAATCAGAGCATTTCCTGCATTTAATATTGCCCACGGACTCCACCACTGCACATTGGCTGTAGCAAGTGCATAGCAGGTTGACCGTAGTTTTGTGATTAGCAGTGCAGGCTGATTACCACTAAACCGTCATAAATGAAGGACGCTGGAGGCAGTGGGAGGGATGGGCAAGCAAAAATGAAGTGGGAGGGAGAGGGAAGCAACAAGGTCAAGGGAGGAGGTGGGAGGGACTAGGAAAAGCAACAAGGTTGCAGAAGGAGGTGGAAGGGACTGGGGCAAGCAACAACGAAGTCAGAGGGGCCAGGAGGGATGGGGCAAGCAGCAAGTATGGGAGAAAGGATGTGAGGTACGGGAGGGTAATTGGGCCTGCTAACCTAGCTCTGCAAGTTTCAAGACCAAAAGTAGCAGAATTGCATATTGTAATAATAACAGCATAATTGTGTATTTTGGGCTAGCAACAGTATATAAATTTCATCCTTACAATGTTTTACGAATGAGTAAAAAACTAAATAACTGAGTAACTTACATTGGCAATATATGTTTTGCAAAAAGATATCTACACACTTGTTGTTCTCTATCTTATGATCAGGGAGTTATAAGACCAGTTAAGGCAGCTCAGTAGTGTCTTGCACTTACTGTAATTTTGATTTCCAGGTGTCAAGAAAGGTGTGAAGTCCAGTTATTAAGTGCCTGATTTATGATTTGGGGGATGGCCCGTCATTCTGCCAGAGGGACAGATTGAATTACGGAGGGACCGTTCGCCACATATTTAAATGACCGCCAAGCAGGTGCAGGAACCTCAGTCAAGGCGGTTTCTACCAGTGCATTTCACTGTTTGATGCAGGGCTGCATCAACAGGACGCAGCCCTGCACCAAACAGTTTTATTTTTAAATTTTCAATATGAACAAGCATTGGCATAGCCAATAGGCTTCGCCTTTGGGACCTTTATAAGTGTTTAGCCATGCAACAGTTGCATAACTAAATACTTATAGGGTCCCAAAAGCGAGGCCTATTGGCTATGCAAAGCGGCCGTGCGGCCGCAAAAGTTAAAGTGATCACGATCAAACATCAAAGCGGCCGCGAAAGTGAAAGTAATTGCGGTAAAGCGTGGCGCGCGCGCCCGCGCACATGCACTGTAGCTCTAGGCTGGCCTGGTAGCACTTTTTGGATCCCTCTCAATAAGTCTCGCCAGACCAGCGCATGCGCTGGGTCAGGCGAGACCTAAAAACTCAAATGGTGTTTTCTTTTTGAAAATAAAATAATTTAATGCTCTCCTCACCATGGGAGTTACATCCCATGGCGGGGGGACCATTATTAGAAGAATTTTACTATCCCTCCCACCAGGGTTTGCTTGGCAGTGCCGGACAAAAAAAGGCTATATGTCTGCCCATCGTGAATATGTGTTTTCCAAAGCTAAATTTCTTCTGAATTCTTTGTCCCCTTCTACCGTGGGATTTCAGTAAATATATACATCTGTCTAAACAAATATTCAAAATAAATGGTACAAACTAATTGTGTTATTATGTAGCATATTAAAATTTTATATGGCAAAAATCATGTATCAACATGAAACAGGCAAAAAGAACAATTGATGGACAGAATGCAGAACAATGTCATACATTCACCCCAGTACAGAGATCTGGGCCTGAATCCATCGTTTTTTTGCTCACCATGCCATTCCAGTTTGGACCCTGCCACATGCAAATCAGTCTTGACCCTGTGCCAAATGGGAACAGTCCAGCCCGAACTGCCAGGCCTGCCTGGACTGGAAACAAGTATCCTAGGACCGGTTTAGGGCTTTCTGCCCTCATCAGCCAGGATAGCTTGACTCCAGTGGCATGGAGAGCACAGGACCCATGTCTGGGCATGCCCGTCCCACTCAGGGTGACAAATGCACCTTGTGGATAAGGTTCCAAATGGAATGAATGAGTAGGAGGCTATTGACTTGCTTCCTCCTGGAGCTTATTAGTTGCTTGTCGACATATAGAAGAGAAATCAGTCAGGGGTGGGCACAGCGTGCTCTCAAACCATCTAAATGAATACATAGGTCCCTTATTAGTTATACGGCATGTGAATGTAATCCACATAGAACTGAGTTAAAAATAACCCTACTGACCTCTGACGTCATGCTCTCAGAGACGTCAAGGAATGGCAAAAAAGGGTACGGGCGTTCGCCTCAAAACCGTCTCATTAGGTCCGTGAAGATTAGGCTCGTGGATCATCTAAAATGAAGGCTGTGTTGGTTGATGTGTATATGATAATTACAGCATAAAAAACAAATTAAAAATGAAAGGAGGTACTGACCTCTGGCATGCCACGCTCGGAGTCGTCACTGATTCAAGACTCAACTGGGGTATATACGCTCCATGCGTTCAAAACCACTGGTGTGCCGGAACAATATCATTTCAGTGGGCTCTACAAAAGAAAAAGGAGTTCAACAACTCGCGCCTTTCACACGATATAAGCTCCAGGAGGAAGAAAGTCAATAGCCTCCTACTCATACATTGGATTCCATTTGGAACCTTATCCACTAGGTGAGCAAAATAGAAAGGCCTCACTCAAACTCTATATGGATGGTCTAAACACATGAGGTCTAAATAAATATCTCTTTTCTCATGCAGGCTGTACACAGGCTAACTTGTTCTTCTCCTGAGGAAGACCCACGTTTGATGATTAGATTTAGCACATATTTACAAGGGTCAAAACGTGGATGCATAAATAGTAGCACAAAATTCTAATTTGACCATTATAAATAGAACAGGAATATAATTCCAGGTCATCTTGAGAAAAGCAACATGTTTTTTCTCTGTGCCTGAATGTAAATGTTGTTCGTGTAAATAGTCCTTTGTACTCAATGTAATATTTTGTGATTTATGTATAATACACGTCACCTCACTTCGTCTTACTTTTGCACTAGATAATGTGTATATGACCTGTTTTATGTTGATACATGATTTTTGCCGTATAAAATTTGAATATGCTACATAATAACACAATTAGTTTGTGGCATTTATTTTGAATATGTGTTTAGACAGATGTACATATAACATTTACTGAAATCCCACGGTAGAAGGGGACAAAGAATTTAAAAGAAACTTAGCTTTGAAAAAAAGTGTGTTGTGGCAGAACCACTTTTCGTTCCATGTAATAGTCCCCAGGTTCTGCACGTTACTGGGTATCCCCATTGATGAATACTGACATCCTGAATATGTTGTCAGACATATAGCCATTTCTCCGACAGCCTGTAGTCCGTCGGAGAGGACTGGCTGTTGTGGTGACATAGTAGTAGCTGAAGCAGCCAAATCTAAGGTCTGCCCGCATTCAAATAAGGTGGACGGACCATTATGTTGATGTTGAGGATACTCCGTCGCCATTGCTGTGGAATATCTTCACCACCAACATATAAATCAGGCCCCAAGTTATTCTGGAGGACAGTGGCCCTTTTTCGTGCCACCACCTGTGCTATGGACACTGTCTGTAAAAGATAAACAATTATTACCTGAGCTCTCACTGCCAGGAAGACCTCTGTACTTATCTAGAAATCGAGGTACGAGCCGATTGGGTGCCACTTCTCTCACAGAAGCTGATAGGGTCATCTGCTTTTGCACCTGTTCACCGGGGAACACATTCAGGTGCTGCTGCGTGGATTGAATCCAACTTGTGTTCAAGCGTCCCGTATGAGCTGACAGAAGAGCACCTTCATCTTGGCAACTTCCGACCTAACCAGGATGGTGGTCTCATCTTCAGTCTCTGGTCGCCCGGAGCTAAACTCGTAAGTCTCTGGCGGATAGCCAGCGCTGCTGCTTCCTCCTTAATGTTACTTAACATTATGGGGGATATTGCGGCAAAGTTGCCCATCAGTTTCAATCCCAAATCCAGGGCAGGGACTGCCCCCTACTCATTTTGGATCTGTTTAAGCACCTGGTAAAACATCTAATGAGGTTGTACCATGTGTTTTTCCACTTGGGGTGCTATCCCCATTGACAAGCATGTTGTGAAAATTCTATGTTTTTCTTGTGTGTCCCTTTAGGGAATTAATGCTTCAAGCTGATTTGTTTTTTGTGCAATCCAAAACAGAATCTCCTTTCGTCTGATAGGAACTTTACCCATGACTGCATTGATGGTCGCTGGACTGGTTCCAGGCATAGCCAATTGTGGATGTGCAGCTTGAGCGTCCCTTGCAGGATTTATTGTCATTGTTCTCATGACAAATTGTGTCAAACATCTATATGTTCTAACAGGGGGAGAGAAGGGGTCTAGCCAGCCAAGATTTTTGAATAGACGTGCCATGCCACATCACCTACTGTGGAAATATTCCCCCGAGATCCTATAGAGAAATCTTCCCTGAATCCAATGGCTCCTGCTCCTATGCTTAAAAGGGATGCGGCGGATCCATCGGTCGGCTAATGGATGCCAAAAAGAGCGAGATTTGCCTCTGAAATGGGGCTTGAGGCACGGCGGCCTTCGCAAAGCAGAAAGTAGGGGAGGCCAAGGAGTGCTGTTGCTGCTTCTTCGAGAAGAGGCCTGCCCTGAGAAGTTTATGATGCCATGTGTTCACTTACCAAGCCCTGTGACGAGGTGCGAGCTGAGGCGAGACACCAAGCCTATGCAACACCTGACCAAGAGTGCTGCCTCCTCAAAATGGAGCCTGGTGGTACGGAGGCAGTTGAAGGGTGAATGCGGCCCCCCTGACGAGTGATTCCCCAGAGCCTGCAACATCAGCGATTCAGAGGATGGCCTGAGACCCTAAGTATATAGAGGGGGGGCCCGTACGAACGCCGAGGTTGCTGCATGGAAATCTGCGAGAGACCACAGAGTCCTGCTGGTGAGTGAGCAGAAGGAAAAGAGCCCTGTGGCCCTGGACCGCTGCTGAGCAATCGCATGGGGCACTAGGGTTACTGAACACCGGACGCCTGGGCCGCGGGGTGCAAAGAGACACGAGCTGACGTGCTTAAGCCCAGGACTACTACTTGGAGCCAAGCCTGGTAAAACCTGCTGCTTGGGGAGATCAGTGGTTGCAGGAGAGGCACACCGAGCTAAGTGAAGTGCTTCCACTGCTAGCAGGGGACTGACACACTACAAGAATGAACGTACAAGCGGACTGTAGTTGAGAAAAACCTCTCCCTGTGAGAAACCCTGCTAGAATTAAACACTGGTGAGGTGCATGAGCAGGCCACAGATGGCACAGCGGCCATAGACCGTCTGGGTACCTGAGCCTCCTGCCGACATATGGGTGTGTGATTAGTAGCGAGAGATTTGACCCATGGTCATTGTCGATGCATTACAAGCCATAGCCTCTCGAGTGATGGACTGGGTGCTCCCTGGCCCACAGGGCTGAATTTTTATGTGAAGGGCCCCTGAATCCTTCCCTATTGAACAGGTTTGGCCTACTGATCGCCTCTTAGTAGCTAGTACTGGTGATTTGAAACTGAGGGCGGCTGCTGATGCTGGTGGTGGACGAAGAGACAGTGCTTTGGGCCACGGGGCAGGTTCTTGTTAATGTCCTTTCCTGCCCACGTGGTGCTGGATTGTGTACACTATAGCAGTGGGGCCCCATCACTGATCCCTGTATCTGGCAGGAGTGTGGGAAGTGGACTAGGACATTGTTATTCACGTAACACCCTACCAAGCGTTTTCTTCGAGCCCTCGGATGACAGTCTGGGTGCCCATGGTGAACGTCAGACCTAAACGGAGGCCAGCCCCATAATTGGTGTGCTTTAATCAACATTTCTCTCACTGGAACACGGGTGGAGGCTTCCACCTGGGTGGCTGCTCGACTATTGGGACAAACGGTCCTACCAACACTGTCTGGCTGCTCCGTGAGAGACATCGAGAATACTATCCGCCATTGACTCTGAGCCTATGATGGGAAAAGAAAAAGGTAATAATCCTGCACAATCTAATAAAACTGATCAATACACTATCCTGGGCCCAGGGACCAATGCAGGGGGAGCCATCCCGAATCTGGGGGCCAGCGCTGAGATCCTGATGGCCATACAGAGTATCACGAGTGCCCCTGAAGCCAAGATAGACTCCATTGCTATTGAAATTAATAAATCGAATATAGATCTCCGGAAAGTGGCTGAGCGTGTCACAGGCGCTGAGGGTAACATCACCACCGTGAAAACAGAAGTCCAGTCCCTTCAGGCCATGGTGGCAGGGCTCTAGGGTGCTGCATCGCACATGGCTGATCGCATTGAAGATCAGAGGGATGATCCTGTAGGAATAACATTCGCCTCATAGGGTTTCCGGAACAGGTAGAGGGTCTTTCTGCTGAGTTATTTTTGGAAGACTGGATAGTCAATAGGCTCAAACCTAAAAGCCTCTAAAACTTTTTACAGTTGAGCAAGCACATCGAGCCCTGGCGGCAGTGCCCTGACTGGGTGCTCCCCGTGCCTTAATAGTACACCTGTTAAACTACAGGGGTAGTGATGTGATACTTCAGCATGCTCGCAAACTTAGCCCCTGACAGTACGATGACACGACTATACTCCTCTTTCCTGATTATACCTTAAAAGTTCAGGAGTTGCGCAAAAACTTTGTGCCTGTCAAAAAAACTTTTACGAGAACATAACATCAGATTCTCACAAGATTATTGCTCCGATAAGAAGTATAAAAATCAAGGAAAAATCAGTTTTGATCTGAGAGGTATCGCTATCTGTAAATGACATTCTCATCATATCATATTGCTTTTTCGTAGAATTATAAGTGATTAGGTACAGCCTTATCGGAAAAGAACTCTTGAACCTTTGTATATAGAGCCCCTTTGATCAGACTTGTTCCGGACAGACATAAGGGGTTATTCTGTGAAAGCCCCCACCTCTAATTATTAGCCTCGCCGGCGCCCGGATTCTAGTTGAAGAGTCATGGCTTCGGGAGTGTTTATGAGAGAGGAAAGCAATTTCCCATTCAAGGAAAAGAAAATAAGAATGGTGACCGCGTCAGCCTTACTGCCCTCTCGCTGACTCTGGGAAGGATTAACACGGCGTGGAATACATCCGCATCAGCACGGAATACGCAGCAAGTGACGATCACCGGAACGGATATTTTAACATCCGGTTTATGGTGTCGTGACTCTGCATCAGTGGTGTTTAGCTTGAGGCAGCTGAGAAATGTAGTTTGCCTTGTAGGACCCTATACAAGTCAATCGGGGGATTCCGTCTACGCCCCCTCGTATGATCGGCAGCATACTCTGTTGTATGCTGAAAGGTTAAGAAAGGTGCAACAGCTCACATTTTTCAATGTCATTGTTTCTTTTTTGATTATATCTTACCACTGTGATCAAAAACTAAAAGATGTGAAAATTTACTCCAGGAGTGGCAGTGTCTGGGAGCCTCACCTCCTCCGAGTCAGTGAGAACTATCCCAGAACTGGCGGTCCATTGGGGTAATGGTGTTTGTCAGTATCTACGCTTAAGATAGTTATTGGGGCTTAGTTTTGGTTAAGGGGGGAAAGCGTGTGGGGCGGGATCTGGGAGCCATCTGCCCGCGGGTTGAGTTGGGGGAGGGGGGGGAGTTCTGTTGGATCTGCTTTTGGGAGGGATGTGATTGAGACCTGGTCAGATTCAACTACAGTCAGCATTGTTGTTGTTGGAGGGGGCTTCCAATGCTGAATGGTACGATTCACTAGGTTACAGTCAAATGCCGGACACTGAGCAACTTGGTTGTGATTCTGGAATGCACTATGGTAGACAAAGGCACCAAATACAAATTCCTCACGTGGAATGTGAGGCCTAAATAAACCTGAAAAGAGGAACAGGGTATATGCATAGCTATGACGGTTTGGGGTGATGGTTGTCTTCGTTCAGGAGACACGTATATGCTATAACTAGAGGTTTATCCTGACATGATCACTAGTAGCAATCAGTGCTCTTCTTATGGTCTATATCAAATTTTGCAAGTAATGTGGCTATTCTGCCACTTATTACCATTTGGGGTAAGGCACTGGTGTGCTGCCCTAAAGTGTCTATGGAACTCATTGTCCGAGACTTTCTTTAAGCATGCTGCCACGTATTCGTCAACTCTGTTCTCCGAAGCCCTTTGGGTTAAGCAGTGATGATGTAGGTCTTCTGTGTCGAACATGTGTAATGGAGGCTTATCTCTTGCCTTCTCATTTCCCCCGGTTGGGTCTTTTCAGATTGTGTGCTGATCGCCACTTCTTGGTCTTCACCAGAGTTACTGTGAGAGTGTAGGATTAGCCTTTGACGAAGACATGGTACAGTCCATATTACAGACTCCGAGTCTCTTAGACACAAAATTAGCTGTTACCACGAACCACACAGAAGAACGGAACAAACTATCCAATCTCAAGAAACAACAGCTGAGAACTGCAATGCATGCAGCTATTCTCACAGAATATTTAAGAGGGAGTATAGCTCCCCAGGGTTTCATTGTCGCAAACACTCCACGTCTGTTCCTTGATAACAAGGTCTTTAAAAAGAATTGGTCTTTGATTTCATGGAGGTGTACGCATGATTGGTTAATTCTATTGATTAACACAGCCAAGGAATTCGCGGATCAATTGCTGGTTGAGATACAAAACTGGAATCTCAGATCAAAGCGACTGTTCACATTTCAGCCTATAAGAAGAAACTAAAAGAGGTCAACAAATTGCTGGCGGAGACCAGAGAAGGAATTCTTAAATACAAGATCAATAAGCTGAAAAAGGATATGGACCATTTCACTCCTGAGAAAGTATATCCATATATCAAGGATGACTATGTACCAGCTTCCTCCGAGAACAACAACGGAAGAGGAGGGAGAGGCTGGAGACAGGGGACAGATGAGTGGACTTCCAACTTGGAGGAGTTGAGCACCTCAGGGGATTCGGATTCAAGTGACCATAATATATCTTATCAGCCAAAGAACCGACAATCAATAGGAAGGTACCATAGACCTCCAACACAGTTCCCTACAGGCCCCTGGTGGCCACCACATCCATGGGACTATCCTATACACCAGTTTCACCCTATGCCTTTTGGAGCACCTAATTACCCTTTTTTAGAACAGGGCCGGGGCGGAAGAGGACGCAGAAAAAGAGGGTGCAGATCAGGGAACCAGCAAGACACCCAGAAAGTACAATAGGATCCCGCGATTGAACAAAGCATTACATGGAACATGACGAGGGATCCCTCTTCATCAGTGAGCACCCTGACAACTTGATTATTAATCTCAGCTCCAAGACCTCTTTGGAATAGGATGTCTTAAACAAAGGCCTGGGTTTTGTGCCCACTCACCTGGGGGAGGATTTTGTGACATGCATAGAAATATCCCAATTGTTCAGAAAAATACGTTTGGCCTTTTGCTTTGCAGAGAATGTGGAGAATGATTACCTTAGCCAAGTGACTAACACAGGCCTTAGACCCAAATCAACTTTTAATCCACCTTTACACTTGGTTCCCTCGGAAGTGGCAACTTTTGAGAAGGTAGTAACCAAAGAGTTTGACAAGTTAAGGCCTTTCGTTGGGATGCCCTACTTCAATCTATCCAAGAATGAACTGCAGGGCCTTCAATGTTTAGGCTCCGATCATGGATTGTTATAAAACCAGCGGATAAGGGCAGGGCCACTGTCATGGACTGCAGTCCACCCCTTATAAACACCCAACTGCGTGCGGCAGGGCTGGACGCAGGGCCTAGCCTGCGGCCCATACCCCATTAAACAGTTAACACCGCGCCACACACGGCCTCGCCAAACAAAGGAAAGGAGCCAGGGTAGAAATACACTGACCCCCTAGCCTTGCTGCTGGGTTTCCCCTGACACCCCGCCATAGCAAAAAAAACATTTTTTTATTTTTGTTATGGGTTACTTTGCACAGGCATGCCCTTATTTTAAAACAGTCCCCTGGTGGGCTAGGTCTCGGGCATGCACATAGGTTTAAAATAATTAAGAATGGGCATAGGGGGCCGCCCTCCTCGGGGTCGTATGAGTCCTGGGGACCACCACCTTCCTGAGCTTTACTGAAATTAAGGCAAGAGACCTAGGAGACCCCCTCCATTAGGCTCTAAGAGCACTGGGAATCTCCACCTCCCAAGGGCTTCTTTTGAAACAAAAGGAGGGGGCCACACAGCCCCCCCCCTCGCCTGGGGCTTACATATGCTCCGGGGAACATCACCAGCCCATGGCAAAATCCATATTACATACTGGGTGGGGGGGCCACATGAGTCCTCTCCCTGGCCACATACAGCCCAACTGGGACTCCATCCTCTGGTGCCAGACCACTAGTACGTGGGTGTCTGGCCCCACCCAGGGTGTATCGTTGGGCATCGTGCGTGGAGCCTCCAGGCCGCATGGCAGTGGGCCAGGAAACCAATGAAAACTCTGCTTCCAGCTAGCGAGAGCAGTTGCGCCTGCTTGCTGGGAGCGCAGTTATGTTTGCTCTTGCTTGGCGGGAGCTGGCTTCAGCCAAGCAAAAGCAAACCGCTATCTCTCGAGGTTGGGCACCTTCGGAGATAGCAGGAGCTGGCCTTGGGGGTTGGCGATTCCCCAGGGTACTTTTTGGCTCCTGGAGGGGAGCTGCACGACCCCCCCCCCCCCCCCCCCCGCCCCCATATTGATATATAGCCCTGGGGATGTTGTGGTCCCGGGGCTCAAAAGAGCCACAGGAGAGGGCTGCGTGTGCACCCCTCCTTTTCTTTTTTATGCCCCCCGGGACGAGGGCCACCTGGGGCTATACAGGAAACAAGCACAGGAAACCTCGCTTGGCTTCTTTCCCCTTGCGGATTCACAACTCGATTTAGATGCAAATTCTTTTTAAAAAAAGCTTTTTTTTACCTAGGTTGAGGTCACCCTGCAACAGCAGTGCACACTATATAGATATAACACGTGAACAGAAGGGGCAGAGCAGCTGATTAATAAGGTTAAAGAGTGCTGCAAACCTATGGGGAGAAAAATAAAAGCACTGTAAAAAACGCGTGCCCTAGTTCAGAATAAAAACTGACTGGAAACCAGATCCCGTAGATGTAACATCGGAGTGACTGGCTTGACAGAATCAACAGGTATTACTAACATGAAGACGTACATGAAAAATGTAATTCTAGAGCTGTTTGTGTGGACTGACTTTCATCCATATTCACAGTTGAAAGGGTGCATAGATCCCTTGGTCCCAGGCCTCCACCAGGTGGGGCCTCTCTGCCCGATCATCATGAAACTCCCTAAATAAAGAGATCATGGTACCATCTGGAGACTAGCTACAGATAAATGTGAAATGCCATATCCGGGACCCAGCCTCTCCTTTTACACAAATCATTCAGCAAGCAAGAAATTTGTGAACATTAAGCAAAGACTACAACATCAGGCTGTTCAGTACTCCATGATGTACCCAGCCAAATTGCAGATTGGATGGAAGATTAAGACCCACGGTTTTGCTACACCCGAGGATGCTGTGAAAGCCTTCAAATAATAAATTACAAAAAGCTCAACCAGATGCATATAATACTAAACAAGTCACACGTGAGACAGGGGCTGCATCAGGGGCTGCATCAGAGGCCCCATCTGAACATAGTGACCATGAATAATTACTTAATTGGAAGCCTAATACTGGTACCATTGTTTACAGTGAATGTACAATTATCGATATGCCAGAAGTCATTATCCTCCTGTTGAGCAATATCCTTTTGCTGCTTTCATACATGTAACATGGGTGGTGTTGATAGGAGAACAATAATGTCCACACCACTGTAAATTATGCTTTTATACGACATAAGTTCACAATAATTAACTTAGCGAGTGAGTTGCTGGCCAACGCGGGGTGGGTGGCGTAGATCCCCAGTATTTGTTTTGGGTATATTGCTGTTGTTTGTTTGTTATATGATGAGATATGGGCTTGCACTGGCCATATTTTGGGTTGGAGGCTAAGGTGTGTAAGTTGTTGAACTGATCATGTTTGATCATATGCAGATAAACGCTATGCTGGGTTCTTCACACACTGTACTCTGAGAGCTTACATTTTCTAGGCCGTGAGGATGGATAATCGGGTTAGTGGGATTTGAAACATACCATGGAATGTCTGAGGATTGGCCACCTCTCAAAAATTATGGAAACTACTGGCCCTATTAGACAGACATTGTATGCTTGTATACTTGTTGCTATGCTTCAGGAGTCTCCTGTTCACTGGCTAAACATCTGTATTGGTATCTGTATGGAGGGCCCATAGATTTGTTGTGCCCTACAGGGTCTACTCCTGACTAGCTGCTGTTAATTACAGTATGAGCCTGACGATTGCAGAGCACCATGGGGGATGTGTTATAGTGCAGGGTCGTTTGATGAACGCTGTTCTGCTGATAAACTTGTATGTCCCAAACACAGATACACCCACCTCTTTATATGATATATACAGCTTTTGTATAAGCATAGAGGCGGGTAATATAATATGGGGTGGCAATTCTAACATAGCATTGGACCTGGTGGAGGACAGATCCAATTCAGATATACACTACGCCTCCCTGTCACTCCAGATTTTGAAGTTCACTATTGCTGAGTTGAAGCTGATGTATATATTGAGGGCTCTGCTTGAACACACTGTTACTTCCACACACTATGCAGCATTAGACAACTCTGTTTTGTGATTAGATTACTGGCTCAGCCCCCTCAAACTTTCAGGTTGGTGTTGAGATGTGCAACACCCCCTACATACATTATTGGATCATTCCTCCATAGTACTGCAGATGATCATCCCAGCTGAAAGAGAACTCCCATAACTTGGGAAACATGCTCAAGCTAGGAAGGGCAAGGCTACTTAGATGACATACCCAGCAAAATTGAGGCTCAGTGATGCAAAATGGTCAGGGCCCTCGACCAGATACTTGCTAGATATAGTGCAGACTTTTGCTGCATAATATGAAAAATTATATGCAACACAAGGGTCTATCGATCAGGTTCACATGAGGCACTACATGGAGGAAATAACATTTGCAATCTTGGAGAGCTCTGAAAGAGAAGGTTTAGGGGCTCTCTAAAATTATCAGAGGTGAAGGCAGCTATTAATGTACTTGAAATGTGTAAAGCGCCTGGGTCAATTGGGCTAATTGCAGAATCTTATAAGTCGTATAGGGATTTACTTGCTCCCCACCTCCTGACCATGTATAATAAAGCACTATAGAGGGAGACTCTCCCTGAGACATGTTGTGAAGCAGTATTAATAGCGTTGACCAAGCCAGGGAAAGATCCATTATTTACTCAGTCATATAAGCCCTTGTCCCGCCTTAATATTGATCTTAAAATTCTGGCCTTCATTGTCATAATAGACTAACCCCCGATGCGTGGCTTGGTCTTTCCTGATCAGTATGGACTTATTCCTGGTAGAAAGACCTCGTATAACAAACTTACCCTTTATGCTGTTATGTAGCAGAAGGGCCCTGAGTTGGTCACCATGGTAGTTTTCTTAGATGCTGAAAAAGTGTTTGATTCTTTGTGATGGTAGTATATGCATTGTCTACTTGGGAGAATTGGTTTAGATCTCCCCTTTTAAAAAAAAAAAAATGATCAGACTATTATAAACAGATCCAGGTGCAATGGTACAGATTAATGACTATTTTTGCTGCCCCTTTGGTATATGGCAAGGCATTAGACATTGGTGTTTCCTTTAGCCTTGGAACCTCTGGCCTGTATGATCAATGAAAGGCACTGGCAGTGTATTCTAGCATTTATGAAGGGTTGAATGACCATATCCTTACATGCAGACAATGTGATACTGTTTATCAAGCATCTAGAGGATAATCTCCCTCTAGTGAGTTGAGAACTTACATGGTTTGTCACTATTTCAATAGTAAACATAAATTGGGGTAAATCCAAAATATTTCCACTAACACCTATTACCAGACCATGCACTTTGGAAAACCCATTAGGCTGGTGCACTGCCCAGGTTAAATACATATCAGGGGTGTGGAATTTAATAAAATATCTACTTGTCCATGGGGCAGGTTGCTTCATGAAAGCCGTATAGCTACACTTAATGAAAGGACATACGCCATGGGTGCACTTTTGAGACTTTCTTTAATAAGTGGGCCCCTAATTTGGTCTTTTGTGTTTAATAAAATTCTGTCCCTCCCTCTGTATCGGTTGGCTTCACTGTGAATTACAGCATTCTGCTCTTTCACAAGGAGAATATTGGCACACAAAGTTTTGTTCAGTGCCAGTAACTACTGTGACAGTGTGTGCTTTTTGAGACCAAAAACTATTTATGCTTTTGCCAATGTTTGTTATAATGGTGAGGGCCCGGCAGCTCCCACACCAATAAGGTTTTACAAAAACCATGCCAAAACAAGTCACACTGACAAAACTGAAACGCTGACCATCAATTACAGACCTACTAGCTTAGCCAATTCTTGTTCATTTTTGTTTCCCATAATCTTATGAAACTAGTTGCACTAATTTTCTGTTATGAATATTTTTGGGAAATACTAGCATGCATCAACACATATTACTAAATGATGCTGCAAAGATATGGTACCTGAAACTTTACAGTCGTTTAGTGGAATTATTTCCTGCTTTCTTTTTTATATGAATATTTTATTTTGAGAGTAAAAAATCATCAATCTTGCTTTCAAGCTTCTGCAAATATTTGCATCAAATTGGAGAGCATTCTGGGTGAATTATACATAGCCTCATATTGCTAAACTTTGAAAACGTGTGTACACTTTATTATACTAGAACCGCTGTCAGTCGTGTAGTCAGAGCTAACAACATTTACTTAGAGCACTCACCCTAATAATTAAGGCTTTCAATTAATGAACCGTAAATACAAGTTTAAACAGCATTAACATATGGACAAAAATATTACCTTAACTGCAGACAGTGCCCTTTCCTGCTCCATAATGTGGTACTGCAAACTGGCAGCCAAAGGGTTAGTGCTGCAGGGGGTTGGGTCTACTTGTCCCAAGGACAAAATACACATGAAAACTTGTTGCCCTTGACCCCAAACAATATGTCCTGGGCGTCGGGCTATAGGAATTCCACATTCCTGACATATGGATATACATACACAGTTTCAGAGAAGCTACAATTTGTGATCATTATGAGCCTTCAATCCCAAAATGGACTATGTAGGTTGAGAAGTGGATTAATTTGCCATGGACTATGGCAGGCCACATATCTCTGATAAAAATGTTCATATTGCCACATATTTGATACCTTTTGCCTCAATATTGTTATACTGTTACCAAATCATTTCTTCGTGATGCTGACTGGACAATTTGCATGTCTGATATAGGGATAGAAAATACTGCGAATTAAATTGTCCATCTGGTTCTGCCATGCAGTAAAGGGGGTTACTCCGTACCGGATTTCAAATTGTATAATTTGGTTGCGCAAGCCCACTAAGCCCTCTACTGCCACCTGCCCCCCCACCACCACTGCTGCTGCAGTTAGTAACTGAGACCGAGGCAATACTTAGTGGCACACTGGCTATGTCCTTGTATGGCCGATTAAGACACTCTTCGATAGGGATTTCAATGGCATTGTGCACTGCAGGAGCTTGAAGTCACTGTGTGGTAAGGCTGGGTTGCCGGTATTGTATTTACCCATGAGCCTGCTTGAGAATAATCTTGAATTTTTCCCAGTGCTAGAGCTGGCAGTGTCACACTCATTACGGAAACCTGGTTTGGCATAACCACAATCAGATGTTTATATTGTTGGATTACTACAAGGGTCCTGCAGAGAGTACCCAGTTATGTATATTTGTGTTTTTCAAGCTCAGGAAATGCTGTGAAGGCTCAGTATCCTATGTTTCCAGTAAAGCCTTAGACTTGAAGCCCGCTTTCTTACAAGTGCAATTCATTAGAAGACACAAGGAGATGACTTTCTAAGCTCTAATAAATGCTTTGGAGAGAATAAAACCGATGTGGACATGCGAATGGCTGAAAAATAGACCGCATCTATGGGAGAAAACTGTTCAGAAAAGAAGTGGGTATATTGCATTGCTCAGCAGACACTGGTGTCCATTAATCACAGGCTGCTTCAGTTTACGTTTTTGCGCATGATAAATATTACCAGAGAGAAATCGCATGACATTAATCCTGACAGCGATAATAGATGCCAAAGATGTAAGGTTCCACGTGCTGGCATGGTTCTGTCTGTGCATTTATGTCTACTGGCATAATATTGGTGAGACACTTAAGAACATGCTAGCGTATGATTTGGTGATAAACCCTCTGGTTATGCTACTTGGATATACGCTGATATCCCGAAACCGGTTCAGCGCCTCATAGCCCTGTTAATTCTATGGGCAAAAAGATCGGTGCTGCTTGGGTGGTGGAAACAACCTCTCCTCAAAGTGATAAGCTGGATAAAAGATGCTCTGTGTTGTAGGTCACAATTTGAGCTCTATATATCGAACAGAAGTAGATCTAAAGAATTCTGGGAACCGTTTCGTGAATATGGTAGAATACATTATACAGATTTGGACTCTAATGTAATGATCAAGGTGTCAAACCATGCTGAAACTGTGTGACTCCCTAGCTTATGGACATTGAGGAATTGTGATTGACTATAGGTATAGCCATCGTTCCTGGCTCAGGGGAAATGGCTCCCTGCATAGACTTAACTATGAGATTTATAACGTATTGATAGGGCTCTCTCCAAGCCGTGTATAGGAGTGGGTCTTATATATGCATGTAGTGAGTCTCACACTTCAGGTCAGAAATATACAGAAGTGGGTGGGCTGGAGGTAAAAAAGGGGGTGGTAAGGAGAGGAGGATGCCCAAGAGAGTGGACAGAAGGCAGCATAAAGAAACTAAGACCACATCCTTGGTATACTGCATCTTGCCTGGTGAAAAGTATGCATGGACAGGGAATGGTGGGGGGGATGTAAAAAAGTGGGCGTATCTGTCGACTTTGCTAGCTTTCAAAGGCTGAAGATGGCAGGATGAGCGTATTAGTGGACCACGAGGAGCTGAGAGAAGGAGTTGGTTGGAACTTCGCTTGACTGATAACTCATGGGCTATGTGAGAAAACCTAAAAGCAACATAGTCACATTAAGATTCATCTTCATTGTTGAACAGCCTCTGACAAGAGCTATGAAATATTTTTCTCTATACATATCTTTCCGGGGAGAATCATTCTCCTAGACGACAGGGAGTCATAGAGAACATCCTAGAGTACCTCTCTCTGTGGAAGCACTCTAGTATGCTAAAGTATAGATTTCCTCCTTTGAAGTGTCTGGAAGCTGGCAGTCGATTCCTCTGCCATCCTCCTGCACAGGACACCTCTTTTCTTAGTTTAATAATTTAGGCCTTATTTAGAGGTGCTCCATCAACTTCATCCCTGCACCTGAGGCATGTACGCTTTGTCTAACTCACACCGTTGACCTGTTCCATATCTATGAGGTGCAGAGGTGGAATGGGGGGGGTCTCTCCACTCTCAGTCTACCTCGTTCTCCCTGATTGTCAGCTGCACCACTCATTCTCTATTATTTTTAACTAAGAGGTGCTGATGACGATGCTGGGTGGTGTTTCCTCCTCATGTTGGAATCAATAATTCTTCAGTTTTTTAACAGTACCTCAAGACTCTCAAATTTAGCAACTAGCTGTGAAGTGTCTGCTACTACTTTCCTCAGTCCTCTGCAAAATCTGTTCACCCTGCATTTCACTGCCATCATCCTGGTCCTCCGAGCCTCGGTGCACCATCCTTGCACCTCTTAGGACAGGCCTCCATCCAACTGTGTATCTCTGCTTTGATAACTCCTTTATACCCTTGTATTGCAAACTGTCTGTTTTGTTCCATACCACAATTTCCTAGGATGTGTCACCACTACGTTTTCCTTTCATCCTTTCTGCTGCCTCGTTGCTGCTGCGAGTCAGTTTGCAATTCCATCTGCAGTGCAGTTCCTTGTACAATCGAGGGATAGTCTATCACCCATCTATGTTTGGATGTCAGTGCAAACTAGGAGTTTGTCACTTTATATATTCCAGTTATCTCCGCAGCTACGGTCTTCATTGCAACACTCTCTTGAGAGGAGTAGGCAGAATCCCACTGTTCAATCATGTTTGTATCCTCAAAAAAGACTGACCTTTAATTTTTATTTTAATAATGTGACTGGGACAGGCAGAATGGTGTATATGGTTGGAGGAATCCAATTCTACATCTTGGGGAATCAGCCTGAAAAAGATTGATTGATTTGGGGTGTTTTGAGGTATCGAGACCCACCAAATTGATTTTTATTTTTAAGCCAGGTAGTCAGGCGTTTCAGAACAGAAACTTTTGTGAATTATGCAGGCCTGTTCATGTTGTGGTATTTTGTGGGTGAGTCTTTTGCGTTGTGAGACATTGTAGCTGTTGATAGAGCTAAAGGTATTAGGGATTGCCGTAAGAAAGGCATGCTCATGGTCTAGCCATGAGTGGACCACATCTTTGAGGTTTTGTTCCATTAGAAATGGTGTTATTCTCAAAGTCTAAGCTGGCAATGAGTATTTTTCAGTATTATTTATGTCTTTGAAGATTGGGGTGTTTATGTAGAATAAAGCAGAGAGATTTGTAAATAATGGTAGGTTTACATTTAAGAGTATTTGTTTCATCCATCCAAGATTGCATTGGGCTATATAAAAAAAAAAATGATGAAAGATCAATAGACGGGGTGTTTTTAACAGGCTAAGTTTAAAATGGCGAGAGGTCGTCCATACCTAAAGATCCACAAAGATTGTGGATCTTTAGGTATTGTATCATGTCTTTGAGGTCTTGTTCCTTTGGAAATGGTATGATTCTCAGATTCTGAGCAAGCACTGGGTCTTTTTCAGTATTATTTATGTCTTTGAAGGCTGAGGTCTTTATGTAGGATAAAGCTGAGGGATTTGTAAATAATGGTGGGCTTACAGTTAAGGCTCTCTGTTTTCCGTTTTTTACTGATTTTTACAGATAAATACAGACAGACACATTCATTTTCTTGTCTGTATTAATTGTTAAATGTGGATAAAAACAGAAATTGGGTTGCTTTTTGAGTAATTTTAAATACTGTTTGCCATGACTGCCAGGTCAATAGATGTGTGGGTTGATAGGTAAGGGGGTTAAAAAAGAAAGGAATTTTAGTAAAGCGGCTTTAACTGCAGTAGATATGCACAAGGTTGATACTGAAATTTGCATATTTTCATATAAGTACACTGATTTATCTTCTGCGGTTGTTCACAGTACTGAAACTTGGCAGACATTCAAGCATGCGTGCATATTTATTTGTTTAATAAATGTGGAAATATACTAATTTCAGCTTACTTTTTCCCCAAACCCCAAAATAAATATGGATGAAAAAGATATAAAATTTGCAAAAAATAAATATGGATAAATACAGACGAAATGGCAAAAATAAATACCATAAAACCGGGAGCCCTACTTACAGTCGAGCTTTTGTTCATCCATCTAAAACTGCACTGTGCTGTTTCAAAAAGGATGAAAGATGATTAGACACGGTGCTTTAACAGGTTAAGTTTAAAATGATAATAGGTCATCCATGCCTAAAGATCCACAAAGGTTTTAGCAAGAGGACCAATAGCCTCATTGAGATGTGTGTCATGAAGGTATGTTATGCCAGAATTGCTTAAAAGAGCTCCAGATAAAGGGGACTTCTAAAGAACCATAAGGGATAATGTGTTGGAGGGACCCACAACTCAGAGGGGTGGCTCCTGAACTGAACCTTCGTTCAGTTATTCTGAGCTTTCTGTTTTGCTCATTTAGGACCATATGTAGGTAAAACCCCAATTGCGAGTTCTTAATAGCGATTTTTACCGAATCGCTATTAAGAACTCGCAAAGTCCGATGTAGATAAAAAAAAAAATCGCTAAAAGACAGCGATTCCGTAAAAATCGCTAAACTAAATACTGATTTCCCATTACCGAATCGGTATTAGCGATTTCACATTACCGAATCTTTATTAACGTATCCGCTATTTAAAAAAAAAAAAAAAACGGTAATTAGTGAATCAGCCAATCCGGTGCATCCTGATGACCTCACAACCAGGAAGCGGGCTGACACATGCTGTTACACTGAGCCTGAAGCTGTGGGAGAGGCAGGGAGCAGAACCAAACACCCAGGAGCTGCACAGCAACCACCATGGACACACAGGAGAAGGGAAAGGAGGCCAGTGAGAGGAAGAGGAAACCCAAATATAGTTAGAGGGCTTTGGAGGTACTAATTGAGGAGGTGGTGAAGGATCATGACCTGCTCTTCAGCAAAAAATCCCTGCACAATCCTGAATCACAGAAAATACAAATTTGGTTTGTGATCCAGGAAAAAATAAATTCCATTGGTGTCACCCAGCGCTCGATAGACTAGCTGAAGAAGCGCTGGTACGACCTCCGCAAAGGTGCCAAGGAGAGGGTGGCTGACTGGATCAAACAAGCCAAAAAGACAGGTGGCGGGACATCTACTGCGCTTGCACCAACTCCCTTAGAAGAATTGGTGGAGTCCACCCTCCAACCGGAGAGCGTGATTGGCATCGGAGACGCAGACAGCTCAGCCAGAGGAGCCAACATACAAGGTAAGATGCATGCACAGCATGATGTGCCCCCCCCCCCCCAACCCCAATCCCCAGGGATCCAGTATGAATCCCACTCCAGTCCATGATTTGCAAAAAAACGATATGCATCATGGGAGATGTAGTCCCAATTAATACATAGCATATCAGTTAGTCCACTGAACCAAAATGCATGTCACACACACCAGTAAATAAGCGAGCGGGGAACATTCAGTTTGATTGGCAGTCATGAAATTTATTGACAGGCTAATGCTGCTAGACAAGTGAGTAAGTGGACATTCTGTATCCACAGGCGAGCCAGCGCTCCAGGCTGCAGAAGGGGAGACAGAAGAGGCACCCAGGGAGACCAACACACAGGATGAGGCGGTCACGTCACCTGCTGAGGTCACACCACCATCACCAGCACCGCCACCACGAGCCATGGGGGAATACAATGGGTAGCCTCCAGGAGATGGAGGGGTCAGAGGAGAGCATGGGAGCCCAACAGACCATGCAGGAAGAGGATGTACACACAGCAGGAACACAGTCCCCTATGGAGCTTGGCCACACAGGTGCCCGATGACGCCGACCAAGGGCACACAGTCCTGATGCACAGGTAGAGGAGTCCAGTGTCTTTGCAGGTCTGGAGGAGAAGATGCTGAAGGTGCAGCGTCTGCAAGGCAAAACAATGAGGGCAATGCAATGCCAGATGGTGGCCATCAACAAAAACATGCGTGACATGAAGGAGGGCATATAATGCCTTAACAACACCATGGCTGAGGGCATGCGGGACATGTCAGCGGCTGTAAGACTGTTATGCAGCAAGATGGGTAACTAACGTGAGGCACATGTATCTATTATTGTGCAGCAGATTAGAGGCCGGTACTGCTGTGCACCTCCACTTTTGTGGAGACAGCGGAACCTGCTTTTCAGGAGTCCGAATGTACGCTCCACCACATTCCGTGTAGATTTATGGGCAACATTAAATCTCCTTTCACTTGGGGTAGATGGGTTGAGGTATGGAGTCAGGATAAATGCACACACTGCATATGCGCTATCAACTAAGTGTTAAAGAAAGAAAGATTATTCGCAGTCCGCAATAGATACATCAAAGGTATACATCCGGGTGTGTCACATAGATTTACCTAGCAGGTATCCTTCTCCAGATTCACCCCCAGCAAGACAGGTATAGATCCCATCGTTCCTGAAGATGTAGGAATCATGCGTGCTCCCTGGAAACTTCACAATGATGTCTGTAATGATGTGAGACATATCACATATGACCTGTACGTCGATTTGCGGTTCCGGTAGATGTACTCCGTAGCAGAGGGGGTGCAGATTGGTATGTGTCCCGTCAATGCACCCTATTACGTGTGGGAACTGGGCCTTCTGATAAAAGTCTATCTTTGTCTTCTGCAGTTCCGCCTGTGTGCTGGGGAACCGGATATAGTGGTGCATTCTTTGCACCATGGCATCCAGGAATGTGTTGAAAAAGCGTGACAGGCAACTCTGTGAGACACCACCAGCCACAGCTATTACCCCCTTGGTAACTGCCGGATGCCGGTAGGTGCAGGCAACAGAGGACCTGTACTTGTGTAGGTATTGCGTGCGCCCTTGGTGTCTGGTGCTCCAGGATTGGATGCAGGTCACGTATCGGGTCTAGGATGGTGGTTGGCTGAAGCCTGTACCTCTCATGGATTTCTGCCTCTCTGAGTTGGAATAGTGTGATGAGCAATCTGTATACGCGTTCCTGTCGTCTCCAGATCCTTGGTGCTGCAGCTTGCAACCGTATCCGCCTTGCAATGACCTAGAGGGCCGCCATTGTGTTCACGCAGATGCATTCTGTGGTTGTTTATATGCTGTGCACCTGGTTACCGCCTGCTTTGAGTTAGTGTTAATTTGCGACTCTTAGCGATTTATTTATTTATTTATTTATTTATTTATTTTTTTTGTGGAATCGTTATTAGCGATTTTATGTACATTGTTTTGCGAATTTATTTTGCGATTCCTTATTTAGCGAATCGCTAAATAGTGAGTCGGTGTGGCATATTCGCTAATTAAGGAATCGCTGACTTTTTTCCTTTTTATTTATTTTCTTTAAAACAAATTTTATTTGTCAAAATAACACATATGATGCAGACCTCTGAATCCCAGAGCCAACTGCCGCATGTACCATACAAAAGAAATCGACTTTGACCATTTTACTAATTTAAAACAGGAGAATATGAAAGGCGATACATATAAATCAACCCCTGCAAACACCCAACACCCCCCCCCCCCTCCTTACTCACCCCCAATGCATCGTCTCCTCATTCCGGAAAAGCATATCTCTAAACCAGACTGTCACTGCTCTACATAAAAGCCCAGTGTTTAAAATATCGGATCCTGCCATGGAAATAGGGGCAACCCATGAGAGAATAAAGACAACAGAGGAGGCTAATTTTGGTCACTCCAGGTCCCGAGTCGGCCCCCCCGCGGCGGCTCCAATTCCAAACATCGATAATCCGCCCAGCGCCTCCAGATCTTATAGTGCTTACGGGGGCACCCCCTAGCTTCAAAGATGGGAATCCCGAGACCCATACAGAAGTCCAAACCTCTTTTCCAGGTCGAGACCGAGGGAGCCACCACCGCCTTCCAGGCTCTAGCTAGATCTCTCTTCGCTAAGGTAAAACCTTGGAGCTTAAGGTGACGCTTATAGATGTTGCCCCGATCCCTTCCATCACATGAAGGAGGACAAGTTTCGGCGATCTAGGAAGCACCCACCCCAGTACCTCAGAGAGGCAGGCCAGGACCCCCCTCCAAAATCGTGTGAGTGCAGTGCCCAAATAGTGTGTAGCAGGGTCCCCTCCTCGAGCCCACAATGAAGACACACCGGGGAAGCCACCTAGCCCACCCTCCAGAGCCTAACCCTGGTAAAACAGACCCTATGAAGATATTTAAATTGAATAAGCCGCAGGCTTACTGCAATAGCCGCCCCACGCTGGGAGGCTAGGGCCTCTGTCCAGTCCTCTTCCTCCATCAGACCTACATCTCCCTCCCAGGCCTCTCGCAGATGCTGCAAGAAGGGGGAACAATGCGTAACCAGCGATTGATAGAGATCTTATGGTCTAGGAGGTCTCCCATGAATACCTTAGCCTCTACTGGCCTAAACTCCGGCAAGGAGTCGAGACCCTCCAAGTTGGGGGAGATAGCATGTCTAAATTGTAAATATTTGAAGAATTTGGTCTTTGGCATCTGGAAATCCTTCTGGATATCCTGAAAGGATTTCAAAATCGTGCCCCGCATGACGCCCCCCAGAGTGGAAATCCCAATGTTGTCCCAGTCACGAAACCCGGAGAGATACAGCAATTGCGGGAAACGGCCATTGTGCCAAAGTGGGGTCTCCCGGGTCAGCCTATTCCACCAGCCCATCCTCCGCAGAGCCTGCCTCCAAATCTGAAACACAATCCGCGTGGCAGATGGCAGGGGACGCCTCATCGGGACAGACTAAAGGAGAGTATGTAGGGACCGATCACCCATGCAGCGCCGCTCCACGGCATAGGCTGGGTCCGCTCTGTCCCCATACCACCATTCATTTAAGACAAGTAGATGCGATGCAACATAATAGGACCAGATATCGGAGGTTGCCAGCCCCCCCACAATACGTAGATAAGAAGCATGTCCGGATCGCCACCCTCACCGCTCCCCCATCCCAAAGAAACTGACCTAAGGTAGAGTTCACCTGCCAGAACCACCACGGGGGAATCGGGTAGGGATGATTTTGCAATTGATACAATAGGCGCGGGAGCGACACCATTTTAAAAATGGCAGCTCCGCCGTATATGGAAAGGGGCATATGGGACCAGGTCTTGATATCCTCACGCACACGCTCCCAAACAGGTGCGAGATTGCGCTCCCAGGCTGTAGTGGGAGAATTGGACAAATAGACCCCAAAATATTTCATGCCCCCATACTCCACCTGGACTGATGATGCCCAGTGACCGAGCTCACCCCGCCCTCCCAATACCCACAAGGTGGACTTTCGAAGGTTCCTATATAGACCTGATGTGTCCCCAAAGATCTGCATGATCTGCATCAATCAGGGGCCCATGCGTTCCAGATTGGTCAGGAAAAACAATACATCGTCCGCATAAAGGGCGATGCCATCAGAAAGCCCATGTGCCCACTCAAAGCCAGACACCGGAGCGTCCATCCGCACCCAAGCAGCCAGGGGTTCCATTGCTAAAGCAAAGAGATACAGGGAAAGCGGACACCCCTGCCTGGTGCCCCACCCAATGGAAAAGCCTGAAGAAACGAAACCCGCAACATGCACCGAAGCCGTCAAGTCAGTGCACAATAAGGTTAGATAGGACAAGAATCGCAGTCCGAAATTCAGCCGCCGCAGGAGCGCAAATAAATAGACCCAACTCAGGGAGTCGAAGGCCCTGTCCATATCTGCCAGTCGAAGTGCTGCCCTCTCCCCCAGTCCCTGGACCATTGCGACGGCCACATGAGCCTGCCGGATATTATGGCGGGTGGCACGCTGGGGCATGAACCCAGCCTGGTCTGCTATATGAGCAAGGGGTTGTGTTTTTTTTGGGGGGGGGGGTAGAGCAATATGAGGGCAATATGAGGGCGGAGGTGGTTCACCAGTGCCTTAGCTAAAATCTTAGCCTCCACATTCAGGAGGGAAATAGGGCGATACGAAGCATGCTCCGGCAGTCTGACGGGCTTGTGAAAGACCACTATCTCCGTGTGCCTCCAGTCACTGGGCAGACATCCCCTGTCCCTGGCCTCCTCCACCACCCTGCGGTAGTGGGGCCCCAGCTGTCGAAAGTATTTCTTAAAAAATGTGCAGGGGAAGCTATTAGGGCCAATGGCCTTGCCCGAGTTCAGCTCCCCCAGGGCTGCCCCCAGCTCCTCATCAGTAAGCGGGTCCTCCAGTTCTTCCTGAAGTTCATCTAGAAGCGCCTTCAGTGGAAGATCGTCCAGGAAACGATCAATGACTTCCACCTGGAGGAACTCCGTGGGGGTATATAATTGAGCATAATATTCCGCAAAGCTATATGCAATATCCAACGCGCCACACAAGGGTAGCCCATCTGACCCTACGATACCCGGGAGAGCCTGGGGGCGAAGCGAACCCTGGCACAGCCGATCCAACATTTTGCTAGATTTGTTACCCCACTGGTAGATCCTACTACGAGTAGCCAGCCAGGCCTGGCGGGCCTCATCCAAAAGAATACGAGAATATTCCTGCTGCGCAAGAAGTAACTGATGAAGAACCAATTGCCCTCCCTCTTCCCCGCCGCGTGACTCCAACGCCAGAATAATAGCTTCCGCATGGATCAGGGCCTCTCTACGCAGACGTCGGGCAGTAGCGCAAAATGAGATGTCTACCCCCCGAATAGTGGGCTTCAAGGCCTCCCAAAGAGTATTGGCCCCCGGGACCAAACCCAAATTAACAGCTAGATATTGATCAATGGCATCGTCCATCCGGACTCTGTAATCCTCCTTCTGGAGGTTCCATACTGATAGACGCCAACGGAATGGCCCGCTGACACCCCCCCCCCCCCCCCCCCCCCCCCACTGCTCGCACAGTAATTGCCACTGGAGAGTGATCGGAGAGTCCTCGCGGTAGAATGTCCACCGCTGTCACCTTATTGTCAAAGACCCGCGGAAAAAACAGATAGTCCAGGTGGGAAAAGGAGCCATGATCTGACGAGTGGGTCTCTTGCAAGAATAATATGTCTGCGCGGGCACACTTGGCCGATTTTAGGATAGCTCCCCTTTTGATCTTGTTGAGTGCCCATCTCACTTTCCAACTGAGTACTCTAAGAAGACCCTGGGCCTCCCGTGCACTAACAGGCATTCCTACACCGTGCAGGCCCCATACAGTACAGTGGCAGCAGCAAGAATCCTCCGCACAATAGAAGAGAGTCCAGAAGCCAGGTAGACAGTGCAACAACCCCTCAACACCCCCCCCCCCCCCCAAAAAAACACAACCCCAACAACACCCCCTCCCCCCCCCCCCACCACCATGTACCTCCAAAACAATGAAGTACCTGTTGCGGCAGGTAGAGCAGACTGACCTCAACAGGAGGTCCCACCCCTCACCCGCCTATGGATCCCAAAGTCACAGCCCATTGTCAATTGGCCTCCTCTCCTTCTGTGGAGCCCCACGGAGAGACTGGCCATCAAATTCGCTTCTCCGGCCTATGAAGGATATTCAAGTTTGGATAATTGCCTGGTCCACCTGATGTCAGTACGCCGATACATGTGAACGAGAGATGGACTCCTCCCGGGCCACGGCCCCTGCAGACTGCCAGCGACGCCTGGATTTGGAGCGCCTTCCCCTCGGCCCACGAGAATTCCGGGCAGGCCTAACCGAAGAGGAGTCTGATTCCCTTACCGGGGGAGTGTGAGGGCGCAACCGCACAGTTTCATCTGTCCAGTTAAATACCTCCTCTGGTGTGTCAAAGAAGTGGTGCGGGACCGGTATACCACACGCAGCCTGGCTGGATAAATCAAGGCATAGGGGAGTTTAAGTTCACGAAGGTGGACCTTGGCGGCTAGGAACGACTGCGGTCGTTGGTGTACTAACTTAGGGCGAAAGTTCCCCTGAGGGGAGCCAGCCCTCCAGCCATTCCTTAAGAAAGCGCCCCATGTTCCCCTTTTCGCAGTCCTCCGGGAAGCCGACAAAGCGCAGGTTGTTGCGTCGCACCCGCCCCTACGCGTCATCCACTCTCGATGCCAGGCCTGTCTGCGTGGTCGCGAGAGACGATACCTTCTGTTGCAATGTAGTGATCACCTCCTCCACGCCCGAAATCCTCGACTCTGTCTCTGGGATTCGGGCGACCGCATTCCCCAGGTCCTGGCGCAGGAGCTGACTGCCCCGATCTTGACGTTCAGGGCGTACCTGGACTGGGTAATGGCGGCTAGGAGGGCCGCGTTGTCTGGTACAGTGTTTTGAGATCCCCTGGGCTGAGCCGCCAGAGCCCCCCTGACCTGTGAACTTATCCATTGTGCTCTGCTTAGACGAGCCCTCGCCGGGCTTATCCCTGGTCATGGTGGCTCAGTCTCCACCACGACCTCAGCTGAGGGGCCCCCGGCCAGCGTATATGGGGCAGTTCCCACGAGCGTCGGGCAGCCGCTCCCACTAATGTCAAGGTCCCACTTCCGACTGCGTGGCTATGGAGGCTGGCCGTCCCCCAATCCGCTTCTCGTCTGGCCGGCCCAGCGAAGCCCCCAACGGCAGGCTCCGGTATTAACCTCGCCACACTCCCCACCGTGGCCCGACTCTGCCACTGACACCCCCAAATCTCCTCCCAGGCCGAGACCACCAAACCTCCAGCAGGTGTACACATGGATAAATGGGGGGAGAGACAAAGGCAGAGCCCAGAGATGCACAAGGGGGGTGCAGGCCCCAACTGACCACTGAAACGGGGAAGGCCCCAAATGCTGACGCGGGCCTCCCGCACAGCCCGGTCCTCGCACACCTCACAGCTCCTCCACGGTGCGGCCCAGGACTGCTGCTGAGCCTCGCAAGACCCCTCGCAAGTGCCCTCAATGTCATAGGGGCACCCGCCCCCTGCGGTGCCTCCCGCACATCCCGGCCGACCGCAGGTCGACTGCGTCCAATAAGCAATGATGGAGGGGGAAGGACGACAAAGCATTGGGCACTAACCCCACCAGTGCGCCAGCAGGCCGCCCCACAGTGATGTCCCGATGCCAATAGTCTATGCACTCTCCCCCCACCCCCCTGCGGCCCGACTAAGCCGCTGAGCCCCCTGCCAATTCATGCACAAAGGAGATGGGGGGGGGGGGGGGGGGATCTTGAGAGGAGCCGGGAGCCCAGGGATGATGGCGAACACGGGCCGCTGCCAGGCTATATGTTCAAAGACGAGGGGTTACTCAGGGGTTACTCAGGGGTCCCAGCTATCTGCTGGGACAGAAGGCTCCCATCGTGACAAAGGGCCTCGGTTTTCCTCCGATATTCGGCCGGCCCACCGCCTACACGGAGACACCGCACCAAGATGGCGCCCGTCACCTCTGCGATGCCTCACCTCCGCAGCCCGAAATGGCCGCTGAGCCGTTCCTCACCCCTGCAGGAGACCTCAGAGCAAGGGGGCAGCCAGCCCCGGGAGAGGAGTCATGTCTCGTCAGCGCCTGCCAGGACACCAGCAAGCAGCACCGCACGGCTCACCTACACCGCCGCTGCGTCTCCACTCCTCTGCCGGGGAGTCAGGTGACCCCCCGGCTGCCCTCGGGCCGCATCACCAGCAGGCCGCGTCTTCCCCGAGGCGCCTCACAGCTGTCACTGGGCACCCCACGGCGTCGGAATCAGCCCAGGCGATGGTCCGCAGTGTCCGCTTGACACGGAGCTGCGCAAGGATCAGGACGAAGACCGGAGAGGCAGGATATCTACAGGATCAAGGTGAGGCTGGACGGAGCGCTCTCAGCTCACGTCCGCCATGATGGTTCGCCAAGGTATGCCCCCTTCCTTTCTTTTTAGCGATTCTTTATTTTGCGATTCGGTGTTTCTGCCTCTACATGTCACATGGGATTTTAGCGATCGCAAACATGGGAACTCTGCGAATTTCCTCGTTTGCAATCTCTATTTTTCTACCTACATCTGGCCCTTAATTACTTGGCATACCAGGGGAAGAATAATTTCCTTTGATTTATGTTTTTTAAGTTTGTTCAACTCATTTATGATATCCGTGATCGTCTCATTATATTGAGTTTTGAGACCACTGATTTCCAAGTTTTCCATCACTGGGGGGGCACTTCGATATGGAGGTGGTTGAATTGATCATATCTGTTTACAATATCTCTGAACAAGGTAGATCTGCTTAGATGTGATATTGAGAGGAACATAGATCAATTGGATAGTAATAATAACAAGATTTTGGAAGGGGAGCTACTGTCCCAACCAGAAAGGAGGGGCAAGTTTACTGAAGTGTTCTGGAGAAATAAGGCATCGGGTAGAAGTATGATGCATTAGATACATTTGCTCACATCATCTTCAGACAAAGGCTGTACAGGAAGGCAACCTACTGTGTTGGATACTCACATGGCTCATTCAGAGGGAATTCTTTAGGCTGACAGTACTGACCATTGACATAATTAGTTGGGATGTTGCATCAAAAATATTAAAATCTGTTATATTCTCAGTCATCTCATCCGAATACTAGAGTAGAAGAATGTGCATTAAGACCTGCTATTGTGGGAAAACATTCTAGCTACTTTACAAGATGTATAGAGGGGGAAATCTCGAAGTAGATGCAAGCTTCCAGTGAGGTTTATCACAATTGTGCAGAGATATTGGTAGACACACTTTTAGATGTGTGTCCAGATGAAGCTGGAGTGTTTCCAAAGTCGCTGAAAGTGGTAATTATAACCTTAGTGCCAAAACCTGACAGAGACCTCACCAATTACACGTCCTACACATTATTATATGTGATTATTTAGGTGTGTTGTGTTTGTAGTCTATCCTTAAAACCTCATATCTCTGCAGTGTCTTCAAAATGCTTTGATCTGTTATGTTCAGTCCACACAGTTCTCCAGTTTCTTTCTGTGCCAGGTCAGAAAGGAATAAGTTATGATTTTAATTTGCCTTCTGTTTGGATTACAGAAACTCTATATCTTGGCCTCCAAACGTGTTTTATGAATAGACTTTAAATAATACAGAATGAGCTGCATGAATGAATTGTAATCTTTATCACATGGAGCCTGTTTGTCATCGTCTCCCTATCCTACTTTGGCTTCTGATGCAACAAAGAAATACCTTTAAGTCTCTATGTTGGGCTAAAAGGTGACAAAGAAGGAAGGCTCGGGGGAATGTTCTACTTATATAAACCTCCTTCAGCTCTCTGCTCATTTTGTGCTAATCTCCTGCAGGTACCTACGGTAAAGAGAAGCCATACTGGAGATTCCTATTTTGCTTGTAGGACTACAGAAATATGAAAGTCTTTACATCTTTCAGACTGTCCTCTAGATATGCTTCTTTTGTCAAAGGTAAAGTCTGAGAAAACGATGTAAAGAATGTCACAGATTTGTAGTGCTATAGAAAAATGCGATCTCAAATACTGCTTCTCTTTATCGCAGGTACCTGCAAGAGATTGGCACAAGATGAACGGAGAACTTGAGACCTGGCTGTTCAAACTTGGTTAATGTAATTGATGTTGCTCTTTGTTCTTTATTATTTTTATCACTAGGACTCCCCTTGTTGGGTAGCAGTTTATGCTTTAAAAGTGTTATTCATCCATTTATTCATTCATCAACATGGATGCCAAGATCCTTAACAACGCCTTGGCATCTAGCCTGCTGGGGGGTGGAGGGCATAACTAGTCTGGTTCACTAAAATCAATCGGATTTGTTTCCACTCAGAAACACAACTGTGAAACTCAGACTCTCATCACATGCATGTGCAGCATCTGCAACAAAGGCACTAGACTGTTCCTTCTCTTTATGTTGAGGACGATTTGCTAATTTGAGTTGACAGTTCATGATGTAGGTCCCGCACCATTTGAATTACGGCTCTTTTTAATGAGATGAGCAAGAATTGAGAGTGAAACTTCAGAGCATTGAGCAATCAAAGAGTACCCTACAGTGGGTAGCCCAACACAGCCGCCTGCTGTCCCCATTTTGTATATCATGAAGCCGCTTGCATGTTCTATGAGAGAGACCATAAAGGGGATGAGAAGCAAGCTGGGCAAAACATAATACGTGGTATCCTTGTATACAGATGCCGAACTCCTTTTTTTTTTTTTTTTAAGAGCTACAATTATATTTATGCCCAGACATTTGGAAAACCAAATGATTTTGTTCAGGTTTCCTCACAACTGGTTAACTGGCATAGCCCACAATACTGAAGCTTTTATTGTCCTTAATATGGGTAGAGTGATAAATGACCTCAAAAAACCAATTGCATGTTCTGGTATGGTACCTCAGTTATGTTATGGTACCTCGGTCTTGGATAAGGCACGTTGCACTGGATAAAATGGTGATTCTCCCATACTGTTGGCATATTTTATAGGAATCATTGTGACTTTCTTCCAAAAGGTTGTTTTGCGAAGTAGGGCAGGTGATAGCACAATTGATTTCGGCACGACTCCGTAGGAGGATGAAATGAATTATTCCCAAGCTACTGAATGAACAGGGCTGACTGGGATTACTTGATTATGAATTATACCATGTGGATACCCAAATTCAACACTCAACTGGATGGCGTGCTGAAGCACAGCTTCCTGAGAAGCTATAGCTGAGAAGGATTTATGGATAGGCGACATCGGAAAATCTCTTTCTGATGGATACATCTGCCAGTGGATTCCTCACCTTGTGAATATCCCCTGCGCCAGCAACATTCGGAAACTTTTGTAGCAGTCCACGCCGATGTGGTCGAAAGCGACGTCAGAGACACGGCTCCGCTCGCGACTCCGCTGACGTCACCGGCTCCATAAGAAGACCCCATCGGCGTGATGACGTCAGTTCCCTTTTTTCCGCGCCGACGACGCCAACGGATTTCGGGAATCGTTACTGGTAGCTGTTCTGGTTACTTTGTATGTTTTCTGGATTTCTCTGTCTATCTTCTAAAAATGTCGACAAGGAAGTCTGGGTTTAAGCCTTGCCGAGAATGTGGCAAGCACATGTCCATCACCGACCCGCACGACAATTGCGTTTGGTGTTTGTCCTCGGACCATGATGTGGGAGGTTGTTCGAGTTGCAGGAAAATGAGCTCGAAGGCTCTTAAGGAGAGAGAAGCAAAGCTCTTTATCGCCCAGATGAAGAAAAAGGAGAAAAGAAGAAGATCCAGGTCGAGGTCGAGGTCGGCTTCCAAGTCGACTTCGGGACATGCTTCAAAGAGCAAGAAGCATAAGAAAAAGAGGAGGCATTCATCGCACCATAAAGCTTCGACGTCAAAGTCGAAATCGCCTGCTCGACGTCGGAGAGAGTCAGTGTCTCCCTCTCCTGTCCCGACTTCGCCTCCGGTTCCATCTTCTCCGGTGCATTCGCCGGCTCCGGCTGAATCGCCGGTGTCATCTCCGACGCCGGTTCCATCTCCAGATCCTGCAAGTCCTCCGGCTCCGTCTCCGACTCCGGCCCAGTATGAGGATCGTCAGGCTCCGACTGAGTCTGTGACGCCGCTTGCTCCACCGTCGGCGCCGCCAGGCCCGAGTCCGGTGCTGCCTGACCAGTATCCTGCTTTCCCTACTCCAGGTCAGGACCCCTCGCATTATCTCAATGCAATGTATGGGGTGTTCTCACGGGCCATGTATACCTCTGGTGCACCTATGGGTCCGATGGGTCCGATGGCTTTCAATCTGGGAGTGCCGCAGGTTTACCCTTAGGCACCGTTTATGCCGTTCTTCCCAGCGACGCCGTCTTGGCAGCTGCCGGCGCCGAGAACTTCGACGCCGCTTCCCTCTTCGCCGGCGCCGACTCGACTTCGTTCGACGCCGGCTGCTCCAGCTGATCCGCGTTCGACGCCGCTGCCGGCGCCGTCTGATTTGAACACGGCGCCGCCGACGCCGCAGGTGCGGATCCGTTCGAGAAGGGAGGCGCAGAGAGTGCTAGAGGAGAGACGCTTTCTGATGGAAGAGGCTGAAGAGGGGGAATTAGTCGAATCCGATGAGGTGTTCGACGAGTTGAAGGAGGCAAGTGGTCTGGATTTGTCTCCAAAGTGGGAGATCTCTCCGCCATCAGACGAACCCTCTAAAGACGCTGCACCCTATCATGCGGTAATTAGAAAGGCTGCTGAGTTGTTGGACCTTCAATTGCCATCCACCGAATTTAAGTCCAATATTTTAACTGAGGTGTTGCATTCTCCAACTGCGGTCTCAGAGCCTCTGTTGCCTTTCAACGAAGCAATTTTGGAACCTGTGCTGGATGTATGGCGCAAGCCTTTCTCAGCTCCTGCAGTCTCCAAGGTAGTCGCAAGAAGGTATAGGGTGGCTCCAGGGGATCCTGAATTTTTATCATCACACCCTTCACCTGAAAGCCTAGTAGTTCAGGCGGCTTGTTCTGGACGGTCGAAAGGGGCTTTTCCTCAAGTCCCAGGGGACAGGGAGGCAAAAAAGGTGGACCAATCAGCTAAGAAGGTCTTTTCATCAGCCAGTATGGCTTTAAAATCTTCAAATGCGACTTGTCTGTTGGGGCGCTATATCCATGCGCTTATGGATTCGGCTAAAAAGTTGGCGCCGAAACTGTCAGAGGAGGATAGAGGAGGCTTCAATGAAGTTCTATCGGATGCCCAGGCGGCTGCTCGCCAGGTTATTCAGAGTGGCCTGGATACAGCAGACTCAGTTGCCAGGGTCATGGGGTCTTCAGTTGCCACCAGGAGGGGTGCATGGCTTAAGTCCTCCGAATTCTCATCTGATGTCCAGTCAACTTTATTGGACTTACCTTTTGATGGGTCTGGTCTGTTCGGGAAGAAGGCTGATGCTGCTCTCGAGCGCTTCAAAGAAAGTAAGGCTACGGCTAGGTCGTTGGGCCTTCAATCCCAGCCGAGAGGTACTTTCAAGAGGTACAGAGGATTTGGAAGGGCGAGTTTTCGTTCATATAGACCAACCCAGCAGCAGCAGCAGCAACAGCAGCAAGGCTCCAAGGGATATAGAGGAAGACTTAGGGGTCGCTCACGTGGCCGTCAACTCTCCTCCTCCTCTTCCTCAGCCCCTCCCACCACCGCAAAGCAGCCCTAGATTCGACATTCCGGATCATGCTGGTCCTGTGGGGGGCCGGCTTACCCATTTTCTACAAGATTGGGAATCTGTAACTACAGATCTCTGGGTTCTGGATCTTGTAGAAAATGGGTACGCCCTTCCCTTTCGGGAATTCCTTCCAAATTACCCTCCTTGCCAAGGGGCTTGCTCGGAGGACCACCGTCTCCTCTTGCAGGAGGAAGTCCTGAAGTTGTTTCAGAAAGGTGCGATAGAGGTGGTTCCAGAGCAGGAGAGGGGTCAGGGATGCTACTCCCGGTATTTTCTGATTCCGAAAAATGACGGCAGACTGCGTCCGATATTGGATCTCAGAATCCTGAACTTCTACTTGAAACAGGATAAGTTCAAGATGCTCACCCTTGCGCAGGTTCTTCAGGCGCTGAATCAGGAGGACTGGATGGTGTCGCTCGACTTGCAGGATGCGTATTTTCACATCCCCATTCTGAAGTCGCACAGGAAGTATCTCCGGTTTACGGTAGGGTCGCAACATTATCAGTTTGCGGTCCTCCCGTTTGGTCTTACTTCGGCACCTCGAGTCTTCACAAAGGTGATGGCGGTGGTGGCAGCCCATCTCAGAAGGTCAGGGATTTCAGTTTTCTCTTATTTAGACGACTGGCTGATCAAGGCGGAGTCGTCGGAGAAGGTGCTGTGCCATCTGCAGGATACAACTCAGCTGTTGTACAGATTGGGTTTTTCGATCAATGTGCCCAAATCTCACCTGGTGCCCTCTCAGCGCAACCTGTTCATAGGTGCGGTACTGGACACTACTGTGTGTCGGGCATTCCCTCCTCCGCAAAGGATTCTCGACATACAGGAAATGATTCCTTTATTTTACAACGGAGCGGTCGTTCCAGTTCTGAAGGTCCTTCGCCTGCTCGGTCTGTTCGCCTCCTGCATCCTGTTGGTCAACCATGCACGCTGGCACATGAGGGCGCTCCAGTGGTGCCTCCGCAAGCAGTGGTATCAGCACAAGGGAGATCTCAGGGAGTCTGTGAGGATCTCCAGAGAAGCTGCAGCGGATCTATCTTGGTGGAGCGTGGAGGGCAATCTGTCCCAAGGAAAGCCCTTTCATCTACCTCCATCGGTGACCACAGTGATATCGGATGCATCCACTCTAGGGTGGGGTGCTCATCTGGGGGATCTGGAGATCAAGGGTCTTTGGTCTCCGGAGGAAAGGTTGCTTCACATCAACCTTCTGGAGTTACGGGCGATACGCTTGGCGCTCAAGGCCTTCCTCCCTTCCCTTCGCGGTCAGTCTGTTCAAGTCCTGACGGATAACACTACCGCGATGTGGTATATAAACAAACGGGGAGGAGTGGGGTCTCTTTGTCTTTGCAGAGAGGCCCTGCGTCTATGGTCCTGGGCTCAGGACCATCGGGTTTGTCTGACGGCAAATCATCTGGCCGGGGTTCTGAACGTGCGTGCGGACAATCTCAGTCGGCAGTTTTCCGCCGATCACGAGTGGAGGCTCCATCCGGAGGTGGTTCGTCACATCTTTCGGATGTGGGGGACTCCTCGGGTGGACCTGTTCGCTACTCACGAGAACGCTCACTGCCCGTCGTTCTGCAGTCTCCAGTATCCGATGCAGGGAGCGTTGGGGGACGCGTTTCAGTTGAGCTGGGGCTCACAACTCCTTTACGCGTTTCCTCCCATACCTTTGATTCCTCGGGTTCTGAGGAAGATTCGCAAAGACCGGGCCCAAGTCATATTGGTCGCCCCGGATTGGCCAAGAAGGGTGTGGTATACAGATCTTCTCCACCTCTCCTCGTGCCCTCTGCTCCGTCTCCCTCTGAGGGCAGACCTCCTCTCGCAGTCGGAGGGGCAGGTTCTACACCCCCACCTCCGGAGCTTACACCTTCATGCCTGGAGATTGAACGGGGCAACCTGAATTCTTTCTCTCTCCCTCCAGATGTGGTGGACGTTATTTTATCGGCCAGGCGACACTCCACCAAATCCATATACTCCTATAGATGGTCTAAGTTCGTTCTCTGGTGCGGAGAGAGGTCAATTGATCCCTTGAAGGCTCGTTTGTCTAATATTTTACAGTTTGCCCTTTCACTTGCTCAGCAAGGCTTTGCTGTGGCTACTGTAAAAGGATATTGGTCGGCTTGGTCGGCTTTCCTATGCCTGCCGGATCAGCCGTCCTTATTTAAATCACCTATTGTGCTTAGGTTTCTCAAGGGCCTCACAAATAAATTTCCTCCTACTCCCTTTATTGTACCTCAATGGGACTTAAACCTTGTACTGACTTATCTTATGGGTTCTCCCTTTGAGCCCTTGCATAAGTGTCCCTTGAGACTGTTGTATTCCTCATTGCAATCACCTCGGCAAGGAGGGTAAGTGAGCTTCAAGCTCTTAGTTCAAAGCCCCCATTCTTGACTGTGCATGCTGAACGAATGGTGCTCTGGACCAGGGCTGCATTTTTGCCTAAGGTGGTAACTCCCTTCCATCTGGGGCAATCCATTACCCTTCCTGCTTTTTATCCTCCCCCTCACCCTTCCAAGGAGGAGGAGAGACTTCACCGTTTGGACCCTAAGAGGGCGGTGAGCTTTTACCTGGACAGGACGAAGGACATCAGAGTTGATGATCAGCTCTTCGTGGGCTTTGCTGGCTGCAGGAAGGGCCGAGCGGTGCACAAGCGCACCCTTTCCAGGTGGATTGTCTTGTGCATCAAGATTTGCTACTCTTTGGCCGGTAAGGAGCCTCCGGAGGGTTTAAGAGATCATTCCACTAGAGCTAAGTCTTCCACCTCTGCTTTGTCTAGGGGGGTTCCTGTGGAGGATATTTGTAGGGCGGCAACTTGGGCCTCCCTTCACACCTTTGCAAAACATTATTGCTTAGACACTGAGGTGAGGAGGGACGGGCATTTTGCTCATTCTGTTTTTCAGGATTTTCTGGTGTAGAAGGTTGGACACCCTCCTCCGGGAGTGGGGACTGCTGTGGAACTATTCACAAGGTGAGGAATCCACTGGCAGATGTATCCATCAGAAGAACAAGTTACTTACCTTCGGTAACGCTTTTTCTGGTGGATACAGTATCTGCCTGTGGATTCCTCACTGACCCACCCGCCTCCCCGTTGTCCATCGTTCTATACCAGTAATTCTATGGCTGTAATTCTATTGATGGTTTCAAATGTGTTTCTTACTGTCAAGGGCATTATGTTATTTTTAGTGCTTTGATGTTTATTCTCCACACTGTGTGTGTTGATATGCATATTGTGTACTGTGTATACTGTTTATGTACATATTGTTGTCGGTCCGTCCGTGTGCCTCGAAGGCACGGAAAAAAGGGGCGGAACTGACGTCATCACGCCGATGGGGTCTTCTTATGGAGCCGGTGACGTCAGCGGAGTCGCGAGCGGAGCCGTGTCTCTGTGACGTCGCTTTCGACCACATCGGCGTGGACTGCTACAAAAGTTTCCGAATGTTGCTGGCGCAGGGGATATTCACAAGGTGAGGAATCCACAGGCAGATACTGTATCCACCAGAAAAAGCGTTACTGAAGGTAAGTAACTTGTTCTTCTGGGAGGTAGGAGCCTACCTGCTGAAATGCCTTTCTTGATTCATCTGGTGGGACGTGTGAAATTGGACTGCATAGAAAATAAGGCCCTTTATCAACAAGACGTGCTTCTGTTGGGGCTGCCATAGTTCAGAAGGCTAAGGGTTACTAAAGTAGAACATGAGTTGAGGGTAGCGGTCTAAAAATCTGACATCTATGGGTTACTCTTGTTAAAGAAGCTCAGATTCAGTTCTCCATAAGTGCTAGTTCTTAATATATGCAAGACTTGCAAAAGCAAAGCACCTGACTTGGTATAGCTTTCTTGGTAGACCAGAAGAGTCGACCATACTAAATGGGGTTTTCATGATTACTTTTGGTAACAGGCCAGTGTCTGCAACTTTTTTCACAAGGCTGGAGCTTTTCAACTTGGATCATACCAGGTTGAACGGGGAACCCACACCCAGCAGTGCATCTACCGGGCAGCCAACAACTACAGACCCTGGCATATGAAAAGTGGCTTATTAACTTGACATTAGCCGAATCACTAACTGAACGGTAATTGAGCCCGGGGAAACTGTGACAAGGGACTGGTAAACTACCTCAAAAAGTACACAAAACTGCAGAAACAACTACACATCAAGCAAATATATTTTACACAAAAGAAAATTTAATTTGAATGGGAAGGTTGGAGCCATTCCGAATTTAGGAGACTAAGCCATATGCTAGGCTTCACCATATTGCTTTACTTTTTTCCTTGTAATACATCCTCTCTTCTTGTCAGAACATCCTAGTGCATCAGTTGAGGGCACTAAACGTCCATACTGCTTTATGGTGTGCTTGGGCTGTTCCCACAAATCAAGCTAAGGATACAAATGACATTTTAAGCCTCCAGTTTCAAACTCCTTCACATTTACAGAGTTTTACAATTTTCAGTTTTGCTTTGTTATCTACTAAAAGTATAAACATTTGTGGACTGTTGTGGACCCCCTGAGTTGGCATGGCAGACCCTCAGGGGTCAACCCGACTGCCCTACATACATTATCTGGTGGTCAGAGATGATGCCACAGCCTCTGTTCCCCCTAAATTCATTATAGGCACTGTCACCTCCACTCTCTGCAATGGACAAGCTGAAAGCGAGGGCTGGGCTTGACTTCATCTATTACTACCCCTTGCTCCCATTGTCGTACCACCAGTATGACATGCACAAAGCATGTTAGAGCCTCGTTAAACCTGCTAGGTCCACTGAAGTAGGCAGATTTATTTACAGGTAGCAGCTTTCTTACACTTGACCCCATCACAGGCAGAATACACCACACACCTTTCGATGTTTATCTTATTATAACCTCTGATGGTCATGCAGAGTTCTCTATATTCCCACTAGTACCTCCCACATTAAAAGCATTGGCTAGATTAATCCATGCTAAATTGCTCAGACCATTGATATCCCTTTTATCCGGCTCCATGCAGGAAGAGGGCCAGGTTGCGCGCTCCACTAACAGTCTAGAATCATCAAAAACAAGCATTGGCATAGCCAATAGGTCTCGCCTTTGGGACCTTATAAGTGTTTAGCCTTGCAACAGTTGATGTTGTTGCACCAAGGATATTGTGCTGGAAAACTAAACATTTACAAGGTCCCAAAGGCGAGACCTATTGTCTATGCCAATGCTTGTTTCTGTAAGGCACTCAAACCTGTATAGCACTGGAATGTTGCTTTTAATGCAAGCTTGGTTTCTGGTGTTTGTATATTAGCAGACCATCACAGGTTTCCCGAATACCTCAGTCAGCAGAACTCTCTTTCAGGTTACACAACCTTCGAAGCCTATGCAGACTTCAGGATACAGGTTGAAATCGCAACTGTCTGGCAGACCTCAATAAAAGGAGTGCCTCGGAGTAGGGTAAAATAAACACCCTGGTTCCTCACTAAGGAACTGCAAAACCATCAGTAAGGATTATACAAAAAAAATACCGACTAAGCAGTTGGCAGCAATTCCTACACAAACCAGCAACCCCCTTTACAGGCAAACTTCATACCGGTGAAGTGAACTTATAAGGGTTTGAGGAATACAACATTCATGGCAGTCAAAAGAAAAATAGCTTGCATAGTAAGGTTTTGCCACCCTCATGCTCCCAGAATTGATAAGGTCCTATTCAGCTTTATAGGTTGCTGTTGTGTGTTAAGTACGAGCCATGTGTCTCTTTGCACCCTGCAGCCTTCAAAGTCTAATGCACTTTCTTCTGCGACGACTGAGCAGCTCTTGTTCCCAAGATGGAAACAGCACCTCTGTGCTAGATGCAAACAGACCAAAAAGATTTGCTCAGCATTGGAGAGGGGGTGGGCGAGAGGGCGCGCAAGAGAGAGGAAGCGAGAGAGAGCGCGAGAGAGAGGAAGCGAGAGAGACTGCTTCTGAAATAAAATCCTAAATCCTGCAAATGAGACAATTCTTAAACTGCAACATAATTCAACTGATGTAGGTGGATTGACTTGCATGGCTTCAGGCGCCATTTGACAGCAGTTGCAACAGACTGTACAATCCAGGTCTTTTTAAAATTTTCATTTGTCTAGACTGAGCATACTAGATTTAGTTTTAAGATGCAATAGACATAACGGAGAAGAATAAATGTATCACCTGAGGTGTACACAGTAATCCGGTCCTACAGTAACAAGTAACCTGAGACGAGAATGCAGTCTGCACTCGCCGCGCGCTCAATTTATTTGTTAAAAACAAGCCGGTAATGTTTGTTTAAACAAGACGTGCGGCCGCGAATGGGAGTTGTGTGCGCGCGAAAGTGAAACGCGAAAGTGAAACTGATCGCAGTCCAGATGGCGCCTCGGACGGTGAAAGCTGGCGGGTGCGCGCGTGAACGCAAGGTTGAGGCCACCAAAAGCCTGTAGTAGCACTTTGAAAACCCCGCTTACTAAATGTCTCGCAGAGCAGCGCATGCGCTGGCTCAGGCGAGACCTAAAAACTTGGCAAAGAGGTCACTGAAGGGGTTTGGAATTTCTGCTGTGCTCAAACTAGCATGCTTTCTTTCAGTAGCAGACTCCGTATTAGCTACTTTAAGCTCCTACATAGGGTGTATTATACTTCCAAGAACTTGTGGAAGTGCGAACTAAGGGAAGATTCTAATGGTGCCAGATATGGGTCACCATAGGCTAGCTTTCATCATCTGTCCTGGTCCTATGGTGGGTTTCAGCTATACTGGTGCAAAGTTAGGACAACTCATTCCAATTCGATAGACATTGTAATGCTACGTGACCCCAAAATAGGGTTGCTGAGATGGGTGAAGGAGATTCCTAATTCCGTCAGAAAATTCACTACTTTGGCACTTCTGTTACAAAAAAGAAACAAGCATTGGCAAAGCCAATAGGTCTTGCACTGGCTTTGTTTTTTTTATTTCCTGATACGAGTTGGCTTTGTAAATGATAATAAAAAGTTGACACAAAAGTCTTTTTGGGCAGTAGTAACACAGAGGACTACGGAAGAAGTAGATTTGTTATGGGGGCTGTGTTGCACCCGGGTGGTCGGGGAAACCTGGGGTCAGATCCCAGCAATCTGAGTTGACCGAATTGTGTGATGTTAGGCAAATCACTGTAATTAAGTGGGTCCTATTTTACTTTCTAAAATAAAGGTTGCACTACAAAAGCGATATTTGATAAAAGTTAAGGGCACCGGACAAACAACTGTTTGTGCCCTCAAATGAAGGTCAGGGCATTCAGGAAGTGTGGTCCATTGAATGTAAGCTTATGTTTAGGAATTAGACATTTTATTAAACTATTAATTTTAATAAATGCCAGCGGTTTCAAGCTAGTGTGTTACACAGCGATGCTTTTCCAGGCTCAGCTTGTGCTGTAGCTTTTGGGATCAAGTTAGCGCTCCAACATATACAACAATCCTGTGATTGTGTTGTGCTTTTGAGGGTGGGTAGGTAAACATTGCACAAACGATCGTGTTGGATACTTACATATTTATACGTTCTAGTAAAATTGTTATGTGAAGAAAATATTTGTGGAACAACTTACGAACATGTCTAACCAAAACAGGTATATGAATAAAGAAATGAATAAACGCATTGCCAAGCTGTGTCGATGTTTTATTTTTCTTATGACATGGTGGTTGGGGGAGGTGAGAGGTCAGCAAACAACGATGGGAGGGTGGGGGGAAATTGAAAATGGCGGGAGGGTGGGGGTGATTGAAAACAACGACGGAAGGGTGGGGGTGATTGAAAACAACGACGGAAGGGTGGGGGTTATTAAAAACAATCCTGATAGGGTGGGGATTGAAACCAGTCTTGTATAAACTCACCACGAGCAAATGCTGAGAGGGATCGTGCGCAAATTACCCATGATCACGTAAAGCGGTCCAATATGTTCGGATTAAATTGGTGCTATATAAAGCTGCAAAATAAATTTAATAAAAGCCTTGCCAAAGCTTTGCCAATGTTATTTTCTAGTGAGGTGGGAGGAGAGTAAGAAACAATGGGAGGCTATCAGGGGAACATGACGGGCAGCAGGAGGGGGAAGGAAAGAGCAAGGTGGGTGGAGGCAATGGATTGCCGAAGGAGGGTGATTGGGGGCGGGAGAAACAAGAATGCGAGAGGGGGACCGTCCGGACGTGTTTAGTGGGAGCACCTATGGGAAGTTAATGACTGATTAAAGACATCCAAGCTTGTCCCAGTGGGCACAGATTGAACCCCGGTCAGAGACAGTGGAATTTGCTCAATTAATAGTGACACATATAGTTACTGGCTTGTGAGCAGCTCCCATAGACTTTCAGATAACAGAAAAAAAAAACACGAAAGGGAGGGGTTTTAAATACCAGAGTCCTCTGTGCTGATGACCAGCTGTGGGCCAGAAACACAAGATGGGATAGGGAAGGGAGGCCTGGCTGGGAAACTGAAGAGCTGTCCTGATGAAAACATGCATCAGCTCTCTCATGTTGAGAGACCACCTGAAAGATAAAATATTACATGATGCTGCAGCTGCGACCTCAGCCGTGGTCTCGCGCTGTTGCAGTACAGGAGATTGATACAACAGGGGTGCCTAAAAGCAAGAGTTAGTTGCAAACATGAGTTCAGGAAAGAATTGGAAATAGGAGAGGAGACTAAATCGGTCAATTGAATGTATGTGTCTTGTATGTGTCTTGTAAAGCGCACTGCTGCCCTGAGGCGTCCTGGCGCTGTAGACCGCTGGGGAACCCGTCCTGGCTATCCCTGTGAGATGGTCCCTCCAGGGTATCTCCAAGGTGAAACCAGGCATCCCCAGCGAATGTGGGGGGCCGTTGTGGAGATGAGGCAAGCTAATGCCCAGAGTTGCCGAGTGTGTTCCTGGTTAGAGTAGGTACCGAGGCGAGAATTATCGAGTCCGTTTTGACCCTGGTCCACGACCCTGCCGCATCGGGAATTGAACCCTGGTCCCTGGCCGATTCTCTGCTTACGGATCTGCCGCCTCTAACCAGTGAGCCACACCTCTCCTGAAGGATACAGACGGTGCTGAAAAAAATGTGAATGTTAAAAGGTGTGGTCAATTTTCAAGATGGAACCGAAAAAGAGGCGACTATAGAGGCCAACTACAGAGTACAGCAGATGTCTTGACAATAAGATACTAAAAAGATAGCGGTGCGGGAAGAGAGTGCTGAGATGGATGAAATGCGAGTGCTGAAAAAAAAGCGCGCGCTCATGAATGATACAGAAGTGCTGAAGGGGATAGAAACTGCTTAGGATTAAACAAAGAGAACATGCGAGAGATATGCCCAGAAAAGTGGAAGCAGCAGAGCAATTAGTGGTCAGGGAGAGGAAAGACGCATGTGATAAGTAACGAGGGATAGCTGCTGAAGGGAGGGCCTGAAGGGGGTTAGGGGCGTGGAGGTGGCTGATGCCTGAAAAGCAGTACAGAGATAAAACTGTTGAAAGAAAAGCGGAGCGCCAAGATAACGCTCAAAGACTAGGGGAGAGGAGGAGGAGGAGGGTGGGGGGACTTCATGACATCAGGAGTCGGGGTGGGGAGGGACAAGAGCGGGCTTCAGCACATACCTCAACCCCCAGGCCCTGCTATCCCGGGACAAGATTTGAAACAGATGTTGTTTTTTCTTCAGTGCTAAGAAGTACTTGAAGGAGCATTGTTCAAGGAGGCATTCATCTCCAGAGATACAATCAGGCACGACAGGCCCTGGATGTGAGACAGGCCAGCCCTACTGCAAACAAGCCCACACAAAACAACAAGCGCGGTCGCTAAAGTGAAAGCGACCGCGCTGTGTTTAGTTAGTACCCTGATCCACGACAAGGAATGCAGCTGCCACTCTGCGCGCCGCTGCTCGCTCCCGAGAGCAAACCGCCGTGGGAGTGAACCTTTGGAGAAGAGATGCTACATGCACCTGCCTTTGGCCATTTGCGCGCTTTCACTATTGAAAGACACACGCAAAGGCCAATGCAATTTGTGGGAGGAGTCAGACCCACATGGAGAAGTTTAGAGTGCTCACAGGAAGCCTCCCATAGTGCAACGCATGCGCGCTGCTCTAGGCTCGACCTAAAAAGTGGCCTGTCACTGGGGATAGAGGCAGAGTGCACTGCCACAAAGGTTTCAGATTTTCATCTACTGTAATTAGCAGCTCAAGTTATATTCTTAACAGTTGCCTCTGACCTTCGCACCCTAAGACATCTATGGTACCCTGAGGGCATACCTGCTTACAGTGGATACACCGGGAGACACTGCATAGTGAAACAGCTTTGGTGTATGTTATGTTATGTTATGTTAATTTATTTCTTCTATAGCGCTCGGCTACTCCAAGGAGCATCCCGGCGCTTTGATGAAGAATATCGGCAGACAAAACGAGACATAACAACTAAAAAAGCAGACAGAAGAGAAGGATCAAGTTTAGTTAATAAAAAAATTTATTTAGTAAAAAGCCACGTTTTTAAGCTCTTTTCTAAAAGCAAGGAGACTGGGAGCCTGTCTAAGAGAAAGTGGTAGTTCATTCCACTCCTTCGGGGCAAGGTAGCGGAGCGATCGACCTCCCATCCTTGCACGCCTGATAACCGGGACTGTCATTTTGGATAGAAAAGATGATCTCAAAGACTTGCTAGGTACATATCGGGAGAGACGTTTCCTTAAGTACTTAGGGCCAGATCCTTGTAAAGCTTTGAAGGCAAAAGTCAGGCACTTAAAAAGAATTCTTTTAGCGATCGGTAGCCAGTGTAAAGAATTCAGTAAAGCCGTGGCACCTGCTCTTCTCGGGAGCCCGTAAATAGCACGGGCAGCCGAGTTCTGTACCACTTGCAAACGGGTCAAAAGATATTTTGGTAGACCCAAGAGAAGGGCGTTTGCGTAGTCCAGTCGAGATCCGATCAAGGCCTGAACAATAATCTTCCTATGCTGGAAAGATACAAGAGGAAGAAACTTCCTCAGCACCCGTAAAATGCCAAAGCATTTACCTGAGAGGCACAAAACATGTGGCCCAAAGGACAATTCACTGTCCACAATAACTCCCAAATTTTTAGCCTTAAGAGACACATTGTCAGGTGGAAACAGATCTTGTGGCCACCAAGCTTTCCAATCTGGTTCACAGGTGCAACCAAAAAAGAGCAGCTCCGACTTATCGGAATTGCACTTTAATCCATGAGAGGGCTAATCATCTATTTCTGTTTTACGATAACATGGGCCCAAGAATTGGACGTCTGTGTCATTGGCTGTAAGTGATAATTAAAGGCTAGTAGATCAGTGTGTTGTGGAAACACAACGGTATATTAAGGTGACAACATTGTATATGAAGTGTGAACTAAGGTTAATAAGCTACGGTTTACACATCCTATGCACATTAGCACAAATACTGCCTGCTGTGTCATGTGCATGTTGCTATGTTGTTACAATACAAGTAGAAAATCAATTTAAAATTTAAAAAAATCCTGATTGGAAGATTCATACCAAAGAATACACTCCAGCAGGTCTTCCTAAGGGAAAACAGACAAAGAGTATGTTTGCGTTCACCACCAAATATTTTCTTAGTGACCAGATTAATGCATTTGTCACCAGGACATCAAATCTTTTTTAGAGCTACTTAAGTGTCTATTTGTGTTATGAAAGCCATGATTTTAAGCATTTGTTTGCATAGAATGTTTGTCTTTATTCTAGCTACGTGTCAGAAAGTCTTGGTGGTTATTTAGATTTAGACAGAGGCAGGACATCCTCAAAACATTGTCAAATGTTCCACCAGCCCTATTTAGTATAAGTGCATGAGTATTTTAGTGTATGTGTTGTACCCTTTTTTTGTTTCACATTGAGGTAAAAATTAAATGGATTAAGCAACGCAGTTTAAGCAATACAGGAATGAGCATATCTTTTTTTCACACAGGAGAATGAATTCATGCATCTTTGAGATGGATAGAAGCAGGAATGAACTAAGTTCTGGTTTGAAAGACAGAGAAGATCAAAGCAACAAAAGACAGCTTGTTGAAGGTAATTCAGTTGGCAAGTTGATAATAGGATAATTTGCTCAAATATCTGCTTAAAATGAGAGGACAAAGTTAATTTTATTACATTTTAATCTGTCTTCTCCTTTTTATGCTAACACATTCTTGTTTTAGGTCTGGCACATTTTGTTTGGAAACAACACAGAGTTGGCTTTGGGACAGTCCTTTTAAGCAGTTGGTTGCTTAAGGTGAGCCACTGCTTTGAGGCCATATCAATCACATTTGGCTTCAAAAGAGTAGCTCTCTCATTGTCATTCTGTTGGTTCTATAGAGTATTGGTCCATCTCCTAAGGGGTGGTTTCATTAACTTCACTGAGATGCATTGTTTTCATTATGCTGGGAGGCCCCTTCCTTGTGGATCCTTACGTGGCTGACTACCGAGTGCGCGTGGTTGCCTATCTGCCTTGAGGGGGTTCGGGCCTGGTCGGGGGGCGGCTGTGGGGGTGTACGTCATGCCCGGTAGACTGCGCCCCCCTCAGCAGTGCGTGAAGCATATTGCCTGGGACGGAAGACCCCAAGAATACGTCTCTCCTTCCCGGATTGGCGCCCCCCCTCACCAGGGTACTGCGATGGGCAAGGGCAGACCCAGGGTACCTGTGCAACCGTCCAGTGTGGACACCGGGCCGCGCCCCCCAGATTGTGCGGATCAACGCCCGGGACCGTCGGCGGGGGTGGGGTCACCGACTCCATCCCCGGACAAGCTGTATATGATCCTCAAAGAGATTAGAGACACTTGATCGGCGCTGGAAGGCCAACTGGGGGCGATTTCGGTGGGTCTAAACCTCCTGAAGGATGATCACAGGAAACTGGCGGACAAGGTGCGACACACGGACCAGACGGTGGAGCCGTTAGTGACCCGGGTGGCGGCGCATGCCGAACAGCTTAACCTCATGCGCCAGCAGATCGATACCCTTCAGACCCAGGCCGACGATGCGGAAGGGCGCGCGTGCCGCAACAACCTCCGGATAATGGGATACCCAGAGGGTGTGGAGGGCCTGAACCCCACGACACACGTTGAAAACTGGCTGCGAATGGTGGTGGCCCCTATGGGATTATCGGCCCACTTCACTGTGGAAAGGGCTCACCGCGTTCCTGCGAGACGACCTCTGCCGGGATCCAACCCCCGCCCCATCTTGGCACAAATTCTCAATTATAGGGATCGGGATCACCTGCTACAAGCGGCCCGTGTCAATGGTCCACTACTTGTATATAACGCCACCGTCCTCATCTTCCCGGACTACACGCAGGCAGTTCAGCGAAAACGTTTCTCCTTCATGGAGGAGAAGGCATGGGTCCGAGCTGCAGGCCTCCCCTTCGCTCTGCTTTTTCCAGCCAAATTGAGGGTGGTCCATCAAAACCAGGCTATCTTCTTCGACACGCCGGATGGTGCATGGGACTGGCTGGATAGGCACTTCCCGGGGGTTCTCCCGGCTGGGTGACTGGATTCTTCGCGGCCGCAGTCGCAGCGGCCCCCGCGGAGGCGGAAAAAGACTATGCTAACACAGAGCACTACCTCCAGCATTCCACGGCAGCAGCAAATCCGCGAGGGTCAACGTGAAGCATTGTGTTCGGCTTCTTCCTTTTGATCTACCCGGCCACCAATTAGCACTAGTCCATCCCTGGGGCATTCCTTAGACTCGGACACAGATGGAAGCGTGGCGCTGTTCCCGTCTGATACCACGTGCCTGAGCAAGGACCCCCTTGAGAGCCTCCCAGACTGATATCCGAACCGCATCTCAGCAATGCGAGGATTGCTCTCTGTCGGTGCGCTTGGGAGCGGGGCCCCCCCCCCCTTTTTTTTCCCCTGTTAAATTGGAAGTAGCGCATATGCAGTCTGCCCGCCTCAGTGGGCGATTAGGACAATATGGTATAATCCGAACATGTATGAGTAGTTCCCCGGCCTGCCCTGTCTTGGGCACTTCCACGATTTGTACACACTTTTGATCACTTTATTTGTAGTTTACCTTTTTCCCCCACTAGGCAATAGCACTGGTTCAGATTTTGGACTTATGTTTCATTTACAGTTTGGTCGGACGCAGTTGGGGTGTCGGACCCAGTATTGGGTAACAAAGTTTATTGTTTATAGGTTTGCCGCACAGTCTGGGGGGGGGGCGGGGTGGGATCGGGGTGTGGGGGGGGACGGGGGCAATGGGGGTGGGGAGACTATTTTCTCCTAATATGATGTCAGTCCCAAGATCGTATGATCTGCTCTCCTGGAATGTAAGAGGAATGGGCTCCATTCAGAAACGCCACCGGGTACTGGCCCAATTGCACCGCTGCAAGGCTCAGATAGTATGTTTCCAAGAAACGCACCTACTCACTGCCGAGTCCCTGAAATTGCAAAAACGTTGGAGGGGTCAATTCTATGCCACTTCATACTCCGCCTTTTCTAGAGGGGCTGCAATATGGCTCCGGGCAGGAGTCCCCTTTTCCTTAATGGAGAGCCGGATTGATGATCTGGGTAGGTATGTATTATTGCGTGGCCTCCTGGATGGCTTGCCCGTAATGTTGGGCTCCCTATACGCCCCTAATGTAGATCATGCCCAATTCCTCTCCCGGGTTTCCGTAGCCCTGTCTGACTGGAGTGATTTTCCATGGTTGCTTCGTGGAGATTTGAATGCTGTGTTTGATGTTGAACTAGATCGATCGCACCCTCCACTAGCTGGCACTGCTGCGAGAACCTGCGCTGCGGCCCTGGGTCAGTGGGCACGGGGTTGGAACTTGCTAGATCTTTGGAGAGCACAGCACCCGACTGATAGGGAGTACTCCTTTTACTCTTATCCCCATCAGTTGCATACACGCCTGGATTATGTATTGGGCTCGCCGTCTTTGTCCTTTGCGGTTTCACACTGCACGTATATGGGCAAAACCCTATCCGATCACAACCCTCTTGAATTGCGCCTCCAGTGGGGGTCGATCTCCGACGCCGATACCGACTTGGAGGATGCAACCCCTTCAATTAGAAGACCAGGTCTTACGTGATACCTTACAAAAGGCGATCACCGCATACTTCCCTGTTAACGAAGGCACAGCCTTGTCACGTTCCATAGAATGGGAAGCCTTTAAGGTCTCTATACGGGGGTGTCCCTGGGCTCCCTGGTGGGAACCAGTAGGGAGGTGATCCGGGACTTGACAGACCTGGAGGCGTCGTTGCAGGAAAGTGAAGTAGCGGCCCAACGGGACGAACAGGCAGAGGAACTCTTACAGGCGGCCAGAATTAAGTATGCGGAGGCTCTAGAGTGGCTTCGCTTAATAGATTACAGGGCATACACCCAGCGTACACACTCGGAGGCTGACAGAGCGGGTACATTGTTAGCTCGGCTGATTGCCCCCCCGACCTGCCCTACCCCTATCCTGGCTATTAACACCGCGCAACATGGACTAATCCAGACCCAATTGGGGATAAACTTGGCGTTTCGGACTCCTTACGAGACGCTCTATGGAGCGCACCCGGCGCCGGGTGCGGACGCGATGGCTGAGTTCTTGGAACAGGCGAACTTGCCAGTGCTAACCGCAGTCGAAATCCACGACTTAAAAGCGCCGATTACTTCGGCCGAGATCAGAGTGGCGATTAAGTCCTTGGCCCGTGGGAAGACGCCCGGTTCTGATGGACTGCCCATCGAATTTTACTCCACATTCTCTCCTTTATTAATTCCCAAATTACTACAACTCTATACGACATCTCTTGCAGAGGGGATGCTGCCCCCTACCACTCGGGAGGCGATTGTCACATCCCTTTTAAAGCCAGATAAAGATCCCTTAGAACTGTCTTCCTACCGGCCCCTATCAATCCTGAATACAGAATATAAGATTCTTAGAAAACTTCTTGCCAACCGCCTTCTCCCGCTTGTATCGCGGCTGATTCATACAGACCAATGCGGCTTCGTTCCACGGAGGAGTACGTCGCTGAATCTCCGGCGCTTCCACGCAATCCTGCATGCCTCCGGGCCTCGTCCTGCGGGGGCAGGATGTCTGTCCTTGGACATATCGCAGGCATTCGACACCCTAAGTTGGTCCTATATGTTGGCAGTTATGGCAAAGATGGGCATTCCCCCAGAATTGTGTGCTTGGATTCGGCTGCTCTACGCTGCCCCCACGGCCAGGGCAAGGACCGGTTCGTTAATTTCCTCGGCCTACCCTATCTTTCGGGGTACGCGCCAGGGCTGCCCATTATCGCCCATTTTGTTTGTTTTGGCGCTTGAACCACTGGCCCAGAACCTTAGGCGGGCCATGATCCCCCATGGCATTCCAATGGAGGGTGTCCTGCATTCAGTCTCGCTTTATGCGGACGACATGCTGCTGTATTTTCGCAATCTCCAGGCCGACAAAGGGGAGGTGGCAGACCTTTTTCATCTTTTCGGGGAGGTCTCCGGACTGCACCTTAATGCTTCTAAGTCTGTAGCCTATTCCTTTGATGGTGCGATCGGGGTCCCAGAGCTCCGTTTCGGGCCCTTGTCCTTTAGGGTGGCACCAGTCACTTTTAAGTACTTAGGGATTAATATTTATCGATCAGTACCGGATGTCATAGCAGGTAACCTGGTGCGCACGATTTCTTCGTTACGCTCCCAAATCGCATTCTGGAATACACTGCCCCTTACTGTAGCGGGACGAGTAGCGATATCTAAGATAGTGATGCTACCTCGCCTGCTTTACCATTTTGTCAACATCCCGGTGGTATACCCCGCTTGGATCTTTCGAGAGTTAGATATACTGCTGACCTCGCTGGTCTGGGGCCCAGGGAGGCGCAGGGTGGCATTAGCTAAGCTGCGTCTACCGAACGGTGCGGGGGGGTGGGGGCACCCGACTTCAGGGCGTATTGCATTGCTGGTCAACTGCAATGGCTGGCATACTGGCTGGCCGGGGAAAACCTGTTTGAGATCGGCTACACCCCGTCACAACTAGCACGTGGTACATTACAGTCGCTGTTGTGCCCCGGTGCCCCTAAACCATCGGATCCCCCGGCCCTATTGAAGATAGCACTTCATTATTGGTCGTCGGCATGTAAATATGCTAAAACGCACAACCCATATTCCCCTAACATACCGCTGTGTGGTATCCCTACGAAGCAGGGAATTCTGAGTGCCGGGCGATTACGGAGTTGGATACAACAGGGAGTGGAGACAATTGGAGCCTTTTTTCAGGAAGGCAGTCTGATGCCACACGTGGATTTTGTGCGGGTAAATGGGGTACCCGATACCCAATTTCTGCTTCATGCGGCAATCTCCCGGTACATCCGGGCGCAGTGGAGGACGACACCTACGGAACCCTCAACATTCCACCTCCTACGCTCCCTGCATATAATGGGCCATGGGCGCTTCCTGGTTCGCTGGCTGTACCGGGGCCTCCGGGAACACACACAGGTCTCCTTGGCTCCTCTCAGGCTGCGGTGGGAAGCAGATCTGTCCCGGGCATTTAGTGACAGAGAGTGGTCCTCTATCCTGGAATACCCCAAGAAAGTGTCCCACAATTGCAGGTTGAAAACGATCCAATTATTTATCCTCCATAGGGCTTACCTTACACCCCATGCGCTGGGTAAGATGTACAACACGGCAGTTACGGCCTGTCCGCGTTGCCCGGCGTCGGATGCTGACCCGATGCACATGCTGTGGCTGTGCCCGGGGTTGCGGGGATACTGGGGAGGGATAACACGAATCTTAAGTGCAACCACAGAGCGCCCCTCCTGGGACGTAGCAGAGGCTTGTTTATTGGGTCTTTTGCCACTCCCCCTTAAAGCGAAACTATTGCTTCGTTTTGCCAATCTGTCATTGGCGCTGGCAAGGCGCCTAATAACGCAGCGTTGGAAATCACGGGCTCTGCCGTGGGTGGAGGCCTGGGGAGAGGAGGTGCTGAGATGGGCGGTGGCAGAGAGCGAGGCCCTATACCGTGAGGAGAGCCGGAGGCTGCGAAAGCGTCCTATATCCTTGGACTGGGGGCACCTAACTGAGCTGTTTAGGGGTGAGATGGTGGGGGCGGAGGGGTCTGAGGGGGCCTCCCCCCGGGTTCCCCGGAGTTCTCCTGCATGAGCCGGGATGTAAGTAGGCGATTGGGCTTGATGTTTGATGGAACCAGTCCCCTGGCATTAAATGAGGACGTATCCCAATTGATGGAGGCCGTATGCAGGTGCGGAGTGGTCGCGCCTCCCGCCCTCCCCCCCCCCCCCCCCCCCCCCCCCTGAGCCCTCTAGGCTTTTCATTTATCTAATACTGCCCCTGTGCCGCTCGTAGGCTTAGACTCTGCTGCCTGACATCTGGGGCTCTTCACGAGACTTTCTCCCACGCTGAGAAGGACGCTGCCTTTGCCCAGGAGAAAGCCCGCTGCTGGAAGCCGGATTGTGCCGCACTCGGGACTGCGAGGACCAGGGTGCTGTGCGTATCGTTCACCAGCTGCACCTGGTCCTCTTCCCGACTCCTCCGCCATTGACTTTATCGCGCCTCGCGGCCCCCGCTTCGCGGGAGTCGCTCGTAGGCTTAGACTCTGCTGCCTGACATCTGGGGCTCTTCACGAGACTTGCTCCCACGCTGAGAAGGACGCTGCCTTTGCCCAGGTGAAAGCACGCTGCTGGAAGCCGGATTGTGCCGTACTCGGGACTGCGAGGACCAGGGTGTTGTGCGTATACATTCACCAGTTGCACCTGGTCCTCTTCCCGACTCCTCCCCTAATCTTGCCCTATCCCTCTTTATTAACATATCCCCGCCCACACGCGCTAGCGGGACGCGCGCGGGCCGTAGCCCGGGGCGAAGACCGGGCAAAGAGCGGGCCGTTTGAGGATGTTCGAGGGCGTACGAGGAAGGAGGAGGACTACTATCCTGCGCTGAGGTTCACCGGCACCTCCCGTGTCACTACTCAGGCGAGGATGTCTCCAAGAACAACTAGGAGTAAAACCTCATTGGCCCTGGGGGCCCCCAAAGGTAATTTGGACACATACTTTGTTAAAGCGGGGTCCCTTCTCATAGATGAAATCACCATATTAGAAAGGCGTATTTCCCAAGAGCTAGAATGGGCCAGAAGTCTTCCCTGGGCCACCTCCAACATGTTATATCCCCTGATCCCCTAGCTAGTCGCATATTAACAGAAGAAGGGGGGGCAAACGGAATTGTGTCTATTACATCTGAGCACTTGGTACATGGTAATTCCAATTCTTCACCATCCGAATGTGATTTTTCTACTCACACTGATTTCAGTCTATTACCCCTCCCCCCACCTATTGCATCGATGCCAACAACCATCACCGAATCTAGTCTACTCAACAGAGAGTCAATTTCCACTCTTATTGCTCAGCATGACCCAACATCAGTACCTGTCAGGGATGGAGCAATTCCAAAAACCAAAAGAGGGGCTCAATTTATAAGAAGGGGTAAAAATAAACCCACTAAACGTACCCCCACAAGGGCCAACAATGCAACTAGAATGACCAAACAAGTTATGACTAGAATACAAAACCAAGGGTTTTTACCCTCTAATAACCCACCCAAGGAAACATCAAGCACAAATGTTGCACCAAGAGAGGAGGGCCTCACATTACTTTATATTGGCGCACTTCTGAGGGATTTACTTAACCCCATTTTAAGCTGTTTAGGAAAGATAGAAAATGCACTAGCTACTCGACGGAAGGATTCCACACCAGTAGTTGAGGGTCTTAACTTACCCAACCAGATCCCAAGGAATAAATCACATGGTGCCGTTAATACTCCTATACCTGAGATTTTAGGGGAGGCTGGCTGCTCGATTTTACAACCTATACAATCGCAGCAGCCAATCATTACCCCTGCAGTGCCATCTAACCATAATCTCATAACGCAAGTTAAAGGCCAAAGTGACCAAGTAAAGACAGTGGCACCTCCTATGGGCACTAACGGTAATGATCCAAATTACAGAACCATTGATCTGCCGCCTGAAGCAATACCATACACTGTAATCCTAGCTGGTATCCCAGAGCTAAACTCTTCTATCAGAGAATCACCGGGGGCTTTGAAGAATAAGGTGATTCACTGGCTTTCTATGAACAGGCCACTACCAGAAGGAATATATAGCGAGGTGCTGATGGCGAGACGAATCCCCTGGATAGGCAATACTAGGAAGTCAATCCAAGGCGATTGTGCCCTGATTAATTTTAGAGATCCCCTCACTGTCTCGCACATATGTAGCTGGCCATGCCAGACACAAGGGTCATCAATACACTCCCTTCCCCTGTCTTTTTTCTATCCAACTCCTAACTGCGAATTGCGAGAGGACCAATGGGAAATAGTGCCTAGAAGGGCGAGAAATCAGGTTTCCAGAGTACCAAGTCTAATTCCCCATACCAGGCAACCTTGCCTTGACTATTTTCCCACATATAATAGATTTAGCAGTCTTGATATGGTGGATTGACCAACGGAGATAGAGGGGGAGGAAATCCCACAGTCTAATGGTTTCACTGATACACAAGACAGGTTGGTTGTTCCCTTTGAAAAGACTAAAACCAACGGGGTACACCAGGTCATGGAGATAGATCCCGGAACTCCCCTCCCAACGCCCAGTTCTCCCGAGGAACCCCCACTGCAAGTGGTGTATACACAGGGCGTCTTACCCTTAGGGCAGGTTATGAGGGAGGTTGTACCTATAACCCTAGCAACAGAGAGACTCAACGGCCCCTGCCTTAAGATCCTATCCTGGAATGTGGCGGGTCTTGTTAACAAAGTAAACTGTCCGGAATGGTGTGCATATATCCAGGCCCAAGACATTTGTCTCTTTCAAGAAACCTGGGCGAGAGAACATCTTTATCACGCGGGTTTTGTCACATTCTCTGCGCAGGCAAAATGGGCTGGCACAGGACGCCCCTCGGGAGGCTTGGCTATCTGGGTATCTAGCGACTTGGGATGCAGGGCTGATGTTTACTCACAAAACTCGGACGATATTCTTGTGGTCCGGCTTGAATGGCCGAACGCAAACCGCCTTCTGCTGATCAATGTATACTCCAGACCAACTAAGAACTCGCAGACATCGCACACGATAGAGGAGCTGGCTGCTGTTTTAGATGATATCTCCCATGGAATTCCCTTTTTGATAGGAGGAGACCTTAGTTCCCACTATGAGCCCCTTCCGGGCCCATTGATGGATTTAGCAGAGGAGGAAGACGCGGAATGGTCCATACCTCCCCTGCAAGCATCGGCGCCTAGAGCTTGGACCGCTCTTGCCACACAAATTACCGCCTTAACCATGAATTATGGTCTGCGGGCATGTAATGGTAGGGCATCCTCGGATAAACCGGCTAGCTACATTTTTAATAGCAAGGGTAGGGAGTCAAGATTGGACTATATACTTGTTCCTTTAGCTCTTTGGGTAGGCATTGCTGACTTCCGGGTGCTACCCAGGGAGGACAGCGACCACAATGCGCTTGAATTGGAATATGTCCATCCTGGTCTAGACCCAACGCCGAGACAGAGGGCGCCTCCGGAGGCTGGGCTCGGCCTCACAAAACAGACGCAGAGTAAAGTGGGAGAAATTAACCTCCAACCCAGAGAAGATTCCCATGCTTTATGCGAGGGTAGTTCCCATACTTGAAAAGGTCCAGGGACTTATGGCTCATGACACAACCCAGAGTGTCCAAGAACAACTAGGGCAGTCCCATAGAGACCTCTCTGGCTCAGTATCCGCAATCTTCACCTGCGAAGTAAAGAGGGATAATGGTCTCGTTGCTGGACCAATTTGGTATAATAAAACCTGCCGCAACGCTAAAACAAGCTTATTGACTTCCATTAAGGCCGGTATGGGAAGTGAGGTAATCAGGGCCAAGAGATCTGCTTACAAAATTTTAATTAGCAACGCAAAAAAAGAATGGGAACACCAAAAATGGGAAACCCTCTCTGCATCACTTGCCATGGGTGACTCACGTAAATTTTGGCGAATAGTAAATACTGGTTCGATGGAACTGGCCACAGCACTGGAGCCGAATATTTCAGCCAGTGTATGGTCAGACCATTTTCAATCGCTATACCAATTACCAGCTGGGGAATTGGCCGCTTCTTCCCCTACCATTGGCTGAAGAACCCATAGAAATGCCTTTGTTCACAATCAAGGAGGTTAGAGCGGTCATTGTTGGACTGGCATCAGGCAAGGCTCCTGGTTTGGATGGTCTTCCGGGTGACCTTTTCAAGCAGGAGCCGGATATTTGGACACCCTATCTTGCCCTACTATTTAATTGCATTTTGGGTGGCATGGAAGTCCCTTCCTCTTGGCTGGGCGTAGAGATCGTCCTCATATACAAAAAGGGTTCTCCTCTGCTCCCAGCCAACTACAGACCGATTAGTCTCAGAGACGTCCCCCCCCAAAAATTTTTGAACACAATATTCTGAACCCCTTCCAAGCAGGCTTCAGGAGGGGTGTTACAACGGTGGATCAAATCTTCCGGTTGAACCTCCTTTATTGGAAGTCGGTAACAATTGAGGGGGGTAGCCTATACACAATATTTGTAGACTTGCGAGCGGCATTCGATTTAGTCCCTAGGGACAAACTCTGGGCTGTCTTGACAGCTCTGGGGGCCCCCGCTGATCTACTTATTATCTTGAAAAAATTACATCAGGGCAATTATGCAAGGGTAAGGTGTGGCAGAGGAGGAACCCTTTCGGAACCCTTTCGGAACCCTTTCCCGTTGACAGAGGGGTTAGACAGGGTTGCGTGCTTGCACCAACCCTTTTCTGCCTCTTTGTCAACGGGGTTTTTAGCCATTTAAACGGGTTAAGTAACATTGATGCCTCTAGGTTGGCGGGCACCAGGGTACCAGCAATTATGTTTGCGGATGACACCCTGCTGCTCTCCAAATCTCCTATGGGCATACAAAGGGTCCTCGATGGATTTGTCGACTTCTGTAAGTCTCATGGTTTGGTGATCAATACCACAAAAACTAAATATATGATCTTCAACCCGCCCGCCTCAACCCGATCGAACCCGCGGATAGGGACTCCCAGCCGTGAGAGGGTATATACATTTGAATACTTGGGGGTCATTTTTAACCAATCTATGAAGTGGGACTCACATCAGACAAAAGTACATCTGAAGTTGACACAGATGACAGGCGCCATCTCCAGGATGATGAGTGGGCTGAATTACAAACCACTAGGCCCACGTCTCCACATTTATAAAACACAGGCTAGGGCAGCTGGGTTATATGGGGGCGAAATCTGGGGACATACAGCAAATCAGAAATTACAGATCACCGAGAACAACTTCTTGAGGCAGCTGACAGCTCTTCCGACTAGCACACCACTACTACCTCTAAGATTAGATATGGGTTTAAGACCCATTGCGGTCGAACTTGGACTTAAACCATTAATTTTTGGGCGCAAATTATGGTGTACCCCAGAGCTCGAGAACTACAGAACGGAGTTGCAAGAGATCTTGCGTCTTGTAAGAACTGACCGAGTACTATGGCTACTGTACGTCAAACACTCTTGCGAGTCAATAGGTAGACCCGATCTGTGGTCCGACCCAGCCAATGCATGTTGTAGGACCTCTTGTAAAACCATCTCATTGGCCTACTATGAGCACAATTTACGCATTCTATCTATGAAGGCTAGGCCTGGGTCTTTAACGGAGCAATTCCTGGGATTCAAAGACATGTACAATCGAGAAGTAGTCCTAGATGCTATTGAACCAATGCTAACTAGGAAACTCTATTTGCAATGGCGTTATGGCACTCTGCCTCTAGGAGCTCACACTGCCAGATGGTCACATTCACAGTTAGTAACACATTGTCCAGCATGTGGCCATCCTTCTGAGTCTGACTTGCATATAATATTCTTTTGTCGAGCATACCATAGATCAAGAAAATACTGGCTCCTTCCACTTTTAAAAAATCTGGGTTTTAAGCACCACATTTCAGCTTATAGAATTTTAAAAACTGACTTATCAGCACCTACAGTGTTTGCAGTTGAGAAATTCCTAACAGCTATGTGGATTAGTCGTAATCGCTGTATAAAATCAAACACTGAGCTTGAATAGGTTCCCTACTGCTAAATAGTAACTCCTAACTGCTGTATTTTAACATGCTGCGAGTATGGTGTTTCTTATTGTATTTCTGTACTGTTTTATTCTTTAATGGCCCCAGTGGCCGAAATAAAGTTGATAATGAATGAATGAATACTCTCTTAATGCGGCGCTGTGCAGACGACTTCCTTCCCCCTGCCGCAGGCGTGGGATGTGTCTTCCTTCCCCTCTCCTCTTCCCCCTCCCCCCCTTTTCGCCCCCCCTCCCCCCAAGGGAGTGCCTCGCGGCGCTCAGACTGATTTTAATTGTGGCATGGTTTGGTATGGTAGGTGGGTTTAGGGTGGGTCTGGGAGTTTCGGGAGTTGTGGTAATATTAGACGGGCACTGCCCCCCCCCCCCCCATGAGTATAATATATTGAAATATGGGTATATAATACAATGCAATGTACCTGTGTGGTAGACTTCAGGCTGTCCTGAGGCGCTATATGACTGCAATCTCGCACTTACCACAGTTGTTTACGAATTGACACTTGTCGCATGCATTGTCTCCTCTGCCATATACATGTTTAATGCGATGCATGCAATTTGTAACCCATTGCTCCTTATCATGAAAACTTAATAAAATGTTTAAAAAAAAAAAAAAGAGATGCATTGTTTTCATCATCTGGCTGGTAATACTGCTGAGCACAGAAACCTTCATGTAAAGGCAAAACATTGAATGAAAACCCCTTGCCAGAAGTTTTGTCAATATAATTATGCAAGTATACCATATTTGCCAGGTCTAGCATTTGTAAAAAAAAATATATCGTATGCACATTAAAAAAAAAAAAAAAAATGTAAATGTATATATGTTTATGAGCCTAAGTGTCCTGTTAATCTGGGAGGCAATGTTACACCCTCAAAGGTCATTTCAAATCCCTGTGGTCCTTTAATTGCCTCCTCTAGCTCTCATCCCCATTATCCAGTTCTGGGGTCAATGGACGAATTTAGTGAAAAGGAGGTTGCTCAAGCAATCCAAGCTCAGAAGCTGGCATCAGTCCGCAGGCACGAACAAAACCCCATCAGACGTTTATCTAAACCATCTAACTCTATGGTCTCCTTGTTGCAAGGATTCTGCGGAGTCACAGAACTATGCTTGGGATTATGAAACCTTAGTAGGCAGGGACTGAGTCATCATAGTACCTGAGTACCCATGAGCCCTGGACCGACTAGCTGTAGTGTCTCACTTGCCCTCCTATTCACTCACAGAGGAACAAGTGATTAGACAATCCCGACCCTCTCAGGCATCGCGGTGGCAGGACACTCCATTTCGCTCTAACACTCGTATTAGTTCTGACAGAGATACGAGAAAAGTTTAAAATGTTTAACTATGTGCTCTAGTATGCAGTATACGTACCACAACAAGTAGGAAAATTCCTAACACAAATACGGTTAGCATAACAAGTAGTCCGTAAATCATAAATGGAGCTGTCATTATATACGACAGTGTAACGTAACCTCCCTCCCCTTCTACAGAAGCAAAATGATTATATATCAGAAGATCTCTAGGTGTTAGCAGCAGACTCCGTACCTCAATATACACAGATGAAAGCTCTACATCTCTGGTGCTGTCACAATCTTTTCCCTGGAAAGGTCCCTCTCCAAGTGTGTGTTACCTATCTGTGCATACCTATATGACAAAAGTATGTGTTCCCAAACAACCGCTGCAATTGCGTGTTTTGTATAGGTGCTAGGGCCTGACCAGAACAGAATAACAAGGGGCATTGTTGTTCGACCTGGCCTACATGTTCAGACTAAATCCAGTGGTTCCCAAACTTTGACCCGTGGCCCCCTTGACCTAATTGGCCGTTGGCCGTGGCTCCCCACCATTTTTTTAGGGGGGGGGGGGATATGTAAGCCCGACCTCGGGCGTACTTCCTGTTGTCTTCCTTAATAAATTGTCATTATACCTGGTAATCATCGGCCTCCAAGCAGCCTTCAACAGCATTGAATGCCCCACAGAATTGCTAACGGGAAAGGAGATGGGAGCCCCATGAAGGTCTTGAGAGACAAATGAAGGAGAGATATTTGCACAAAAGGACAAACAACAGATAGGGAAACTGCCAAATTCACCTTATTCAAGACTTGTCTCTGACAGCAGAAGAAAGAATGGCAATGAGGTCACTGACAAAATGAATCCCTAGTTCTGAAAGCACAAGCAAAGTTTTTAAGTCGTGCGGAGATGTGCGTAACAGTAAAAGGCAAAAATATTGCTTTTGGTGTGAGGGGGCTGAGCGAAAGATTTTGACTTTATGAAAATTCCTGTTGTCTTCCTTAAATTAATTGGGATGCCATGAAGGTATTATAGTTGAACAAGAAAAGGGTTTAGGCTCTACTCAGTAAGGCCGTGCCTTATAACCAAAGTAACAATAACAATGCCAGTACTGATGGACTTTTTGACTCCACTTTCTTATGTGGGAACATTTCGAAAGAAAACAAAATGAACGGGGGACCTTTTGTTTAGTCGATTTAATCAATCTGTTTATGCGTTTTGTTTTTAATTTCACAAAAAACTTTTTTTGTGTATTTCCACAATTAACATTGAACTAATAACACGAAATATTCACTGTACATAAATAAACACATTCAACCACAGTCGTATTCACATTCATTCCCATACCGCACTGGACAGTCCAGAACCAAACATACTATGTATAAACAAGCAATCTAAATTCTTTTTAAAGACACAATTTACAATTTGGCCATAGAAAAAATGGTGTATTCTGTAGGGAACAATATTGAGGGTTCCAAATGTTTCTTTACGTTCATTAGGCCAAAAGATAGAGGTCGACGCGTTTCAAGCCCCTTCTAGTACTGGGGCTCTCATCAGGACCTGGGAGCTGAAAGGAGAACACAAAAGGACTCTTACTAGACTGCTTCCTCCTTTTAAATGCAACAGCCTCGTTATTAAAAGTGAGTTGTACCTGTGAATGATGTGTCCACCAGATCTTTTGCCGTGTAAAATCTAAGTAAAAAAGTTAGACCAAGATTCAATCCAACTATGTCGTATTACCAACCAAAATTCAAAAACAACCAAACATACAAGTGACATTTATACTGTTTGACTTACGTGTATAGATGATGGGACAGAATTAATCTAAAGAGGAATAAAGGAACGATGTCAGGTCGTTGTCTTATCAGGCACGGGATGTTACAATCAAATACCTGTGATGTATCAGATGCGCTGTACACGCGGCTCAGAGGCGAATAGCCTACCTTGAATCTCCGGGTTGTAGGCAAAAATCTATTGCTTTCGTCGATTGTCATGCATCGTGATCAAATCACTGAAAGAACCAAAAAGGGGGGAATTTGTCAGCGGAGTTGACGGCCGCCAAAGGCACAGATGTGCTTCAATGCATTAGAATCGTCTTCGTACCTTTGTTCGTTTCTTCTCACGCTTCAAACTCGGAGGAAATGAGCTTCCGTGTTTGTATTCCAAGTCTCGTGTGAATATAAACTTGTTTCACGCGCTGGTTGTATTCTGGGAAATGTAGTTTATACTGTGTTTGCCGTTTCTAATGGAGCATGAAAATACACTTCTCTACACGCAATTTGGGTGTCCATGTGTGTGACGGACAGATAAAAAAGTGCGGCCAGTCCCGTACTCGAAAAAAAGCGCTGTGTGAACCAACAGCGAACTTAGAATTGGTTAGCCGGGAAAAAGTCTTGGGGAAGGAGTGTCAAGCTTTTAATGGAAAGCGCAAACAGGAGTTTTCCATTGTCCTCCACTGCGGTTTAGATCAATTCAAACCTGATGGTGTTTGGTCAAAGATTATAAATTTCGGATAGTTCATTGAGGCCGTTGATGGCTGAGTTAAATTTAACAATGAGCATTGCTTCACGCTGCGAGAGTTGTCGTTCGAGGTCACCACCTCTTGAATCAGCATCCACTTTTGAAATAACAGTCCATTTTAGATCGGTTACTGAATGGTTGTGCGTTTTCCAATGATGGACCAGCGGAGCATTTTGGACATTTTTATTGATCCGCGATTTGTGTTGCGATATTCTCACTCTGATTTCTTGGCTCGTTTTCCCGATATACAATAGTCCACATGGGCAACGGATCGCATAGATCACATTTTTACTTTTGCAATTCGTAAAACAGTCATGTTTCCAGTATATTGAGTTGTGTGTAAATAAATCCCCTTCTTCTGTTGACGAACAACAGGCACATGTGCCGCATTTATGGTGGCCAGTTATTGGAGGGAGGCCTACATATTCTCTTAGGGATTTGTTAGTTGTTGATGGCATAGAAGCTCGGACTATTTGATTGGAAACGCTGCGATCTTTTTTGAACGCAAAAAGAGGATAGTCACTTAGAGAGGGGTCCAGATTCTTGACCAAGTGCCAATTTTGTCGAATGATCCTTTTCAATGGGTTAGAGTTTGGACAGAATGTTGAAACACATACAATCTTCTGGAGAGGCGATTTTTCTTTCTGTTTTAAGAGATCTTCACGTGGTGTCCACCACGCTCTTTTCATGGCTCTTTTTAGTAATTTTTTCGGATAACCTCGCATTTTTAAGTTATCAAGCAGATTACTTGCATGAAGGTAATACTCATCTTTAAAGGTGCAGTTTCTTCTAATCCTGAGAAACTGCCCGTAGGGCAAGTTCTCTCTTAAGTTCCTCGGATGGCTGCTGGTGAAGTGTAGTGCTTTATTCCGATCAGTTGGTTTTTTGTACAGAGTTGTCACTAGTCCATTGTTCGCTGGATATACCTCTACATCCAGAAAAGGTATCTTGGTCTTAGAATGGTTCAGGCTAAATTTGATGTCCTCCGTACGATTATTGAGCCCGGAGATTCAAGGTAGGCTATTCGCCTCTGAGCCGCGTGTACAGCGCATCTGATACATCACAGGTATTTGATTGTAACATCCCGTGCCTGATAAGACAACGACCTGACATCGTTCCTTTATTCCTCTTTAGATTAATTCTGTCCCATCATCTATACACGTAAGTCAAACAGTATAAATGTCACTTGTATGTTTGGTTGTTTTTGAATTTTGGTTGGTAATACGACATAGTTGGATTGAATCTTGGTCTAACTTTTTTACTTAGATTTTACACGGCAAAAGATCTGGTGGACACATCATTCACAGGTACAACTCACTTTTAATAACGAGGCTGTTGCATTTAAAAGGAGGAAGCAGTCTAGTAAGAGTCCTTTTGTGTTCTCCTTTCAGCTCCCAGGTCCTGATGAGAGCCACAGTACTAGAAGGGGCTTGAAACGCGTCGACCTCTATCTTTTGGCCTAATGAACGTAAAGAAACATTTGGAACCCTCAATATTGTTCCCTACAGAATACACCATTTTTTCTATGGCCAAATTGTAAATTGTGTCTTTAAAAATAATTTAGATTGCTTGTTTATACATAGTATGTTTGGTTCTGGACTGTCCAGTGCGGTATGGGAATGAATGTGAATACGACTGTGGTTGAATGTGTTTATTTATGTACAGTGAATATTTCGTGTTATTAGTTCAATGTTAATTGTGGAAATACACAAAAAAAGTTTTTTGTGAAATTAAAAACAAAACGCATAAACAGATTGATTAAATCGACTAAACAAAAGGTCCCCCGTTCATTTTGTTTTCTTTCGAAATGTTCCCACATAAGAAAGTGGAGTCAAAAAGTCCATCAGTACTGGCATTGTTATTGTTACTATGAAGGTATTATAATCATATTTGTAACAAAATAAAAAGATACGTTGTTTAAAGATGACCTATCAATTTCATTCAGATAAGATTCTAGTAGACATGGACAGTCTAGGTTCTGTCCATGTCTAGTTGAAGAACCTATCCATGATGCAAGCCCCAGCCCTGGTGCCGTGTTCTCCATGACAAACACCTCATCATCTCTGATTACCAACCACTCTCCTGACCCAACCATAGCAAAATACACCTCGGTCTGGAGGTAAACTCAATGATTAACCCAAGCTAATGTACATTTCATCACTGTATCGAGCCTCAACTACAGTCTGCGCAGCTCCTTGCCCACAGCCTGATATCTGCAGCGGTACCAAGTGGCCCCATGCCAAATCCAATGATTAAACAAAGCGCAGCACGTGCGCCCACGCCTTGGCAGAGCGGACAAAGGCGACATCTGTGGGATCCGAGAGGTGGGCAGCAGAACATCTGGGTGCTGACGGAGGCCAAGCGTGCCAGGCACCCTGTCTAAGCATGCCTGGCGCGTGAGCAGGAGGGGACCCAAGTGTGTGCCACAGCAGGGTCAGTTGCAGTAGATAAGGACAGTCAACACTACCATGATTCATCTGCTTTGCTTTGTCAGCCACCAAAAACTATTAAAATATAATGGGATTACCCGGCAAGTCATCAGGATCTCTTCAGCAGTAGGGAAAAATCAGCAGGATTGGAAATGTAGGACCCAATCTTGTGGTTATTCCTCATTCTCCCCAATCGTTCACCAGAAGTCTGCAGCTGATTACAACCGCCACAGTCTCCGCAAGATTAATAATGGGTCAGCCAGCCGACTGTAATTCTGGTGGGTCCAGTAACTTTCATTGCCAGGCACATCGATTTTAAAATATCGTGATCTTAAGCACACTGCAACAAGTTTTCAGGGCTAGTGTGTGACACCAAGACTTCTTGTATCTGAAACCAATGTATGTACAAAAGAATCGGGCCGTTTTGCCTCGCGTTCATCTTGTACTATGGCCTAATCAAGACACTCTGGGTGCACCGTACCCCACAATTCACAGGGGAAGGGATGGAACATTTCTCAGGGAGATTCCACCCAGGAATTCGTGTTGGGCACTGAATGCCCATGATCACAAATCTCACATTTACAAGAAAGTGCACATCGAGGGTGCGGCACTACAAGCCCTTACTTACCGATTTCCCGGTGAAGAGGGTCCCACGAGGCACGGCACAACACAGCGGTCAGCAACAACGATCCTTAAACGCTCTTAGCTGCGTATGCCAGTAATGCTGAAACTACGCATCTTAAAGCACATACGACGCGTGCGTACGTACGCACGTATGCGTATGGTGGCAGTGTGCTTTTGGTCAAAACCATTTTGAAGCTGGCATTTCAACCCCCCCCCCCCCACACATGTTGCGCTGCGGCTGCAATTTCCACGACCCACATCCTGTGAGGCGACGCGGCGCCACTGGCTTCTCATCACGGCGCACCGGGGTGCCGCAGCGCACACTTTGGGAACCACTGGACTAAATCCCAGGAAAGAATAGAACACAAAAACAACAGCGTATTCTGTGTGAAAGTACAGTGTGGCACAAAGCAAAATGTTTGTAGAGTAACATGCGCAAAGCAGGGAACAGTCTGCAACATGCTCATGCTAACATAGGGAAAACAAAAATGGGCCTGCACTGGACATATGACAACCTATTCCGACTCGATCCTTCATCAACATCTGGTCCCTCGAGGACATTCCATCATCATTGAGAAAATCAGTAATTGTGCTGTTACATAAAAATGACCTCAAAAAAGGGCCTAGAGAACTTGTGGGAAACTACCTGCTCATCTTGCTCCTACATGGCGCCAGCAAAATATTCGGGAAGCTGTTATTATCTCACTTGGATCAGTGGTTGGAAGAAAAGGGCCTAATATCTCTGTACCAAGCGGGCTTCAGGAGAGGCCAGAGCATAGTTGACCAGGTATTTAGACTAAATCTCATCTGCTCTAAACACACACAGCTTAATAAATTGTCATTATACCTGGTAATCATCGGCCTCCAAGCAGCCTTCAACAGCATTGAATGCCCCACAGAATTGCTAACGGGAAAGGAGATGGGAGCCCCATGAAGGTCTTGAGAGACAAATGAAGGAGAGATATATTGGAGGCAGTTGCACAAAAGGACAAACAACAGATGGGGAAACTGCCAAATTCACCTTATTCAAGACTTGTCTCTGACAGCAGAAGAAAGAATGGCAATGAGGTCACTGACAAAATGAATCCCTAGTTCTGAAAGCACAAGCAAAGTTTTTAAGTCGTGCGAAGATGTGCGTAACAGTAAAAGGCAAAAATATTGCTTTTGGTGTGAGGGGGCTGAGCGAAAGATTTTGACTTTATGAAAATTCAAAATGGATCTGCCTTGGAAGCATAACTGCAAAGACTCAATGGAGACCGCTGTAGTAGATAGTTGAAAACGTAAATTTATGGCTATTACGTGAAGGTAAATTAAGGGACTGGACCACATAGGTGATAGTGGAGAAATTCAGCACCATTGAAGACGTCAAGTTTATTCTAGGTCATCAGCCGCTGCCAAAGCACTCCACGTGTACTTTACAGTGCATCAGATCACTACATACATGTGACTCTCTTCCCTCTATAGCCAGTCCCTTATTTCCAGTACGCATTATTTAGCCCTCTATCATCTTCCCTCCATATAACCCAAACCCCTGTATAAATTTGAATCTCTGATGTGTTGGAATCCCACTTCCTTGAAACCACCTATATTGCAGGGGGAAGAGTGGGAATAGTTGGGAGGGACAATAAAATTCATGTTCTCTATATCATTTTGAGCAACCCCCAAACCTCAGAGTTTTTCTTCACATTCCAGAGTCCTTTTGTGCTCTGCTCTTCTCCCCTATTCTGGGCTCATCTTCTTGGGATACTTGTTTCCAATCTCTCATGGTGTCGATTATAATTTACTGTTTTCTCTGTTGAGGACCACTCTTCCTTCTTCCACTCTTTTGAGAGTGTGTCACTTTCCTTCAAACTCAGCTTGGAGGCAACCTTTATCAGATTTTCACTTAATGTATCAGTGATGTCTTACATCCTTTTCTGTTACTTTAAGATGGTCTGCGATAAGTCTTGTAAGAGGAGAATTCTTTTTCCTCTGAATTTAAAATACTTCTGACGCCTTCATAATGTGCTCCTTCATGGGGGAAGAATGCACATTTATTAATATGTCGTTTGGTTGATCAGCTTCTTTTTTCCATCTTCCCACCTTTATATGCCTTTTCCAATGTAATTGCGTTCTCATAGTCTGCTCCTATGATGGTTTTGAAAAACACAACCACATATCTGACCGCATCCTTCCTTCTACCACTACTGGAACCCATATGATGCACATAGGCATCACTCGGTAGGGATTATCCAGGTTCTTCCCCTTTCCTTCTAGGTCAGAAGGTTTGCCCTTTATTCTAGTAATTGCTGTTTTTGATCTTCTGGTCACTTGATTAGATCTTTCTATCCAGTCTTGTTTATTTGTTTATGCTCCTGAATTGTCTGGGTCTCTGTGATAGCATGGATGAGGCCTTTTTTCGATTCTCTCAATATCATAGTCCTATTGAATTTTGTACTTCCAGTACGCCTCAGTAGAACTTGTTTTGTCAGGGAAGCTGCTATCACTACTGAGGATGCCAGCCCCTGCTCCAGTATCAACTGCTGATCTAGAGGTCCTTCTTTTAGGTCACCAAATAGAATACCTGGAGGCCTCTGGTGTTGGATTCCCATTAGGTATGTATGGTTTGTGGCTGTATCCTGTCTTTATTAATTCTTTGTTTGCTCTCTTACCCCTCACTTTGCTCTTTGGAATATCAATGGGTTCCGTTTTTTAGGTGTAGATCTGATTTCATTTCAGCTCTTTGTTTTCCACCCATAGGCTGATCTTTGAAGTTCTCCAGCAGCTGCATATTCAATCCAATTTCAGGGTCCTGCTCCTTACCATCCACTATTTTTATTAAGTTTTCCATCAGTGATCACATTTATTAAAAAAATGACATAGTAAAGTAACCGTCGACAGGTTTCAAGGACAACATACATGTTTGTTCTCTAATTGGGGATTTAGTTGTACAAGACTCTCGGCCAAATGGTATTTTTGTACATAACATATATCCCTCGCCCCATCGGAGTTGGGGGGCCACCCACTTAGAGTACTACTCGCTGCAAAGCGTCCAGGCCCACCCTTACTTTCTCTTCAGAAGTCTCAGTCCGTATCCCAGGATTCCTTCCATAGGCCTCACACTTTTTCAAATTTCAGATGGCATCTCCTTGCCTTGTGTACAGACTTTTCTGCCTGCATGCCTTACCATCCACTATTGGGTGATACAACAATGTTGTTACCTGTTCATCGATTTAGTGTGTTCGTCCTTCCTCTGCTTATGCGCCAACACTCCTTGCCTTTCGCCGCTCACCTGGGCTTTTTCCCAGCCCAGCGACACACAGACCCCTTGTCCATCGATGACCGCTATTATGAAGACGCCGCTGCTTCCATTCTTTCATATTTGGGCTCTGTGTTTGATGATTCTGTACAGGAAATCTTCACTCTCGCACTCGTTCGTCTGGCGCCAGCCTCTGTGTTAATATGTTAGGTTGTTGGTTGGGAGATGGGTTCTTCTTGGTACTGGGCAATAACATTTTCTGCCAGAAGTGGTTACGGAATCTGCAGATGCATGTCCTAACTGGACTCTGCCATAATGGAATCCCTGGGCATCTCTTTTAAAATTGTACAATATGCATTTTCCATGCCCCTCATCGTAATAGGGCAATTAAGCTAGAATGCTTCTTGATTCTCTCTATTTAATCAGATAATTACTTCGCTTCAGATTTGTTAAAAATCCAGTACTACATATTTCTTTAGCAGTAACTCATTTATTCACATATTACTCACTGTGAGTCATCTATTGGACCCATGTCTTATAAGCATTGAATCGCTATTTGTCTTTTCGCTAACGTCCTTAGTGTGATAAGTTTGAAACACATGCTAACTTTCTTAGGGTTTGTGTGGACACCCATCAGGCATTGCATAGGAATCTGTGTTATAAGTGTTACTGTGACTTTTATTAACTGGGCTACTACCAGTTTCCAAACCATAGCTACTTTCCATACACTTCCAGACCTTGTGAAACTGATCCGTCTTATTGGCAACACATGTGGGGGTCACTGCCAGGGCGAACTAGATATATTTTATGCATAACAGATGGTATATAAGGTGTGGCCTGTCCAAGATCTTGGTCTCTGCGAGATGGATGCTGTATATTACAAGTCCAAGGATCTATGACCTTATATTGCCAACATCATAGAATTCTGCCATGTTAAACCTGCTGCCGCCTCCTCTACTATTTTGTGTCAAGTGCCAGCTAATGAAGTACTCCTATTGGTCATTTGAGTTCCCTAATACTCCTATCAGAGTGGAGGATTCACGAAGTTAAATTATTTTGTGTTCTTATTGTTTAAAGTTTTATGACGAGAACCAAAATTCAAACTACAATTGATCTATAATTGAAGAATAAGGGTCTCAATTACAGAAGACAGCCTAGAGGAGCTAGCAGAGATATGAATTGAGGGCCGCTGATTAGCAACATGAAGTAATTAAATGATACATCAAGCTCAAGTCCAAATGTTGCATGTATAATCTACTTTCACAAAAGTCATTTTGGTAGAGTTAAGAGTCTTCTATAAAGTTCAAAACTCAAATATTCTCTTTTATATCTTTTTGTAAGATTCAGTTTTTGTTGAGGAATGCGATCATTGAGTAAAATTAAGATAACATTTTCCCCTGGCAAAAGTGTATTGATCCTATTGATGTTAAAAATGTGACGAGACTGTCCACGACTGAGCGCTGTGGTCTGATATCTCAGTCTTTGACTGCCAATTACTGACTGCAATTGCTGTCACACAACCTGAAATTCCAATGCTGTGGAAAGATCCATTCATCCCTGATCCTTTGCCTTTCTTGGCCCAAATGGAGGCCTTCCAGTTCTGTGCTCTGGTCAGACTCTGAATGCCCAAGATCCGTTCTGCAGTGGTACTGAGAATTCCCGAGTGTATCTGACAGTGCTTTAGTGCAAGCACTTAGGGAGGAGACAGTTTGGGAGTTCAAGGGATTCTTCGTGAATTTAGTGGTACCTGGGTCTATGAGAGCAACATGCTGTTTTGGACCTGCCGTTACCTTGTGTGCAGAGCTTAACCATTCTGTTCCTAGGTGCCTCTAAAAGTCTAGCAACCATATTGCTACAAATATGTTGTGCTGGAAAATCCCTCAAAATGTGGAAGAGGAGGGAGAAGGATCTCTTCCCTTGACTCTTGCAAAGGTGGTTCCTTATGCTGTCACTTTCCAGGGACTCGTGTCTTCTGACTTTTCATCAGTTGATCAGCTGACTGTCCATTATTATTTGCAGAAAATTGTCTCTGCTGTGGGTGCACCCTTGCACCAGGATCAATTTACATTTGGCAAATCTAAACTCCATTTTGTCTAAGGACTATAGTTCTTACCGAATGTGCTTCCTTTGAATTAGACTGTAAGACCTGGGGTCACCAAGCCCTAAGGGGGTAACGTGACTCGAGCGGCGGGGCATCCACAGGCTTATGTGTAAAGCGACCATACAACACACACATCCCCTGAAGCAGGAAACACACACAATAAGGGACGCCACACAGTAAGATCAATGCAAATTAATCAGTTTTATCTAATCAAATGATATGCAAGCACAGTTCCTTAGATGGCAATGGGCATCACTTGAACACATTAGCATTAGAGTCACCAGCATTTCATTATGGTCACATAGGCAGTACCTGAATACCTTTGCGTCAGATTCACCAGTAATTCATTATTATGCAGTAGGCCACACCTGTATACCTTAGCGTCAGATTCCAGGGCGCTTCATCATAGCTCCAGTGGCAATACCTGGCGAACCTGGGGGAGCGGTAACTACAGCGGTTAATCAGAGCGCTGCGCCCCTCCCACCACTAGCGTTTCACTCTGCCGTGGGTACCACGCGCGGTGACTAACAATTATCAGCGCTTTGAAATAGGGCTGGGGAACTTAGCGCCACCTCAGAAAACTAATAGCGCTTCAAGGCAGGACTCTCAAGCATATCGTTACCCCGGGCATTCCTAGCGCTTCGGAGCAGAACTTGAGCGCACAGCGCTACTCGTAATCACAAGGCATTAGGCACTTCAGAGCAGAACTTGAGAACACAGTGCTACTCGTAATCATAAGCATTAAACACTTCAGAGTAGAACTCGAGAACACAGCGCTTCTCGTAATCATGAGACATTAAGCACTTTTGAGCAGAACTTAAGAACACAGCGCTCCTCGTAATCATGAGACATTAAGCACTTTTGAGCAGAACTTAAGAACACAGCGCTTCTCGCAATCATGAGACATTAAGCACTTCTGAGCAGACCTTAAGAACACAGCGCTTCTCGCACTCAACAGGCCTTAAGCAAGCGGTTCCCTTTTACGGGGCAGTCTCAAGGCAAGGGGGCAATCCCACGGAGGGGAATCAGAGTCTCGGCCGGCACCGGAGCGGTCGCCAGACGGTGCGGTGACGCTCCCGATCAGCAGGGGGCGCACCGGGTCCTTCGCAAGCCTCCCGGGGAGCAGGAGGGTGAGCCCCAGGCCTACACACGGCCATGCTACCTCCCAGCCCCCAGGGGTTACCTTGATCTCAGCGTCCTGGTCTCGGGAGACACTTCGGGGTTCCTTACGGCTTCAGGCCCCGCAGTCAGCGTGCTCAGCGGCGGGGGCGGCGACGCGCAGTCCGCCCTCGTCACGTGAGGCTGTAGACTGCTTCACGGCCTTCCCAGGTCTTCCGCGACTCACTCAGACGCTGCAACGGCAGGGCCCCGGGCTTCTCCGCGGGCCCCGACTGGATGAGGAGCAACTTCTGGTCCCTGGGCCGCGGCGGTGAGCGCGCTTCCGGTCCCCGCGCCGGGGGGGGGGGGGGGGTACAAATTAAGCGGGATGACAGCAAGCTCAGAGCTCAGCGTGGGACTGACTCGGGGGATCCCAGGCCAGGTCGGAGAGTGCAGGGGTCACAGCGCTAGTACCTGGTTGATCCCCAGCAGTCCAGCAGTCAGTTGCAGTTTAGGTTTCAATAAGGAGCTTCAGCATTAGATCTCAGCATTCAGTTTCAGCATGAAGTTTCAGCATGAAGTTTCAGCATTCAGTTTCAGCATTCAGTTTCAGCATTCAGGTTCAGCATTCAGGTTCAGCATTCAGGTTCAGCATTCAGGTTCAGCATTCAGGTTCAGCATTCAGGTTCAGCATTCAGGTTCAGCATTCAGGTTCAGCATTCAGGTTCAGCATTCAGGTTCAGCATTCAGGTTCAGCATTCAGTCTTAGCAGTCTTACTGGCGCAGATGTCTCTGGCGCCCTTAGGGGTTCTGTTCCTTGGGGGGTAGGGATTGAGTTGGTGACTAGTTCCCTCCTAGTCAAGCTTGGCAGAGGGTCCCTGGGTTCTCCTACCGCTGGGCTAGATCAGTGGGCTGTACAGGATCCCTCACTCATTTAAAAGGCAGTACCTAAGTCCTGGCACTTTCGGAGGCATAAGTCCCTGGCTAGGCCCTACCGCCTAAACTCCTGCGTGGATTCCCCAGCTCTGCTTTACCCCAACTGGCCAACTAACTAGAAAAAGTTCCCTCCCTCCCTCACTTAAGTAGCCCTAGGTCAGGTGACCTCTATCCAAGGCGGCAAAAGTAAAACCACCCCTCCTTTCTAGAAGGTTCCAGCACATTCCAGGAGCTTCCCCATTCTACCTATGGGACAAAAAAGGCGGGCTGGTGTCGCAACATTGTTGTGGGGTTCCAGCCAGCTCCTGGCAGCTAGGGTGCTACTAATGAAGACCACTCTGCAGTAGCAGGGGTCTGTGGCAGCCATCTTGGGAGAAGGGAGCACCTGCACCTTAACACTGATTGGCAATGAAAAGGCGCCCGGAGACCTAAGTCCAACATAAAAATGAGGGTGGAAAAAATGAGGCATGATCAAAAATAGATGGGGAGACCGCCCTAGGGCTGACAGGTCTAACATAGACCATCTTGGATCATTGTATAGAAACCATGAGAAAAGCGCTTATGGAGAACCTCTTTGTGAGGAGACTGATGGGAAGTGTCCAGTTCCATTGAACCCACTTAAGAGGCAGGTACTATTTTCAAGGCATTAGTCTGTCTATTGCCTTTCATCAGGGTGATTGTGAAGCTGAAACAGTGGAACAGGAAGGCTTCTTTATTTGGGAATGTTTCAGCATGAAATGATAATGTGGTGGCACTGAGGCAACTATAGTTCTTGTTTGCACAGATTAATTTCACTTTTTAAAGCTAAGTGATTGTCTGATGCTAGAGATGGATAAAAGGCCTATGAGGGTTCTGGTGCTGTACGCACTGCTGACAGGTACCAAACAGTTCTTGCTAACAGCATTTGGTCTTCAACAGCAGATTCAGCAGGAGTTTCCTTTTTGTACTTGCTATATTTTCAGGTTTCTCTGCCCAGTTTTGAGATTACATTTGCCCAAAATCATGACGACATCAAAACTACTACAACAACTACAGTTAAAGCAAGCTCATCAGAGAACATCCTCTCTTCAGAGGTAGAATCAGTGGACGATGGAACAACTAGTAGAAATAAACGCCCTAAGGTACATTTTCACGACGAGGTAAAACGACGCTGCTTGGGAAACGCACTGAACAATCGCACAAGACCTCAAAATACAAAAACCCAGAACAAGAACCACCCCAGGAAAACCAATTGGTATTTAATCTTTCAACTCGAGTTGTCGGAGGCACATACTCAGATACTCAATAAAGTTCTCTCATTCTGTCCTATAGCACAGACGTGAGTCCCATGCTCTCCATGCCACTGGAATCAAGCTATCCTGGCTGAAGAGGGGTGAAACCCCGAAACCGGTCCTAGGATGCTTGTTTCCAGTCCAGGGAGGACCTGGCTTGGCAGTTCGGGCTGGACTGTTCCCATGAGGCACAGGGTCAAGACTGATTTGCATATGGTTGGGTTCAAACTGGAATGGCATGGTGAGCAAAAAAACTATGGATTTAGGCCCGGATCTCTGTACTGGGGTGAATGTATGACAAGGAAGTGAAATACTCCTAAAACAATTTGACAGCTTTTCACCTAACAAATGGGGCATTGAGGTAACATACACCATTTTGCAGAGAACAATAGAATTCCTTGACCTCACAATCTACGTGGATTGCAATATTATCCAAACCATTATTAATCGAAAACAGACGGCAGCTAATTCTATACTTATGCAACCAGGAGAATACAGACAAGTAAAGAAGGAACTGCAACAAACAAACAACTATGGCCAACAAACCAAGAAGATTACCAAACTTTTGAGCTCAAGAGGTTATGACACCAGTAAACTATTAATAACTCAACATCAATTTGACATTAAACAGAAATTCTATCTTACATGAAGTTAAAAGCAGGACGGACAGATAAACAACATGCTTCATTACCACATACAGTAATGGACACCAATACATAAGCAAAACTCTTAAAAACATTGATCCCTCCTAACAGAACACAACCCTACAGGACGCCATCTCTACTTTCCTTGAACTTTAAACGGGCATCAAATCTGAAAGATAAACTAGCCCCCCTCATTCCTTGACGATAAAAAATGACCATCTCCGTTTCTTTAACCAACAATAGGCTTTTACACCTGCCGGAACTGTTCAAACTGCAAATTGGGAATATCGAAAACAAAAGAACTACGAATGCATGGAAAACTCTTCACCTTAAGAGATTTTATAAACCACGGAAGTAGCAATGCAAATTATCTGATAGCCTACCCCTGCAACTTACACTGTATTGGAAGTACTACTAGACTGCTTAAAACACGTATACAGAAGCATTATCGTAACATTCATAAATAAGACATGAAACAACCACTAGTTGAACATTACCAAACATTTAATCCGCATCATAGAAACTCTTCCTTTTGTGGTCTACTGAAAGTAAAATGTTATCAACGTTGGGGAGATGTCGAACTCAAACTACACCTAGAAGAAAGTGCCCTAATTATTCGATTTGAGACAGTAGAATGTGTCTTATACAGGGATGCAGAATGGCACTAACAGACCAGGATATGCTCCAGCATGGAGTACACTGACTCCTGAGTAATTCACCGATCAACTTAGGAGCTTGGCTTATAGATTACAGTTTTACGTGATGACCACCGTCTGACAACAAGGGTGGAACCATACATAATGGTAAAATACTGTTGACACCTATGTTGCTTCTTAGGTCACCTCATTGTATTGCAGAGAAGAGCCTGTATAATATAGTTACTGATTATACTGGGCAACATTAATGCAGAGCAGAATGACACAAGATTAGTCCTACTACAGGTAGGAGGCCAACCACATGTAATTCCTTGCGAAATACACATGACCATTAATTAAGAACATTAGAAAAATAAGAACCACATATATCCTAATTTTGATGTACTATCTTTTTTTAATTTTTTAGAAACTTTTTATTGTAGTTATCGTCAAGGCACAAATGAATCAGGTTGTATATACAAGCATTATCTCCAGACATCAGCGTTTTACGACAATTGGTGTATGGATATTACATATATCACAACAGAAGACAATATTCCATGCATTACATTCCCAACTTCCCGTCATTTTCATTGTCAGACTCCCCCTCCGCCCTTATCACTGGTGGCTCACAGATGTATCCCCTGTATTTATTCCAGGCCCTCCCAAACCCTGCTCCATTTCTTAGGGCAGCCTCGATTGATAAATACTGCTTTTTCGGCCACCTTGGCAGCATCAAGATCCCCACACCAGGCGGTGAGTGATGGTGACTCTCCCACACCCCATTTTTGTGCAATGTTGCGCTTCGCTATCATTATCCCCAATGTTGCCCACTCCTGTGCTGGGCGCGAAAGATCGTTCGGTTCCCTTACGTTTAGTAAACATCTCCTAGGTTCGGGAGCTAACGACACCTCCACCATCTGTGATATGGTCCTCATCACTTTTACCCAGTACTCCATTATCCTGGAACACTCCCACACAGTATGAAAGAATGTACCCTCCTCCCCACATCGTCTCAAGCAGTACGGGTGTGATGCTGACCCTATTTTGTGGAGAGTGTATCGCGTGTAATAGGTTCTATGTAGAATTTTGAGCTGCACTAGTTTAAGTCTCGGGGGTATCCCCACCTCCCGCAGGGAAGCCAGCACCTCTTGCCATTCGGAGTCTTCGAAATCACCCATATCTTGGGACCACTTTTCCCTGAGTGCCACGTGTGGGTCAGGTAAATTGTTCACTAATTTTCGGTAGGTAAAGGAAGTAGCCCATTCATACATACAGTCTGTCAGCAGCCTATCCTCTAGAGGGGTGGCCTCTGGAACCTCTGGCCGGGGGGCAGGACCGCCTGCAATGCATGCCTTATCTGCAGGTATCTAAAGCTTTCAGAGGGCGCCAGTTCATATTGCGCTTGAGGGTTTTCAAATGTAATTACCCCCCCCCCCCCTTGTGCTGATGTACTATCTTTAATCCCTCTAAAAGTTAACGTTAATTTAAAGCTTATTTCGGTCAGACCTTAACATTTATTACACCCAATACTACCCCTTCTAACCTCTTTCCCTTTTCCTCTCTAACTTACAGGGAGTTTATCCTTATTGCACTTGTCCACTTGCTGAAAATTAAAGCTACCTAATCTTCAGTCTCATTCTGTTTTGCTCCCACATCTAAATCACTCCAGAGACTTAACCTAGATTTTTGGCAACACTGAATTTCCCTAGAGGAGCCAATATGATTATCCATTAAAAGTACAAACATTGGCAATTGTTTAATAATTTGCTTAATAATCTTAGGTGTTGTCTTCTTTTAACCTATTATTTCTGCTACAGGCACAATTTCGGGTATATTTGGCCCGATTGCTAGGTGCTTCTGTGATGGAATAAAAGCAATATAATTTATCGTTTTGCTGGAGCGCTACTAATAATATCAAATACTTCATCTAAAGATTATTCTAAAAGACAGCTGGAAGGTGCCCCTCATGCCTCTCTTGATCCAAACATTGAAGGTTACGCACTCATGATAAACCTATATAAGGAATATTTACTATTATGTATTAAATTGAGTAACATTGATAATTGATTATTAAAAGATCCAGATCTATTATACAATTTTGAGAGGGTTTGGGTGATCTTAAGGTGCTTCTATCACTCATCAAGAGCAGTAGATCGCTACCGCTTGGGTCTGGAGCCCAACTATCAGTAGCAGAGAATACATTTCATGATGGCGCCCACTGGATTACTGGCAGGTGCCCTCCCTACCTTTCCGATATAAACACTAAAGATGCGTATAAATTGATAACAGTATGGCGCCGGTTCACAATGCCGAATACATTCTGAGGGGGGTTTAACTGGGACATACAGGTAGGACTCCACTGGTATTTCAACAATAACTGCAATGTTCGAGGCATGTGAGCTGTAAATCACATGCTTTGCATACTCCTGCCATCTAGTGTTAGGTCCGGATGTTTGCAATTTGTTTGTCTTCGAAGAAGTCTTTCCAGTCACGAGTTGGGTGACTCCTCCTTTCGGTGATAGTGCGCATGAGCATCAACTCCATTGTCAGATTTATGTTTTTTCCACCATCGTGTTTGGATGTGTATTGCTGCGCTCCACTTCGAAACCGTTCCTTTGGGTTCCCCTCGGTGCGCAATCCACTCTACCCGCGTCAGTGTTGTCTCGAACGTGTATCCCACTTCTCCACTTATCGTATACGTCGAGACCAACTTCTATTTCGATCGAAGATCTTAAGGAATGCCTTCCAGCCTAACCACGTCAGTCCACTTCACTGTCGATGGAACGGACTCCATTCAAATTCTGCCCTCAGTGCCACGCTAAGTATCCACGCACTGACTCGGACAAAGTGTGCAACTTGTGCTTGTCTCCGGAGCAGCACGAACAGGACTGCGACGTGTGCAGATTGCTCCGATCGAAGAAGAAGCTTCGTGATAGTCGAGCCTTGACGTCGCAAAATGCAGAGCCAAAACGTCGAATACACACCGGACATCTTCGGTGGAGAATCCGAGCACGGATTAGACGCACAAGGGACCGAGTAAGAAAAACCGGTCTCCATTCCAGAATCGGACTCCGAGATGGAAGAAGGCTTGCGACAAGGTCAACGTCCCGTGAGTACGAACGCCCCTTCAGCCAAACCAACTCAGCTGAAACAAAAGGCATCGGTCCCATCCCCCGCCTTCGGGTCACGGTCGGCACCAACAAGTGGTTTCTGACGTCCCGCCTTCTGGTTTGGCACCGAAACACAGCACTAAGACTTCCGGCTCGGGATCGAGTTGGCCAAAATCTGGCACCGAGCCAAAACCGTTAGGCTCGAAGCCGAAGACCGCATCTGAGCTGAAATCATTGACACCGAAAACTAAGCTTCCTACCGCACCGAAACCTTCCGCGCCGAAACCTTCCGTGCCGAAAAGTCATTCTACCACCGCACCTAAATCCTCTGTGCTGAAACGAAAAACTGTTCCTCTGAAGCTACAAGATCCGATTTTTGACGCCCCAACACCCAAATTGTACCCCAAACATAAGGAACTTTATATAAACCCAGACACAGGATGTGTTCCTACTAAATTACTTCAGAAACGCAAACCTGAGTCAGGACACTCTTTACCATATTCCTTTGGAAAGGAAGAATGTAGGTACTAACCCCTCCCCTCCTCTACCACGTTCCCCTACACCAACTTCTCCTTTGCATCATTTACCGTTTACACCAACTAACTCTCCACCAACACCACCTGACGATGATGATGGAGATGGTGGGACAATATTTTGCCAATAGACCCCTTGAAGGATTATAACACAGATTCACCTACAGATAACGATCCAGATCTTTACCCTGCAAAGCCTTCCACTGTAGGATATCTAGAACTACTTGTCAGAGCTGCAGAATATCATGGGGTACAGTTACACAAGGAATCTCTAGAGGAGGATTTCCTATTTGAAATGCTCAGTAGCACACAAAGGGCTAGCCACACTCTACCTATGCTCAAAGGTATGATGAGGCATGCCGATGATATTTTTAAAGATCCAGTGCATACTCACATTCTCACCCCCAGAATTTATAAAAAGTATAAGCCTGCTCCCTCATATCTAATCTTTATTAATGGACAGTTACCACTAGACTCCTTGGTGGTCTCTAATGCCCGTAAATACGCTAATTCACAAACCACAGGGGATGCTCCCCCTCCAGGCAAGGAGTCAAAACTATTAGACACCTCTGGTAAACCAGTAGCTGCCCAAGCAGCAAATCATTGGCGCATTGCCAACACTCAGGCCCTGCTAGCCAGATATGATGGGGCACACTGGGTCGAAATGGAGCAATTGCTGCAACACCTCACAGATGAGTACAAAGCAAAAGCCCGGGATTTAGTCCAGGAAGAGAAACTTATATCCAGCTCCTCAATTAAATGCTCTTTAGATGCTGCAGACACCTCAGCTAGAGAGATAAACACTAGTGTGTTATTAAGGACACATGCATGGCTGAGGATTTCTGGGTTCAAACCCGAAGGGCAACAGTATTTTAAATACTCCTTTTATAAGGAACATCTCTTCATGCCCGAAGTAGATGAGTCTTTAGAGAAGATGAAAAAAGACACAGAAGAAGCCAAGACTCTAATCTGGGCTCCTTTCGTCGCGCCTTCTACAGTGGAGGGTCGAAAACTATGTCCTCAGACAATACTGCCGCCTCCTACAAAGGCAACAATCAATCTTCCTCTACAAGGGGTTTCTTTAGAGGAGGATACAGAGGCAACACCAACAAAGGTCGAGGCAGGGGTCTCACACCACATAATTCCCCCTCCGCCAACAAGCAGTGACTTGCCTACTCTTCCCCCCCCCGATCATTTAACACCTGTCGGGGGACGTCTACTACAATTCCTCCCCATTTGGCAATCTATCACCACAGACAAATGGGTGTTAGGAATTATCCAACATGGTTATTGCCTAGAGCTTACCTGCAATCCTCCAAACATTCCACCACGTTCTCACTAAATGTCACCAGAACATTTACATCTACTTCAGCAAGAAGCCCAGTCTCTCCTGTCCAAAGGAGCCATAGAACCTGTGCTGTTACAACATCAAGGGACAGGTGTGTACTCCCTGTACTGTCTCAGCCCCAAAAAGGACGGCTCCCTGAGACATATTCTAGACCTCAGAGAACTAAACCTCTACATACTGTCAGAGCATTTCCACATGCTAACACTTCAACAAGTGCTCCCACTTTTACAGCAGGGCGATTTTATATCTACTCTAGACTTAAAAGACGCATATTTCCACATTCCAATTCATCCCGCTCATTGCAAATACCTCGGATTCATGATAGCGGGTCATCATTACCAATTCAAAGTCCTCCCGTTTGGAGTCACCACTGCTTCCAGGGTATTTACCAAATGTCTTGCAGTAGCCGCAGCACATCTAAGAAGACAACACATCCATGTCTTCCCATATCTGGACAACTGGCTCATCAAAGCCAGCAATTACCAAATGTGTCTCCAACACACTCAAACCACTATTCACTTACTTCACCAACTAGGGTTTACAGTAAATGCTTTAGTCTCATCTGCAGCCTTCCAATGCACAAACTTATATGGGAGCCACAATAGATGCTCAAAAAGCTCTAGCCTCTCCCAGTGCAGCCAGAATTCACAATATTCAGTCCATTCTCACTCAATTTCAACCCAACCAATCATTACCAGCAAAGTATTCATGCAACTGCTAGGAATGATGGCGTCTTGCATTATAATTGTTCCCCACGCAAGACTTCAAATGCATCCCCTTCAAGAATTCTTAGCAAGTCAGTGGAACCAGTCGCAGGGTCAGTTGACCTATCTAGTGTTGGTAGATGGCCGCACCCATCGCTCTCTGCAGTGGTGGAACCCACACAATTTATCCAAAGGGAGGCACTTTCTCAAACCTGTTCCATAGACAGTGCTAACAGCAGACGCATCGCTCACTGGTTGGGTCGCTAACCTACAAAGTCACACAATCCAAGGATTGTGGACTCTAAAGTACAAGAGCCTCCACATAAATCCACATAAATCACCTGTTTTTAGCGCTGAAAACCTTTCAGACTCACCTGATTGACAAAACTGTCCTAGTCCGCACAGACAACATGACAGCTATGTATTCTATACGAAAACAGGGGGGGGGGGGGGCACACTATCTCCAAATGTCACACCTAGCACAAGCCATTTGGAAATGGGCCATAGATCACAAAATCTACCTCCTAGCAGAACATCTTCCAGGAGTATACAATCAAATTGCAGAAATTCTCAGTCAGTGAACCACTTTGTTGGTTTCTATAGACTTTTGACCAGTGGGGAAGCCGTCAGCGATCCGGCCAAAAGTCTCTATAGAAACCAACAAAGTGGTTCTCTGACCGATTCTGACACTATGCTTGAAATCTTCAAGTGTTTGTCTGAAGACTCGCTATACTGAAATCGTTACGAGTCCAGGAATTGATTCAAGGAAAACAATAGTTTTTAATAGCATTTTTCAAGATCGCCAGATTATATTTGTGTTGAAAAATAGGATCTTCAGTTCACACTATGAGAATTTCGTCCTGAAGATGGTCTAACAGATGAGAACAGACAGACCAAAACGTCGACAAGTTCACCTAATTCCGTTCACAAATAAATTACTAAACAACGTTCATGGTATCCTTCACAAATTGCTCCATGTTGTTAAGAAATTGGAATAGGTGTTGACAAAAGTGTTAATGATAAGTTGACCAGTGTATAAGGAACTGACTCATTTCACTTTTGTATTCTTGTGATTTGCTCTTTTTGTACCCTCAATGAATTTATCTATATAAATGTATATTTTTCTAAAAAAGATCACACCTGTCTAGTTTTCTTTTGCGATACATTTGTGTTGAAATAATATGTTTAGTTCCAAGAATTTGTTGCTGGAAGTCCTTATTTAGGTCCTTGTGAATATATGAGAATATCTTAAATGTTAGAGAAAAATAAACTCCCTTGAAGGCACATTTACATATTATTGTACTTTACCCAAGCCTTCAAGGGTTGATTGGGTTGCCCAATCTTGTTGAAGTACTTTTAGAAAGTCAACATTTTCTTGCCTTAGCCAATTGGTGCCTGCAGTATGTTTCTGGGTCACATGGCTGGATGTAGCTGACAGTTGGGCTTTGTATTTTCCTCCTAGACAGCCACACACAATGGTGAGCTTAGGTATGCCCAGATGGGCCATCACTGGCAAGATGGGAGGGAGGAGCTAAGCCCAACTCCACTTACACTTGAATAGGCTGTGTTCTGTCTCCACACAACGGGTTTCAAACCCTCTGTAGTCTGTCTGGAGCCAGGGCATCTGTGCACTAAAGGCCTACCTCTAGAAGCTTCGCCCCACTTCAATGGCACAACTGTATATTAATACTGAACCTCAAACACCATCACTTGAGGATATTTCTGGACCTGTGGATACTCTGCCAGAAAGGACTGCGGTGCTGATACAAGGCCTGCCGCTTTGATGGACTGCTGTAAAGGAACTGCTTCCCTGCTGTGCTGACCTGCTGCATGCTGCCCTCTTGCCTGGGGAAGAAGAACTGGACCTGCAACTTCATCCTGAACCCAGGACCCCAAAGTGACTCAAAGGGCTAGCCTGTTGGCCTCCTGATCTCCTTGCTCCTCGTGACACTCTCAAACACAAACAGGACTCTTGAGAAGGCAAAAGTTGAGAAGGACTAATCTAGGACTGTATCTCAGCCAATCAGTCAGGAGTTTATACAGCGCGGCTACTCACCTGTGAGGGTCTCAAAGCGTTAAAGGGGAGGGGGCTGCTGAACCGTCTGGGCATGGAGGTTCAGTTGAAGAGCCAGGTCTTGAGGTCCTTCCTGAATTGAGTCAACGATGGGGATTGCCGGAGGTGAAGGGGCAGGGTGTTCCAGGTCTTGGCGGCGAGGTAGGAGAAGGATCTTCCTCTGGTTCTTGTGCATCTGTGGGACGGAGGGGGGAACGAAGTTGTCTGGCGGGTATGTGGAATGCGAGGCTGTGGTTCAAATATTTTGGCCCTGCATTGTGGAGAGCTTTGTAGGCATGTGTGAGGAGCTTGAAGGTGATTCTCTTGTTGATTGGGAGCCAGTGGAGTTGACAGAGGTGTTGTGTTATGTGGCTGTGGCGGGTGATGTCGAGGAAAAGTCTGGCTGCCGCATTTTGGACATTATGTAGTTTCCTCAGCTGTTTCTGGGTGCTGCCGGCGTGAAGTGCGTTGCCGTGGTCAAGTCTGCTGGTGATGAGTGCGTGGGTGACCGTCTTTCTGGATTCTGTGGGTATCCATCTGAAAGTCTTTCAAAACTGGCAGAGCCTGTGGAAGCAGGATGAGGATACTGCATTGATTTGGTAGTTCATTGTGAGTGAGGAGTCCAGTATGTTGCCGAGGTGGTGTGCGTGGTCCGTAGAGGTGGGAGGGGTTTCTGTGCGCCGGGCCACCAGGAGTTGACCTAGGCTGGGGGGGGCGGGTCCCGGGATGAGTACTTCGGTCTTTTCCGAATTGAGCTTGAGGCAGCTGTCTTTCATCCAGGTAGTAACGGCCTTCATTCAGCTGTGATAGTTGAATCTGGTGGCTGTGGGTTCATTGGTGAGGGGGAGGATCAGCTTGGTGTCGTTGGTGTAGGAGACTGTTGAGTCAGTGGTTTCTGACAATGATCACAAGGGGGGGCCATGTAGACATTGAAGAGGCTTGGGCTCAGGGAGGAGCCCTCTGGCACTCCGTAGCTGATCTGTGTAGGTTCTGAGAGGAACGGGGTAGTCTGACTCGCTGTGTTCGGCTGGTAACAAAGGAGAGGATCCAGTCCAGTGCCTTGTTGTGGATGCCGGCGTCGGGGGAGTCTTGTGACTAGGATGCGGTGGGAGACTATGTTGAAGGCAGCCGAGAGCACCTGTAGGATGAGGGTTGCGGTTTCGCCCCAGTTGAGAAAGGAGCCGGTGTCATCGGTGGTGACGTGGAGTGCGGTCACTGTGCTGTGGTTACTTTGAAAGCCAGATTGGAAGGTGTCCAGGACGTGGTTCTCTTCAATGAACTCTGAGAGTGGGGCATTGATGTCCTTCTCGATGACCTCAGCTGGGGAGAGGAGGAGGATGATGGATCTGAAATTCTTGAGGTCTGTCAGCGGATGGCTTCTTCAGCAGGGCGTTGATCTTGGCATGTTTCCAGTCGTCGGCGAATGTGGCCGTTTCGATGGGGCAGATGATGGTGCGGGGAAGCTCGAAGTGATGGAGGTGGCTGCTCTATGAAAGATGTGGTACGGGCAGGCGTCCAATGGGGCTCCTGAATGGATGCTCTTCATGGTCTTGAGTGTGTCGTCTGTGGTTAGCAGGGTTCAGTTGAGCACAATCTGTTGGATGCGGCGTGGTTGCGTGCAGTTGTGGCGAGCATTGTGGCAGTGTCTTGGGTGTCGAAGGTGTCCTAGATCTGCCTGATCTTGAGGTGGAAGAAGGTGCTGAGTTTGTTGCAGAGGTCTTGGGAGGGAGGGACGTCTGTGGTCTCGCTGTTGTGTCTGGCAAACTCCTTGATGATGGCAAAGAGTTGTTTGCTGTTGTGTGAGTTAGCGTTCATTCTGTCTTGGAAGGCCGTCTTCTTTGTGGTTTTGAGGTGAAGGTGGTGTGCGATGACGGCGGATTTGAAGCTTGCGTGGGTTTCCGGGGTTTTGTTGTTCCTCCATCGCTTCTTGAGTCGTCTGCAGGTGTGTATGGACTCGTGGAGGGTGGGAGTGAACCATCTGGCTTACTTGCTGTGTTGCTTGCCTGGTGTCTTTTTGAGTGGTGCCAGAGTGTCGGCGCAGTTGGTGATCTATTGGTGAAGGTTGCATGCTGCAGTGTTTGTGTCTGTTGGTGTTGGCGGAGTGGTTGTGCTGAGGAAGTCAACGAGAAGTTAATTGGTGGCCTTGTTCCAGCTACGACTGGGGTGGTGAAGGCGGTGGTGTATGGTAAGAGTGGCGAAGGCGAAATGCATGCAGTGGTGGTCGGTCCAGAGGAGTTCGGTGGTGTGGCTGCAGGTGCTGTTCCCGCTGGTGGAGAAGACTGGGTCAAGCTTGTGTCCGGCTGTGTAGGTCGGTGCGGTGACTAGCTGCTTGAGTCAGGTGTTGGCGAGGTTCTCCAGTAGGGAGAGGGTGTTCTGGTCACTGGGGTTATCTATGTGGAAGTTGAGGTCTTCGAGTAGGATGTAATCGGTGAATGTGAGAGACTGGGGCGCAATGAGGTCTACGATGGTGTCGGTAAAGGGCGGCGGGGGCCTGTAGAAGTGGGTGCCACGGATGGTGGTGTTGGGGTTGGTCTGGGTCTGGAAGTGGAGGTGTTCCATTGTTGTCGTTGGGTCATTCGAGTGAGTGGTCAGTCAGAGGGTGTTCTTGTGAACGATGGCGATGCCTCTGCCTAGTCAGTCAGGGCGGTCCTTGTGGGTGATTTTGTAGCTGTCGGGGATGGCGGTGGCGATGTCCGGTCCAGAACAGGGGTTGGTGCAGGTTTCCGTAAAGAAGGCAATGTTGGAAGAGGCGGCGTCGGGGAGGTCCCAGATTCCTGTGACGTGTTTGTGGAGAGATTGTACGTTGAGCAGGATGCAGTTGAGCAGGTCGGCTGTGTTGTTGGTCAGCCTGGCAGCGAGAGGATCTGGCGTGTTGGCGTGGGTGAAGGTGTGGCTGCAGTTTCGGCAGGAGAAAGGTCCTTTGGCGATGCGAGGTGGCAGGTGGTGTGGCGTCCTGAGTCGAGGGCGAGGAGGGTGCTGGTGTCGTAGCGGTGGGAGGTCTGAGACCTAGAGTCCCAGGCGCTGGCTGTGGTCAAAGTGCGGACGAGTGCAGACTGGCTTGCCTTTGGTGCGACAGCGGCCGCCATTAAGTAGTTCTGTGGGGAAGCCTGCACAGCTGGGAGGTGAGAAATGCGGGAGTGGAAAGGGTCACTGGAGGGGTGTGGGGCCATGGGGGATTGGCGAGGGTGCTGAAAACAAAGAGAAGAAAAGACAAAAGCAGGGAAAAAGCAGAAATAAAGGCAGAAAGCAGAAAAGGGAGACAGAGGGGCAGACTAGCAGCAGAGCAGTGATGCTCTACCACCAGGAATAAGGCGCAGGCGGGAGCCTGCGGGTGGCGGAGGGCCTCAAACACTTGACCAGGGAGTCAGCAGCAGCATCACGGTCAGCAGCAGCTACAAGGCGAAGCTATGCTGGGAAGGGAACAAGTCCACTAGAAGGTCAGTGGACTGCACTTTCACCGTGCATCGGCTGCCATTAAGCAGTGCTGCGGGGGGAGGGGGATAGATAGCTAGGAGGCAGGAAACGGCGGTGGGGAAAGGATCACTGGAGGGGGCGGGCCACAAGGGACCGCAGAAGCAGGGGAGAGGGCAGCCAAAAAAGAAGAAAAGGTAAAAGCGGGGAAAAAAGTAGAAATAAAGGCAGAATGCAGAAGAGAGAGACCGAGGGGCAGCCCAGCAACAGAGCAGTGACGCTCTACCACTAGACCACCAGGGATGAGGCACAGGCAGGAGCCAGAGGATCAGCAGCAGCAACTGGGGCATCAGCAGCTACCCGGTGGAGGTGTGCCGTGAAGGGAGCAAGTCCACTAGAAGGTCAGTGGACTGCATCTGACCTTCGCTTCCATCATGGTCGGCCTGAACCTTTGACTTTGACCTGGTCCAGCGCAACCTGATAGTTGCAGTTGGCGCTTTAGGTGCTGTTTTACATTTTATTCTTAAAAGATTAGTAACTCTGGTTCTGTTTGAATTTTTGTCGTTTTGGTCTTGTTTTATTTATTAAATTTTGCTCTATTTCTTTTTAACTTGGTGTGGGGTCCTTTTTGCGTGGTGTTTTCACAGTTTTACTGTTTGAAGTGTTGCACAAATACTTTACGCATTGCCTCCAAGTTTAACCTGACTGCTGTGTGCCAGGCCACCAGGGAGTTGAGAATAGGTTAATTTGGGGTTTGCTTGAGCCTAATTAACCCTGACAAGGATTGCGGTGCACCTGTTGCACTGTTAGTGCATAGGCCTCTGGAATGGAAACCGAGGAAGTGGCAGATTTGTCACTTTGTCTGTTTATTTTTCTAGTGATTGAATCTGCAAAACCAGCTTCTCTTTCAGTGTGTGGTGGGGGGTCGAATGAAGTTGGCTCCCTAACACCCACTATGCACCAGCCAACTCATTGGAAGTTCTAATAGGCCGCACCAGGATGCTAGCATTCAAACAAAGCTATTGGAACATTCCACAGAAGTAAACATCTGTTTGCTATGACAGAACTCTCTTGTTTCCTGAATTTCAGAAAAGCATTGTAGCATGGCAGAATGATGAGGGAATATATGGTGATCAGAGGTTTTAGATTTCACCCATTGGCGTTCCCTGAAAAGGAAGGGGGTAACAAGGGTATTGAGGACTTTGGTGAACCATTTTGGTGACCAATTGGCAAACCACTTCAACTCTGTTTTTAATGATGTGTACTGATGCTGAGAATAAATTACCAGAGGAAATGGTGCATTTAGCAACAGTTAGGTCACCAAGAGGAAAGGAAGTATAGTGCTTGATGGTTCCATAGAGTTTTTAAAATGACTTGTTATTGGTACAGAAACAAGGGAAAAAAATTACCAGTCCAGTAAAAACGAAACAGGAAATCATGCAAACACATGAAACTAACGCAAAATTAGAATAACAGAAAATGAAAACAGCTAAAAAAAATACAAAGTCAAAGCAGACAAAGGGGGAAACTCAAGAACATAGACCAACCATCCACGAAGGAATGGCTGACATGAAAGCATTGATTTTTATAATTCATAAGGGTATATTTGAAGAAAGCTATACAAAACACGTTCATTTTTGTATGGAGTCCCCAGTCTTAAACAGGCTTTCCTCCTTGGCTGCTTGAGACTAGTAGCCACACATCCAGCCATCCACAAAGAATCATTTCATCCGATTCCATACCCTTTATTTTCTGGCTTTTCTCTCCCTCTCTCTGGTTCTGGGTCTGATGAGGACATATAAATCCTGCTTCCCACAAATATAGGCCAAAACTCACCATCTGCCACCATCAGCAAAAATGAGCACACATTTTACCCACAGACCTTATCCATGACCTTAACAAAGGTCTTTCTTTGGTGATACAAGACGTGATCTGCTAGCCTCGGATGCTAAGACACCTCCTTTATCTGGTAGAAATACACCCTCTGTTATGTACTCAGTCTTAGTGAAAAGAAAGTTCATGGTTTTGTTCTATCATTTTATATCTATAATGAAGCACATTTTTACCAGATTTGTAGAATACTGAGCTAATTCATTAGTGCTGTTAATATTTTGCTACAGCTATACTCTGTTGTAAAAAAGCATTCAACTTTGTTTGCTGTTAGTTTAGGAGGAACAGAGCAGTAACTTGAGGTTCCTAGGAGAATCTTTTGATTCGGTAATTTAGCTGATGGAGCACTTGGTTTTGACTAGTTTTCTTCCCTTTGATAGGGAGAGTACTTTTGCATTTAAATCATAATATTTTTACCTAAAGAGATTGAATAAAATGTCAGTAAAATGTTCTTTTCATTTTCAGAAAATGCACAGAAGTATTGGATGACGCTGGAAGCCAGTGGGAAAGTGGATTTTATATTTGAACAGATGCAAAACTTACTTCTTTCTCTGAAACAGAAGATTAAATCCGGATTTGCAACAATCGAAGGTCAGAGGTGCATACGAAAATAACTAATATGCAATCATGCACACAAAACGCTTGATTAGCGATGTACAAGAAGTGCCAACGATACATGTTTGATTTGTTCTGCCACACGGAATTGCATCTTATAATGACTTGAAGTGTAAAGAACGCACCACTTGAATTAGATCTGATGCAATCCTAACTATGGACCCAACCTCTTCAGTGGTCTTCTCTTTGTGGCAACCTGCTAGATACCTTTTTTAGGGCAAACATCTATCAAATATCCTACTCATTAGAATTACCTGCCACGAAAGTAACCCATTACATGTTGCAATTTATTTCACAGCTCCATTTCTGCAGCATGGCTCTAATATAGATTCACAGACTGCACAATTCTGCCTTCAAATGGTTCACTTTCATGGTCGGTGGTGACAGTCCACTGTAAATTCAGAAATAGATCTTGGAAATCATTCACCTTTTTAGTATCTGAAATCATGTATTTCATAGTTTCTATTGACCCAGCCTTTGTAAGATCCCAGTGTTCTGCGTTTAGATTGTTTTGCAGAATCTATCTAGGCAGCTTCTAAAACCTGCACAGACCTTCACCCCTGAGCCGACCCCATGGTACGAAACGCCCAGCGTTTCTCACTTTGTGTTAAACGTCCAGTTGGGCTTCCCCTGGCGGGTTCACTGTCGGTACAGTATGTGCCCCTCGATCCCACATTGCGTTCAGCACCAGCTCCAGTGCTGGATTCGCTTCCAGCCTCATCCTCTGTTCCAGTCTTTCTTGCTTTGAGGCCGGTGCATCTCCATGCTTGGAGGTTAAGCAGCAGCAGTTGACCTCCTTTTACCTTCCTCCTGAGGTTGTTGGTGTCATCTTGGCAGCGAGGCATGCCTCTTCAAAATCAGTGTACACCAGTTGTTGAGACAGGTTTGTAGCTTAGGGCTGCACATGACAAATTGGCCCATTGCAAGCGAAGTTGTCTGAAGTTTTGTTGTTTTAGTCCCTGGTTCAGCAAGGACGTGCTTTGCTCACGCCCCGTTTATTTGTCACCTCTTGTGATGAGATTTTTCATAGATTTGCAACACTTGTTTCCACCAACACCCTTTGTGATGCCACAGTGGGGTTTCAATTTAACTCTGACTTTATTGAGGTGCACCGTCTTTGAACCAATGTAAAGTTGTCCAGTAAGCCTTCAGACATTGAAACGTCTTTCTCATTGCCATAATGAAAGGACTCTAAGAGCATTAATCAGAGTGTGGAAGCCTGGGATTCACCTAACGAGTAGAGAGACCTACCCGCTTCTCTGGACACCTTCTGGACCCTATTTTCACCTCCTTCAGCAACAGCCAAGTCGAAGAGCCCATACTAGCCTCTTGGACAGACCACGCCCTCATCAAGTTCAGCATCCCCGTCCAATCAAATGCACAGACCCCACCGCCAGACGAGTCCACCAAAACTGGAGCAGCCTGGAACACCGCTTTCAGCACCTCCTCAAAACCGTCAAGAATTTCAGCTATTGGATCACTTCCTGGCCCAACTCCTTGACCCCCCCATGAATCACAGCAATACAACAAGAACTATACCCCAGGCCAGTTGGTACATGGAAGAACTCCGACTGATAAAATACTACTGAAAACAACTGGAGCGCAAATGGAAACTTAGCCAGGCCAATACTGACAGGATTACTTTCAAATCCACTTTGAGACACTCCCACCAAATGATCCAGACCACCAAACATGTGGCGTTGGCAGTCTGCATTGATGCCAGCATCAACAAAAAGAAGAAATCTTTATCATTACGAAGGATTTCACCTCGCCAATAGGCGCCTCCAACGCAATCACTCCACGCAGTACCTCTACAATGATTTCTCTCAATTCTTGAGGAACAAAATCACTGCCATTCACAGCAACTTCAACCCGCAGCATGATCCGATAGACCTTGCAAATGCCTCCCGATCTTATCCAAAGAACCAATGCTAATCACATGGCCTATCATAACCCCAGAAGAAACTGATGCCACCATTAACTCCAACCACTTGGGGGCCCCATTGGATCCCTGCCCCCAACACACCTACTCTGAACGACTACAACCCATCAGCGCAGTGCTCACACCCATTCATAATGTCTCCATCGCTTCAGCTACCTTCCCAGATGCTTGGAAACATACAGCAGTCCTCCCGTTGCTGAAGAAACCCTGCACAGACTCTTCAGTGCTCACCAAATACAGAGTGATCCCCCTGCTACCATTCCCTGCTAAGGTCTTTGTGAAAGTCATTAACAGACGCCTGACTGGCTACCTCAAAGACCACCTATACCTTGACACTACCCAGTTTGGTTTCAGACTCAGCCACAGAACGGAAACTGCCCTCATCGCTGCCACAGATGACATCCACATGACCCTAAAAGGAGCAGACCCAGTGGCCGTCTTCCTCCTGAGTCTCTCCACAGTGTTTGACATGGTCTCCCAGCCCATCGTCATCCAATGTCTATACAACATCAGAATCCTAGGACATATACTCTGATGGATCTGCCCCTTCCTGAATGGAAGGACCGAGTCAGTTACTCTGGCACCATACTCCTTGGACTCTGGTGACCTGATCTGCGAAGTTCTGCAAGGATCCTTCCTGGGCCAGACCCTCTTCAACGCATTCATGATTTCACTATCCAGCATCATCCGCTCTCACTGCATTAGTGTCCTCTCCTATGCCTACGACACACCGCTCATTCTCTCTCTCATTGTCAAGACGCCCAGTACATGGATTTGAGTTTAATGCGTGCATGACTGAAATCACCCACTGGATGAAGACTGTCTGAAGCTGAAGAGCACTTCACCTGGTTGCTAACAAAGCTTGGATCGACATCCACTACCCATGCCTAAAACCTTATGTTTGTCATCACCAGTAAACTAGACATGATCACCCCCCCCCCCCCCCCAAAGTCAACACAGCCATCGCCTCATGATTCCATACCCAGAAGATGCTGAGAAAGATTTTCAAATGACTCCCAATCAGCATCCGTAAAAACTGTCATGCACACCCTCGTCACAAGCACACTGGACTTCTGGAACTTCCTCAATGCCGGGATCAGCAAAAAACTCACACGAAGGCTGCAGACTATTTAGCACTCAGTGGCTAGAATCATTTCAACCATCCATGCGGCATTCAGATTACACGACATCTGAAGGAGCTCCACTAGCTCATCCTACTCAAATGAGCACAATTCAAACTCTCCACCCACACTATAAAAGCACTACATCGAGCTACGATGGGCACCTGGGATAGGGTACAAATGTTGAAGAAATTATCCACACGTATTTCAACACAAAACCAGATATTAGGAAGCCCAGATTTTCCACCGACCTCCCAGGGCACAGCCTACTTAGCATTGCAGCAGCCAAACTATGAGAAAATAGGTGATTTTATTTTATCGTATGTGGATAATGGATTTTAACCAAATCCAGAGCAACATTGTTTTGCCCTCATCGGCAGCTTGGCAATATATGACAATTAGACACTGGGTTATGCACCTGTCAATTCGGCTACATCTAGTAGACATCTTTTGCCTTTTGAAAAAATAGATTCTCACCAGCCCCTTGGATAAGCGTCTTCTGTCAGATATTTACACCTTTCTTAACACACCGAAGACTTACATAAAATCGTCAGCACAATCACAATGGGAAAAAGAATGTAAACAGACTTACACACCCATAGAGTGCTCGGACAGTCTAAAGCGGGCTAATGCCTCGGCCTGTAGTGCCACTGGTAAGAGGACACTGCTTCAACCGGTTCACTACTGGTATTCTACTCCCGAGCGCACGGCACAATGGAAGAGGGGCGGTGATCCCATGTGTTGCAGGGGGTGTGGGGCCATAGAGAATTAGTCGCGTCTCTTGTGGCACTGCCCCGGATATACACTTTTTGGCGAGACATATTATATACTATTGACGAAATGTAGGATACTATACTCTCCAGATTCCCGAGCTATGTACTCTTGGGTCTCCCCAGTGCCTTGACCTATCCTCTGCAATCTTGGAGGGGCCGGGTGATGACATTAGCTCTATGCACTGCCTAACAAGCCCTCCTTGCTCGATGGGGCACAAACAAAATACCAGCTCACGTAGATTGGCTCCACAAGCTCTGGGATAGAAGCATGGAAAAACTCACAGCAGTCTCTGAGAATAGTTTGCCTCAATTTGGTAAGACTTGGGGACCATGCGTAAAATCACTTGCAGAGGAATTTAGAGAGTTGACATGCCCAGCCTATCTGCGTACTACGCCTTACCTCGCTAGACCATCCCACAGATTAATTGGCCTTCCCACCCTGATATTTGACCCTGCACGGACTCTGAACCGTTACACATAACAAGGGATATGTGTCACTTGCACGAATAAAGTGACTTGCTGATCACTATAAGCATCCTGGATCCCCCTCCTTATCCCTGCTTTCCTCTCTTTTCCTATATATGTCTTTTTCTATTCCTTACTGATCCTCACCGGACTGTGTATGTAGGCGAGGTATTATGTACTGTCTATGATTTAATGTGTCTAAAACTAATAAACATGCTGTAAACCTAAAGGCTCTACATAACACTGGCCCAGCATACCTCCACAAACGCATCTCCCTTCACAAACCTTCTAGACACCTCCTGCATCCGGACTCTTACTTGCACATTCCCCATACATGTGGAAAGCCTGATTTGGCGGTTGAGCCTTTCTCCTACATCACTCCTAACACGTGGAACAATCTGCTGCTACACATAATATAACATAATTCAGTATGAAGCTAAAGACATGGGTTTTAGAGTAATCCCACCAGGCAATAGGTTTGACTAGACTTACACCTGCTCCTGGACCTGATTCCCTCCCGGGTGATAGTGTGCTCTACAAATCTGCATAACATAACATCGACTAGTCATGAGAGCAAGCTGGAGGCTCGGTCTATCAATCCACCTTACACAACACTCTTCCCAGATAAGTTAGTGTTGAGGACCCAAATATCCTTCCTGACGAAAGTGGTCACTCTATTTTATGTCGGGCAGGCTCTCTTTTTTTTTTTTTTACTGAGTTTTATATAGCGCGAACTTGACCCAGAATCGGGTATCAGAGCTCTTTACATAGCACCGGATGTGTTACATGAGGACACGTTCATTTTTTTGTTAGGCACATGGAGATGAAGTGATTTGCCCAGAATCACAGGATGTTCAGCGTCATTGCTGGACTCGAAACCGGTTCCCCAGATTCGAGGTTGACCGCCCTAGCCGTTAGGCCAATCTTCCTTTCAACATTCTTTGTTCCTCCTCATCCCTCCTAAGGAGACAGAGACTACGTTGTTTTGCCCCTAAAATGTCATTACGCTTTGATGTAGATCTCTCACAAAAACATTGAGGGGACGATCAGCTCTTTGTAGGGTTCTCTGGAGCAGGGGAGGGCAAGGCAGTGTAAAAATGAACCATCTCCTAAAGGATTGTTTTCTGCATCTAGAGCCGGCTAAGAAGCACCCCCAGTAGGATAATGAGCTCATTCTGCCAAAGCTGCTACCACTGCGTTGTCATGCGGAGTGCCTGTCCTGGTCATTTGTCAGACGGCTACGTGGGCGTCTGTTCATATGTTGACAAAACACAACTGTATTGACAGTCTGGTCTGTCGAGAGATGCATTTAGACCACTCGGTCCTGGAGGACATTGTGGTCTTAGCCAGTTCACAGATCCACCACCTTAGGAGGCACTGCTATGGTATCTATTCTCAAGGTGAGGAATTTGCGGAAGGAGGTCCATCAGAAGAACAGGTTACTAACTTTTTTTAACTGTCTTTTGGTGGTTTTGATGTATACTCTAACCAAAGATTTCTCCAAAAACTCTTTCACGTCCCCATTCCATGAACTGAACTCTTTTTTTTTTTTCCCCATCTAAAAAGGTCCTATTCATGATCTGCAAACTCCTCGGGGAAAGATTACAGACAGCTAGTAACTCGCGGTCAGCCTGTTAGAGAGACATTATCTATAGTGTCTGCCTGCATATTGGCCCGAATACAATACTGTAATCCAGTCTACACTGATCTATCGTTGGGTCAAATTACCAAAGTGTATAGTGTTCAGAATTTTGTGATCACTCAAAATACTGTTATCTCACAGCTGCAACACAGTGTTCATTGGCCACTGGTGAATTGGAGAAGGAAATTCAAGCCCTTGTGCGTGATCCACAAAAATGTTTCAATGAAGATGCTCGAAGTGTGACTCTCCAATCCTAAAATTGCCGAATCAGTTTCTGCTGCCAGGATAAAGTTGTTTGCTTTGGGGGGAGGGAGAGGGTCCCTCTTTTCGCGATCAAGCTTTAAAACTCTGAAATCATCTTTCTTTGTCCCTTTGCTTTTATGACAAATCTCCAATTTCAGACTTGAAAAGGAATTTTTGAAGGCCTTAGTTAACTAATTGGAGACTCTGTTTCTCCCCTTTTCACATAATTGGTTTTCAGTGTCTTCTTTTATCAGTATTTGCACCAACAAACCACTGGGTGGTGTTTATTGTGCTTTTTCAATAAAAAAGTCAATCAAAATGGCCGCTGCAACACTTATGATAAGGGGTAAAGCGCAAGGTCCGTTGACCAGTTACTTAACATCACTAGAATTCCCTGCTATGTAGCCGAATGTATTATTTGTAATCTTTGTTAGCCCTGTTTATTAAAAAGGAGACATTTATTAATTTTGTAGAGATTGAGCTTGTGGACCCTACCACTGGATATTTTGTGTAGTACACAAGCCAGAAGATGCCCCAGCCTTATACTTTCCATTTGGACAATGGGAAGTACCCATTTGGATTAGGAGCCTACACAAAGGTTGGAAAGAGAATTGCCACACGTCCTGTGTCCTGTAAGAATGAGATCGTTAATGTTACGGGTAGGCCAGTGTTAGCGGGATACACCTATCATCCACAGTGTGGAAACCTGACAACAGCACAGGTTGAAGGTAAGTATAGAAGGAGCAAGAGAAGCCAAAGAAAGTGGGCGAGTGCTACTGTACAGGCCACCCTCAAACGTGAAGTCCCTGGAATAAGGTAGCTGCGAGAGGAGACTTGAAAGTGGAGAGCAAGGTTGGGTAAGATTGGGAAGGGGGTGCTATTGGGAAAGTTACGGAATTGTGAGGAAAAGCGTGAAGAGAGAGTGAACTGAGGAAAAGAGTTTGAAAAACGAGCTTGTAAATAAAAAAGAAGGGACCGCGTGGCCTAGCTTCGATTGTTCTCCATTACAATAGTGGTCCCAGACCCTCTGTGTTTAATTACTTATACCTTCAGTGAGGAGGTTTCAGGAGTTGGGCCTGTTTTTTCAGCCAACACCCTAAAGCATGTTGGGATTTGTAGACTCTTCTTTGAATACTGTTGGCTAATAACCCACACTGACACGGGTAAGTTAACAGAAATGCAACAGGTACACGGAGCTACTGGACTGCAGTTTACAAAGTGTGTCTCTTGGATTAATATTTTTACTTCGTGTTTCTTGCATGTTATTTATTGTGTATTTTTATGTTACAGATTATTTAAAAGCAATGGCTCTTGTGAAGGCGGCTGGCTTAAGCACTACTGCAACGTTATCAAGTGGTATGACCTTTTCAGCACTCTTTTCTTTTCTTGTGATTATTTTAAAATGTGTAACAGTTTATATTCCTTTCATATGGGAGAGGTGTGGCACAGCGCTACAGTGGCTGACCATGGAGCGCGGTGCTCACGGTTCAATCCCTGGTGCCGGGGGCATCTCAGCTCAGTGTCAGGTGGCTCTGGGCAATAGCTCACTTAAGTTCCGCTGTGGCTTCCCATTGCCTGGATACCTTTAGGGCTACCTATGTTGAATTTTTATATGAAAAAGTATGCGAAGAAATAATAAACAACACTGGTCTTCTGGTAGGAGGAAGTAGAGATTTTTTGAGCGTGGCCTACCTAGCAAGAAAAATACATTGCATCGCACTTATAAATTGGTGATAATTAAAATATCTAAAATTTAATTGAAAAAAAGATACAAATGTGTAGTAAAGCCCATTGTGAATTCAAAACCAAAAAGAATGAAACGCGTGAATATACTGCGCCATCATGTGAAATTGTGATGCTCTGAAACTTGTCTGTGGTACAGGGGTCAAGCCTTTCAGTTCTGGGACGTCCATTTGACAGACTTTGTGACCTTAGATTATGTATTGCCATCTTTTTCTCCGTAGCTCAGTAGAAGACATGCTGCAGACATTGGGGTGAACTTGATGTGGTGAAGAGGCACTGCCTCTTTTAAGCACAACTAAATAGAGAAATTGGGATGCTATCCCAGAGTTTCCAGAGGTTAGCTAGGCTGCTGAGACTTTGCAGGTGGAAGAAATTGGCCAACCACCCTCAGAGCTCTCGACGACGAGCTAAGGCAGATACATCTGGATAATAATATACAAATGGAATAATGGCTTATCCCACCCTCAGACGGACAAGAATTGGGAGACAGTACTGGAATACACCAACCCAACCTCTAGCAATGCCAGGTTCAAACTTCTCCAGTGTAAGCATCTCATACAACACATTTCACCCTGAAGGTACTTGATTTTATTTTTAAAAAACATCCGACCCAACGCATGTCACTGATGAATCGTCCCTAGAGCCAATCAGTTTCATATGGTAGGGAACTTTGTGAATGTAGTGGAACATTGGGACACTGTGATAGGACAATTACAGAGAGTTGTGAGAAACTTATGCACAAAACCCTGGAACTTTTTCTCTTTGGACTACACCCCACTCCTGAAAAGATAAAACTGAAATATAAATTTGTGGTACTAAGGCTGATCCTGGCTAGGAGACTCAATACAAAACGTGGGACCCAGCGGAGGTTGCCTTGGGTTGTGAAATGGGAAAAAGACCTTATGAATTGGTGCTAACCAAGTAGAAAAGAATGTGCTGGTTTCCTACAGATGATGAACTGACCCAGGACCTGCAAGAATGTGGCTTGCTAATTGAGGCGTTCCTTAATTCAGGAACTGAGACAGGACCTCTACAAGATCATAGGACTATGTGACCTAACCTAGTTGGGCACTTGATTGAAAGCGAGGGACTGCTCTTTGCCGCTAGAATAGATAAATCTGCTTTAGATAGCTAGAGCCATAATAAATGTTATTTTTACGGTGAGTATGTATCGCTATATACTCACCTCTCACACCTGCACCACACTTTGTTTTGCAGTAAAACCAATGAAACTGTTTGAAGCAAAAAACATATATTGCAGCCTTTCACACTGTATTAATATAGTATTTTATTTGACAGTAGTGTTGCTTGTATTTATATTGTTTTCAGTGATTTACTATTGAATCATAAAATTGACACTGTTTCACAATTCTTTTTAAAAGAATATTATCCATGTTTTATTTTTGATACTAAGAGCACCTCCTAATACAGTGCCCATTCTTTACTGTTCGGTCTTCCAATGGAAATGAAAATAACGCAGAAGAATATGAGAAATGTACCCTTAATTTTTATCCATATGTATTTTATATCTGCAAAACCAGACATACGTGTTGTTGTCTGATACTTGACACCTTTCAAAGGATATTGTTGTAGTTTCCTTTCTGTGGGTTGCTACAGCAAAATTGCCTTTAAATTTAGATGTGACCTAAGATATACGAGATATTCTGAAACTCGATTTCAACTTGACTTATTTGAACGTTGTTTTGTGGATAAAGGATTCTTTTTTAAGTAGTGTCCTCTTTTCAGTTTAATTGAAAAATCGCAGTATCTACCATTATTTGTCTCTCGCTTCAGCATTGCAATATGTGGTCTTTAACTGAAACACATTCAATTAAAAAAAATGTGTATCCATACTGGGAATACTTCTTAGTTTGGCTAGGAAGGGTTCTAAGCCAGAAAATATTATCATCCTGCAAAAATATCATAGAAAATATATTAACATCGAAAATAGGTCCAAGGTGGGAATATATCGGTAAGTATAGATTTACTATTTGGAACTCCACGTCTATACAGTTTCAAGATGTATAGAGACGAGGTACATCTCAATTACCTATATATAGTTACCTTGATGATATTTTGGTAGTTGATTTTTTGGCAACATTTTTGCCTGGACATTTAAAGCTAAAATATTCTGGTATCATACCGCAAAATTTTATCTACATAAAATTCCATATATAAAATTGAATATCTAAATCTCATTGGTAAATATTGGATTGGGGAGGGGTGGCAATTATTTTTCATTGTCACAGGCATGTGTACAGTGCCCAGCAGGCACTGGTGTGGCCTCTTTCCTTGAGCCGTTGCTTGGCATGCTAGACCTCATGTGTGAATGGGTGATGCATGGGCGGACAATATTTTCTTTGAGGAAAGTAGGGTGTGACGTGGAAGGGCTAGATAGAAAAACTTAGGTTTTATCAGTGAGGGCCAGCATCATATGATTGTACTGCAGCAAATGTGTCACTGTGGGCAGGTAAACTAAGGCCTCAGAAAGATGTTAGATCTGCTAGAGGCACACATCCATCCATCCATAGACACACTATTGCACCAATGAGGTTTACTTTTGCAGGTGATGATGGGTGACCAGTGTCTTTAAATGGTTCAGTATAGGGAATTCTGATATTATCTGTTTGTAATTGCGGCATGCATTGATGGCAGGCACCAGCCATTGTATAGTAGCATTCCTGAATGAGAGGTGTGCAGCACATTTTTCCCAGGCTCGTATTAGCAAAGAATTTATCCTTGTCATTTTGTGCTGACAAAGTGAAGCGTCTCAGTGGAGATTATCAAAAGTGTATGCTCTCCTTCCTCATTTGCTCTTAGAGCGAACAATGTGATTAGGCTGTCGGATTTCAGCCTCTGTTGCAGGAGTTTTGCTTGGTTTATATGGTGGACTTAATATAGAACGATATGCAATGGAAAATGCCTTGTAGGCAATTTGTTGGCAGTTAGTAAAGTGCTTTCAATGAATTTCATATGTGATCCCACGGGGACAGATGGAGAAATCAAACTAATTTTCTAAGCAGAATATTAACTTTTCCTGCACTTTTGGTCTCCAAATATCAGATAACCATTTTCAACAAGTTTGTTATGGTTAGTCCAAGGATGATCACAATATGTCAATTCTAAGAGTTTCACCATTATTCTAGTAAAGGCAAATATTGTGTCAGATATGGTACCCAAATATCAGCTACCATAGATGGTTTCAGAAGGCAGGAATTACCATCACCAGTGAGGGACAGTGTCTGCCAGGGAGAGATACTAGTACGAGAACACACACACTCGTGCACATTCACAGACATGCACACATATGAATGCAGATATGCCCAGAAGCACGCACACTGGCATTCTTCTTTCTGGGCCTATCCCTGGCAGTGCACACACAATAGACTATTTCTTTCTCTCTCTTTTGCTCTCTCTGCCTTTCTCTTTTTGTCACTGGCCATGCACATCCTGAAACATGATCAGTTGTCATGTGGCTTTCACATTCCATTTCCTGTGCTGTCCTTCACTGTGTGTGTTCATCTTTTTATGCCCCCCTCCATTGTCTGGATTTTCAAACCTTAAGCTAAATGGCGCTTTCTCCTACAGTGTGCAGGAGGTGATTCTGCTCCGCTTCAGACCCTTTGAATGACCTGCTGGGCTTCATATTTGTAAGCTCCTTACTGGCATTTGGCAAGTTACAAGTTGTGGAGGCACCTGATCTAAATTATCCCCCTCCAAATCGCCGGGCCGCTCAAGTAAGAGGCACAAAAAACACAAGAAGTCGAAGCGTGCTTCGACTTCTCCTCGTCCGTCGGCCGGCTCGACGAAGGAGCATCGGTGTTTGAGGCCTGGATTTTCGGAACCTGCGCCTGGACTGATTCTGTGCCTCCTCAGTTTTCCAGGAGCCCGAGCAACCCCCACTAAAATCAAGGAATTTTATGAGACCCTGCGCCTCCTTTTTGAGCGGCCTGACCCCTCCGGCATGCATTTAGGCCCTGTGGGGTAATAGGGGGCATCTACTACCACACTGACCGGTCCGGCCCCAATGGTCTCCCATGGATCTGGTCATGGATCCAGACCTGTGCCGGACGTGCCACTAAAACATTTCCGCGGTGCCGGCCCAAGTGCTGATGCTCCCAGCGCCCACCTCATTCTAATCCCCGATGATATGGAGCTGCGTCTGATGCCGGCACCAGCAGGACCCCCCGTCGTAGGTCTGAGGTTTAGCTCTATTCTGAAGGGCTACACCTAGGAGAGGAAAGGGAGGGGTCACTGGACCCTTTAGAATTCCAGTATGAGCAGGATGTGGAGTGTTGTGAGGAACTGAGCGATGCCAGCAGACTGGACATGTCTCCAGATTTTGCATGTTTTCTCCCCCGACCATGTCTACTGAGGAGGGAGCTACATATAAAGTGGTCGTCCGGAGGACGGCTGAGGTCCTTGACCTTAGTTTTCCCTCTGTGGTAGTCAAGACTAACATCTTGACAGAGGTGTACATAATAGAAAACTCAGTGGATATGCTAAAGTGATCTGCACATCATTATTTGTACATTAATAAAGTTTTCCAAACAGTATAGATTCTAACAGTAGTATTGGGTGCTGAAAACGAAGCCAAATACTCATCCACTTAAAGTATTAAACATATCTTTGCGACTATGAATAATCCAAAGATTTAAATCCACTAGATAGGCAACGCAGCACACCACAACAATCCAATGATACCACAAATTATCCACTTCGTTGAGTCATATCCATGAATTGTAAAGTTCACATGAAGATGTAAATCATTATCCGATCTTCATAGGGATGTTGTATTAAGTGTTTATTTGCCAAGTACGTATCCAATTTCAAACCTGGCTGAATATCATCTGTTACTTCTCCGGGAGGAAGTCATTGCTTTCTTGGCCAAGGGAGACATAGAGAGGGTTCCGGTGCCAGAAGGAGGCTGTGATTGCTATATCCGCTGCTTTCCTGTCCCAAAAATGGACAAGGGCCTTAGTCCTATCCTAGATCCCCAAGCCCTCAACTACTTGCTCAAATAGGAGAAATTCAAGATGATCACTTTAGCTCGGTCTTGTCTGCCCTGGACCCAGGAGACTGGATAGTAGCGTTGGACTTGCAGGATGCCTATTTTCACATCTCTGTCCTGCCTGCCCATCAGCGTTACCTGCAGTTTACGGTATGCCAAAAGCATTTTCAGTTCACCGTGCTTGTTTTTAGCCTTACCAGTGCCCCTCGGGTGTTCATCAAGGTGATGGTAGTAGTCGCAGCTCATTTGTGCAGTTCAGGGTGCCAGTCTTCCCCTATCTCGATGACTGGCTGCTAAAAGCGGGCTCGCCCCAGCCTGTCATTTCCCACCTCCGAACTACGGCAGACCTCCTGCATTCGCTGTGGTTCACTATCAAAATGCTGAAGTCACACCTGACTCCCGCTCAGATGCTCCCTTTCATCTGATCTCTTCTGAACAGAATGCTATTTTGGGCTTATCCTCTCAAGCGGCGAGTCCATGATATTCGAGCTATACAACCAATGTTTCCGCTTCTATCCTGGATTTCGGTGAGATTGACTGAGGCTGCTGGGGTTCATGGCCTCCTGCATCCTGCTAGTGACACATACCAGATGGCATATGCGGGCTCTGCAGTGGGACCTGAAGTTCCAGTGGATGTAGCATCAGGGGAATTTCTTCTACATGGTACAGAACTCGGAGAGAACTGCAAAAGGCCTGCAGTGGTAGCTAACAAACTGAGACTGGGTCAGAGGCAGACTCCTCTGCTTTCCCCAACCAGATCTCACAGTATTGACAGATGCATCACTCCTGGAATGGGGAGGCCATCTGGGTGAGGTGGGGATCAGAGGAATCTAGTCTCTGGCGGAATCCGGACTCCACATCAACCTGTTGGAGCTCCGAGTGATCTGATTGGCATTGAAATCCTTTCTACCCTCCACCAAGGGAAGGCTGGTGCACGTGTTCATGGACAACACCACCTCCATGTGGTTGTGAACCCTTTGCCAAGAGGCCCTGCGTCTCTGGACATGGTTGGAACAGCAGGGCAGTTCCCTGGTTGTTCAACACCTGGCAGGTTCCCTGAACGCCAGGGCAAACAAACTCAGCCGTCGATGCTTAATGGATCACAAATGGCGTCTCTACTAAGAGGTAGTGCAAGGTCTCTTTCAACAGTGGGGAGAGCCTTGGTTAAATTGTTTGCCTCCGCGGAGAATGTGCAATGTCAACAGTATTGTGCGCTGGAGTTACCAAGCATCTCGCTTGGAGCCGCTTTTCATCTCGAGTTGGGCTCAGGCCTCCTGTATGCCTTTCCGTCCATACCACTCCTGCCCAGAGTTCTCAAGAAGATCAGGAACGACTGGGCCCAAGTCTTCCATATGGCTCTGGACTGGGCACAGAAAGTTTGGTATCCCGAGCTTCTGCAAAGAAGCATAAATCCTCCGATCAGGGTGCCCATTCCGGAGGATTTTCAGTCACAGCAGCAGGGGAGGGCCCTCCACCCAAACCTGTCAACTCTCCTCCTCCTTGCTTGGAGCTTGAACGACGTCAATTGATAGCTTTCGACCTTCCTCTACCAAGACGGTATAAGCCCGCTGCTGGGAAAAGTTTGCATCATATTGTACAGAAAAGTCTATTGACCCTCTTTTTGCCTCCCTTTTTGTTATTTTGCTTGTTATTTTGACCCTTGCCCAACAGGGCTTTGCTCTTAGCACTTTGAAAGGGTATCTTTCTGCCTTGTCTGCATTCTTGAGGCTGCCTGACCTGTTGTGTGTTTTCCGCATGGTCCATTGTAGTTTCCCTATGTTAGTCTAATTGTGCACATTGTAGGCCGCATTTCTTTTGTTCATGTTGCTATATAAGCACACTTATTTTTGAGCCACATTGTACTTTCACTAGGAACCAGCATATGTTTTTGCGTTTTGTTCTTTACTTTGGGTTTAGTCTGAACACGCTAGAAAAGGTCAAGCAACAATGGCCCTTGTTATTCTCTCTGGTCATACACTAGCACCTAGACATAACACGAGAACGCTGCTGCTGTTTGTGGCACACATGTTTTGTCATATAACTGAGCACAAGAAGTTTAAGAAAATACACACTTAGCGAGGGTTCTTAGACAGGGAATGCTGTTCAAGCTGAGATATAGAGCGTCCATCTGTGTGTGCTAAGGTACGCGTTCCGCCACTAATCCCAGAGATCTTTGATATATAATCATTTAGCTGCATTAGGAAGTAGGGGAAGGTTTAGGCTAATATGTCTTATAACATGACAGGGCCTTAAAATTGTATATGGTTTGTTAAACATGCTAGCAACATTTTTAATATGTATTTGTTTTCTAATTGTGGCATAACTCTGCGTCTTAGAGCACAATAGTTTAAATAAATATTCTAAACTTCCTTTGTGTCTCTTGTTAATCTTATAGTGGACAAATACGAGTGAGAGAATGAAAGAATGTGTCCTGTTATCACGATCCCAGAGAGGGTTGATATGTTGTGTTCTGGGGTGCCAACTCACTTGTCTCTCTGGTAATGTTAGGAGGACAAATGAGGCACTATAGCTAGTCAAACTCTGGTGCATGGATACTGATGTGGTATGGTGACTCGGTCCCTGCATTCTGATGTTATGTGGTCCTGAGCAGAATTCCTGCAACAGACCAACCCTCCTTATTTAAATCTCCCGTTGTAAAAAGATTTCTCAAAGGTCTTGTACATATGTTCCCACCTTCCCCTTTCATTATGCCTCAGTGGACCTTAATTTTGTCCTCACATTTCTGATGTATGCTCCCTTTCGAGCCCTTAAACAGCCTTCTTTTGGTGATTACATTGGGCAGGAGGGTGAGTAAGCTGCAGGCTTTCTGATCCAAACCTCTGGTGCTTCGCAAAAGGGCTTCTTTCTTTTTTTTTTTTTTTTCTTTTTTTAAAACCTTTATTACAATTTCAGAGACATACACGTATGGGCCTACAACCAACAGGCCGGCCGCTAATGCACACTATAAGCATAGACACATCTTAACAGCCACCTCGGTGAAGCAATAAGAGAGCTACTGGAGTGCTAATCAACTCAGCCAGCCGCAGCCGCAGTCCATAGACAAACAAAGAAAGGTTTCATATTTTTAAAGAAAACGAAAAACATCACACACACAAGGCAGAGGAGGTCAATAGTAGTAACATGTGCTCCCCGTATGGAAGGGGTAAACAAACCCAGGGAGAAAGAGGGGGGGGGGGCAGGCAGAAGAAACCAAATGCACATGTCGCAGGAGCATAGAGGAATGCGCGGGCTAGGGAGACAGAGCAGCATCCATCTCTCGCGTCTGGGGCGGGGCGCAAATACCTCCACGATAGGAGTTCCAGGGACCCCACACCTTAATCCACTTCCCAGGCTTGCCTCTCGCCACATACACCGTTTTCTCTCTGAACATACACCAGTCCATGTGTTCCTTCCACGCTGAGACCGTTGGTGGCCTCTGGGAGCCCCACAGTTGTGCAATGTCACGCTTCGCTACCATATAGCCCAGAGTCACCCACTGCGTCTGCATCACATTGTAATCAGTCGGCTCCCAGACATTCAGCAAACATCTCCGTGCCTCCGGCAACAAGGCAACATGCGTGACTTCTTCTAACACCGCATGCACTCTACACCAAAACCGAATCACTTCCGGACATTCCCACAGGATATGGAGGAAAGTCCCCAGTAGTCCACAGCCTCGCTTACACAAATCATCCACCGAATACCCCATACGCATCAAACCAGGCCCCGTGACGTACACTCTATGAAGTATCTTAAGCTGGACGAAACGCAAACGGGCCGGGATAGCCACCTCTTTCGGGGAGGCCACCGCTGACACCCAATCCTCGTCGTCAAGTTCCAAGCCGTCGGCAGTCCATGTCTCTCGCAATGAGGTCAGCAAACCCATTCGATCATTGATAAGCTTCTTATAAATCAGCGAAATGGTGCTATCCGGCACATAGCCGTCCAATACTCTATCTTCCAACGGGGAGGACTCCGGAATAGCCGCAACGTCCGGGAATACGGAACACAAAGCGTGATGAACCTGAGCGTACCGAAAGTATTCCCTATCGTTCAACTGATATTCGGTTTTCAGCATGTCGAACGTCTTAAATTTCCCTTTCGTCAGAGATCCCCTACCTTGCTGATACCAATCATATCCCATTTCTCAAAGCCTTTCGTATTACACAGATAACCCAAACGCCGGGAAGCGTACAATGGCGTTGCCCGAGTCAAGCGATCCCTCCACCCCATCGCCGCATTGGCTGCATGCCACACCTGCACCGCGACCCGCGTCGGGCCTGTCAATCGCGCATCAAGGGACCCCGAGTATAGTGCTCGATTATAATCCCCGCTTGGCAATAACAATTTGTCCATCTCAAAAGCCGGGTTCAAAGCAGGCCCATACATCCCGTGATTGACAGCAGCCAACTGGGAGGCCCAATAATATCGTTTAATATCAGGGAGAGCGACCCCCCCATCGTACCACGGTAGGGTTAGTTTGGCGAGAGCGATCCGCGGCCGCCCATCCCAAAACAATCGACGCTGAAGACACTCCACCTCCCGAAAATAGCGGGCCGGCACTACGTCCACAGTGTTCTGTAGGGCGTACAAAAAGCATGGCAGCGACCTCATTTTGAACAACGCCGCCCGGCCGAGCGGCGAGAGCGGCAGCCGCCGCCAACCCGCCACATCCGCCCTTAGGCGCTGAAGGGGGGGGGAGAAGATTCCGCTCATACCGGGTCACCGGGTCTAGGGTTATAAAGATTCCCAAATACTTAAACCCCGACTGCGCAACCTGGATAGGGCACCCCCGCGGAAGGGGGGGGGGGGCCCTCCCCGGAGAGAACGTACACACAAGACTTAGCCCAGTTAATGACCAATCCGGAGTTGCGACCAAAGGAGCTCAACACATCCACAAATACAATGAGCGATTTGCGTGGAGATGCAAGATACAAGAAGATATCGTCCGCATATAGGGAGACACGATCCTCATACTCCGGCGTCCATCTAAGGCCACGCATCGAAGGGTGCCACCGCAGCCACCCCGCAAGGGGCTCCAAACAAAGCGCAAAGAGAAGAGGCGACAACGGACATCCCTGTCGCGTGCCCCTACCCAAAGCAAAAGGAGCCGACACCCGTCCGTTGACCACCACCTGTGCCAGTGGGTTATCATAAAGCAATTTCACCCAACCGATGAACCCCGGGCCGAACCCAAACTTCGCCAATGCTGCCCAAATATACGGCCATTCCAAGGTGTCAAACGCCATGGTAGCGTCCAGGGACGCCAAAATGGCCGGCTCACGCATGAATGGCGCTCTAGCGAGGACGCCATGTAGTCGCCGCAGGTTCAAAGCGGTATTGCGGTGGGGTATAAAACCGGATTGATCCTGATGGATCAGGTCTCCCACGACCCGGATCAGGCGATTGGCCAGTACCTTGGCAAGGATTTTGGGCTCCGCGTTCAACAAAGAGATAGGCCTGTAAGAAGTACACCGATCCCGCGGCTTCCCTTCCTTATGGATAACAACAATAGTAGCAAGACGTTGGTCAGGGGGGAGGGAGCCCGTCGCCTGTGCCTCGAGGAACATGTCCCGGAGATACGGCGCAATCTTATCTGGGCGCAACTTATATAATTCGATGGGAAGGCCATTAGGACCCATGGCCTTGCCAGAAGCAATAGAGCGAATGGCCAAAGCAATCTCATCCGGCGACGGGGCAGCGTCCATCAGTAATTTATCCTCATCAGATAGAGATGGCAAAGCGATGTCTTTAAGCAGCAGGCGAGAGTCTTCCTCCGATCGTGCAGAGACCGGAGAGTAAACCCAGTGAAAATACTCCGCAAAACAATCAACAATATCACCGGGGTCCGTCACACACACACCATCCACCCTCTCAACAACCGGCACCACTCGACTCGCTCTCTCCTTCTTATCCAACCAGGCAATCAACTTCCCCGCCTTATCACCCATATCATACAAACGCCCCTGTTGCTCCCTGCTCATACTCTTGGCAGATTCAGTAACCAGCGCCTTGTAGTCGGCCTGTTTAAGCCCCAGCACATGCAATCTGTCATCCGTAACACCTTGCTCCAAATCGATCTCTAACTCGGTGATCTCATTTTCTAGTCGAACCACCTCCTTCGCCTCGCATTTTTTGGTATGGGAGATGAGAGACAGGGCCTGGCCCCGGAGCACCGTCTTAAAGGCCTCCCAAAGGGAGACGGCGGAAGACACCGACCCCACGTTGTCGTTAAAATAGTGTTCCAGGGACCTAACCAGGTCTGCACGGATCGTGGGGTTTCGTAGGTACCAGGGGTTGATCGGCACCACCCTCCCCACCGCCCCCATGGCGATATCCAAGTGTAGCAAAAGAGGGGAGTGATCAGAAATACCGCGGGCCAAGTGTCGCACCTCCCCAATCATCCCAGCTTGGGCCGCAGGCACTAGCATATAGTCAAGCCTCGAAAGACTACCGTGGGCCCCGGAGTGGAAAGTATATTGTGCTTGTCCAGGGTGTTTCAACCGCCAACAATCTATCAGTCCCAGGGTATCCAGAAAGCCCCCCAGCCAGTTCTGGGCCCGAGGGAGGTCTCTAGGGGGGTGTCGATCTTCAACTCCGGAAACCACTGCGTTAAAATCCCCCCCCAAGACCAAAACCCCCCCCGGAAGCCCAAGTAGCAGGCGCCCCAAATCAGCAAAGGTGGCCGTCTGCAGGCCCGGCGGCACGTAGACCGCAACCAGCGAAATCAACTTACCCTCCCATCTCCCCACCAGCGCAGTGTAGCGCCCTCTGTCGTCGTGGAGCACCTCATCCAACTCCAACGGGAGAGAGGTCCTAACTAAAATGCCCACTCCCCTTGAGCCAGAGGTGAAACCAGAATGGGCCAGAAGGCGATATCCCCGCCTGTTCATGGCATGGAAAGAGTTCCCTATAAGGTGCGTCTCCTGCAGAAACACAATGTCAGGTGAAATACGTTTCAAGAACTGCAGGACCACCCCCCGCTTTATCCTGTCCCCCAGCCCATTCACATTCCATGATAGAAGTCTCAACCCCTTACCCCCCATCCCCCCCAGCACAAAATATCCCCCTCCCGGAGAGCACAATCATAATAGCACAACAGAAAACATTACCCCGCCTTGTGATGCAAACAAACAAACCCCAACCCCACCCCATCAACCCCAACAAAACTCCCCCCTCCCTGCACCCCTGCGTGAGCCCAAACAGCCCCCCCAACGTGCAGTGTGCCTGTCGCCCCAATATGAAACTCACTACAAAGAAGACAGAAAAAAAAACCCCAGAAGGAGGAAAGGGCCCCAGCAAGCCCCCCACAACCTCCAAATACCAAAGGGCAAAGTGTTACAAACTGGAGTCCAATGCAGCCACAGGTGCAAAACGTTACCAGTCCGGTCCATAGCCAGGATCCCAGTTCTATTCCTACTCCGTCGAGCACTCTCCGTTTTCCGCCATCCGACCTCGACCCCTAGGTAGGGCATCCAGCCATTCTCCAACCGCCTCCGGCCGGTCGAAGAAATGAGAGCGACCCTCTAACTCAACCCGCAGCCTAGCCGGGAATAGCATCGCATATTTCAGCGCCGTTTGATGGCCAAAAAACCCGACCGTTGCTTTTGAACCGCTTGCGTGAAGTCTGGGTAAAAGCTAACATTAGAGTTCTCAAACTTTAATGGCCCAGCCACCCTCGATGCCTGAAGGATAGCATCTCTATCCCGAAAATTAAAAAGTCGGGCAATGATAGGCCGCGGGGGGAGCACCCACCTTGGGCGCACCACCCGGAATCCTGTGGGCCCGTTCCACAGCGAAGAACTTGCTCAGTCCCGTGGGTGCTAGATGAGTCACCACTAGATCCTCCACAAAAAGATCCGCAGCAGACTCCTCCGATCGTTCGGGCACCCCAATAATACGGACATTATTCCGCCTGGCCCTGCTTTCGGAATCCTCAAGGCGACGATCAGTTGAGTCAATGAGTCAACCCGGTCATTTGTTTTGGACAGGTCCGCTCTGACCAAATTCACATCAATCAACACCGAGTCCAATTTATTAGCCAGGGTATCAAATTGCTGGTTCACCGTCGTCTTCATCTCCTCAATGGCCCCCATGACATCCAGCAGAGTCAATTCGGACGTTGCGCCCGAGGCCTCCTTGGGCTGCTCAGGCGATTTATGTGAGCCACCAGGGGATCCCTTTGGCTGCGCATAGTGGTCCATGTTGTTGGCCTGGGTATAAGCTCCCCTCCGGGTAGACTTGGGTTTCAGCTTGTCGCCGTCCACTCTCGCCGCCATCATCAGCGACCACCAAGGTCAGCACCCTCCAGCACCCGGAGGAAGGCCAGGCGACCACTGCAGGAGATCCGGGCCACCAACTGAAATAGGCCCGTTGACAGTTCGAGAATCAGGCCCCGGCACTGCTTACCCTAAGTCCCGACGTCAGTTTCCACAGATCAACTCGAAACCGAAAGTGAAAGCACGGGGTCCGGGGCAGGCCCAGACTGGCATGCCGCTGTTGTTCACTTCGCGCCCGGGTACTTCATCAACTCGAGTACGGGACCAAGGCCGGAGAAGGCCGCAAACTTCAGATCGCCACCAGTCCGGTTCCCGGAGTCCGATTTCGAAAACGAGTGGCACCCTAGCGCAAGATCATAGACAAAAGCCCGTCTAAGAAACCAGGATTATGACAGGATAGACGTGGGAGGTTGCGGAGGCCCCCGGGAGCCACAAGCCTACGCGGCCATCTTGGTTGCGCGCTAGGCTCCTCCCCCAAGGGCTTCTTTCTTGCTAAAAGTAGTTACACCATTTCATGTGGGTCACTAGGTCACCGTGTCCACTTTTCATGCCTCCACATCCCTCTAAAGAAGAGGAGCGACTCCACCATCTGGACCCAAAACAAGCGTTTTCGTTCTACCTTGACCGCAGAAGAGAGTTCCTGGTGGACGACCAGCTCTTCGTGGGCAATGTTTGTGCGAAGAAAGGTCGGGCGGTGCAGAAATGGACCATCCCTCGATGGGTTGCTCTATGCATCAAGATCTGCTACGCACAAGCCAAGCAGCAGCCTCCTGAGCACTTAAGAGCCCATTCCACCATAGCTAAGGCTGCAACCACCGTGCTAACCCTTGGAGTTCCAGTCCTGGACATCTGTCAGGCAGTAACATAGGTTTCTCTGCACACGTTTACCAAACATTACTGTCTAGACTTGCACTTTACCCGTTTGGTCCTGCAGGAGTTCCTAGTCTACATTTTTCTGCAGACCCACCTCTGGGGATAGTATTGCTTGGGTATCTATTCAAAGGTAAGCAATCTGGCGTGGCTTGGCAGGCAGGCATGGCGGACGCGCCTTAGCTCGGCTACGTCCAGCCCGCCGTTAAATATCCTCTCATTGATCCTGTTGCCCGACCCAGGACTCTCCCCTGTTGCGGTGGGGGTGCGAGGGCATTGGCGGCTGAATCCGGTGGCATCCTGGCATTTCTCGGGCCCGTGGGACGGCGCTGAGCGTGTGAGCGGGGCCTGGGCCTGTCGAGCCTCTGAAGCCGCGGCCTGGATTTGTTGCGGCGGCGGAGTGGATCGTCCCCGTCGGACGGAGCAGCGGAAGCGGAGGGCCGGAGCTGTGGACGGGGGCGGCGAGCGCTGGCTTAGGTGGACTCTGGTGGCGGAGTGCAGGGAGACCGGAGCTCCCCGGGAGTGGCCCTGGTAGACAGCGCGAGTGGCGGCCCAGCGGATACCCCGGCGGGGGTGCGGTGCCGCAGGAGTAGCGGTGAGTCGCCATCGGCGGCGGACGTCTTCCTCCCCCCCCCCTCCCCCCCCTGCGAGGCGCAGCCATCTCTCTGTGCCAGTCGCTGTCGGAGGGCTGGGGGTTCAGCGGCCATGTCAGGCCGCGACGGCGCGGAGTATCACGGCTGGTGGGGCCGGGCCACGGATGGACTAGTTGGGCTGGGATCATAACGAGGACGCTGGACTGGTCTTGTCTTCCCCCCCTTCCGTTGGACGCCCTACTGGAGTAATTGGAGTGAGAGCCCGGGTGCTCGGCGGCCATTTCGGGCCGCGGCGGTCGGGGAAGGCTCTGCTGGTGGCGCGAAATGGCGGGGTAGCCGGCAGCGCGCTGCGGGCGGTGGACCCCTCTCCTGGGACTGCAGTGTGTATTATCCTTTATTCGCTTCACTGGGGGCCTCCTTTCTGGACAGTGACTCGGGGCCTGGCAGACGTCTCTTGGTGCGCCTGGAGTGGGGGCAGCAGCCTCTTGGGCTTGACCCGGTCTCTGTGGCGGGAGCCCCCCGGGGGTGTGCCCAGGGGCGAGTGGTGATGGACGGCCGCAGCATGACCAGGGATAGAGTCGGCGGGGCGTCAGCCAAACAAGGGCCTATTGACAAGTTCATGGGCCCGGCCGGCGGTGCGGCCTCGGCGTCCCCGGACAACGCGGCCCTGCTGGTGGTCATTACCCAGTCCAGGGACATGCTGGACGCGAAGATTGGTGCGGTGGGCTCCGACGCGACACTGCTGCGACAGGACTTGCGGAACGCAGTGGCTCGCATCACAGAGGCGGAGACCAGGGTCTCGGGGGTGGAGGACGACGTAACGACCCTCAAGAAACAGATGGCGGCCCTGGAATCCACCCATAAGATATTAGTGGGCCGCGTTGAAGATGCGGAAGGGAGGGCTCGCCGAAATAACCTGCGCTTCGTAGGATTGCCGGAAGGATGTGAAGGGACTAATATGGAGCATTTCTTGACGGAGTGGCTGGTGTCCTGGCTCCCCCCTGACACTCTTTCCAGCTGTTTCGTGGTGGAATGGGCGCATAGGGCGCTGGTCCAAAAACCGCCAGTGGGAGCCCGACCGCGACCAGTGATCGCCAGGGTCCTTAATTATCATGACCGAGATGTTATCCTCCGGCAGGCCAGGGCGAAGGAACCACTCCACTAAGAAAATTCTTGCATTCTTATTTTTCCGGACTATACGCGGTTGGTACAGCAGCAGCGCCAATCCTTTCTGGCGGCTAAGGCTCGGCTGCGGGAACTCCAGCTCTCCTACGCCTTTTTGTACCCGGCTCGGTTGCGGGTGGTGTACAAATCCCAGACCTTGTTCTTTGATACGCCCGAGGAGGTGTTTAAATGGACGGATGAAACTGTGCAACTTCGTTGTCACACTCCCCCTGGCGGTGGATCCACCTCCTCGCATGATGGGACGTCTCGGCCTGGAGGTCGGCAGAGGGGTGGACGGGGCCGGCGGTCCAGGTCGCGCCGCCGCTCCAAATCTGGTGGAGTGCAGCCTGGAGCTGGGGGAGCTGCTGGGCGTCCACCTTCCACTCCTTGATTGCTGCTGCCGCATTGGCGGGGGACTTTATCATATTGCGAACCATGTGTCTTACTTGATGCTGTGTGTGTGGGGACTGGGGGGGGGGGGTCCTGGGTCGGGAAAATATGTAACGGGCAGGTGCCGCAGTAGCGTTTTGCGGGCGGGGTAGTCACCTGCGACTTGTTGGTGGGGTTGAGTTGGGGATCCATTTGTGGGGGGTCGGAGATCCATGGTTGGGGTCTTGCGATGCTATCCACCGCGACAGATACTTCAGTGGTTTTGAGGTATGAGGTGGGGGGGTTGGCAATGTTGTTGTTGGGGTTATGGGGTTTGTTAGACCGCGCACGCCTGTGGGAGCTGCCAGTGGCGGGTGGCATTCAGCTGCTTCTGGAGGGGGCTCAGTGGCCTCCATTGACCGATCATGGCTGATACAATTACTAGGGTGGATGGGAGACCGGCGGTACTCCGAGTTCTGAGTTGGAACGTCCGCGGCCTGCTTGATAAGATTAAACGGGGGGCGGTTCTGCAGTATGCCAAACGGGTGTCGGCGGATGTACTGTTTTTGCAAGAAACGCATCTCCTGGGTACTAAGGCTCCCTGCCTTCAAAGATACGGGTACCTGCAGGTCTTTCCCTCTGGGTTCACTAGGGGTTCCCGAGGGGTGGCCATTCTCATTCATAAACGGGTCCGATATTCACACACGCTTGTGGGCGGATACGCACGGGCGGTATGTTTTTGTGCAAGGAAAGATTGGGGCGGAAGTAGTGATCTTCGGAAGCGTGTATGCCCCCACCCCCCTTTTCATGGACCCTAGCCGAAAAAATCATGAGTGTGTGGGCAGAGATGCCGTTGGCGGCGGGTATAGTGGGCGGTGATTGGAATGACGTGATGGTGGTGTCGCGGGACCGCTGTTCGGGGAGTGGTATGCAAGGCGATGATCGACCAAACAAGCTGCAGACGCTTGCCGAGGGCCTCAATTGGGTGGATGCATGGCGGCGGCTTAATGGGAATACGCGGGCATATACCTATCTTTCTGCCGTTCATGGTTCGTTCTCTCGGTTGGACTACATTTTCCTCTCGGGGGCTGCGGTGACACGGGGGGTGGAGGCGGAGGCGGATATCCTCCCCCGTGGTTTGTCGGATCATTCCCCTGTATCGCTTCGTCTGCGGCTGAGGGGGGCGGTCAGTGGGTAATTTCGCTGGCGCCTTTCGGGCTGGCATCTTCGGCAGGACGACTACTGCGCCCGCATGACGGAGGCTTTGGATCTTTACTGGGCCCGGAACGTGGGCTCGGTGTCGGGAGTTGATATCCTATGGGAAGCTTGGAAACCTACGCTGCGGTGAGTTGACATCTCATATAGTGCGGCGGCCCGCCGAGCGCGTGAAGCGGGATTGGTTCAGGCGGAGCGAGAGATTCGGGAGCTCGAGAGCAGTAGCCAGGGGGAATCAGGTGGGGCCACGCGGTGTTGGTTGCAATATGCCCAGCAAACATATGCCTCGCTCCTGCTGGACGAGGCGAGGCAGGCGTGGTTAGCTACGAGAAGTCGGGTTTGTCAGTGGGGAGACAAATCGGGCACCATGCTTTACAGGCTGTGTCAGGGGCAGCATCATGCACAGACCCTCCCGGGGATCACAGATAGAGAGGGCCGTGTGCTGACTGACCCTGGAGCCTTAGCGGACAGCTTTGCGGCATACTATGCGGAGTTGTACGAACAGCGGGAGACCATATCCGGGGGGCTTGTGGATCGGTTCCTTGATGATCTTCCCCCTTAGAGCCCTTTCGGATGAGGCGCGCGCAGACTTGGACCGCCCGCTCACGGTGGATGAGTTGGGGACGGCGCTGGGGAGCTTGTCCGTCGGGAAGGCCCCGGGCCCGAATGTGTTCCCGAGTGAGTTCTTCAGCAAATACTTTATGCAACTGGGGCCCCATTATCATGCGGTGGTGGAAGATGCTTGTGAGCGGGGGGTTTTGCCGGCCGACTGCCACCACGCAGAGATCGTCGTATTCCACAAGCCGGGCCGTCCTCCTGATCAACATGCCTCTTATCGGCCGATTTCCCTTCTGAATGTGGAGGCGAAGATTCTGGCCAAGGCCCTGGCCAACCGGCTCCTGCCTTATATCCCTACCCTGGTCCACCCGGACCAAGCCGGGTTTATGCCCCATAGGGCAACGCGCCGCAACATCCGGCGTGCACATGTGGCGATAGCTGCGGTCCAGCGGCGTGAGGCTCGGACGGCTCTCCTGTTGGCCGACATAGATAGCGCCAACTAAGAGAGTCAAAAGCTCTATCTCTTTGCCTTGCTGCAATGGTTAAACCTGGGGCCGCGCTTCTTATCCTATTTAACACTTTTGTATACCGATTTTACAGCCTCGGTTCGAGTGGCGGGGGCGGCCTCGGTGCGATTCCCGGTGAACCGGGGGACGCGACAGGGCTGCCCCCTGTCGCCATACCTATTTGCCCTGGCCATGGAGCCGCTGGCCGCTTGGGTCCGTATGGATGCGCAATACACGGGGTTTGAGTAGGAACATGGACTCTTGGATCGCATTGCCCTATATGCCGACGACGTGCTGTTCTTCCTGTCGGATCTCGGTAGAATCGGACTGCGGCTGCTTCGCATGATGCAGGTCTTTGAGGAGACGTCCGGGCTATACATGAACCCGAGGAAATCCACCCTGTGGGTGCTGGGCGGTCGTGACGTACAGGGTGAGTGGACGGCGTCTCTGCGGATTGCGGCCGGAGGGCTGCAATATCTGGGGGTCTTTCTGACCGACGTACCGACGATCGCCTGGGAGCGCAATGTGATGCCGGTGTGGGAGAAAGTATGTTGTGATGTTAAGCTCTGGGCGCGTATGCCTCTCACCATTTGTGGCCGTTCTGCCATCTTTAAGATGGTGGCGCTGCCTCGACTTCTCTACCAGCTCCAAAACCACCCCTATGAGATTCCTCTCAGTTGGTTTCGGAAGGTCAATGCGGCGTTGAGTCACTTTCTGTGGGAGGGGGGTTTGGCCAGGGTGTCGCTGAAGGTTTGCTTTTTGTCCGTGTACGATGGGGGACTGGCTACCTCCGATATCTTATCCTATTATTACGCCTCCCATTTATCGGTCCTCAACGAATGGTGGTATGGAGATAGGGGGGACCCGGCGTATGCGGTGGAGAGGCGCCTCATGGACCCACATACGGTACATACCCTACTCTACGCGACTGCGTTGCGGGAGGCACTGCCACCGGTCACTCAATTGGTGTTTCGGGTGTGGAGCCGGGCTCTGCGTCATATTGGCTGGTGTGGTAGGCTTACCCGGGAGACCCCGTTGTGGCAGAACGGGCTGCTCCCACCGTTGGCGACCCTCTCTGGGTTCAGGGACTGGTACAGAATTGGTATCTCTACGTTGGGATCGGTGGTTCAGGGCTGTGTTATGAAATCCTTTGAGGTCTTACAGCATGAATATCAAATGCCACGGACGCAGTTCTTTAAATACCTCCAGCTGCGCCACGCCCTCGCCCCTAGACTGGAGGGTCTCCAATCCATCCCTGAATTCAGTCCCCTTGAGGCTCAGGTGTTTATGGGGGATCTCCAGGAGAAGAAAGTTTCTAAAATATATCGGTCCTTGGTGATCCATAGTGCCCCGTCCCTGCAGGGTCTGCGTGAACGGTGGGAGGCGGATGTCGGGCCGTTGGACGAGACGGACTGGAGGGAGGCGCTGGCCTCCCCCGTGAGGCTTGTATAGCGATCCGCCTGCGTCTCATCCAATTTCGGTATTTGCACAGGACCTATTACACGCGACAGCGGCTGTGTCTTATTGCCTCCCCGGACTGCCTTAGGTGTGGACGAGAGGTGGGGTCTTTGGTGCACACGGTCTGGCACTGCCCTGCAGTGTATCTGTTTTGAGGGAGAGTGTAAGGGTGCTTATCCGAAGATTGGGGTGGGATCTCCCTGTAGACCCCCGATTGGCGTTGCTCCATGTTATGGCTGATATTGGGGGCAATATTTATAAGCGCCACTTGCTGCTTCTGGGCCCAACGACAGCCAAGCGGGATCTAGCTCGTGCGTGGAAGGCCCCGGTGGCTCCCTCTCTCAATGTTTGGAAACGGGGTCTGGATTTCAATATGGGTCTGGAGTTACCGATCTTATGGGCGCGTGGGTGCCCTCGGAAACACTTCAAGATCTGGAAGCGGTGGGCTGATTATAGGGGCATTTTCCTTGCACCGGTCCCTGCGGATGGGGATTTGGGGCCTACTTGAATGCCAAGCGTGATACTGCATACTAACTGTATAGCGATGGTTCTGGTGGTGTCTGGCGGTGGTGCGGTCGGGGGGGGTTGGGCGTTGGAAAGGGAGGGGGGGGGGTTTCTTGGTAGATGCTGTATGAATAGCTCTCCATTGTTCCTCTATACGACAAAATGTCAAGAGCTGTTGCTATTTACTATGTGGCAGTTCCCCTGGTTTGTCAGGGGCCTGCAGCCCTTGCATTCTTGATTAATAAAAAGTGTTGTTAAAAAAAAATAAAAAAAGGAAGCAATCTGCGGCTAGATGCCTCTGTCAGATGAACAAGTTACTTACCTTCAGTAACGCCTTATCTCGTAGAGACAATATCTAGCTGCACATTCCTCACCAACCCATCCTCCCTGCTCTGTGGACAGATTTTTAAGGTCAGAGTTTATTTCTTTCAGGGCCCTAGTTTGGACACACTAGTGTCCGTGCACTTCATGGCTTCGCGCTTCTGGTATGCAAATTCATCAAAAGTAACCGACATCGCACTCCACGAGGCTCTGGAGCAGCACATCTTACTTCCCAATTGACGCCATGCCGAGATAGGGGTGTTCCTTTAACCGGGACGCCCCCTGGAAGAACCCTCTTCCTACCGCCCCATCTCCCTCTTGAATTTTGAATCTAAATTACTGGGCAAGGTCCTTGCTGACCACCTTCGCACGTGTATTCGCGAGCTTATTCTTCCTGACCAGGCCAGCTTCATGCCACACCGATCTACCCGGCATAACATTAGATGAGTCCACAGTGCCATTGCAAAAGCCCTGGAGCTGGGCCGCCCCACAGCCATCCTATTAGCCGACATTGACAAGGCATTTGACTCCCTAAGCTGGACCGATCTATTTCAGCTCTTTCGATCTCTTAACTTTGGTCCGTGTTTCTTGTCTTATATACAATTGTTATACACTGAACTCGCTGCCTTGTTGCGGGTCGATGGATTCCAGTCGGCGCATTTCCCAATATGTCAGGGTATGAGACAGGGCTGCCCCCTGTCTCCATTACTGTTCGCACTCGCGATAGAGACTTTAGCAGCATGGGTGTGGCATGGCCCATTAATACAAGGGTGTGACTGGTCACTGGACAGGTCCGATAGGATTGCGCTATACGCAGATGATGTGTTATTCTTCTTAACAGATCCTGGATTCTCGGGCCCTCAGATTCTCCAGATTCTTTGAGTGTTCGGGGAGACCTCCGGCCTCGGAACCAATCCAGTGAAGTCAGTGTTATTCCCAGTTTACGGAGACCAGGGGCGCGGCTCCTGGGCTTCGCAATTGTCTCACGCAACAGGGGCCTTTAAATACCTTGGGGTCTTCATTTCGCCATGTCCCACGATATCCTGGACGCATAATATTAATCCACTACTCTCATGTATCCAGCAAGAGATGAGGGAATGGTCCTCTCTGCCACTGTCTGTTCTGGCGCTCATAAAATATTTTAAATGGTCTCCCTACCGCATATCTTATGCAGACTACAAAATTTCCCTTGCAACATCCCATGTACATGGATTGGCCAGGCTAATGCACTCCTCCACTGCTTTTTATGGGGAGGAGGCACTGTTTGCGTCGCGCTGAGCACCTGCACCCAGTCGATGTACTATGGCGGGATAGCGGCTGCTTATATATATTCTACTATACGGCATCTCACCTGCTGAACAAACCAGCATTTTCAATGCAATAGGCCTCGCATTATTAAAGTTTAAGCTGTTGGCATTGCTAATAATAATGCAACTACAAAACACAAAGAACTATCTTGGGTCTAAGAGTGAACAATCGTCACAAGTGACAGAGGTTAGTTACGGTAAACTCCCACTAGGAAAAATCCCTTTATAGGACTGGAACCCTCACTCACACTAGGTGACATGCTTCATCATTGAGTTATTTCTCCCGATGGAAAAACCTAGTTCCACCGAGGGCTACAACCCCCTCACTGTGAGGGAGGAGTCCAGAGATGTAATATGTAAAGATGAGGCTGTATACAAAGGAGATCCTTTTTAGTCCCTTATGCGGTGAGTGGAGTGAGAAAACAGCAGCGCAAAAAATAAGCTAATTTAGGAAAAAGAGTGTGGTGAAGTTAAAACTGAGTGGTGAGAACCAAAATATTTTTATTTTGTAGGTTTCACCATCAGGGTTAAAAAGCAGTGCAAATAGAGCAGTATAGAGCTTTAAACTGCTCGATTTAAAAGGTCAACATGTTTCAGCCCTATTGGTCTGTAGAGAAGTATACGGGCTTTCTTCAGGACCGTGTGTAAACAATAAGCTGCTGCTATTTGGTGCTCAGACAAACAAACAATACATTTTGATACTACACCAGTAATCAGTTCATATGTCTTCGGTATTACTGGGTATATCAAAAGAATAACGTAAACAAAATCTCTGTCAGGAAAGTGTCAAAAGTTCATACAACACTATTGTAGTATATATTTACTACTAATGAACCAATTAGAAGTAATTGGAAGCCCGTGCTGTGGGCAAGGCACTTACCCAAATAGTTGGATATCCACCCTCACCTCAACCTGGTAACAACTCAGGGAAGGGGGGCCCCGCTCTAAGAAGAATAAAAATCCCTCTGTCAGACCGTGGAGAAACCTACTTGCTGACAAATTGGTCTATTCCTCAAAATATTTTAAGTGTCACAGAGAGACACATCAGCAAACAAACCAACTTTACGACTATATATGAATATTAGGTAGACTGACCTTCAGTCAAAAGAGGAATAAATGATGGAGTTTAAGTAAGGTTGTCTGGTGACATACAACTATTGAGCAAAAAAAGGGTTTGGGAATGCCAATCAGACAGTATGTGAAAATATATCTGTTGGAGCTCATTCTCCCAACACACTCTCTTTGTAATGCTAGTTTCAAAATCAAAGAGAATCAGAGGGTATTAAAATAACAGAGAAAAAGAGTAGAAGAGTAGGGGACATAATCTAAACAGTTTCTGAACCAAAGTTCCTATTCTACTCATGCAGGCCCTTACCTCTCCGTCGGTACCCCGGACAGTCGTTGAGCTGGAACCGGAGGTACCGACTGGAGGCTAACCCACTCTGTTAAATAGTGCCTGTGATCAAGGTTGACTGCCGGCAGCTGTGGTGGACCCAGAAGGTGCCTCCGAGTGTGCCTGATTGGAAAAACTGTAGTTCCACGTACTGAGCATGTTCAAAGAGGCAGCTACTAACCTAATGCAGTGTCCCGTGAACCGAGCATGCCCAGTAGAGAGACGGTGGTTCTACGTACTGAGCATGCTCAAAGGGGCAGCAGCTAACATAATGTAGTGTCCTATCAATCGAGCATGCGCAATTGAAAGGGAACACATACAAAGAATTTATTGGAATATTCCACAATGTTTAAATGAAACTCTATGCACGAAATGTTAATTAAATGAATATTTTTCACAAAAGAATGAATACAGTAGGTTATTTGTAAACTTGATGAACTGTTTAAGCATAACACCCAATATTAGAGAAGTAAAATATCCGTGTTTATGACACGCGCAGGAAGTGCAACATGTAAATGGTTCATCAAATATGTTTAACAAAGTAAACACCCAAATAGTACCATCAAGAGTCCTAGCTGGTGACTAGGTCAAGAAGGATGCCAGTACCGATGGTATTTACCTAACTAAGAAAGCTTATGAGAAACTCGCATTAAAGGATGCAATACATGATGAGCAGGGCCATTAATGTGAACAGGGCAATATGTCACAATCATGAACTTGTATCAGGAAAGCAGACTACTGATCTTTACTCATGGCTAGTTCTAAAGCGATCGTCATGGTATGTCGTCGTTTAACCCCATGGTGTCAGTATGCAATTTGTGCACCCAACGCTGTCCTCGAATGAAGAGAAACTTCTGAATATCTGTCACGTGTGGGGGAATAAAGGGTTGCTCCAACACTACCCATTTAATATCCCGCTCCGTATGATCATAATTAATGAAATGGTTAGTCATTTTAGTGGAACTCTTTTTACACCTGACAGTGCTTTTGTGTTCAAGGATTCGTGTCTTTATTTTCCTTGTAGTCATCCCAACATATCGCATATTGCAGGGGCACGTGATCATATAGATCAGTTTCTCACTATTGCAGTTAGTGTGTTTAGAGAGACACCATGGTCTATCCGTGTCTATATCAATCTCAGTAGTGTGCGTAGTTTGTGGACAGATGGCACACGAGCCGCACGGAAAGTGTCCCTTAACGGGGGGCAAACCCCAAAGGGATACTTGGTTGAGTGGTTTTTTGGAGTGAGGGCGAGTGTGCACCAACATGTCTTTTATATTGCTGCTACGCTTAAAAGCAAACAGGGGAGATGGTAGAGATGTGGCTCCAACATTGAGAATACGCCAATGTTTCAGAATGGTATTCTTGATTATATTAGAATAACCAGAGAACGTGTTAACACAGGTAAGTCTCTGTAATGCTTCTTTGGCTGGTGCTTTTTCAATGAGGGCTTCACGATGGTTATTCGAAGCCCTCTTTCTGCACTTACGAATGATGTTAACAGGATATTGCCTTTCTTTAAGCTGTGCAGAAGGGGATCTAGCATGTTCTGTGTATTTCTCCATACTGGAACAGTTCCGACGGAGACGTAGAAATTGCCCAAATGGAAGATTGTCCCGCAGGGCTTTTGGGTGGAAGCTATTGTAAGATAACAACGAATTGCGTGCCATCGGCTTGCGATAGAGTTCAGTTGCAAGCAAACCGTTCTCCGGATAGATCCTGACATCAAGAAAAGGAAAACTGCATTGAGAGAGTTCATATGTGAATCGTAGGTACTCATTTCTTGTATTGAGCCAGCTGTGGAAGGCTATGACTGATGCCGGTGTCCCTTTCCAGATCACAAAGATGTCATCTATGTACCTCTTCCAGGTCAGTATGTGATGTCTGAAGGGATTGGATTGCTGGAGAACCTCAGTCTGTTCAAAAGTATGCACGTAGAGATTTGCCAGGCTGGGGGCAAAAACACTGCACATGGAAGTCCCGGATGTCTGTAGGAAGAGTTCTTCCTCAAACTTGAAAAAGTTTTCTTTCATCGCCAAGGTGGCACAGGCCATGATGAAACTCAAAGGAGTGATAGAGTCAAGGTCTTCTTCCTCCAACAGAGATTGAATAGTGACGAGTAATAATAATGCAACACCAATAGCAGCTCAAAGATTCAGTAATGTGAGACCTATTGCATTGCAATTGTTTTTTTTTTTTTTTTATATAGCACGAACTTGAGTGAAAGGTGTGTATTTATGTTGCATTGAGTACAGTGTAATTATGTGTTGTGTTATTATGTGGCACAGAGTGGTATTGTGTGGAGTGTATTTACCTTGCATTAAGTAGAGAGTAATTATGTGACGTGCAATTATGTAGTACTGAGTGGTATGTGGAGTGTATTTATGTTGTATTGAATACAGTGTAATTATGTGATGTGTAATCACACAACCACACCCAACCACAACCACACACACAACCACACATACAACCATTCACACACACAACCACACACACACAACCCCACACACACCCACAACCACACACAACCACCACAACCACACACAACCACCACAACCACAACCACACACACAACTACAACCACACACACAACCACACACACAACCACACACACACGCACACACACACAACCACACACACACACAACCACACACTCAACCACACACACAGCCACAACACACAGTCAACCACACAAACAACCACACACACAAACACACACACAACCACGCACACCCCACACAACCACACACAACCACACATACAACCACACACAACCACACACACACGACACACACACACACGACACACACAACCATACAACCACACACACAACCACAAACACAACACACACACAACCACACACAACCACCCAACCACACTCACACCCAACCACACTCACACCCAACCACACTCACACCCAACCACACTCACACACAACCACACTCACACCCAACCACACTCACACACAACCACACTCACACACAACCACACACACACAACCACACACACAACCTCAACCACACACACAGCCACACACACACACACAACCACACACACACACACAACTACACACACAACTACACACACAACCACACACACAACCACACCCGTCTCATTATCCATTCCTACCTTTTTGGAAGGTGTTGCACTCAAATGATGTACTTGACGATCGTTTAATACATTCTCCCTTCCCTTATTTTATTCCCTTAAGATTAAATGTAAAGAAAATTGTTGTTTGTTCATTGTAAAGTGCATTAACCCCATTTCACAGGCAGAGTGACACAATATCAAATGTAAAATAAAAAAAATTGCACTGGCTGACCACTAGTTTTTGGCTCCCCAAAAGCAGCCTGGTCTTCATGTGATTTACAGAAAGGTAATTCCCTTGAGATTGTGTTTGGAGTCGGTCGGCTCAACTTCAGAAGCGAGGAATCAACTTAGACTGATAGGTCTCCTGCATAAATCACAAAGAGGACCAGTGCAATGACACAATCTCGACTCACTCCCCTGCTGCCTTGCTAGGCTTTTGACTATAGTGCCTGCTCAAGTATCTAGGCCAAAAAGATTCTCCTACAATCCACTGGGAATGCCAGTCAACCAGGAAGGCCTTGCCATCTTGGCCAATAAGCATCCTCTCTCTCCATCGTATGCTACATTGTCCAGTGATTCTATTCCCTGCCTAAAGCCTGTCTAGGCCGAAGGAAAGATGCCTAGGGTGTGAACCCATTCAAGGAGATGCTGGGTAAATCTCTCAGTAAAGATAGCAACTGAGCATGCGTGCTAGCATCGCTGTTAATATATGGTTCTCATGTAAAAACACAAGGAATTGCTCTGGTCCTAAGAATTTCGGGGAAAAACTATTTAACATCAAATAGTCCGCGTCCCTGCATCTCTGAAGTCCTTGTGTGTCAGATTCTTTCAGATAACGGTCAGCAAGAGAGAAAAGAACATTTCACCAAAAAGGATTGGTGGTAAAGGGGTCTTAAACTTAAAGGACAGTGAGGCGATTCCAGACAGAGATCCTGCTGCACTTTCTGTGATAACTCTGTAACTGCGTCACACTTGGAAAAATCTCATTGATCCTTTAAGGGAAATAAAAGTCCCACATCTCCCACGAATGTGAGAAAATCACAGCCAGTATATAAATGGAACAAAAACTAGAAACATAACGATCTAAAACATCCTGATCAACTATTAAGCAACAGAGTGAGAACCTACCATGTTCTCAGGTTTCCATCTTGGGATCTACAAAAAATAGCGGGCCAAGAGCACCTTCAAAAGTGCTGGTGCACCTCAGTTTAGGTATTATAAACTCACCAACTACACATACTTCTATCTCCATCTGACTCTAAGAGGTGGTGGGGGTCCCGGGGGGGACCAGGAGAGTGCCCTGATGTCCTGTAAATTCCAGGTGGCACTACATACTATGTGTACAAGAGGCGTCAAAGACCCCGGTATTCGCAGCCATTGACACTGAATTCACACCATTCAAGCACTCCAAAGCCCCATCCCCATTTTCAAACGGGCTGGACACTCACTTTGCTGTCCAGCAGATTACATCCCGGTTCCTTGTTCACCAATTCTGATGCAACATCAACAAAACGTGTCCGGAAGTAGAGCTTGCAGTTTCCAGGTCACGGACGGCATCCAAGCAACCATGGGATGCACATTAAAACAGAGTTAGGCTCGCTCCTTGTCAGTGCTCTGCTCTCGTGCCCACTGCTCCGAGAGAGGTAATATGGCAGTTTTCAGAACAGCTTCTCGGTGTGGACGCTCAGAAGAGCGAGAAGGCGCTCTGCAATATAACGCTACGGCTGAAGACGGTACATGCCAATGTTTTGTAAAAACGAAAACACATAAGCCGCGCGCAAGAAAATACAAGCGGCACTGAAGGAAAAAAAAAAAAAAGCCCGCGAGTGGTGCGCACGCCACTGCGAGGCATATGTTTTCAATTATCGCGCCCGTGTCTGGGCACGATAATTGAAAACATATGGGCTTTGGTGCGCGTAACAGACACTAATAGGCCGTGGGCGGAGCAATGCGCCCGCCTTTGGCCTATTGCGTGCTTTGTTGAAACAAAACACGCACTCAAAGCCCAATTACAGACCCCAAAACAGAAAACACACGCACGAGCGTGTGCGATTCCAGCGTCCATTTCCGAACCCCAGACAAAAGGACTCTCGCCTGCGTGAGCACTGCTACGCAGTGCAACGCAGGTCGCGAGACCTAAAAAATGAGTGGTGGTACAGCTCACACACAGACCCAGCGTTTGCTGTGAAGAGACTTGCGATGGAAAACCCCCCCTCCTGAGCTTTCTCTACAGCCATAAAAACCTTGACCACTTGTAGAGTCGTTGTACAGCTCTGGCGCATACAGTAAAGAAAATGGGCTGGGACGGGTGCTTGACACAGACAACCCCTGTCACGGAGCACCCGGGCTTCCGAGTGTGGGACCTTATCGCAATCTTTACCCTAGCCGACATATTACAGGGATCCATACTCCAATCCTTCCAACTGTTCCAAACAGAACCCCATCTTCACCGGACACAGTTTTATAAATACCTGCACCTGCGACACGCCTTAACTCCTTTGATCCGTTCTCTAGATTTTCACCCATTATAGGGACGCTTACTGATGAGGGACCTTGGTGCGTACAAGATTCTGCAGATTTATCAGACACTGACTACTCACAGCCAAACTACAATACGCAAAACCCGAGGTGCATGGGAAGCCGATATTCCTGACCTTGCAGTTGATGACTGGACTGAAGCCTTAGCCATTCCACTGGGTGCCACTGTAGCTACGACACCGCGCCACTCCAATTCCCCTGGTAGCACTTTCTTATTGAGTGTTTTCCCTTGTCTTATGAGTAGTAATAAATAATCGCGAGCAACAACTGGTGTAACTAAATGAAGTATATATTATTCTCTACCTAGCCGTGATCAAGTCGAATGTACAACCAACTGAGGCGACGAAACACGTGTTGGCTTGGGAACTGCATATTGACTGGAAACATGAAGAACTATTAAATATAAGGAAAAACAAGAAAAAAACAGAAAGAAATGGATTGTTTCTTTGTATCTTGCATGATACTATGACAAATGAAGAAATTTCAATAACAATTTTATGTGTGCTTGGGTGTTTAATGCATATTTCTTTGTTGCTTTTGCCACAAACCTTGGAGAGGCGGGTGGTTCTCTCTAACCCTTAAGCACCAATATAAACCAATAGTTATAATTGATAATATTTGGTGAACTTACCTTTAGGCGCCTGTAACCTATTACCTATACCACCATCTCTATTGTTACCAGCTACGAGATACTGCCTAATCCATTTTAAATTCCTTCATAGAGCATATTATACCCACTCCCGCCTCTGAAGGATGGGCTCTATCTAGGCCTAGGCGGTAAATTCCGCTCCGCTCGCGGAATTTGTGGAATTTTGGCAATTCTGCGTTCCGCGGAGAACACGGAATTGCCGAAAATTTCGCGATCCGCGGCGTAGCGGAATTTTTTCCTTTGTTGCGCTTTCAAAATGCGTGTTCGCGCGCCGGAGCGACTTACCGGGATCCCTGCCTTCGCCAATGAATTTTCCTATCCGTTTGCGTGCGCCACAAGATTTTGGTAGCCGGCCGCGCGATCTCGCAAGAGTGTTCGATCGCGAACACGTCATTCGGACGCGCCATCTGAAATCCACATTCGCGAACAGGAAACGCGCAGAGCGGGCGGGAGAAGTGAAAAAAGATGGCCGTGCCAATTGGTGACCGCATGGGCAAGTTCGCGAGATATTTGCCCCCGAGCACGCAAACAGTGTCCCTGAACAGGAAAGACGCAACACGAACGGGCAGAACAAGCAATTCCGCATGCTTGCGGAATTCTGCGTAGCTCACGGAGATTTTTACAGTTTCGCATAATTTTGTGTAACGTGACTACGCAAATTCCGCCCACCCCTAGTGCTATCCAGTACCCCACATGTCTCAGATACGGGAAATCATAGGGGACTTTCTTGCACACGGTCTGGAGTTGTAGGGCATTGCAACCATTTTGGCGTAAGATATCTTCCTGTTTGGGTCAGATCCTGTCCTGGCGTCTTTCATTTGAACATAAGCCTTTCTTTCTTCACAGTACTGAGGGAATAGGAGGAAATCATTACAAACAACACTTATTATTTTTCAGCCTCACACTTGTCAAGCGAGATATTGCACAAACGTGGAAGGGGACCCCCCCGCCGTCAATGGGGGAGGGAATGGAGGAAGGCAATGGGCAGTTTCATGGGGTCCGAGATTGGTCCGTTCCAGACGCGTGGCTGTCCACAAAAGCACAAGAAAATATGGTCCTGCTGGGCAATATACCGGGGTATTGACCTGCCTCCCCTGCCATCCTTAGACCCTCCTCAAACCAGGCAATAAAATCAAGGTAGACTCCACTTCTGTCACCTACATATGTTCTTTTGGACATTTCTTATGGTGAAACATGTTGTAACCTGTGCCAAGTTTAGTTGTTAGCCTGTATGTTCACAGGCGATACAGTTGTTTGGATATAATTGGTACCATCTCATATATACTGTAGCTGAAATATATGCATTGGGCGTCGCCCGTTATGTACCGCAAAACTCAATACAATTTGTTATTAAAAAAAAAAGGTAACTGACATCAGCGTGCCAAATTGGCGCCTGTATAGGTGACGCAGATGTTACTTCCGGCTGGGACGATGCCAGCGACGCCATCTACCGGCGTGCAGGGGTACTGCTCCCAAAAATGTTTCTAGATCCAGTGTGACGCCTGGGGAAATGCAAAGGGAAGGAATCTGCAGCTAGATATTGTCTCTACCAGATAAGGCGTTGCAGAAGGTAAGTAACTTGTTCATTTAGCATCCTACAATCCGATGAGCTTGATGGATACATATATAGGATCACATTCCCCATTGAAATTTTCTGGAATTTTCTATGTGATGAAAGTCGAACAGAAATGTCCTCTTGCAAATAAATTTCATAACAAAACTGAGCCCATTTCTTGAGTCTTCACATCCTATCGATGTAAAGAGGCTATCTCCTAAGACATTCTTTAGGATGTGAATTATATTTTTGCTATGTTTCCCTACTCATATGGGAAAGATGGCTTATCAAAATTACATTTCTGCCAGAGAACACTTTTTTTACCACCTCTGCCGTTAAGTGTGAGGCCAGGAAGTTGTATGTATAGGATGTTCTTCAGCTTTGAAAACGACATCCATTGTCTTTGTCCTGCACCAACTGCTGGGCTAGAAGCTGCAAAGACAGTTATAACTTGTTGTGCAGCTTGATCTCTTCTACCGCCAGCAGTGTGCTCTTAAGTCCTATCTGGCAGAACGCAGTCCTTTTTACTGAAGTCATCCATGACTGATTCAAGTCTCCTTTCCAATGTTGGCAGTGGCCCAAGAGAATAGCCCAGCCCATCAAAAAATATATTGGTAACCTTAAAATCTTTTGAAACGCTGACCCTGTCATTATATGGAACACTAGCAACTATGTTTTGTCAACCTAGTGCCATGTGTATCACACACACCTTGCAGCCTTTGCAAAGAACACAGAACTTTTATTTAATCTTCATTATGCACAACAAGCACAAGGAAGAGAACGCATTGAAAGGGGTTCTGTGGATTGGTCACTTTACATCATAGGTGCAGTCTTAAGATGGAGACCTGAAGTATGTAAAGATAATGGCTAAAAGTTAGAATAAAAACGAGTTAAGGTAGAAAGGTTCAATCAGATTAGCATGGTATGTGTTACTCACATGTTGGTGACGATCTACGGGCAATCCCATCAAATATTGATCTGTCATTTTGTGTAATATCTTATTTTGTGCAGGTAACACCATTTATGATAGATTCCTCTTTTTTCACCTGCATAACTTAACATGCTGGTATCTTTAATATATTAAAACTGATTTCCAAGTGAGGGAGCGATGTATTGAAACTAGTGACTGAAACTTCTTTAGTTGCTCACAAGTAAACGGTGCGACAAGGCACTCGAGTGCACCATTTCATGTAAAAAAAAATTCTTAACAGGTTTTAAAGGGATATTGTGTCATTTGGCCCCACCATTCTGTGGTGCTGTTGCCATTGCTGTATTCCCAATATAGAACAGGCTTCATGTTGCACACTTTGCTTGTTATAGTAACATTTATTTATTTAAATTTGCTGTTCCTGGGCTATTGTTTACTTGTCTCCAAAGAATTTGTAGAGTGGAGCAGTGTTCGTTTAAAAAAAAAAACAGACATATTATGGTATTTCAGTGGTGTTACCTATAGCAAATCTGACGCAGCATACTTTTATTATCATTAGGCAAACAGTATATAAGAGTATAAAGAAGCTTGTAGAGCGCTCAAATGCCAAACGGCGTCTTGGTGCTGAAGTGTGTATGGTCGATGAGAGAGGGACAGCCACTAGTGAATATTAAACAGCTGAGACTTCAGGGTTTTCCTAAAAAATGCGAAATTATGTTGAAGTCGCATAGCCACTGGTAGCTTATTCCATAATTTAATTGCACAGTTGGCAAATGAGCGACCGCCCCATCTTGCTAGTCTAAATCTGGGGGTGCAGATGAGGCCAAGACTGGCCGAACGCAGGTCACAAGAGGGAGTGTAGAGCCTGAACCTATCCCTTCCGTCAGTTGCACCCCCACCAAACCGTGCCTGGTGTACCAGACAAAGCGCCTTAAACTCAATTCTCTGCTTTTGCAGCAGATTGTGTGTGTGAATAACCTTTCAGCCTTACAGAACTTGTTGCTCTCACCGAGACAGGGGAGTACGTATATTGTGTGGGCCACGTTTAACAAGCCCTTTGGTACAACATCCTATGTGCCTTTGGCCCTTCACCAAATCTCCCTGAAACTTCTTTCAAAATGGTGACTCTTGTGGGGGAATCGGGAGGAGGCAGAAAAGCTGCCTACTTCCCACCAAAAATCATTCGGGAGTTCCCCTACACATACACTTAAAGCAGTGGCAATGACATCACTCTATGAATGTGCAGTGGCATAATGGCTGGTGTACAGCGGGATGCAAACTTTGAACATCCTCTGTAAGAAATCACTGGCCACTTACAAATGTAGGTGGGAGTGTTCAAGGTGCAGATGGTGCTCTAAAACTTTTTGGCAGCACTAATGCAGACAGATGCATCCAGATGTTGAACGCACTTGACCTTGTTTGTTTCTTCCCATTCTGTATAAAAGCTAGGCTGTACTGTATTCGGTGTTTGTTTTGTAGCTCACTGGTGTTTTCTTAGTGTTTTCCAAACTTTTTGAAATCCATGCTTATCAGTATTTAGTTAGCTGCCTAACTCCCAGAATAGACTCAAACTGTGTTTTCCAGTATTGACAAAACATGTTGTTATAAAGCACATATTTAATTTAAAGGATAAGTGGACTAGGGTGTGTAGTGTCTTCCCACTGCCTGTGTGTCAAGTCAACTAATGTTAGACTATTTTAAGCTTAGAAAGTCTGTATTGCACTAGAGGCTTCTAAAAATTGGGTAATTGTCACAAGGAAGGAGCGCCTGGTAAAGGGCTCCCGAAAGCATTACTCACTCTGCCTAAAACGTTTGTTAAAAATTGTATCAAGCTGTCTGTGACCCACAGTATTGAAATTCGCCGCTTTTTATTGTTTTAAAACCACTGCTTCTTAAAACAGTCACTCACCGGTTGCTTAAACTTTACTCTTCTCGTGCACCAGGTCTGCGTCTTCCCCGGTTCACCACGGAGTGTTCCGGTTGAGTGGAGGGAAGGACAACGCAGACCGGAAGTGCCCTATTGCAACTAAACCGGTTAGCGGTCTAGTTGTCACAGTACCTGTATAAATTACGATGATCGCCCCAACGCGCAGCGGGCGCGCCGCTGGCGTGCCAAAGGCACGCCTAAGGCAAGCCCGTCTGCGCCCGTCCGCGTCAGACCGGGCCCAGGTGCCAGTCCTAATGCCCCCGTGTCCCCTCACCCCCTCCGATACTCCAGGGAACATCTACTCCACGTATCCACTACTCTTAAGCCCTCATGCTCCCACTCCATCACAGTCGAAAAACAGCACTACAAATGTGCCCACTGTCCCTATGAACTCCCAAAGAGGACAACTCCCCACCCAACAGGGATTCCATTCAAATTGGCACTACTGAACTGTCGTTCTCTACCGAAAAACAGCACATAAATAAACTTGCTATTACTCGACTCAGAACTTGACGTCCTGTTCCTTACGGAAACATGGCTAACCCCAAGCTCAGACCCTGACATCGTCCAGGCCCTACCCCCTGGATACTTGATTCAGTGCCTAGACAGAACTAGCAACAAAGGCGGCGGGATCGCAATCATCTATAAAGATCACTTACTCTGTTGCATCCTGGACAGCCCCCTCCTAGATTGCGAAAACGCCCAATTTATTATTGAATTTACTCCCTCACTTTCGTTTTCTGGCATCCTCATTTACCGCCCCCCTGGAGCACAAGGCCGATTCCGCACCTCCTTACTAGAATCTGTCTTCTCCCTTGCCAGTACCTCACCTAATTTCAACCTTCTTGGAGACTTCAGTCTCCACTTTGAAAACCCCTCAGCCACTACAGCTGACGACCTCACACAAGATCTAGCAGCCTACCAGTTACATCTAAAGATTCACCAAGCAACACACATCAAAGGCCACCTCCTTGACCCGATTTTCTCCAATATAACTCAGTTAGAATGAAGGGCCCCCACCCCCCTTCCTTGGTCAGACCATTTTCTAGTCCCGCTCCTCTGGCACCCGCCCATTACAAGCCCCCTTCTACCACTATCTCGCACCCAAGCTTGGCCCTGGTCAAAACTAAACATAGAAGACTGGACGTGCGCACTAGAAGCATCTGAACCCGCCCACGACCCTGACCCCTTAGCTGCAAATAAAAAAATTCTCCTCATGGATCGAGAACATGCTAGACCTAGTACTTCCAAAAAAAGACATACAAAAGAAAATCAAACCAAATAAATTCCCCTGGTTCACCCCTGAACTCCGAAAGTTAAAACAACACTGCAAAAAACTCGAAAGAGCTTGGAGGAAAGACTTCGCCAGTGAAACAAAAACCACATACAGGTCTTCTATCTCCTCCTACAAAGCTGCAATAAAATCAACCCAAGCAGCGTTCTATGAGAAAAAAATCCTTTCCTCATCCAACTCCCCCAGAGAAACTTTCCAAATTGTAAAAAAAGTCATGAAAGTCCCCGACCCCCCCCCCACCACCCCCCGACCCATCTGGCCAGCGCTGCAAAGAGCTAGCAGATTTCTTCTATACCAAAATTCAAAAAATTCTCAATCACCTCTCACTCAATAACAATGAATCCCTCTGTGAGTCCTACATCTCAATACCTCAGGATGTCCCTCACGGCCTGGAATCATTCATCCCACTGACAGAAGAACTCCTTTCCCCCATCCTAGACTCAATCAAGAGCGGATCCCCGTTGGACGCCGCACCACCTAACATCTTGGAGTTAGTAACACCTACTATTATCCCTCCCATCACTAAACTAATCAATGCCTCTCTATCACAGGGTCTGGTCAAACAAGAATGGAAAAAAGACATGGTAAAAGCATTACTAAAAAAACCACACTTAGATCCCACAGAGATGGCCAATTACCGCCCCATCTCCTTACTTCCGGGAGTCAGCAAGATGGCAGAGAAATATGTCAATCGACTACTCTCTGCATACCTTGAGTCCTCCGGAAGGCTTCACTCCTCTCAAACTGGCTTCCGCCCCGGCCAGGGCACAGAAACCTCGCTTATAGCGGTAGTGGAGGAGGCCAGAAAGATCTTAGACTCCGGAGGTTCCTCAGCCATTATCCTCCTGGACCTAAGCGCAGCTTTCGACACGGTGAACCACTGCACGCTGGTACACCGTCTCGGAAAGGCAGGAGTAACAGGCACGGCCCTAGCATGGCTGAAATCATTCCTGGAAGAAAGAACCTTCCAGGTGTTCGAAGGTAACACTCGATCCCAACCAGTGCCGCCTCATTGTGGGGTTCCCCAGGGTTCATCCCTGAGCCCCACACTCTTTAATATATACATGTCTCCTCTGGCAGAGATAGTAACCCCCTTCGGTGTCAAAATAGTCACTTACGCAGACGACACCCAACTAATCGTTGCACTCAACCAGTCGGAACAGTCTTCGATGACTCTGTGCACCTGCCTCAAAGAAGTAGACAGTTGGATGAGTGCATCGCACCTCAAACTCAACGGCGATAAGACTGAACTCATGCTGCTGGGGAACCAACCATCATTCAACCCCAACTCGTTATGGCCTTCCTGCATGGGACCAGCCTTTACGTCAAAAAAAGAAATAAAAAGCCTTGGCATCTGGCTCGACCACGAGCTCACCTTTAAAACCCAAGCCAGAAAAACCGCTGCTATCTGCTACGGTCTCCTTCGAACCACACGTTAAATACTGCCCCTCCTACCTGACCACTCAAGAAAGCTCTTGATTCAGTCGCTTGTCCAATCCCGGCTGGACTACGGCAATGCCCTATATCTAGGGGCCCCCATATCGGTGATCGCCAAGCTCCAAATGGTCCAGAACTCGGCAGCAAGACTGCTCACTAATACAAAAAAACACTGCTCTGCCAAACCTGCTCTAAAATCACTTCACTGGCTCCCTATACAGGAGAGAATACACTTTAAGGCCCTGTGCATCACACACAAAAATCTGCAGGGCAAGGGCCCCCCGATCATTAAGAACCTCATCAAACCATACAAAGCCACCAGAAATCTGCGTTCAGACGATCTCTACCTGACTGATACCCCCAGAATCAAGAAGGCACGGACAGGCAGACGCCTCTTCTCATATAATGCATCTAGGCTCTGGAATGCCCTCCCTCTCCTTATCCGCAAGGAACCCAACCTCCTTACCATCCGCAAGGAACCCAACCTCCTTACCTTCCGCAAGCACCTAAAAACCTGGCTATTCCCGTAACCGCATCCTTCCTCTAGCTACACTCCGCAGCGCTGGGATGCTCCCGGGTAGCCATGCGCTATATAAAAATCACTTTCATTTCATTCCATTTCATTTCATCACTCTCATACATTCTCACACTTGCATCTCATTATCCACTCGCTCATCTCATTACCTCTCACGCTCACTCTGTCAGGATCCTCTGTTTTACAGTGCTATTAATGGATTGAAACAGAGAGTGTTATATTCATATGTTTTAATTATCAAAGTCCTGGACAAAGTTGGGAGTTATTCACCTACTCCTTACTAAATATTATGACATTGTAGTGGTGATCAAAGTAATACCTTGTGAAATCTTTTAAATTTTGAGTTACACCAGATTAATTTGTAGATCTGTATTCTGAGGAACCTCAAAGTAGATGCATTAAACATGCTCGTGATTGCTTTTCTGCACTCTTTTGCCTGACTACATTAAGGTGGCGGTGCTGTCATGTGAACATTCATAGCTGCCAAGTGTCTCTATGGCAATTGTCTCACTTTAGATCAATCCTGACCTTTTGACAGCTATCACATTCTATTCTGGGATTTTCATTTTGCTAAAAACATTTTCACCATGAGTTAAAATAAAAATGCAGTTGGGTAAAAAGCCAGGATTAACTGAAGGTTTCAAGCATAACATTGGGTCACCTTGCAGCTATAAAGTTTATTGATGTGTGGAAAGCCTTTTTTCATGTTTTCACCACTATCTCATGTGTATGGTGACAGCACTCTTTTTACAGGTATCTACTCCATGCATTGAATGTTAATTGCCTGGTGTTTTCGGCAGTTTACCTGTGATCAATACTGACGTGTTAGAAAAGGGGGATGATGTATTTAAGGGTTTTAGACATTCTGTGGGTAAATAGGATAGTACATATCGGCCAAGATTCTTATGACCCAGCCATTACTCAAATCGGTGAAAGAATTAAACCCTGCCAAAAGATCAAATATGATTTTAATATTTCCTGGTTCTATATAGTGTATAAAATAATTTGATCAGATAGAAAACAAGCCACTGAAACCTACACCTTTAATCGAAACGCACAAAACTGGTAGAAACAATATTCTATTGCCATCCCTAAACCACAAAATTCTAACCGAATAATCTTAGACCACTCTTTCTTGCTGCTATCTTGTATAACAAAATTATTTTCTTTTGGCCCCTTCAGGCAGAAATAAAAATGACCATTCTTGCTCACTTTTCTTTATTTGAAAGAAATTTTAGAACGTGGTTGTGCAGGTGTTTACCAATGTATATATGTTTACCTTGGTAAGGACTGTTTAGCTTTTGGTGGGGTTTTATCAGCTATTGTAGGTTTAGGACTAATATAGAAAAGCATAGTTACAGCAACATTTTACTTTTGGCTGGGGTGGAGAATGTGGCACAGACCAGTTTTTCGTATAAAGTAAAATACAAATTGGTAACGGAGTATGAACAGAACATTTAAAAAAACAGTTTCTGTAATGAGGTCAGCATATTGACAGATCAAGTTTATTTTGTTGCCTCTCCAGTACTTAACAAAAGACTCCATTCCCTTCCACGTTGACCTACCTTGTATCTTGTATGCCTCTGCAATATTTCGAAAAGCAGATGAAGTGTAGCCCTTCAAGACAGAATAGCACTATAAAATCTCATTTAGTCTGCACACTTAGGAGACCATATATAAATCTATATAAACAACATGTCGATGTCTTTTCCTTATTTTCTTCTATTATTAATGTGTATGTTTTTCACGTAGATGATGGGGAAGAAGACCTGCAGAAAAATAAACCGCATTTACATGCAACACAAGAAGACCAATACTCAGAAGAGAGTTCAGTTTTGTGGGTATAAACCTTACATTTTACAATAGACTAGTCTACCCGTTAACACTTTGTTGTGATATCATAATTTAGGTATCTAGGACTTTATAACAATGTGTGAAAAAATTATCAAGAACATCCCCAGGTTCCAAAATATAATATCAATTCCAAAATATAATATCACAATAATATGTGCCTCCATGTGAACATTTCGATTATATCATAAATACATATACTCAACAGCTGTCCCCTGTTTATGCCGGGCAAATTGCAGGGGCTCCTTCATAGATGGCTGGGGGTTCCCACTCCCCACGACCCACACCGTCTCTTCATACTTTGATCATCCACATCAGACTGCAAGGGTCTGCGGTGGGGAGACATTATCAGGGCTTGTGCTGACCAGATGAGCATTCACTGTATTCACCCAAACCTGCCTCTAAGTCCTCAACAACCTTCCCATCTCTCCTAGACATTTTGAGACACCTCCTCAGCTTATGCGCATTCCTTGTAAATGTTCTTTAATTCTGTAATGATAGTACTGTCTTCTTCGTAAAGTTTAAATAAAGGAGTGTCTAAGTACACTTATCATGTTGTGTTATGGAGGCTGATAAGAATATGCCTTTGGCTTATAGTTGGTGACTTCAGGATAGTGCAAAGCTCAATGGAAAGTTGTAAATCTGCACATGCCTTTTAAAATTTGTTTTCATCAACCAGCTTCAAAAAAGGAACAGCTTGACCATCCACCTGTCCTCATCTGACTTTTTTGCCATACTCGATTTATCCAACTGTATAATTTACAGACACCAACTGGTGCAAATGCACAACTCTCCCTTTTCTAAACTGCAAATCCAAGTGTCCGCTGTCGTGTAATGCTCCATTTTCATTTATTCAGCCTCTAGGAGACCTTTGGCCTCAGTCAACGGGGTTACGAATGGGAATGCACAATAGTAAAATGTTTTGTGAGGCGAGTTTACAAAAAGTTTAAGCTTCCGGGGGATGGAGTCTCATTGGGATGTCTGCTCTCCCTGCTCCATCCCCCTCCCTATGTGTACTGTTTTGGTCTGTCTCGACCGAGCATCTTGGTCACATGCACAGTCAAAAAAGCAGATTCGTCCGTGGATGGTTGGCAATGTTTAAAGCATGAATAACTAGTTTGTCCATGAACATAAAAATAAAGTTCTCTAAATTTTACCATGGCCTTGCAACTCAATGCCAAGGGTCGGTCAGTTCTGCATACTTTAACTGCTGCTCTTTCGAACTTGCCAGCAAGTTGCTTGAAGCCTCCATACCCAAGGTCAGCATTTAATCCTAGAGGATTTACAGTCTTTACTTTGATGACTTTGATATAAAATCGGTATTTTGCTCCATCTTGGCGTGAAATCAAAGTTTTTGGCCATGACCCACAGGACATTCTTCTTTTTATGTACACTCTTTCAATTTGTTATGATCGATGTATTCACAGGCTTTGATAAGCAACCAAAATACTTGGGGCCTGATTATGAGTTTGGCGGTGTGGGAGCAGGCCGCAATGCCAGTGGCTTGCTCCCACACCACCAAACTTGTTAGTCGACCTCCTCCCAGATTAGGAGTTTTCTCCCGGTCTGGCAGGCGGTCCTTTGGCAGTCTCAGGCGGTGAGCATTAGAAAGGCACTGCAAAGAGAACGCCAAAGCAAATTCCTGCACCTCATGGACTGTTTGAACCAACCATGCAGAAACTGGGGGTGCATGCATACATGGCGGCACACCATGTACCCCCCTGCATGCATCCCCTGGCCCTGAGGCAACAGTGGGCCCTGCAGGGGCCCTTTTGTTTTCTCACTTCTTCTACTGAAATGCATATGTTATATTCGCCATCCCCAGGCAGTTCCACTACAGAAGTCTCTCTGTTTTCACTTGATGGCCTATAAGTAGGGAGCATAGGCCTCACAAGAAAAAGGATATCTATGAAGGTATAGGGTACTTCATAACTTCTTTCATTGCCGCCAAGACCTCCTCCCAAAAGTGCCTAATAAAGGCGTATTTCTATTATGGAAAAGAAATCCCCCAGAAGCCAATATACCCTCCAGCACAGAATACTGGTAGCCGAATAGAGTTTATTGCCTTTTACTGGAAGAAGATACTGATTAAGGTGATGGGTCAACTCCTTTATTTGACCATCTGTGGACAGATTCTTACTGCATAGTTTCCACGCCCAGAGGAATAAAGTGACATTAGTACAATGTTGGTCAAATTGAAATATCACTAAAGTGTCATTTGCGCTGAACATGGAATGAGTTTGAAGAATTTATTTAGTGAGAACTGATGACTGCAAATATCAAATAGATTAGTCAAGAAGGAATGAGTCTTCTGGAACTTAGCAAGGGAGCAGTAGCATGGTAAAATAATGGGCTGTCAAGGCTAGTGATGTGGTCACTCGGGCAAAAATGATTCAAACCACTGCAGAGCGGTACCCATACAATCTTAAGGCCAACCATGCTGAATTCAGGAAAGATGCTGTGTTAGATCAGTTCTTCATAGTCCACCGCATCCATAGACAATGCACTGCTTGTCCACCACAATCAAAAGTATTGAATACTGATGCTATCTTATATGAGTTGCTTTAATAAGACTTGAACCTGTGAGTTGTTGACACCTAATGATGCCTTATCATTCCAATATTGATTAAGCCTCTACCAAGACCCCCTGAAATATTGGCCTATCCCATACCACATATGTTCATAACGGAATGGGTAAATGATGGTTGTCACCAAGGTTGATTGGACTAAAGCAACTTCATTAAAAGTGTCCAATCACTTATATGTTTGATTCCATGGTTGATTCAGACTTGGGCAAATCCCTCAACGAACATGCTTAGCAGACAACTAAAGGAATGGCCTCCACAAGTTTTAGGATTCTGGATCCCCTTGTACCCTGGATACCTGTAATATTACTGATGCATCCTTTGGGCACACCCTTTTGCCCTAATACTATTTCCTTCATGCAAGCTTTTGAGATGTTTCTGAAATCCTTCTTTCTCAAACTCAAGTTAATCTCCTCAGCAGCCTTAACCAACATGCCTGCTTTCTTTGTTTCCCATCGATCCACCCACATGATACATCCTAAATGACTTTCCAAAGCATGCTCATTTTGATATTTATCCTCTGTATGTTGTACTGATAGTGTATTTTGTCTTATGGTGGTAAGGCTAGGCACTGGTGACCTATTTACTGGTGGCTACATCTGTGAGGGTAACCAACAGGGTTGGTACCCCCTCAGCGTAGAGTGAAAAGAGGATTTTGTCCTGATGAAACGCCAGTTGACCTGACCGGGCAGATATAAGCGTAAAACATGTAGACTGACACAGATGGACCACCAAATTAGCTATGCTCTATTGATCCTCTTAATTATTTTTATCCTTGGCTGGGATCCCTGTCAATAAAGCATGTACACTAGGGATTCTTTTACCAGTTTTAACCAGCACAAATTCAAAATGTTCACACTCACCTATAACATCAGTTTTTGCACTGAGCAATACATTGAGCAGTGAAAAAATCTCCTACAAAAAGTGCCCTCCCACCTTCTTTGAATATAATCGGGATTCACTAGGCATTGCAATGCCTGCCTAGCATAAGCGCTGGACCTGATGATAGAGCATGGCATGCAAGTAGGTGATGGTTCCAATATCCTTATTTGGGATGTCTTAGATGGACTCTGAGATGGTAACCTCTGGACATACGCTAGCCCTGATCTCTAATTGGCAGAGGCTTATTTTTGGAATGCCACATTTGTTGTTGTATATATGTTATGACCAGGGTAATGTGCTACGGACCAATTTCAATCTCCTGATGCCCCCCTTTTCCCCTAATAGTTGAGAGGATTGGTTTAGCATAGTTCACTTTGACCATTATGATGACTTCAATATTTAGAAGAAAACTGGGTCGGTAGGAAGAGCATAATTCCGGGGGTTTTCCTGGTTTGGGGATTTCTACTATTGCAGCCCTACAGAAATCAGAGGGAAGCGTACTGCGTTCAGCTGCGTCTCTGATAAGTTCAAGAGGCTCACTGAGCTTATGCGTGAATAATTAAAAAAATTAGCTCACTATCCAGTGTTCTACCAGTCTGTAGCCGACTCAAGGCGGTGGCGAGCTCTCTGCAAGCGAGTGCCTTTCAGTGTTGAAAAGAATCTTGAGGGGTAAGTCCGTTTGTAAAGTTATATATCAGTGATTCAGATAAAGCATTTACCCCAGTATTGGAACTTTCATAGATTCTCATGCTTTGTATCATTCCCCGTCGTCGGAATGGGAGCCTCGGTAAATAAAAAAAATATCATAACCATAGAAACAAAAGAGAAAATAGGCTTAGGCCTCATCTCATTTTGTAGCATATCACCCTCTTTGTGTAAAAGAGCCCAAACTTTTGCCAGGACCAATCAGCACAGCCTCACCCTCTGGAACCTTCCTGAGAGAGCTCAGAGCCTCAGATCTTTCTACCGCACGTTGTGCTAGGGAGTCTCCACTGAGCTCTGCTCAGTTTTCTCAACTTTTATTTCAGATATTTACATTTTTAACATCTATAGTGACATTATGTCAGATAAGGAAAAGAAAGCCTTATTCAGGCCCTGTGCTTCTTGTGGAAAGAAGAGCCTTTTCATTGAGGATAAGCATGAGAGTTTTATTTACTGCTTATACCCTGAACACATGGCCACAGACTGCAAGATTTGTCGGACTCTATCTACTAAGACTTTGCGGGACAGAGAGGGTCGACTGCTGACATGGCTGCAAAAGCTGAAGACCAGGAAGGAGGTTCTTTCTTCAGATGAGGAAGATTCGATTTCTGGCACTTCCTCCAGGAGATCAAAGAAGAGGGGTAGGTCATCTCCCTCCATCTCTGCAGTACTCCCTGTCAAAGCCCCTCACGGGATCTCTGAAAGGTCTGAGGAGGCTGGTCCCATGAAATCTCCTCACGAAAGTGAAAAGGAGAGGCAGGGACAGGCTGCTGGTGTGGGCACAGCCTCTAGGGACAAAAAGGAGGTTTCTATATCTTCTCCTCCGTCCCAGAAGGAAAAGCCTGCTAAGAAACACTCTGCAGGAAATCCACAGATGGCTCCTGTGAAGAAACAGCGTCCGTCGACGGTGATTAAAGCAGGTACGTGGACGACGATTTCCACTGTAAAAACTGTTTCCTTGGTTTCGTCGACGGGATCGTCGACGATGTCTGCTCCTGTTTCATCGTCTACGATAGCTTCATTCTCGTCGTCAACGACGGTTTCCATGAAGCTCCTGTCGACGGCAGTTTCGACGACGAAGACCACGACAACGATGACAACGACGGCGACGTTGTCGATGCTGATGACGACGAGCTCGTCGACGAGACCATCGACAGTTGTCCCGTCGACGATGAAGAAAGCTCCGTCGACGAGCTTGCCGTCGACGAAGAAAAAGGCTCCGTCGACGATCCTACCGTCGACGACGATTCAAGCATCGTCGACGACCTTATTGACGACGACGATTCACACTCCGTCGACGAAGACTACTGTGCCGTCGACGATTTCATCGTCGATTTCGTCGACGCTTGGGATTCCTTCGACGACGACTCCGTCGACGGGACCGTCGACGGGTCAAATTTCTGGTTTTTCAATACAGAGGTTGAAAATTACACCTGAGATGACATCACCTAGGCGGGTTACGCCTTTACCACCATCTATGCTGCTAGATGAGTCGGAGGAGGAGGATGAGGTTGAGCAGTATGGGGATGCCTACGGTCCCTCAGATCTGCATGTAAAGCAGCAAGAGATTAATACTGAGGATTATTATGAACAAGATGAGCAGGAGGAACAACAATATGTTCAGCAGGAAGTACGTCCTCGCACTTTGAGACAGGACATGATAGCTATGCCAGTTGCTCTGGTTACGGACTTGCAGATGATGTTGCAGGACTACAGAGCTCGATTTCCATCACACCCTGGCGTTCAACCAGTGCATCCATCTACATCAGTGGTTCCGCGAGGGCCGTCAGTGGACTTGCCACCTCCCCCTAAAACTATACCACGTACCTCACCAGTGGTGGTACCAGTAGTGGTTCCTCAGACTTCGTATCCAGGACCTGCCAATGAGGATACACAGGATGTTGATACAGATGAAGAGGATGAGGTGCACGTGGTCCCACTAACTGATCCAGGGGATCCGGATGTGGATCTTGATGATACTGGAATGCAAGATCCGGATGCTACAGGGCGGGACACGAACGTGTTGCCTCCGGCAGATATTGGGGGGTTCCATAATCTTATGGAGCGTGCATCCAATAGATTTGGTCTGCCTCTCACAGTGGAACAGTCGGACTGTTTTCTATATGATTTTAAGGCACAATACAAGAAGTCTGTCAGGTTGATTCCCATCATTGAGCATGTGTGGGATGAGGGAATCAAGATTATGCAGAACCCGGCCACTGTCATCCCGGTTCTTCCCCGGCTGGAGAAGAAATACAAGGCCCCTGAGGGCAGTCCTGCATGTCTTCTTGGACAACCAAAGCCTGACTCTGTGATATCTCAGGCCGCATAGAGCAAGTCCAAGAATCCTTCAACACCTTTGACTACGCCTCCGGATAAGGATGGCAGGCGGCTGGACAATGTAGGGAAGAGATTTTCCACCATGGCCAGTTTGTTGGTTCGGGCAGCAAATTCATTAGCCATTCTAGGCAGGTACGACCGCCAAATGTGGTGCAACATGGAGCCGTTTATTGATCTACTACCAGACTCTAATCAGGAGGAGGCCAAGCAAGTCCTCATGGAAGGAGAGAGATGTTCCTCTGAGATCATTGACTGTGCTATGGACATAGCCTCTACCGCTTTCAGGGCTTTGGCAGGGTCAGCGGTCTTGCGCCGTCAAGGCTGGTTAAGGGCAACCTGGTTCCGTCAGGAGGTCCAAAATAAGATCCTGGACCTTCCATTTGACGGGGAAATGCTTTTTGGCAAGCATGTCGATGAGGCCCTGCAGAGCATCAAGAGGGACACGGACATAGCAAAGTCCTTGGGATCCTTAAATTATCGGAAGGTTCCATTCAGAGGAGCTCCTGGAAGAGGGTTCACTTCTTACAGAGGCAACCAGCGTCCGTATTCAACGCAGTCAGGACAATCATACAAGGCTCAGTACTCGAACCAACGCCAAGGTCAATCGGCGTCTTTCTCTCGTCAGTCCCAGAGAAGACGTCAGAATCGTCAGGGACGAGGCAATGCCAAGAGGTAATAGCGGCCTCCTGGTTCTGACTACTGTTCCTCCCCTACCAAAGACACCGGTTGGGGGCAGGATCTCCTATTGTCTGGACAGCTGGGTCCTTATAACATCGGACCGGTGGGTTTTGAATATTGTTCAGAGTGGCCATACGTTGGAATTCCAAGATCTTCCTCCAACGAGAGCTCCAGACGCCCGTCCCTCAAAACATCTCCGACTGTTACATCTCGAAGCCCACCAACTATTCATCAAGGGGGCAATAGAACCGGTGCCTCTTTCACAGAGGGGCATGGGTTTCTATTCCAGGTTCTTCCTGGTTCGGAAGACGGCAGATACGTGGCGTCCTATACTAGACCTAAGGGAGCTCAACACCTATCTCATCAAGCTCTCCTTCAGGATGGTCACTCTCCAGGATATTCTCCGTCTACTGAATCCGGGCGATTTTTTGGCGTCCCTGGATTTAGAGGATGCGTACTTCTACGTTCCAATCCACCCAGCTCACAGGCAATATCTACGCTTCACAGTAGGCAAGAGCCATTTCCAGTTCAAAGTGCTTCCGTTTGGACTTCGGTCTGCACCTCGGATATTCACGAAGATGCTGGCACCAGTCGCTGCTTTTCTCAGAAAGCAATCCCTAGAAGTGTTCCCATACTTGGACGACTGGCTCGTCAAGGCTCCATCGCTCAAGGCAACTTCTCAAGCCGTTTCAACTTGCATTCAGTTGTTCGCCCACTTGGGTCTTCAGCTCAACAGGTCCAAGTCGGTGCTGATACCCTCCAGGTCGCAAAGGTTCCTTGGAGCTATTCTGGACACGACACTATGCACCGCTCGTCCGTCGGAGGAGCGTCAACGCAAGCTGATCACCTCCGCTCGTCAAGTGCTGCAGAGGAAATATTTGTCGGTTCGCCGGTACAAGTCATTACTCGGATCGATATCATCCTGCATACCATTAATACCGCTTTGCAGGCTTCATATGCGTCCTCTGCAGGAGGATTTAGACAAACAATGGCGCCAGGCAGAAGGGTCATTCAACGACAAGGTGTGGGTAACACCAGATATGCGCAAGGCCTGCGAGTGGTGGCTGGTAAAGGAGAACATCGCAGGAGGATTAACATTCCGGACTCCACCGTCTCCTATGGTGGTGACCACAGATGCCTCCTTAGAAGGCTGAGGAGCGGTACTCCAGGAGCTTCAAATCAGCGGTCACTGGAGTCCAGCACAGAGCCTAAACCACATCAACCTCTTGGAGCTGATGGCCATTCGCTTAGCCTTGCTGGCGTTCCTTCCCAGAATTCAGAATCGTGCAGTGCTGGTCCGGACGGACAATACGACGGCCATGCACTACATCAACAAGCAAGGGGGAACAAGATCGCAAACTCTGTCCAAGGAAGCTCAGACGATCTGGGATTTTGCAATTTCTCACAAGATCAACCTACGAGCCGAGCACCTAGCAGGATGCCTCAACATCACGGCGGATGCTCTGAGTCGTCAGACGGAAGTGACTCACGAGTGGGAATTAGACCAAGCCACGCTGGAGGGAGTGTTCGAGGTATGGGGTACTCCGACCATAGACCTCTTTGCGTCCCCGCAGAACGCCAAATGTCGGTTTTACGCAAGCAAGGTTCCCCATTGAGGATCTCTGGGGAATGCCCTTTCGATTGCTTGGTTCGGCGCATTTTGCTACACTTTTCCTCCCATTCCCCTCATTCCTCGAGTTCTCAGGAAGGTCAAGGCGGAACCGCGCAAGATGATTCTCATTGCTCCAGCGTGGGCCCGGCAGTTCTGGTTCACGGAACTCCTGCTTCTCTCCCAGGATCGCCCAATTCGCTTGCCGCTGATTCCATCTCTGTTGTCGCGGGATCAGGGACAGGTGCTCCATCCGGATCCGAAGTCACTACACATGACAGCGTGGCTCCTGAATACGGAGAATTCCGTCATCTGAATCTCTCCAGGGAGTGCAGGGATGTTTTGTCTCCGGCGCGGGCGCCAAGCACTAATAAGACATACAGGGCAAAATGGAAGAGGTTTTGTCTGTGGTGCCAGAGGAATAAACTCCATCCTTATAAATCCCTGCCACATCAGGTTTTACCTTACATCCTGTCGCTGGCTAAATCAGGTCTGGCGCACTCTTCTGTCAAGGTACATCTGGCTGCCATATCGCGTTTTCGACGAAAGGCATCGGGGCCATCTCTATGGTCCGCGAGGATTGTAAAACAGTTCCTTAAAGGGTTGTTTCGGATGTATCCTCCGGTCCGAGCACCTCCACCGATCTGGCAACTCAACCTAGTACTGGCTCAGCTCATGAAAGCTCCCTTTGAGCCAATTCACAGGGCGGACTTGAAGTTTCTCTCTTGGAAGCTAGCCCTCCTCTTAGCGTTGACATCGGCTAGGAGGGTTAGTGAACTCCAGGCTCTGTCCATAGTGGAGCCATTTCTTCAGTTCAAAAAGGATGTGCTAATATTGAGAACCAACCCAAAATTCATCCCGAAGGTGCCTTCGGATTTTCATCTGAATGAACCCTTGATTTTGAATTCTTTTTTTCCACGTCCTTCTACCCAGGCGGAACGAACATTGCATTCTTTGGATGTCCAGAGATGTCTGAAATTCTATCTCGAGCGCACACAATCTTTCAGGAAGTCTAAACAGTTGTTTGTTTCCTACAGTGCACCACGGAAGGGATTGCCTTTCGCTAAGAGTGGCATTTCCCGCTGGATCTCCAGTGCAATTCAATTCTGTCATCAGGCTGCGGGCAAACCTTTGGACAGAAGGTCCCGTGCTCATTCTACAAGAGCGATGGCGTCTTCAGTGGCTCTTTTTGCTGGAGTTGCTATCAAAGACATTTGCAGGGCAGCAACGTGGAGCAGTGTACACACCTTCACGAAACACTGCTGCCTGGAGTCGGTGGGACGAGATGACGCTGCTGTTGGTCAAGCAGTCCTCAGGAATCTTTTTCATTGAGAGGTGAGCTTTCCCTACAATCCCTCCATCCTGGTAAGCACATTTGGTTCAGTGATGATTGTTTTTTCTTGATTACCATGTACTAGTTTTTACTGTAAATTGAGATGGTTATGTAAGGCCAAGTGTCTACCAAAATGTGCTTTTGGGATTTACTGCTAGCTATTCCGATACAAAGCATGAGAATCTATGAAAGTTCCAATACTGGGGTAAGAAAACAAGTTACTTACCTGTAACTTTGGTTCCCCAGTATTGGTAACTTTCATAGATTCTCATGCGCCCAACCACCTCCCCTTGGAAAGCTCTGCCTGTTTACTGAGGTAGTGGCTGTTTGCACAACGGCTACGAAAATCTGAGGCTCTGAGCTCTCTCAGGAAGGTTCCAGAGGGTGAGGCTGTGCTGATTGGTCCTGGCAAAAGTTTGGGCTCTTTTACACAAAGAGGGTGATATGCTACAAAATGAGATGAGGCCTAAGCCTATTTTCTCTTTTGTTTCTATGGTTATGATATTTTTTTTTATTTACCGAGGCTCCCATTCCGACGACGGGGAATGATACAAAGCATGAGAATCTATGAAAGTTACCAATACTGGGGAACCAAAGTTACAGGTAAGTAACTTGTTTTCTTCTGCAAGCGTATACTACTGCATAGTATTGTGCTAAATGGTGAGCAATGTCTGTGTCCCAGGTAAGTTTATGTCCTGTCCAGTTGTTCATATAGGGGACCGGGCCATGATGTGAGATGTTAGAACAGAGGTAGTGTATGAGTCGGCTAGCTTTGTTGCCCCACTAGTAGATACATAATTGCAAGGCCAGTCAAATTGCCTTGGCCTCATTAGGAAGAGAGCTGCACAGTTGTTCCTGAGCTAGGTCAATAGCATTGCTCATCCTCGGATTGGGATCATCAGCGTATTGTTCCTCCAGCTGTTGATTTTGTGTTTCCAGGTCACGTGTCACCTGATGTTTCTTGAGATCATTTGTAGTAATCTAGCTGATTATCTCCTCGCCCAATGGTCATCAGGAGAGCCTCCCATAAAGCACCTGGGGACTCCACTGTTCCCGGTTCCATGTACAAAAGTGGTCTATTGTGGCCTCCATGTGTGAAGTAAGCTCAGAATCTCTAAGGGACAATGTCAACAGTCTCCACCACAGAGGAGACATGAGTGGCACTGTTAATAAACTAAGCATTATGGGGGAGTGATCTGAGATGCTCTGGTGGAGGATTTGAATATCCCGAATTCTATGCATTTCCATCTTGGGAAGGAAGAAATAGACTAGACGGGATGAAGAGGAATGGACCCCAGAGTAAAAGCTGCATCCCCTCTCACAATGGTGAAAGAGGCAAGAGGCACCAGTCATTCCATGAGGCCCAACGCCTTTAGAAAGGGCTGTAGTAAGGAGCGAGTGTGACCCCCACCCCCCCGACCTGAAGCCTGTTTAGTGTTCCATCCACCATATTGTTCCAGACACTTCCATGTCAAGGGGCTTATCGGGAGTTCGCCCATCAGTTTCGTAACCAGTTCCAGGAAGGATGCAGTTAGCGGAGGTGGGGCATAGACATTAACCAGGGACAATTTTACACTATGTAGGAGACCCGTGATTGCCACATACGTACCCTGAGATTCAGATCACGATTCAGTGACTTCATAGCGGAAAGGCCTTTTATCAGTATTGCCACCCCTCACAAATCCAGCATGGAAAGCCTTATAACCATATCTAGCTAAGAAGGGAGTTTTGTTTCCTAGCAGATGGGTCTCCGGGGCAAATAGGATGTCTGCCTGTTGTCGTTTAGCTGTGCCAAGAACTGCTGTTCTTTTAACCTTATCCAATAGCCCATTAATTTTCCAGGAGACAATGCGAGTCGGGGAGTTCAGGGTTGTGTGTGTTCTTTAGTGATCATCCAGGAGGGGCATGTGTAGGGATGTGGAGATACGGGTTCGTCAGCACCCATAGAGAGCATTTTTCATGTCACAAACTAAATAGCAAACAAAAGTAAAACCAACAACATTTTCCCCCCCCTCTACACTTCAAAACCATGAAGCATCTGTCGTGGCACCAAGAGACCAGCAGCACCAACAGGGGGTTCACGTCCGAATGAATCCCCTCCCAACATTAACACCGGAGATCTCGATCCACCGTGGTGCCGTCAATAACACAGGAGCTGAGAGTCTTGGGCAGGAAGAGGGGGTGCGGCATCTGAGTGTTGTGTCGATGACCTCCTGCCGATTAACAAAGAGAAGAACAGGCCCAGCTGTGCCGACTAAGATAATATAATCACTGCCCTTTGAGGTAGAGCTCCTGGCGATGAGTGGCGAAGCACTGCCACCGGTAACAGTAAGGGCAAGATGGTGTCTGTTCATCCTGGTGCGAGACCGAGAAAGAAGAGGCCTCCACAGGGCCTCCATGTGCTCCAGTAACGACTCCCGCTGCAGCTACCTTTTATGGGTCATCCAGATGGTCCGATCTGTTCCACCATGATAAACAGGAGTGGTGCCTGCGACGTCTCTGGATTGTGGATTTCCAGAAGGTCGACTGCACCACCCTACAAGGAAGGGAGGGCATGAGCCCCCTAGGCATATGCTGCCGTAACAATATCTTCTTATCCATCCACTGGAAGGCTTCCTCTGCTGTGCTGAAGAAAAGGGTCCTTTCTTGATAAAGGACCTTAAGTTTGGCAGGATCCAAAAACATGAATCGGATGTTCAAATCCCTCAAGAATTGTTTTGCTGCAATGAAAGATTTTCGTTGGTCTTGAACCATTTTGGTGTAATCTGGAAATATCAGGATTTGGTGGGATTGAAACATTATTGCAATTTGCGTGCAAGCATAATGAAGGATTGCATTTCTAGCCACATAGTTCAATATTCCATCGATCATAGGGTGAGAGGGTACCCCCAGGGGAAGGCCACTGGGCCAGCGCCCCATGGACCCTCTCAATAGTAAAGCAGTTCGAGAGGACCTCCGTTGATAGGAGGGAGTTTAGCTAGTGATCCGAGAATCCTTCAGGGGAGAACCTCTCACAGCCCTCAGGGAATCCCACAAAGCATGGATTGTTCCTGTGGGCTGTCCCCTTTGCATCCTTTACATGTGTCGCAAGTTCTTTAGTTGGTAATGAATCTTGTGATTGTCCTCTACATGTCAGACATAGTCCCTTCCACACCGAAACCCGCACCTCTGCCTCAGCTATTCAGTCCACAGTTTCGCGCAATTCCTGCCAGAGTAGTGTAACGTAAATGCCAATTGCCCCAACTTTGGTGTCCAGAGTTTCGCAGGATTGAGTAATGGCGGCAAGGATCATTGTAGTATCTGGCCCAGTAGAGTCTGGCCCCTCCCCGTCGCCATGAGGACTACTGGTTGTCTTTTTGGTCACTTGAGTAAACTTCTCCATAGTACCTTGCTTGCTGGCCTGGGGCATCTTGTCTCTGGCTATAATGACAGTTGTAATGGCTGGGGCGCTTACTGCTCCCAACAACCCCATTCAATCCAGACCCTCCAGCCCTCCAGGACCTCAGAGGCAGTATGTGCAGTCTGGAGGGCTCCGTTCGCAGGTCCGTTCAGCCTCAAAGGGCCCCCAGCAAGATGCAAAGTTGGGTTTGGGTAGAGATGGGGCCCACCACACAGCTCCCCTGCTCTGAAGCGTCAGATAGTTACCACCAGGCGGACAATCAGGCTGCAGTCTGCTAAGTGTCCCCCACCCCAGGGGGGACCCCAAGCCAAGCAACAGGCCGCAGCGCCTTGACCAGTGGGCCATCCGCCCAAGCCGCAGCAATAGTGTCTGAGAGCCGTGTCAGGTCCAAACACATCTGTACCAGCCCCCGGAAGGCAAATACTGCCTCGCTGACCCCCCCACCATAGCATGTGGTTGATGGGTGCAACCAGGCCCGCAGCGTCCCCGGGGCATGGGCTGCCCCACACAATCAAGTGATTGCCCGGGAATCCACCCAGCCTCCTTGTTCGATCGCGACCCCTTCCCGGCACCTCTCCTCCGGGCTGCTGGTAGGCCTTTTGTCTCCTGTGGCGCTTCAACGCCTTCAATGCGGCCCTTCAGTTGACCGCTGAGTGTCCGCCAGTTCTGCCCTCTCCAGAGGGCTAAGAGAAGGTTAATTAGAGGCAGAACCGGGTAGGATGTAGGATGATTGCTGACGGAGTTCGGATTCGAATTACCCTACGACCGCCATCTTAGGCAGCCAGACCATGCCCCACACGATGTTGCTTTTGATTTGCCAATGCAAGCTTTTTTATGATCATGTTATGCTGAATCTGCAGTTTTTCTAATTGATTATGCATAAAATGTGTATAAACTCCTAGTTTTGAGGGTTCAGAGGCAATTTCTTATTTTTGTGCTGAGACCTTGTCCGATTTACTTGAGACTTTCTTTTTCTCCCTTACAATGATGTCTGTACTCTTTATGAGCTTGACACTTTGAATCTGAAGAGATTTAACTGCTTAAATAGGGATTTTTGTTCTGATTTCTGAATTTGAGCCTTCATGGCAATTTATGGATTTTTCTGTATTGCTTATATTAAGAATCTTCCAATAAACCTTTAAACTTATTTTTTATCTAGAACTCAGTTATTGAGTGTTCCCAGTTTCTAGTTGATGTCTACTCTGCTAATCAGTAGGTTAAATATTGGGGAAGGTGGTGTTTCTTGACGCTAGATCAACAGGAACAGCAGAGCCCAACTGCCTGAGGTAAAAATCAGGGTGTGTAAATTATTAGGGTTCAGTAAATTATTGGGGTTCGGCTCCCACAATCTCACCCTAAAATGTACCCACTTGGTGAAAACCGGCGTTGTCGTGGGAACACCGAAGGCAAATCTTGGGCAGTAATTTATACATCTTGCTTATCTTTCTGGGGGTTTGATGTGTGCTGTTTAGAAAGTTATTTTTTGTGTATTTCAAGTGAGCGTGTCTTGTGTTGGTTTGCAGTTCATGCAGGCCTGCTTTTGCAATGTTTTGGAGATCCCTACAAAACAAGGTCCCCAATCCCTTACTCTGCCCTATTGTGTATAGTAGTTGCACTTCATGAGTTCGAGGTTTGTTATCTTTTTTGCCCCATTTTTATTGAAATGTGTTTCTTATAGTTCCGTATTGCAGGTCCTTTCCTGGTGGGACACCATCAGCTTCAATCAATTATTGTAAGTGTCTCAGGGTATCAGAGTCTTAGCAGTCCCACACTGTTACCAATTCCATCGTAGTCCAGGCACACAGCTGTGCAGCCATGTGGTAGCCTTGTAGCCTAGGAAGTCCCAACTGGTGGAAGTACCCAAGCATAGACTGAAACTGACCAAGTTCTATAGAGACCTTTACTCCAACACTTTAAAGCAGTTCATGATAACTTAAGTCACCCCTTGTCAAATGGTTGATTTCCCTCAAGTAGATTTTATTTTCTGGTCTTGTATTCTCTCCTCGGGAAGTCTGATTTCCTACACCTGGGCCCCATTCACCCATCGTACTATCCATTGTATCTGCACAGCGAGATAATATAGGTCAGTATCTGAAGCCTCACTCCCAGGAATTTTTTATCTTATTTAGTGCTGCCTTGTGCCTGCCCTGTTGATAATGTGTCTAATTCTAGGAAAAAGGCTTTAGGAATCCAAACTGGCAGAGTGGTGAAGTGATACAGTGGAGAGCAGGGGGACCATAATCATTTGATATAGCGCAATAAGGTCTATATCCAACATTGATAATACTTTCCAAAATTCCTCACATAGTGTTATATCCATCACCCACTTTTCCAGATTTCTATCTATCAGAGAAGCCTGTGTAGAAGACCTGCACCCCTGAATACCTGGACATATGTTGTTGCAAGGTTTATGTCCTGGCCTCTAAAAGATGCAGATTCAGATGTGTCATCTGGCCTGATTGGAAATACACAGGTCTTTTGCCAGTTTACCTAAAGTCCCGACATTTGTCCAATTTCAGCAAATTTCCTATCATATTGTCTAACCTAGAGTCACCATCGCATACAAACTATAAGATGTCCTTTGAGTTAAGTGAAACTACATTATGTGATCTTTCAGGGGTATGCCTCTTGCCCTCCCTTCTATTCTCATCACTTCGACTAGAGATTCTGTCTCCACAGCGAACAACATTGGGGATATGGGACACCCCTGAAGCTCGCATTAAGTAGCCCATGTGGATCCTGGCAAAACGCTTGGAACATAATAGGGATATCCAGTTGAGCATTTAGTCTCCTACGCCCATCCTTTCAAGTACAACAGGTAGGTACAGCCAGCTGAGCATGTCAAAAGTCTTTTCTAGGTTGATCAACTTCACTATTGGGTGCTCAGTGTCTTATGGTGTTTACTCAAAGCTCTGAAAATCTGCCTACTGGTCATCATGGTGTTCTTTTTCAGTATGAACTCTTTCTGATCAGGGAGGACCAGCGTTGGCAGCAATGGGGTTTACTCTTTTGGGTAAGAGTTAACTAAGCATCTTTTAATCTGAGTTTTGCATGGACTGTGGCCTTTATGAAGACTTATCCTTACGGCCTCACCTGAGCTTTGGTAGGGAAATAATTAAGGCCCCATAGTTGTGTGAGAGGAAGTTGGCCCGGTAAGAAAGTGGACTGTTATATGGAATGGATGGTCATCCACCTCAAGGACTAAAAACATTATCCCATTCAGATGAATCCCAAAAGTCACTAAATTACTTGAGCTCAACCCCTTGGTAGCTTTGGCATGGAGCACAAAGACTTAACTCGTGGCATGTATACAGTACCAAAGCAGTAATAAGGTTGAAACACCAAATAATTAAAACCCCAAACCAAAGTAGGAAAATAGAGTAAATGTGACCAGAGATATGAGTTTTTAAAGATTTGAGTAAAAATGGAGTCAAAAAGCACTAAGCGGCAATGCTAATCGCGGGGCAAGGCGGTAGGCTGTATCCGGCTAAGTCTCACCATAACCTTATAGACATTGAGCAGGGTCACACTAAAGCTGTTCATTTTGACGGGAAAAGCTCTTAATGGGTGTAGGATGGTGGATATCTGACTATGGTTACCCCCAACTTTTTGCCTAGTGTCTAGCTGGTTTTTCGACTTAGTTGGCCTGAGATCCTGCCATTCAGGGTCTCAGGCTATCTGCTCTCTCTTTAAAATGGACTCCATGTACCCTAGGTACATATCCAATTGGTAAGGATCACCTTATTGGACCCTGTACAGTGTACCCTAGGTACCCAGGGCATAGGTGTACCCTAGGCCTACCAGGGGCTGCAGCATGTATTATGCCACCCCTGGCCTGGCCTTCCATTATGACACAACTGGCTGATCACTCAGCTGGGGCAAGGTCGTGTAATCACCCCTTGCTTAGATATAGTATACCTATACCTACATTATATATAGACACATGTGTACCTATCAGCCACTCCTATGGCAGGCCTTAACAATCCTGCAGGCAGAGTGCTGGGTAACATGTGAGATGGTGCTCTAGCATGAGCTGAGCCTGTCTGCAGCTTTCGGAACCATGTCCTTATAGCTGTTCTATGATATAGCCTACCATATATTCTTAAAGTACCTTATAATCTTAAATGGTTATGGTAACTATGGTTTGGCTTTATCAAAACATGTCGTGTAAGGTGTCTTTTGGAATAATACCCCCATACCATTTCTGGTGATGAGGATATTATTCCTCCCTTCTAGAGGGAGAGACATGTTAAAATCCTACTTTGCTGTTTAACTCTCACCAAAGCCTCAGCATCACAAAATGGATGCTGCTGCCACAGACACGAGTCTGACCTCCTGCAGCTGGGAGCCCTCCCAGCCAGGGAGGCCTGGACAATAGGTTTCCTGCTTGGGGAGGTGCTAGCACCTCCCCAGACAGACTTTAGTGTATTGGGGCAGGGAGGGCTGAAAGGAATGAGACATGCCTGGGGCACACAAGGTGCTCCATGCATAGTCCAGTTCAAACCGGTGCTGGGGCACTCCAGCCCCAGCTCTGGCGCGAAACTGGACAAAGGGAAGGGTACCGATAGGAGGGACCTTGCAGGTAGCCCAGCCCACTAGCCCAGTATATTAGTAGATAGTTGGGCCCTGCTAAATTAGATTAACCTGAATCTGCAACTTGAACAGAAACTCTGGACCTTCGACATTCGACCTCAGGAAGAAGACTGAACAAATCTCCCTTGTGGCCAAGGAGTGACCACCCTGGGCAACCAGGCACCATCCAGCGACCGCTGCTTTCTTTGCGACTGAATCCTACGAGGGACGACTGCAGAGACTGACCAGCGCCGAGACTTCCAGACACCTCTGAACCAGATCCACATCTCCAGCGAAGCTGAGACCCGTGGAGGCGACGAGGGACCTGGGACCGGCGACTTGGGAAAAGTGGATTGTAACTGACTAGCGCAACTTCTGAGGCTTCCTCGAGGCTGTGCTTGGGAATTGAGAAGCCCCACTCCCGAGCACCATCTGCAAAGAAGATCAGCTCCCCACACTTCACGTGTTCTGCGTGGGGCCCTTCTGCACCTGTGTTGCTCGACGTTTTGTCCGGTTGCTGGCCCGTTGGCTGGTAGCCTCCGTGACGACGAACCTTTACTTTCAACTTGCTGGTCCGGCTCCTCCAGACTGGCACCCGCTCCTCTGTGAAATGGAAGCACCCCAGACCTCCCTGGTCTGCACCAGAAGCAAGTCCTCCATCCTGCGTGGGTTCCGCTTGCCAAGGCTGGTTGGGTCCTGACTCGACTTCGCCGCCGCCGCCAGCAAGAACCTTCGTGGGACAGCTCACCTCCTGGTCCTGGTCGTCCTCAACGTCTCCTGGTAGCCGTGGCTGCTGCGACAAGCTTCACCTCTTCACCTGCATCTTCACGACATCGCCTGGTTCCTTCCCGGCTCCTGGCTGGTGACCTAGACTCTGTCCCTTCTGCTTGCAGGTTCCTTCCTTCTTGATCCCCACCTTGGGATCCACCAGACACTCTTCACTGACTGCCTGTCAGCAACTTTCCTTCAGGCATCCATGGAAGTCCACGACGAAACCCGACGCAAGTTCACACCTATGCACCCGCAGCCCGTGGGCTAGGTAACTTGGGTACTTCGGTGCTCACAAGGGTATTGACTATCCTAGGGTCTAGTTTTCGAGTCTCGACTTTCTAGCTATACCAGAAGTGTCCTAAAACTGCTTATTTCTAACTGCTAGTGATTCTATCGACTTTTATGCATTACGCGTGAGTGTTTCCACTCTGCACCTGAATCCCGTGGGCCTCCCACTTCCTAACTGTTGGTAGTATAGTGTAGCCCCAGCGATGGCCTAGGCCTATCCTGTGTTCGTGACAGTGGTCCTTATACCACTTACTAAGTATATGGTTTGCGTGGCCCCTAGGGCCTAACTGTATTACTTACCTGTGTGACTTAATGTATGCTTAAATAAGACTGTGTTGTACTTACCTCGAATCTCATAAAGAGTGCTGAGGGTTTGACTAGAATAAATACATTCTATTTTTATATATATCTGTTGTGGTGTCCTTTCATTTGGTATTCAAGGGATTACATATGGTATAACAGCTGGCTTCACATGCCATTCAGAGTTTAGCCTAAGACTGCTCTTGTCCATGCTACCACTAGGATAGCTGGTCTATAAGGTTGACTTTACAACCAATCACCATAAGGGTTGTTTGGACTGATACAAGGTGTACATTAGAATTAGTGACATCATATATCAGGCCAACTTCTCACAATGGGAAAAGTCAAATATTGCACCCAGGGCCATCATCGCATCAGTCAGATACTTTAGGTGCCTGCACTTGGTCAACATTTCTACCTTGGGAATTAGGCTCTAAAATGGAGCATAGATTTCTCCAGTGGGTCAAGGCAGCAGGCTGAAGAGGTCCCAGCGTGGTTGGATGCCTTCTTGCCGAGAGCCAGTAAAAATGGATTTGCTGTTGTGGAAAAGCTCCAAGCGGAACAAACCTGTTTCTTCAGTCGAGCAAAGTCACGCCTTTGTTGGATCGGCTCTGGTGGTCCGTCCCGGTCCTCTGGGAGCTGAAAGTCAGATATTTTTCCAAGTTCCAAAACTTTACAGTGGTATGCCCCTTTTTTAGCTCTTCACCTAAGGTTCCGAAGCTTCAGGGAGGATTTTAGAGCTTCAGAGCTTGGTTCAGCAAAGGCATTGTGTCAGGTCCAGTGCAGGTCCACTTGCGACAGGCAACTGGTCATCCAGGAAAAACTAGTTGTTCAGCTTGTTGTGTCCCTGTAGCCACATAGGAGGTCAGTACACTGACGCTTGGAATCCACTTCTTTGTCCTAGGTACAGGAGGGAGCAGGTTATGTCCTTCAGAGCTCCTTGCAGGTTACAACAAGTAGGGTTCATCCCTCTTCTGATCTTCCACAGCTCCAGAAAGTGTTCTGTGGAGGGTACCTTGGGGTGCCACATTTATGGTTGGCCCTAGCTAGTGGGTGGGAGTGATTCTTGGCTCTTTCCAAATCAATGGGGTAAAAGTTTCCAGTGACAGCCTGCCCACACTTTTCAGCAGTTCCTTTTTTCTCTACTGCAAACAAACCCGCAGTGCACCTTACTCTAAAATTCAAAGATGGTAAAACCCTTTCTCCTTGAGGCAGAACCTGTATGCCTACCCAGAGTTGTGCCCAGAGAAATGAGTAACCCACTCCTTTGCCTCCACTCAAAAGTGGATCGGGGGGTAACTTCCTCCCACCAAGTTTAGAGCCAGCCTGACTAGGGTAACAAAGGTTTGCCTTCCCCAGGTATCACCTTACATTTACTTGTAAAAGGGCAGGTCCTTTACAAGTTAATGAAGTTCCTGGATCCAGCCTAACTTGCCTTTCTGCAAGGGTAAGATAACACCTCCCCACACTCAGGCCTTTTGTTCTGCTTTGGGAGCAGATTTCGCACACCATAAAGATCAATAAGTGGCAGACCGGCTGCTAATAGGCTGAAGCTATTAGCTTACTGGAGATTTAGGCAGCTAAATAGTAACTTTATAAAAGTTATTTTTCCTAAATATTAAAAATCAAACTTTACTGTTTAAATTGGATTGTTAAAAAATATTAGCAATAGGCTTTGGATGACTTATATAACCATTTCCTGTCAAAACTTGCAGGTTAAAGTTTATAACCTATGCTTTGACATTTTCTAGGATTTATCTACAGATGTGCCAGTGAAAATAGCTGTTAGGGTCTAGTCACTGGAAGAAGATGCCCACTTTAATTTTGCGCATGTTCCACTTTTAAATATCAGGTACTTACCCTGTCAAAATGTTTTTTTGTGACAGGTCCAGCTCAGGTTTTTAGGCTTCATTAGTCAGACCACATATGGTCAATCAATCAATCAGTTAATCAATCATGGGCTTGTAAAGCGCAGCTACTCACCCGTGAGGGTCTCAAGGCAGTGGGGGAGGGGGCTGCTGGTCAGAATGGGTGGAGGGTCATTCAAAGAGCCAGGTCTTGAGGTCCTTCTTGAATTGGGTCAGCGGCGCGGATTACCTGAGGTGGAGGGGCATGATGTTCCAGGTCTTGGTGGTGAGATAGGAGAACGACCTTCCTCCAGTTCTGGTCTTGTGGATCCTGGGAACGGAGGCAAGGGCGAGTTGGGAGGATCGGAGTTGGCTGGCGGGTACGTGGATTGTGAGGAGGTGGTTCAGGTATGCTGATCCTTCGTCGTGTAGAGCCATGTAGGCGTGAGTGAGGAGCTTGAAAATTACTCACTTCTTGAGTGGGAGCCAGTGGAGTTGTCGGAGGTGTTGAGTGATGTGGCTACGGCGGGGGATTTCGAGGACCAGTCTGCCTGCGGCGATTTGGACATTCTGTAGATTCTTGAGCTGTTACTGGGTGATGCCGGCATAGAGTGCGTTGCCATAGTCCAGTCGCTTACATATTGTAAGCCTGAAGCATGTTTATAGGCCCGCTCTGTGAATGACATAGTAGTTGTTGCAGTCAGTAAGAGGCATTTAACTTTCGGGCCCTAAGTGCGTTTTCTACACCATATACTAAGGACCTATAGGCAGGTTAAATATGTCAGTCAGGGATAAGCTAATTAAACAATGTTGAAAGGGGGAGAATTGGCGCTTTACTCCTGTTTAGTAGTGGTAAAATCCAGCAAAAATAGCGTGAAAAAAAGGCTAAAAATCTGAGGTGGCCATGCAGAAAACGCAGACTTGCTACAGTACCCCATCCTGAGTGGCAGTGTACATTTGGAATAAATGTGGGGCAAGTATATCAGAGTAGATGTGATAAAAATATATTGGCAAGTTACAACATCCTAGGGTTTTCGCCCAGGCCACATCCTGAATGGCTTCTGTCACTTACTCCTCTGTCATTGGGTGGTTCAGAATTTTCAGTTGATCCTGTTAAAGGTCTGTCATGGATACTGTGTTGAGGTACAAGTCGATGTCCTTGTAGAAGTTCATATATTGCGGTAGGAACATTTTACTTATTTCCTTCTGGGGAAATATGAACCCCACGGTCATCTTTTAGTTCAGCAATCAGCAAGGCCCTCTGCCATGGCTTAACCTGCCTGGTGCGAAGGCATTCTTCGTTGTCCCTTTCATAAGTTCTCTCCAAATATTACCTATAATTCAGGCAAGTTTCTCAAGTCTTGTGCTATATTTCTCCTTCTCAGCCTATGTCTAGTCCCTGATTGCTTGCTATTCAGATATTCAGTGATTTGTTCAGAGTATTCTATTCCCCCTCTATAAAGTTTTTCTAACCCCTACCTCTCTCCTAATACAATGTCCCCTTAAATAACTATTTCTATACAACAAGTGACCTGTTCCCAAGGTGAAGAACCGTTCAAACATCTATACCCTTTGTCATGTATTTTAAGACAGTCTATACAGCATGTGGTCACACCATCTATGCTACTTATGGGTATGATTTCACCTACTTGAAGAAGAGAAAGAAAAGATTCATACAAGGTACAGTGGTCTTTATAGTCCCCAGGAGTCTGTCTCTAGACACCCAATAGTGATGAAAAAGTGTAGGAAAGGAACGAGGGAGCCTCACGGTAGCAACACCAGGGAGGTTTAAGCAGGAAGGTACTCGCCTGTTACCTCAAGGTCTCATCATCAGCTATCCTCGTTCCGAAATTATAATGTATGTGAAGAAGGAGAAATGAATAACAACCTAGAAAGTGCTAAGGTGTGTATGAAAGGAAATGTAGTGCCAAATTATGTGCACCTCGAAACCCCACAACTATATAAAAAGATGAGCTAGAACACACTGGCCTACAATTTTATTCCATGCTGTGTGTCTACTCCTATTAAAATGCCGACATGTTTCATTGCCTTTGGGTACACTCACGGCAATTTCTTCAGGGCGTGGGGTTTTTTCCTCAACCCTGCATTTCCGCCTGTATTTTGATAAAAACACTCCTGTAAGAGACAAGAGACAAAGAGACACACGACAACACATAGCAACATTAATTGACAACGGGCAAAATGGAAAATGTGTATTATTTCCCTTGTAGCGTGTAAGCCATGTCATTTACCGGGATTCTTCCCAAAGTGGGTATACCTTTACCCTGGAGCTCTTGCATGCGATAGACTGCACTCCTTCAAGGCTCCTCTGGTTGGCTCCTACTGTGAGCCTGTAACACATAATCAGGAATCACAAACCTGTTCTATGTATTCTGACATTGCGTAATTCACTATGCGTCTATCCTTCCGCTTTGTGCCTCACGCTGCTGGTATCTGTGGCATCTCTCCCACAGCTGTCCCGTAATAGCATAGTTTAATGGTGTGTCAAGTTGTAGCTATAGTGGGACGCTGCTTCCTCGCTACTTTAGCCCTCATAGTTATTTTTTAAAAAAAGGATGGAACGAAACACTCTGGGTGTGCCGTAAACCAACCCGTCTTTCGCTCTATACCCCCCGGTCCACTATTCATGTTTCTATCTGTTCGAAAGAACCCATTCTTGTGGGGTTCTGAGGGACCCTTTCCTACCGTTCTCTCATGTTGCATGACCCACCTCAATTGCTTGCGCGTCCGGCGTTAGCTCAGCACCGCATCAACCCGATACACTGTTGCCTGGAGTTAAATACACTGAGATGCACCTCGTGTACAGACCCGGAAGGGGACCGCCCTTCTCAGGGAGTGTCTAATGAGGCACTCCTACCTGTGTCTAACATCGCGGCCATCTTGGAATGATGTCCATAACCAGATTGTCACTACTCACGCTACTCGTTCAAGGGAAATGGGGTAAGACCATATCACTGTCAATCCTACTAGATAGCTTGTTATTTATAAATCTTCCGAATTGACATGTTGCCATTGGATACTTCGCAATTACATCTGTTTCTTTTACGCGCCTATCAGTAGTCAGATATACGGACTTTAACTGTACTAATAGTCTAGTATCACATGGCTCCTTATTATAATTGTGTAGTGCCTCAGCTCTTTGCTCACTCCATATCGATATGGTATAATTTGAGGCTACGCTTGACATTTCTTAATTCAAAAACCCCACAACTTTATTGTAAGCGGACAATCCCCTAAAGGGAGGCTCACATCAATAAGGATCATTAGCGGGCAGTGTATTCTGTTTATTCCTGAGAATGTCGATTTCACATAATATTAAAATGCATCAATAGAGACATGTCTCATATAACAATTGCTTGATGCATCAGTACATAGCTCCCATTAAGAATTTCTCCGCTGTTATCCCATGGCTGTTTATACTGTATGGGCACACTTGGACCTAGATCGCTCTAGCATGCTGCACCACAAATGTTTTATGCAGAGAAATCGATACATGACGGACTATACAGCTACCCTATTCCACTCAATAAGGTCATTTAATCCGGTTTTGTCCACCCCTTCCTGGTAAATCCAGCGAGCTTCCCTGGTACTTAATCTGGTCTCCATATTGAATTGGTCCCCCATCACCCTTTCAAGGACCACCCACCGTACATCTTTCGGCAAGTGTTTTTGGGACTGGTAGTGATGCACCAGTCTGGTGCTCAATTTCCCTGCACGTAGTGTACTCAGGTGTTCTTGTATCCTGACTTTGACCTTCCTACTGGTAAGGCCGATGTAGTGGAGGTCACAGGGGCATGTCAGTCTGTAGATGACATTGGATGTGTTACAATTGCTAAATTGGTTTAAAAACCAGGTAGTATTATTTGCAAGAGTGACACTTTTGGTGGCAGATGTCAGCGCACACACAGAACAACTGCCACAAGGGTAATGTCCCTGCGGGATGTTGGTCTCACGGGGGTCCTGTCTTGGTCTTGTGTGGACCAGACGATCACGGATGTTGGCTGATCGCTTGAATGCGAAGCGGGGAGGTGGCATTCGCATATTCGCAGTGCTTAGCAGATGCCAATGCCTGCGAATAGTCTGCCGGATTTTGGTGGAGAGTGGACCAAAAGTGGTCACTACTGGGATGCAGTCACTACTTTTCTTCGGGGTTTTTTCTAACAAAGCAGCGCGAGGGGTGTTATACGCTCGCTTTCTTGCTTGTTTGATGACCTTAATTGGATATGCCCGGTCCTTCAACTTATTGGCTAGCACTTGAGATTGTTCAGAGTAGTGTTGTAATGTGGAACAGTTACGGCGATACCTCAAAAACTGCCCTACGGGTAAGTTATCCCGAAGTGCTCTAGGATGAAATGATCTATAGTGCAATAGGGAGTTTTTGTCCGTTGGTTTTTGGTGGACCGTAGTGGTCAGGCCCCCATGTTCGGCCTGAATATCAAGGTCCAGGTATACTGCAGTAGTACTGCTCACCGACCATGTGAAATTCAAACAGCCGTCAAGGCCATTGAGCCACGTTTTCAATGCTGAGCCTTCCCAAATGCATAGAACATCGTCTATGTATCTCTTCCAGAGGACAATGTTCCTCTGGAAGGGATTGGTGTCTGGATTGATGTGATAGGCCTCAAATTGGCCCACGTAAATACATGCCAGGCTGGGGGCAAAGGTAGCCCCCATCGATGTCCCGGATACCTGGAGGTATAGCTGTTCCTTACATGCAAAGAAATTCTTTGTTAGAGCGATCTCGACACACTGGAGAACAAAAGTCTGTGGTGTATCATAGAACCATTCGGAGTCCCTCAGGGCTCGTGCTGCTGCCACCAGCGTGGCCTCCTGAGGGATACTCGTATATAATGATTCTATGTCTATAGTGACAAGGTAGTGGTTGTCAGGGTTGTATGATACATTTTCCAGGATTCTCAACACATCTGTGGTGTCTTGGACGTATGAGGGTTGAGTGATGACACATTCTCTCAGAAAGAAATCGGCAAACTGGGAAAGTGGTTCCAATAAAGATTGAATGCCCGATACTATGGGGCGACCCGGGGGTGGGCGTTGTGCGTTATGGATCTTGGGAACTATATAAAACGCCGGAACCCTCGGTTTCGTATTGATCAAGAATTCGGCTTCTCTGTATGTAACCCACTTCTTTTCCTTGGCTTCCGTCACTAGTTGGGTGATCGTTACTTGTAGTTCCTTGGTGGGGTCCCGTACCAAGGGTCTATAGTTATTACGATTGCCCAAGAGCCTGGCTACTTCGGTATCGTAGTCTTGAGTATCCATCACTACCACAGCCCCGCCCTTATCGGCCGGCTTGATAGTAATGGATTGATTGTTCTGTATGCTCTTCAGTGCTTGCCAGTCTCCATAACTCATATTACTATGAGTCGTGGTTTGCATGTTTTGTTCCAACTGAAGGATATCCTGTAACACCTTCTGTTCGAACACCACTGTTTCGGGGCCCACTGCACTGTTGGGCGGACAGAACTGGGAAGGTCGGCGCAGATTTGTTGAAAACACTGACAGATTCTCCTGTTCCTTCCCCTCAAATAATTTTTTGAGTTTAATTTTTCTCATCAGACCATGAAGCTCGGCCCGTAGTTGGAACCCATCGTGACGGGGGGTGGGTACAAACCCCAATCCTTTATTGAGAACTGCAAGTTCAGTGTCAGTAAGATAGTATTTTGAAAGATTAACCACTATGTTGTTATTTGCTGTTATAGGGGTGTTCTGCCTCTGCTGCGTGTAATCCTAGGGGAGAATGGCTGCCAGGTTGAGTTCTGATTCTGGCGAGCCCGGCCCCGTCCCCGACCTCTGTAACTGCCCCCTCGTTGGTCTATTGGGTTCTGCGTTTGTTGCCCTAAAAAAACCCTGAACATGGCTCCCAAGTCCTCATTAGTTCTATCTTGGGGATTAAATCTGACCCTCTGATTAGAGGTGGATGCTTGGGCAGGAGTTTCTTCTTCCTCACTGCTGGTATTCTCAAATGTCCAGTTATTAGGTGTTCTTCTCCCCTGGCGACGTCCCCCTCTCCCACCTAGTTGGAATGTTGGTAGGGGTTGGGTCTGTTGATAGTGTTGATCCTCAACATATGGAAATGCCCATTCATGGCTAAACCTGTCTAGATTGCGTCTGAGTCCCTTAATCTTTTGGTTGACCATATATGCTTGATATTCACTTAGATCTTCTTGAATTCTAGCTAGCTGTTCTTTTGTGTCAGTGATCGTTGTGTCTGCCTTTATGGTCTCCTCTAACTCTAAGATCTCCTTGAGGAGCTCATCACTGAGCCTCTTGGCCGTGTTAATTATTAAGACAAGCCAATCCCGGGTGCACTTATTCGCTATGTAGCTCTAGTCCACCCGGAATTTCTTGTCTTCCAAAAAGATTTTAGGCTCTATGCGTACTAGAAGGCTGGCGGGCGCTGCGCCTGCCCTAAGATATTCCGTCATCAGGGCTCCATGGAGTGCTATCCTCACTTGTCTTTTCTTGGTGTTGGATAGTTTCTCCCATTCGTCGCGGGCAGAAGGTACCCCATTAAGGGGAGCGTTAGGTAGTAAAGAGGGACCTGATAGAATTGACGCTATATGTTCGTCCGTAAATGCGAGGCAAAATTTATCCATATTCCTATCACTCAGCTGTTGGACCACCCAAAATGCCTATTCTCCTGAAATCTTCTGTAAAGTTAATGGCTAAGGTGTACAGAGAGTACGGATCGGAAAAGAGGTAAACTATTCTCTAGAGATGGTTCATACCAATCAAAGTGTTCCAGAGGAATATTAATGGTGCTACGTGTTGTCCCTTGTAATGAAATGAAAATCGTTTAAAAGCTCTCACGGCTAAGCTGCCGTTCTAATGACCACAACACAAAGTGGAGCTATAGGGGCAGAGAACAGGTCATCCCCCACTCAAGCATTTCTATACAACAAGTGACCTGTTCCCAAGGTGAAGAACCGTTCAAACATCTATACCCTTTGTCATGTATTTTAAGACAGTCTATACAGCATGTGGTCACACCATCTATGCTACTTATGGGTATGATTTCACCTACTTGAAGAAGAGAAAGAAAAGATTCATACAAGGTACAGTGGTCTTTATAGTCCCCAGGAGTCTGTCTCTAGACACCCAATAGTGATGAAAAAGTGTAGGAAAGGAACGAGGGAGCCTCACAGTAGCAACACCAGGGAGGTTTAAGCAGGAAGGTACTCGCCTGCTACCTCAAGGTCTCATCATCAGCTATCCTCGTTCCGAATCCACACAAGACCAAGACAGGACCCCCGTGAGACCAACATCCCGCAGGGACATTACCCTTGTGGCAGTTGTTCTGTGTGTGCGCTGACCTCTGCCACCAAAAGTGTCACTCTTGCAAATAATACTACCTGGTTTTTAAACCAATTTAGCAATTGTAACACATCCAATGTCATCTACAGACTGACATGCCCCTGTGACCTCCACTACATCGGCCTTACCAGTAGGAAGGTCAAAGTCAGGATACAAGAACACCTGAGTACACTACGTGCAGGGAAATTGAGCACCAGACTGGTGCATCACTACCAGTCCCAAAAACACTTGCCGAAAGATGTACGGTGGGTGGTCCTTGAAAGGGTGATGGGGGACCAATTCAATATGGAGACCAGATTAAGTACCAGGGAAGCTCGCTGGATTTACCAGGAAGGGGTGGACAAAACCGGATTAAATGACCTTATTGAGTGGAATAGGGTAGCTGTATAGTCCGTCATGTATCGATTTCTCTGCATAAAACATTTGTGGTGCAGCATGCTAGAGCGATCTAGGTCCAAGTGTGCCCATACAGTATAAACAGCCATGGGATAACAGCGGAGAAATTCTTAATGGGAGCTATGTACTGATGCATCAAGCAATTGTTATATGAGACATGTCTCTATTGATGCATTTTAATATTATGTGAAATCGACATTCTCAGGAATAAACAGAATACACTGCCCGCTAATGATCCTTATTGATGTGAGCCTCCCTTTAGGGGATTGTCCGCTTACAATAAAGTTGTGGGGTTTTTGAATTAAGAAATGTCAAGCGTAGCCTCAAATTATACCATATCGATATGGAGTGAGCAAAGAGCTGAGGCACTACACAATTATAATAAGGAGCCATGTGATACTAGACTATTAGTACAGTTAAAGTCCGTATATCTGACTACTGATAGGCGCGTAAAAGAAACAGATGTAATTGCGAAGTATCCAATGGCAACATGTCAATTCGGAAGATTTATAAATAACAAGCTATCTAGTAGGATTGACAGTGATATGGTCTTACCCCATTTCCCTTGAACGAGTAGCGTGAGTAGTGACAATCTGGTTATGGACATCATTCCAAGATGGCCGCGATGTTAGACACAGGTAGGAGTGCCTCATTAGACACTCCCTGAGAAGGGCGGTCCCCTTCCGGGTCTGTACACGAGGTGCATCTCAGTGTATTTAACTCCAGGCAACAGTGTATCGGGTTGATGCGGTGCTGAGCTAACGCCGGACGCGCAAGCAATTGAGGTGGGTCATGCAACATGAGAGAACGGTAGGAAAGGGTCCCTCAGAACCCCACAAGAATGGGTTCTTTCGAACAGATAGAAACATGAATAGTGGACCGGGGGGTATAGAGCGAAAGACGGGTTGGTTTACGGCACACCCAGAGTGTTTCGTTCCATCCTTTTTTTTAAAAATAACTATGAGGGCTAAAGTAGCGAAGAAGCAGCGTCCCACTATAGCTACAACTTGACACACCATTAAACTATGCTATTACGGGACAGCTGTGGGAGAGATGCCACAGATACCAGCAGCGTGAGGCACAAAGCGGAAGGATAGACGCATAGTGAATTACGCAATGTCAGAATACATAGAACAGGTTTGTGATTCCTGATTATGTGTTACAGGCTCACAGTAGGAGCCAACCAGAGGAGCCTTGAAGGAGTGCAGTCTATCGCATGCAAGAGCTCCAGGGTAAAGGTATACCCACTTTGGGAAGAATCCCGGTAAATGACATGGCTTACACGCTACAAGGGAAATAATACACATTTTCCATTTTGCCCGTTGTCAATTAATGTTGCTATGTGTTGTCGTGTGTCTCTTTGTCTCTTGTCTCTTACAGGAGTGTTTTTATCAAAATACAGGCGGAAATGCAGGGTTGAGGAAAAAACCCCACGCCCTGAAGAAATTGCCGTGAGTGTACCCAAAGGCAATGAAACATGTCGGCATTTTAATAGGAGTAGACACACAGCATGGAATAAAGTTGTAGGCCAGTGTGTTCTAGCTCATCTTTTTATATAGTTGTGGGGTTTCGAGGTGCACATAATTTGGCACTACATTTCCTTTCATACACACCTTAGCACTTTCTAGGTTGTTATTCATTTCTCCTTCTTCACATACATTATAATTTCGGAACGAGGATAGCTGATGATGAGACCTTGAGGTAGCAGGCGAGTACCTTCCTGCTTAAACCTCCCTGGTGTTGCTACCGTGAGGCTCCCTCGTTCCTTTCCTACACTTTTTCATCACTATTGGGTGTCTAGAGACAGACTCCTGGGGACTATAAAGACCACTGTACCTTGTATGAATCTTTTCTTTCTCTTCTTCAAGTAGGTGAAATCATACCCATAAGTAGCATAGATGGTGTGACCACATGCTGTATAGACTGTCTTAAAATACATGACAAAGGGTATAGATGTTTGAACGGTTCTTCACCTTGGGAACAGGTCACTTGTTGTATAGAAATGCTTGAGTGGGGGATGACCTGTTCTCTGCCCCTATAGCTCCACTTTGTGTTGTGGTCATGAGAACGGCAGCTTAGCCGTGAGAGCTTTTAAACGATTTTCATTTCATTACAAGGGACAACACGTAGCACCATTAATATTCCTCTGGAACACTTTGATTGGTATGAACCATCTCTAGAGAATAGTTTACCTCTTTTCCGATCCGTACTCTCTGTACACCTTAGCCATTAACTTTACAGAAGATTTCAGGAGAATAGGCATTTTGGGTGGTCCAACAGCTGAGTGATAGGAATATGGATAAATTTTGCCTCGCATTTACGGACGAACATATAGCGTCAATTCTATCAGGTCCCTCTTTACTACCTAACGCTCCCCTTAATGGGGTACCTTCTGCCCGCGATGAATGGGAGAAACTATCCAACACCAAGAAAAGACAAGTGAGGATAGCACTCCATGGAGCCCTGATGACGGAATATCTTAGGGCAGGCGCAGCGCCCGCCAGCCTTCTAGTACGCATAGAGCCTAAAATCTTTTTGGAAGACAAGAAATTCCGGGTGGACTGGAGCTACATAGCGAATAAGTGCACCCGGGATTGGCTTGTCTTAATAATTAACACGGCCAAGAGGCTCAGTGATGAGCTCCTCAAGGAGATCTTAGAGTTAGAGGAGACCATAAAGGCAGACACAACGATCACTGACACAAAAGAACAGCTAGCTAGAATTCAAGAAGATCTAAGTGAATATCAAGCATATATGGTCAACCAAAAGATTAAGGGACTCAGACGCAATCTAGACAGGTTTAGCCATGAATGGGCATTTCCATATGTTGAGGATCAACACTATCAACAGACCCAACCCCAACCAACATTCCAACTAGGTGGGAGAGGGGGACGTCGCCAGGGGAGAAGAACACCTAATAACTGGACATTTGAGAATACCAGCAGTGAGGAAGAAGAAACTCCTGCCCAAGCATCCACCTCTAATCAGAGGGTCAGATTTAATCCCCAAGATAGAACTAATGAGGACTTGGGAGCCATGTTCAGGGTTTTTTTAGGGCAACAAACGCAGAACCCAATAGACCAACGAGGGGGCAGTTACAGAGGTCGGGGACGGGGCCGGGCTCGCCAGAATCAGAACTCAACCTGGCAGCCATTCTCCCCCAGGATTACACGCAGCAGAGGCAGAACACCCCTATAACTGCAAATAACAACATAGTGGTTAATCTTTCAAAATACTATCTTACTGACACTGAACTTGCAGTTCTCAATAAAGGATTGGGGTTTGTACCCACCCCCCGTCACGATGGGTTCCAACTACGGGCCGAGCTTCATGGTCTGATGAGAAAAATTAAACTCAAAAAATTCTTTGAGGGGAAGGAACAGGAGAATCTGTCAGTGTTTTCAACAAATCTGCGCCGACCTTCCCAGTTCTGTCCGCCCAACAGTGCAGTGGGCCCCGAAACAGTGGTGTTCGAACAGAAGGTGTTACAGGATATCCTTCAGTTGGAACAAAACATGCAAACCACGACTCATAGTAATATGAGTTATGGAGACTGGCAAGCACTGAAGAGCATACAGAACAATCAATCCATTACTATCAAGCCGGCCGATAAGGGCGGGGCTGTGGTAGTGATGGATACTCAAGACTACGATACCGAAGTAGCCAGGCTCTTGGGCAATCGTAATAACTATAGACCCTTGGTACGGGACCCCACCAAGGAACTACAAGTAACGATCACCCAACTAGTGACGGAAGCCAAGGAAAAGAAGTGGGTTACATACAGAGAAGCCGAATTCTTGATCAATACGAAACCGAGGGTTCCGGCGTTTTATATAGTTCCCAAGATCCATAAAGCACAACGCCCACCCCCGGGTCGCCCCATAGTATCGGGCATTCAATCTTTATTGGAACCACTTTCCCAGTTTGCCGATTTCTTTCTGAGAGAATGTGTCATCACTCAACCCTCATACGTCCAAGACACCACAGATGTGTTGAGAATCCTGGAAAATGTATCATACAACCCTGACAACCACTACCTTGTCACTATAGACATAGAATCATTATATACGAGTATCCCTCAGGAGGCCACGCTGGTGGCAGCAGCACGAGCCCTGAGGGACTCCGAATGGTTCTATGATACACCACAGACTTTTGTTCTCCAGTGTGTCGAGATCGCTCTAACAAAGAATTTCTTTGCATGTAAGGAACAGCTATACCTCCAGGTATCCGGGACATCGATGGGGGCTACCTTTGCCCCCAGCCTGGCATGTATTTACGTGGGCCAATTTGAGGCCTATCACATCAATCCAGACACCAATCCCTTCCAGAGGAACATTGTCCTCTGGAAGAGATACATAGACGATGTTCTATGCATTTGGGAAAGCTCAGCAGAGAAACTCAACGAGTTTCTCACGTGTCTCAATGGCCTTGACGGCTGTTTGAATTTCACATGGTCGGTGAGCAGTACTACTGCAGTATACCTGGACCTTGATATTCAGGCCGAACATGGGGGCCTGACCACTACGGTCCACCAAAAACCAACGGACAAAAACTCCCTATTGCACTATAGATCATTTCATCCTAGAGCACTTCGGGATAACTTACCCGTAGGGCAGTTTTTGAGGTATCGCCGTAACTGTTCCACATTACAACACTACTCTGAACAATCTCAGGTGCTAGCCAATAAGTTGAAGGACCGGGCATATCCAATTAAGGTCATCAAACAAGCAAGAAAGCGAGCGTATAACACCCCTCGCGCTGCTTTGTTAGAAAAAACCCCGAAGAAAAGTAGTGACTGCATCCCAGTAGTGACCACTTTTGGTCCACTCTCCACCAAAATCCGGCAGACTATTCGCAGGCATTGGCATCTGCTAAGCACTGCGAATATGCGAATGCCACCTCCCCGCTTCGCATTCAAGCGATCAGCCAACATCCGTGATCGTCTGGTCCACACAAGACCAAGACAGGACCCCCGTGAGACCAACATCCCGCAGGGACATTACCCTTGTGGCAGTTGTTCTGTGTGTGCGCTGACATCTGCCACCAAAAGTGTCACTCTTGCAAATAATACTACCTGGTTTTTAAACCAATTTAGCAATTGTAACACATCCAATGTCATCTACAGACTGACATGCCCCTGTGACCTCCACTACATCGGCCTTACCAGTAGGAAGGTCAAAGTCAGGATACAAGAACACCTGAGTACACTACGTGCAGGGAAATTGAGCACCAGACTGGTGCATCACTACCAGTCCCAAAAACACTTGCCGAAAGATGTACGGTGGGTGGTCCTTGAAAGGGTGATGGGGGACCAATTCAATATGGAGACCAGATTAAGTACCAGGGAAGCTCGCTGGATTTACCAGGAAGGGGTGGACAAAACCGGATTAAATGACCTTATTGAGTGGAATAGGGTAGCTGTATAGTCCGTCATGTATCGATTTCTCTGCATAAAACATTTGTGGTGCAGCATGCTAGAGCGATCTAGGTCCAAGTGTGCCCATACAGTATAAACAGCCATGGGATAACAGCGGAGAAATTCTTAATGGGAGCTATGTACTGATGCATCAAGCAATTGTTATATGAGACATGTCTCTATTGATGCATTTTAATATTATGTGAAATCGACATTCTCAGGAATAAACAGAATACACTGCCCGCTAATGATCCTTATTGATGTGAGCCTCCCTTTAGGGGATTGTCCGCTTACAATAAAGTTGTGGGGTTTTTGAATTAAGAAATGTCAAGCGTAGCCTCAAATTATACCATATCGATATGGAGTGAGCAAAGAGCTGAGGCACTACACAATTATAATAAGGAGCCATGTGATACTAGACTATTAGTACAGTTAAAGTCCGTATATCTGACTACTGATAGGCGCGTAAAAGAAACAGATGTAATTGCGAAGTATCCAATGGCAACATGTCAATTCGGAAGATTTATAAATAACAAGCTATCTAGTAGGATTGACAGTGATATGGTCTTACCCCATTTCCCTTGAACGAGTAGCGTGAGTAGTGACAATCTGGTTATGGACATCATTCCAAGATGGCCGCGATGTTAGACACAGGTAGGAGTGCCTCATTAGACACTCCCTGAGAAGGGCGGTCCCCTTCCGGGTCTGTACACGAGGTGCATCTCAGTGTATTTAACTCCAGGCAACAGTGTATCGGGTTGATGCGGTGCTGAGCTAACGCCGGACGCGCAAGCAATTGAGGTGGGTCATGCAACATGAGAGAACGGTAGGAAAGGGTCCCTCAGAACCCCACAAGAATGGGTTCTTTCGAACAGATAGAAACATGAATAGTGGACCGGGGGGTATAGAGCGAAAGACGGGTTGGTTTACGGCACACCCAGAGTGTTTCGTTCCATCCTTTTTTTAAAAAATAACTATGAGGGCTAAAGTAGCGAAGAAGCAGCGTCCCACTATAGCTACAACTTGACACACCATTAAACTATGCTATTACGGGACAGCTGTGGGAGAGATGCCACAGATACCAGCAGCGTGAGGCACAAAGCGGAAGGATAGACGCATAGTGAATTACGCAATGTCAGAATACATAGAACAGGTTTGTGATTCCTGATTATGTGTTACAGGCTCACAGTAGGAGCCAACCAGAGGAGCCTTGCAGGAGTGCAGTCTATCGCATGCAAGAGCTCCAGGGTAAAGGTATACCCACTTTGGGAAGAATCCCGGTAAATGACATGGCTTACACGCTACAAGGGAAATAATACACATTTTCCATTTTGCCCGTTGTCAATTAATGTTGCTATGTGTTGTCGTGTGTCTCTTTGTCTCTTGTCTCTTACAGGAGTGTTTTTATCAAAATACAGGCGGAAATGCAGGGTTGAGGAAAAAACCCCACGCCCTGAAGAAATTGCCGTGAGTGTACCCAAAGGCAATGAAACATGTCGGCATTTTAATAGGAGTAGACACACAGCATGGAATAAAATTGTAGGCCAGTGTGTTCTAGCTCATCTTTTTATATTTATTTATTTATTTATTTAATTTGTATGGCGCGTTATAACCACAGGGGTCTCTAAGCGCTGTCTGACCATATTTACGTGATAGATGTTATATTCACTTGAAACCAGTTGTACACCTAAGGTCTGCTCCATGCTTGTTTGAATAGTACGGTTTTTAATTTTTTTCTGAAGGAAAGTAAATTACTCTCCTTCCTGAGCTCTGGATCCAATTTGTTCCATAGGGCTGGGATTGTGTTGGAGAAAGCACGGCCCCCCACCGTGGTCAATTTAAAGCGGGGCTGAGACAGAAGAGTGGCGTCCGACGAACGCAAAGTCCTACCCGGTATGTAAGGGGATAGTCGGGATTTTAGGTATTTTGGTGCTTTACCATGCAAAGCCTTGTGAGCAATGCACATCCCTTTGAAGACAATTCTCTGGCGAACTGGTAGCCAGTGTAACTCCTGCATCAGGGGAGAGGCATGGGCATTTCTGGGTTTTTTAAATATCAACCTAGCTGCATCGTTCATGACTCCCTGTAGTTTGTCCAGCAGCCGCTGTGGCAAACCTAAATAAAGGGAGTTCCCGTAGTCCAGCCTTGCCAAAATTGTGGCTGAGACCACGTGTCTCAAGGTAGAGAATGAGAGTAGGGCCGCGATCTTCCTAAGTTGTCTTAACAAGCCTATACTGGTGCCTACTACGGTGGTAACTTGTTTTTCCATGGATAATTTATTATCCACATATAGGCCTAGGCTTTTGACTGCAACTGCCGGCTTTGGGGGTACACCCAGCTCCATTGGCCAAAATTTATCACTCCAAGGGTTACCCGAGATGGAAATGGGTAATATTTCCGTTTTATCCGGGTTGACTTTTAAGGAGTTCTCGGACATCCAATTGACTGTGGTTTTCAATATGTCCTGTAGCCTGGTGGGAGCTCCTGGACCATCATCCAGCCGGATGATTATCTGGGTGTCATCGGCATAGTTGTACACTAGGCAGTCCATCCTATTCAGGAGAGCAATTAGTGGTTGCAGGTAGATGTTGAAAAGTAATGGAGACAAGGCAGATCCCTGGGGGACCCCGCAGGTGATCGGAGCAGGGGTAGAAAGTAGATCCCCCAGCTGTACTCGTTGTGTCCTACCCTGCAGAAATGAAGAGAGCCATGCATGTGCTGTACCCACGACGCCAAAGGATCTCAACCGCGACAGAAGCTGTTTATGGCACACGGTGTCAAACGCCGCGGAGAGATCCAATAGTACCAGGGCGCTCGGTGTTTTTACATCAGCTCGCATCCTTAGCTCATCCAAAATGGATAGCATAACTAGTTCCGTGCTGTGATTAGCACGGAACCCTGCCTGATTGGTCTCCAACAGGTTGTTACTCTCTAGATGGCCCGATAATAGAGCTAACACATGCTGCTCAATTACCTTGGCCAAGAAAGGCAACTGGGAGATGGGCCGAAAATTTTTCAGACATTTTGTGTCTGCTCCAGGTTTCTTCAATAAAGGGATCAGGCGAGCCTCTTTAAAAGCTGAAGGGATCTGTCCTGTCCGGAGAGAGGTGTTCAATAGGTGCAGAACCTCCTCCTCTATTCCTGGCATTGCCATCTTGAATATGTCAGGCGGGCAGGGGTCCACCAAGGAGCCTGATTTGACTCGGCCTGTGATTTTAAGTAATTCCTGTTTGGAAATAAGGGATAGCTCAGCTAGAGGTGGAATGTTTAGCGGGCCAGTGAGGTCCGGTATGTGCGGACATTCGAGGGGTGCAGTTTCTGCAATTTCATCCAAGATGTCGGATATCTTCTTTACGAAGAAATCCTGGAACCTCTGACACTCCTCCTGGGTGAACTCAGGACTTTGCTCCTTGTTCACCCTGAGCTCCGCCAGGACCCGGAAGATTTCTTTTTGCGGATTTCTAGCAGTAGTTATTCTTTCCTCAAAGAAAGCAGCCTTCCTTGATTGTATGGCTAGTTTGTACTGGGCTAAGGATGAGGTATATTCTTGTTTGGAGATAGCGTCATACTTTTTACGCCATGCCCGTTCTTTCTTCCTCACCCCGCGTTTCATCTCTCTAAGGGAATCATTATACCAAGGCGCCCCGGCTCCTCTCGCCACCTTCTTCAACCTGCGGAGAGGTGCCACCACATCAATGGCACTCCCCAGTTTATGCTGAAGATGTCTGCATAGAGCATCAATGTTGGCATCCTGCTCTATGTCTGAGGGATGATGTTCTAAGAGGTGGACCAGTTTTTCCTCATCAAGGTTTCTCCATTTGCGGGCCGTTTTCCAGCCCTCCTCAGGTTTGGACAGGGGGCCCCTCAATGTGAGTCTACCCTTAATTAAAAAATGATCAGACCAAGCACAAGGAAGAATTTCCGTGATACCCTGAGCTGGCATGGTGGTCCAGACTAGGTCGAGCACATGACCTTTCTCATGTGTTGGTCCCTTAACCTGTTGGATGAGACCTAAGGAGGAGATCGCCTCCTCGATCTGTAATGCTTGTCCTTCTTTAGGGGACTTTTCCCAGTGATAATTGAAGTCTCCAACGATCACCAGTTTATCGTATCTTGTACACAGGTCCTGGACCAATCTTACAAAGAGGATAGGGAAGTCAGGCGATGCCCAAGGTGGCCGATAAACCACCAGGCACACCACACAGACTGCTCCCCTCCTGAGCTTAACCCCCATAACCTCAGCTCCTCCAAGGGTTTCGCAGAGGAACCTATTGGCACGGAGGCATGATTTATAAAGAAGGGCTACTCCTCCTCCTCTCTTAGCTCCCTCCCTGTTAAAATGAATAGCCAAATAGTTATCTGGGAGGGCCGCCACCAAGTCGGGCGCTGAGCAGTCCTCCAGCCATGTTTCAGTAAGCGCGAGGACATCTAACTCCCCGTCTTCCAGGAGTGTAAAAACCTCTAACCTATGGCTCTGCAGAGAGCGAGTATTCAGTAGACCGTAGCTCAGGGTATGTATGTTGGGCGTGCGCTGGCGCCCTCTGGCGCCTCTAGGTGACATAAGCAGACCCTCGCAGCCCAGCCGGTGTAGGGTAGCCGGCTCCGGAAGGGACTTGCCCAAATTAAGTTGTAATAGATCGGCCCTTGAGTAAACCACAATCTGGCCAGGGGTTCTGGCCCCAGGCCCCGGATGGTCACGGATGGGCAAAGATGGGCTCACCTCTGGCGAACCTCCGGCGCAGGTCCGGCGCATCCGCTGTCTGCGTCCGCTGCGCGGAGGCATGACTGGCCGTTTAAATAGAGCGAGTAGAGCGCTCGTTCAATAGCGCCCAACCCAAGATGGCCGCCAAAACCAACAACCCGGGACCCGGTGACTTAGCCTCGAAAAACGGCCAAGCAACACCTGGGAAGCGGGGAAAAATGATTTAAAGCTGCTGGCGTGTCCTAACAATAATTATCGACCCCTAGGTGTGCAAGAAATAACTCGAGGGGGGGGGGCGGACACAAGGGGAAATACTACACACAATTGAAGGCTTATTTGTTAAAAAGTCTAAAATAGCGTTTCCAGTAAAAACGACCGCTCAGGAGCAGCCTTAAGCGTCTGTATGGGCAATCTCCCGATTTGGTGAAGAGCCCTTCCTTAAATAGAGCGAGTAGAGCGCTCGTTCAATAGCGCCCAACCCAAGATGGCCGCCAAAACCAACAACCCGGGACCCGGTGACTTAGCCTCGAAAAACGGCCAAGCAACACCTGGGAAGCGGGGAAAAATAATTTAAAGCTGCTGGCGTGTCCTAACAATAATTATCGACCCCTAGGTGTGCAAGAAATAACTCGAGGGGGGGGGGCGGACACAAGGGGAAATACTACACACAATTGAAGGCTTATTTGTTAAAAAGTCTAAAATAGCGTTTCCAGTAAAAACGACCGCTCAGGAGCAGCCTTAAGCGTCTGTATATAGTTGTGGGGTTTCGAGGTGCACATAATTTGGCACTACGTTTCCTTTCATACACACCTTAGCACTTTCTAGGTTGTTATTCATTTCTCCTTCTTCACATACATTATAATTTCGGAACGAGGATAGCTGATGATGAGACCTTGAGGTAGCAGGCGAGTACCTTCCTGCTTAAACCTCCCTGGTGTTGCTACCGTGAGGCTCCCTCGTTCCTTTCCTACACTTTTTCATCACTATTGGGTGTCTAGAGACAGACTCCTGGGGACTATAAAGACCACTGTACCTTGTATGAATCTTTTCTTTCTCTTCTTCAAGTAGGTGAAATCATACCCATAAGTAGCATAGATGGTGTGACCACATGCTGTATAGACTGTCTTAAAATACATGACAAAGGGTATAGATGTTTGAACGGTTCTTCACCTTGGGAACAGGTCACTTGTTGTATAGAAATGCTTGAGTGGGGGATGACCTGTTCTCTGCCCCTATAGCTCCACTTTGTGTTGTGGCCCTTAAATAACTACCCTTAGCTTCTGCTAGAACGTTGGAGGCTTGGTGAAGAACCTTTGAATGGCATCCCTTAGGAAATTCCTTAAGAAATGGTCTCTGGCATGTTTCCATTAGTCTCCAGGAGGGTCTCCTCATCCTTGTCTCCCCAGTTCAGGCTCAGTAACAAGGGCTGTGATCCTATCGAGTCCTGCCGAGGTATTCTGAATGAATTAACTCCTGTTGTATGCTACAGGAGTTCAACTCACAATCCAGTCAAACATGGACGTCATGCATTTGGGAATACAGTGAATACTCTTGGTCTACGGGATGCAGCCACCTCCAGACCTCTAGAAGTCCCCAGTGTGCTATGCAGAGATTCAACCATTTGGTGCTCCTTTCCATTGGAGATTCTGATACTGGAGTATATGATTAATCTAATACAGTTTTAGAACACAGTTGTAGTTCCCCCTTTTTTTTTATTCTGTTTATTATTTTTCAACCAAACCATGACATCCAGTGCATCATTACAGTCCGTAATTAGTACATTGCCAGCACATATAGATCTCCAGCATTGATAGCATTAAGCCATATCACATAACATATCTGGTCATTTCACTATGTTTACAGAACATAAAGAGGCAGAGGAAGTTGCATCAGGCATTATACTACAATCTCCTAAGTAAACTATGCACCCATTTCATCATTACCGTATCAATGTTCATGTACATTATGATGTGAGCTTTATTAAATTGCATCATGCTTATTACGGACGTGGCATCTCCGCGGTGAGCTTCAGGGAACCTTTCAATCATGTATGTATACACCAGATCTTCGCATCTTCAAAAGGATGTGGACGCTTGTTTAGCGCGATGCTTATATCGCTATTGAGCCGTGCTGTTGTAAAGTACTTGCCCCTGGCAGCACCATTTCTCTACTAGCTAATCTAGCTGGAGTTCATGTAATCTCCTCATAAGAGAAGTTCAATAGTGACCCCAACACCGCAGGGATATTATTGTGTTTCTGTGGATGGGGAGGAAGTAACACTTCAAGGGGGCCCAGATATCCCTTGGTCTAGAGGCACTAGGTAACATTTCAGCATATGTGGTGAGTCGTTCCTGGTAAACCACCAAGTCATCTATCCAGTCCTTAAATTTGGGCGCCCGTCCCCTATCCCATTGGCAGTCCACCCGCCTCTTGGCCATGAGTAGAGCAAGAGCAACGTATTTGCGATGTGCCGCCCGTATTGATTTGACATAGCCGAGAAGAGCCATCAATGGTGTGGGATCAATGAGTGTATTCGTCATTAGAGCTAGAGCATCAAAGACGTGCCTCCAAAATGCAGACTTTCTTCACTTGGCCTGGGAATGCCCGGATTCCCAGGCCAAGTGAAGAAAGTCTGCTCCAGGAGCTTGACATCTATCACACCTATCCGAATCCCGCAAATGATATCTGTGCATGTTGGCTGGGGTATAATACAATCTATGTAGAAACTTATAATGTATTATGTGAAGCCTGCTGCTGGCCGAGATCCTCTCGGTCGGCAAGCAGCAGTACTCCCATTGGTCATCTGTCAGGACGAGCCTCAGCTCCCCACTCCACCGGGATAGCGTGGCAGGCAATTCCCTCTGTGTGTGCACTGTCCGATATATCAGGGAGACAAGGCGTTTATTCATCGTACTTTTAAGTATTAACTGCAGCGGAGCTAGCCCCTGAGGCTCCACCGGGAAGTCCGGGGTCAATGAACGGATTCCTTGTCGAGGGCGAATATATAGGAAAACGTCCAGCGGGGCCTGCCGTAGGCCTTGAAATACATGGTCAGTAGTGCAGAAACGGCCATTATGATATAAATCTCCCCCAAGTGCTAATGCGAGTACGCTCTTTAAAGTTGTGAAATATTGTTTCTTGGGGAAAGGGCATACTCGGATGATAAGTTAAAAGCATTAACGGGGAGTATAGTAGGGTGACTTTTAACATACGCCCTATACGTTGCCATGCTACAGTTGTACACCTGAGAGTGGTCGGCGCCCTATCTCGAGGTTGAATCGAGTCATATAACACTCCCTCTATTGGAATGGGGTGTGCAAGCCAGTGGTTCGCTGCAACCTGCGGCATATACCGTGGCTGCTTCACCCAAAACCATGCATAATAAGCTTGTGCACTAAGGTAATAGAGTTCAAAATTTGGTACTCCAAACCCTCCCTCTGAATAAGGTCTGATAAGAACCTGCCATTGTAACCTCGGTTGCTTACTCAACCATACAAGGCGCGTCAACTCTGATTTAAGTGTCTTAAAAAAGAAAGTACCTGGATAATACGGAATATTTAATGCGTGTCCCGCCATGGAGAGGGTAAGAGCAATCCAGCGGGTCACATATTACGTTATACGGGCTAATGCAGTTCCATAATTCGAGCGCATTAGCTCCTCTCTATCTCTAGTGACCCGAATTCCCAAATACCTCATTTCATCTTCGCACCACTCCAAGGGATAGTCCAGCGGAAAGCGAACCTTGCGGTTGTCAAGGAGAAAACGCAAGATTTCCCCCAGTTGATTTGAATCCCTGATAGTTTCCCAAATACTATAAATTCCCGGAGGATTGGGTTCAAATTTTGCTGCGGGTCCCGTATATATAAAGTAATATCATCGGCATATAAGGATATAAGTATTTAGCGCATATTACAACGCAAAGCCTTGTCATTGTGATGTTGTCGCAGCTTTGCCGCTAACAGCTCTACTGCAAGAGCAAAGAGCAGTGGGGATAACGGACACCCCTGCCTGGTGCCCCTGGTAATTCGAAAAGTTTGAGATGTGTGGCCGTTAATGAGCACTTTAGCAACCGGCATTTGTACAGTAGCCGAATCCAGGAGAGGAAGTGGGGAGGAAAACCCATCCGCAGCATTACCCCAAAAATATAATCCCACTCAATAGAATCAAAAGCCTTAGTGGCGTCTACAAATACAGCAGCCATAGGCAACTCGGGCGCGACATTATTTAAAATAGCAAAAAGTGTTCTCAAATTTTGAGAGGTGGCTCTCCCGGGCACAAAGCCTGATTGGTCTGGGAGGATCAAGTTTTCCAGCAGCAGGCTCAGTCTAGTAGCGATGAGTTTGGCCAGTATTTTGGCATCACAGTTAAGGAGGGATAGCGGCCTATAGGAGTCGCATTGTCGGGGCGACTTTCCTGGCTTTAAGAGTGAAATAATAATACTTTCCTCATGGATGCAGGTAGGTAGCCAATCTCCAGTGATTCTTCATATACCTCACGTAAAATGGGGGCCATTAGATCTATATATGTCATGTACAACTCTATAGGAATACCGTCCGTACCTGTGGCTTTCCCGGATTGCATGCTCATAATATTGTCCCTGACCTCGTCCAACTCAAAAGGGGCACACAAGAATTCCCGTTGCCTATCATTCAACCAGCCTAGCACTACATCATCTAGATACCCCACCAGATCCAGATCATCCTTCCTCTTAGTAGTATAGAGGTGATTATAATGTTGTGTAAAAGCATTTAGGATATTAATAGGGTCACGGAAGACCTCCCCATCGAGATCCTCGAGCTCCAACACATAGTTAGAGTAATGAGGTTTCCTAATCGTCTGTGCCAGTGCCTTACCAGGTCGCTCTCCCTCTCCGTACCGGCGGGCCACCCAGAATCTATCTCGGAACAGTGTTTCCCTCTGCGCTGCGTCCATATACTCCGTGAGAGTCTCCCGAAACTTGAGTTGGGCAAGACTGCTCGGATCCGCTGCTAATTGCCCTTCCAAGGATTTAAGCTCTGCCTCTAATCTGCGCAATGTGTTAGTTATGGCTTTTAATACACCGACCCTTTCGAGATGCAGAACCCTAGGAGTGTGGCTTTAAACGCTTTCCAGATGGTTTCCACACTGTCCACTGAACCTTTGTTGCGCGTGAAGAAATCTAATATTTCCTCCCGCAGTTCCGCCTGGAAGACTATGTCCAGCAGAATGGGGGCATGGAGTCGCCATTCACTGCACGGCACGTCAAATTCTGAGGAGGACAGCGGGAGTTTTACCGGGGCATGGTCCGAGTAAGTTCTGTCCAGGTGCTGCACTTGGAATATTGCCGGGCCCAACCCTCGGGACACAAACCAATAGTCTAGACGTGCCCATATCGCTGCCTGCGCTGTGTAATGCGTACCCTCCTGCATGTGTGGGTGGGTGTGTCTCCAAGCATCAATTAATTGATAAGTGGTTATAGTATCTTGGAGAATTGTGCGCGCTTTTGAATATTGGTGAGGGCCAGGATGCGATCTATCCATACTTGGATTGTATGTGACAAAGTCCCCCCCCCAAATAATATGACTGGAGCCTATATCAAATATTTTAGCCCATAACGAGGTGTAAAATTCTGGTGCATCTACATTCGGCCCATAGCTACAAGCAAGAGTGACGGAGACAGCCCACCAACCGTCCCCATGCCAGGCAGTATCGTCCTTGAGGGTCACTGGCGGCTCCTGCTAATTGAAATGGTATCTGTTTTTTAATAAGGATTGCTGTCCCTCTCGCATAAGTCGAATAAGAGGAAAGTGTTTTGTGCTCCGCCCATTTACTTGCAAAGTTGTTTGGTTTCTGAGGAGCAAAATGTGTTTCCTGTAACATGGCTATGTGCACTTGATGCCTATCCAAATAAGCTAATATTTGTCTTTTCTTCCTCGGATCCCCCATGCCTCTAACATTCCACGTGATAATATTTAAGTTCCCAGCATCTATATCAGCCATATTCCTTACCATTCGCTATCAGCCTGTGCTCAAAAAAGTGGAATTCAAGCCCTGTACTCGAGCATAAATCCATACCTTAATATACTTGGGATGCTCAAACTCCATCTCATTTGTCGTTTTAACTGTACCAACAGAACAAGAGTCCTGATGTGCAGATGTCATACAGTAAACCAAACTGTCCCCCCTCCTCCCCTCCCCCACCCACTGAAGCAGCCCCAACTTGCCAGAATAGTTCTCCCTCCCACCCTCCCCTAATACAAATCTAAACAAAAACAGCACAACTGTCCCTGCAGCAAGTATGCAGTGGACATTCTCAGGGGATACCCATTGGGGGCCATTTCCAGGCGGCAGCACAGGTACCTCACGCCCACGGAGCCCTCCGCTGATGGCATAGCCGGGCTCGCAAGGGCAGAGGGTGCCCGATGCTTCCTATATACATCTCAAAATGGTCCATCATCTGAACAGTGTGCATGTTTCTCAAGGTAGATCTGATTGCCAAGTGAGCACCATATCCCGGGCTGTACTTAGAGTGGCTATGCGCAACAAGGATTGAGTCATTACGAATCATCTTCTGCCCCCATCGATGTAGACCACTGTGATGCCGTCCTGCATCCATCTGTGTGTTTCTGGCGCCGTACATGTTTGAGAAATTCCTCCACCTGCTGTAGCTTGGTGAAAAAATGTTGTTTGCCTTGGTGAGTAACCCTAAGCCGCGCAGGATATAGCAGCGCATAATCAATTTGTGCTCTCCGTAGCTTATTTTTGATGTCCATAAACTTGCGCCTTTCCTCTTGGACTATAGGCGTAAAATCCGGGTAGATGGAGAACATGTCCCCATCATATGATAAATTCTGTTTACTTCGCACAGCTCGCAAGGCCACATCTCGGTCCCTATAGTTCAAAAGCCTCGCTATAAAAGGACGCGGTTCACTGCCAAGCGACGGGCGCGGTCCAAGAGATCGATGGGCCCGTTCTACAATAAACTGGCTGGAGAAGGCCTCAGTTCCAATTACAGACAACAACAGCTTCTCAATGTATTCTTCCATTTTCCCTGTGTTGATCAACTCTGGAATGCCTATTATGCGAATGTTATTGCGCCTTCTGCGCGCTTCTAAGTCTTCGTTCTTTGCAGCAATAAGCTTCAAAAGTTTATCCATGTGTGCCAGCTGCGTTGTATGTCTCGATGTCGTGTCCTCTGCATCCGAGACACGCCGCTCCGCTTCCTTAAGACGCTCATCATGCCTCTCTAGCTTATGTGCAATGGCGTCCATACGTGACGACATCCTGTCCACCTTATCCACAATGGTGGCGAATCCCTGCCTGACCTCCTGAAAGATATTTTGCATGTCAGCATCCTGCGGGATTGCTTCCCCCTGGGCCTCATCTCTCCTGTCCTCGTCCCGATCTTCCTGTAGGGTCCGGGGTCCACGCTTTGTGGCCTCAAAGGTCATCTCCGTTGTCTTGTCAGTCTTGCCCATGACGACGTGAGAATGTTGTTAGGCTGTGTGCCCCCGGAACACGTGTATACTTCGTCTCTCCGGTTGAGCAGTCCGCAAGCACCCCACACCAGGAACCTCCAACGAAGTGACCAGTGCAGGGTGGCGCCGTGGGTTATAGCAGATAAATCGCAGTTACCTCAGGCACCCAGCAACAATCCAGCCCTCACTCTCTGACTTTCTCACCACCACGTGTTTGTGTGTGGCACCTGCAACATGAGTGTCTGGCGCTGGAATTGCCACACCAGGCCTCTCACCCCAAGACCCGTGCACCAAAGTGCTCGCAGGCCGCCTCCTGAGCAAAGTTTGTAGCTGGATCTAAGTGCGACTGGGGCAGATCTTGAGCATCGCAGTCATGGGCAACCAATGTAACAAATTCACAGAACGCCAGTGCGCTGTCTCGAAATTCTCCTGCTCCAGCCCAAGCACACTCAAGTTCCCATCATCAGTGCGCCATAACGGGAGCCCCACCTCACAATTTTGCTTCACATCTAGGATGGGATCCCCACTTCCCCAATTCAGCAGGGGCACCAGTATGTCTCAAACGTATGTTCAGCCCCGCAGGTCACAGAACGGCGACCTGCAGTGCTCGGCTCCAGCACTACCCCCAACCGGGGAGGACCAGTCTTCTCCAGTCACTCAGTGGGATGGCTTAAGCAATACCTCCCGTCCCCCGTCCGACTCGGCTGACGGCTCCTTGGGGGAAGAATTAGCCGTGTGGGCCACACTGCAGGGGTATTGTGCCCCCCCTATGCCTCAGCGGGGCCATGGGCAATTATCAGGCCAGTCGCAGGTACGCAGGGCTCCAATGGCGGTGACAGGGCAACTCCAGTGACTCAGCAAGGCAGGGGGGCCACCGAATGTGCGCGCGTTAGCGCCATGCATCAAGTTCAATAAACTCCCTGGAGGGTCGTGGCAATCTCGGTACTCCTCCGGTCGCTGCGTTTCACCCTGGGTGGCTTCGGTTACTTGCCGCCCTCCGCTGATATAACCTGCCCGGCCGCTGCCAGCGATCCTCTCTTTCGCCCACCTACCGCCTACTATCATAATGCGGGCGATGTCGTCCCTCACCGATGTGCAGAAGGGCAGCGTCTCTCATCCTCCTGTACTGAGTCGAGCCAGGCGCCGGTCAGGATCCCGGTTCGGTGCTTCCTTCTCTGCCGCCCGATCCTCCTCTCCCGGCCTGGATACCACGTGTGCAGCAGCGGGCTCACTTAGCTGCCAAGGCCGCCCTGGAGCACCACACCACTTCACCCGTCTCCTCGGTTAATTCCTTTCTCTGTCAGATCAGGAGCAGGGTGCGCCCAAAGTGGTCAAATTTCGCACCGAGTCAGCAGCCAGGTGAAATCCACCGGCAATCAGTATTTCCAGGCATCGGCGGAGCCATTGAGCAGGATAAATTAAAGGATTACAGCATCGGGCTGCCGGAACCTCACGCTTGTGCGGCCATCTTGCGTGCGCGCCACCTATCGCCCCTCACAGTTGTAGTTCCCTGCTAAGATCATTTGGGTGTGTGGCGAATGGGCCTCCTTTAGTCAATGTCAACTAATTGGCAGCATGGTCAGAGTTGGGGGCATGTCCCAGTGCAAAGTACCTTCCATCAAGTCTTTCAGATCAATACATATCAGGCTATGAGCGTGTGGGACGGTGTGAATAGTATTCTGTGCCTCACTCAAATCAGAGCCCCCCTTGCATACAATGGGAATCCTGTTGCAAATAGCAGTCGCCTTCATGTGCAGAGTAATGTCGGCGCTTCCTGCATCAAGAGGTGAGTATCCTGCTGGAATGCTATGTTAGTTCACCTATGCCTGGGAAAGGAGTGCATTTTGAAGCACTCCTTTCTTGTTCCCATGCCCCTGATGTCCCAGGTTATATCAGCTTGTATCTTGTGGTATGCCTCTTGATAATGGATCATGCCCCACCCTCCACACATTAAATTCCGTTCCCCTCTTAATTTATAATTCTGCAGAGTCTTTGCCACCTCTCCCGCTGTAGGTCCCAGCTCCATGAAACCTCTGTAAAGAGTGAGCCATTTACCACACTAACAGTGCTCCATCTCCCTTCCCCTAAAACATAGCCGCAACCACACTCCCTCTAAAATCATTGGATGAATACAAGTATCTACTCCACTGACATAGATTGTGGACTATTGAAGGGGTGACTGCCTTCTCAGAGATTGTGATCCTTGTCAACTACTCTCAAGTAATAATAATCTTTTCATGAGTCTATGACCCATATGTACGAAATTCGGATTCCCAAACAGCGGATCCATAGAAATCACTATTCAGGAATCGCAATAATGGAATGTATGTAACCTGCGATTTACCAATAGCGATTCCTACGGATTCGCATTTGCTATTAGGAAATCGCAAACTAGAAAATTGAAGTGCAATTTCCTAATAGGAACTAACTGAATATACATATATGAGCCTAAGTCCTTCTTTACCTAGTACCTGCCCAGTGGGCACTTAATGCAGGGGTAATGAGCACAAGACAGGGTCAATGGCAATGCTTTACAACCATTGTGGATACTGTGAGCAGAGATACAGGGCCTGGCTAAAGGACATTGCCATCGTGTATGTCACGCATTGAACAAATTACAAAACCTTACACATTTACTGTACAGAAGGGTGTAAAATAGATGTTATTGGATCATATACTAACATGATCTATAAAAACATAACATTATCGTTGCAGTCAAAAACCTAAAGTTACAAATGGTCTCAACGCACTGCTCATCACTACACACCCATTATCACACATGACATGAGAAAGGATATCATTAGTGAAATCACCAGGGATATCATGCACGACGTCACCAACAACGCCATTGTAATCAAAGTTGTTACATTAACATTGAGATGGAGTGGTTCTATATGCATGTGAAGGGGGTACCAGGCTAAAGACCACACCATGTGTTCCTTGTGACGTTGCGATCCCATACACTGTTGACAGAATGCAACAGAAACAAGTTGCTTGTGTCCCTGTTGTGCATGTATGCACCCTGTGTGTTTGAGCTTCGGTTCCCATGTACTTTTGACATTCTACTGGTATGACTTGGTTATCCGTGTGGCAGACCTTGTGATCCCACAATGCTGCGGCTGTGAGTTTGCTTGAGTCTCTATGCTGCACGTTGTCTCTTCCACACTGACCCCGACTGTGAAGTGTAGCACAGGACTCCTCTTCCTTTGCTACAATGTGTACCGACAAGGAAGGTGGAGCATGTTTTGGAAGCAGCTTCATCTTATGAGCAGGGGAGGCTAAACTAGAGAACTGAAGCCAGACCTCTCATTAGGGAGTGCAGGCAGAGATGGGTCCATGCATATTTCATGGGCCTGTAGCAGTGTTCAGAAGTGCTTCTCAACAGATGGGGTAGGAGTCCTCTGCTTCTCTCCTTTCCCTCTGCTAATAATCGCAAATTCTTAGCTCCTTAATGGGGCCTTGAGGGGCAGCTGTCTGTGAGCTCTGCTCACTTTTTTAAAATTTATTTTTGTATTGCTTTCCAGTCAAAACTTACAGTACAGGTACAAAAGCACACTTGGATCATTAAGAGAAATATTGAGCATATCAATACAGAAAAAGAGCAGTTCTAGAGCCTCCCCCCCTGTCTACAACCATCTCAAAACAGCGCAATTCAAAGCAGTACTTTACAATATCTGTCGATCCATACCCCCTTCAGCCTGGCCTCCTAATCGCATACTTTCTTATGCAAATTACTCCTGCCCACCTAGTGTATTAGCAGCTTCATTTCTAAGGTGTTCGGCAAAGCGTTCCTAGATATCTAATGGTCTGGATCTCTCTGGCATGAGTTCCCAACATGTACTGAGTTGTTCCTGACAATGTGCAGCATCCTGTAACCATGCAGAGTGTGCGGGTTCTGGACGCCGGCCCCAGTGTATTGCTACTCTACCCTTAGCTAGTAACAGCAGCATTGCCACCAGCCGGTGGCATGCCACAGGCACCTTCTCGACATATCCCGTCAGGTAAGGCACAGGGTGTCGCGCCACTCAAGCCCCCATATTTTTTTAAAACTCATTTTTATTGGGTTTTAAAGAGGGTTCCAGGTATCAACAATGCATCATATTTACCATTGATCAGGATTATAATTAGTCTGACATTTATACAGACATTTCAGTAGCAAAACAAAAGGAGTACAGATCGTTACAATGAGCATGAATTCCTCCCCCCCCCCCCCCCCCCCGCCTCCCCCGGTAAACCAATGACCAGGAGCCGATCAGTGTTCAATTCTTGAACTGCTATACATGTCCTTAATCTCGAACTCAACCTCCCTTCCCACAGGCGAGCCCCATGATGCAACTAATTGTCTCACAAACCCTCTTCCAGAACTCCGACACCCTAGGGCACTCCCAGGCTAAATAAAGAAACATAGGGCCCCCCCGCAGAAAATCTGCTGCAATTTGAAGTTTCACGCAACCCCATTGTGTGTAACTGCAGTGGTGTGCGATATAGTTTGTTGAGATATTTGAAGTGAATCAGTCGCCGTCTGTAAATGGGGGATAAGCGTTCCGTCTGCCCACAGCAATACGCCTTCCTATCTTCCGGGAGCTCGCTGTCCAGTTCCACTCCTCTCTCGCCCGAGAAGCACCCGGCTGGGAGGATTTCATTGTGATCGAGTAGATCCTGGTGACTAACTTCCTCGGGAATGCAGCAGCATATAAGTGCTCCAGCACCGCAAAGGTCGGGGGGGACTCAGGGAAAGTGTCATATGTCACCAGGCAGGTCGCTCGCAATTGATAATAGAGTAGTGTGTCCAGCGCCGTGGCCTCCCTCGCAGCAGGGCTTGGCAATGAGTCAAGAAACTGTCCCTCAGGAAACAGAGCCGCAATAATTTTGATTCCCAGCTCAGTGGACCTACCCGCCGCCCCTCTGTCTCGCAGCGGGGGGAATAGTGGGTTTTCTGTAGGGCTGGGCAGAGTTTGCGGAATGCCTCTTCGCGGAATTTTGAAAAAAATTGTGGAAAACGAGCGCACAACCTGAGGGACCCTGTGCCCGGGACTGGGTGTAGGAAGGTGGATATCTGACTATGGTTACCCCCAACTTTTTTGCCTAGTGTCTAGCTGGTTTTTCGACTTAGTTGGCCTGAGATCCTGCCATTCAGGGTCTCAGGCTGTCTGCTCTCTCTTTAAAATGGACTCCATGTACCCTAGGTACATACCCAATTGGTAAGGATCACCTTATTGAACCCTGTACAGTGTACCCTAGGTACCCAGGCATAGGTGTACCCTAGGCCTCCCAGGGGCTGCAGCATGTATTATGCCACCCCTGGTCTGGCCTTCCAATCAGACACAACTGGCTGATCACTCAGCTGGGGCAAGGTCGTGTAATCACCCCTTGCTTAGATATAGTATACCTATATCTACCCTTAATATAGACACATGTGTACCTATCAGCCACTCCTATGGCAGGCCTTAACAATCCTGGAGGCAGAGTGCTTGGTAACATGTGAGATGGTGCTCTAGCATGAGCTGAGCCTGTCTGCAGCTTTCGGAACCATGTCCTTATAGCTGTTCTATGATATAGCCTACCATATACTCTTAAAGTGCCTTATAATCTTAAACGGTTATGGTAACTATGGTTTGGCTTTATCAAAACATGTTGTGTAAGGTGTCTAACACTTTGGAATAATACCCCCATACCATTTCTGGTGATGAGGATATTATTCCTCCCTTCTAGAGGGAGAGACATGTTAAAATCCTACTTTGCTGTTTAACTCTCACCAAAGCCTCAGCATCACAAAATGGATGCTGCTGCCACAGACACGAGTCTGACCTCCTGCAGCTGGGAGCCCTCCCAGCCAGGGAGGCCTGGACAATAGGTTTCCTGCTTCGGGAGGTGCTAGCACCTCCCCAGACAGACTTTAGTGTATTGGGGCAGGGAGGGCTGAAAGGAATGAGACATGCCTGGGGCACACAAGGTGCTCCATGCATAGTCCAGTTCAAACCGGTGCTGGGGCACTCCAGCCCCAGCTCTGGCGCGAAACTGGACAAAGGAAAGGGGGTGTAGCCACTCCCCTTCCTGGTCCCACCCATAGGAGGGACCTTGCAGGTAGCCCAGCCCACTAGCCCAGTATATTAGTAGCTAGTTGGGCCCTGCTAAATTAGATTAACCTGAATCTGCAACTTGAACAGAAACTCTGGACCTTCGACATTCGACCTCAGGAAGAAGACTCAGGAAATCTCCCTTGTGGCCAAGGAGTGACCACCCTGGGCAACCAGGCACCATCCAGCGACCGCTGCTTGCTTTGCGACTGAATCCTACGAGGGACGACTGCAGAGACTGACCAGCGCCGAGACTTCCAGACACCTCTGAACCAGATCCACATCTCCAGCGAAGCTGAGACCCGTGGAGGCGACGAGGGACCTGGGACCGGCGACTTGGGAAAAGTGGCTAGTAACTGACTAGCGCGACTTCTGAGGCTTCTTCGAGGCTGTGCTTGGGGAATTGAGAAGCCCCTCTCCCGAGCACCATCTGCAAAGAAGATCAGCTCCCCACACTTCACGTGTTCTGCGTGGGGCCCTTCTGCACCTGTGTTGCTCGACGTGTTTTCCGGTTGCTGGCCCGTTGGCTGGTAGCCTCCGTGACGACGAACCTTTACTTTCAACCTGCTGGTCCGGCTCCTCCAGACTGGCACCCGCTCCTCTGTGAAAGAGAAGCACCCCAGACCTCCCTGGTCTGCACCAGAAGCAAGTCCTCCATTCTGCGTGGGTTCCGCTTGCCAAGGCTTGTTGGGTCCTGACTCGACTTCGACGCCGCCGACAGCAAGAGCCTTTGTGGGACAGCTCACCTCCTGGTCCTGGTCGTCCTCGACGTCTCCTGGTACCCGTGGCTGCTGCGACAAGCTTCACCTCTTCACCTGCATCTTCACGACATCGCCTGGTCCCTTCCTGGTTCCTTCCCGGCACCTGGCTGGTGACCTAGACTCTGTCCCTTCTGCTTGCAGGTTCCTTCCTTCTTGATCCCCACCTTGGGATCCACCGGACACTCTTCACTGACTGCCTGTCAGCAACTTTCCTTCAGGCATCCATAGAAGTCCACGACGAAACCCGACGCAAGTTCACACCTATGCACCCGCAGCCCGTGGGCTAGGTAACTTGGGTACTTCGGTGCTCACAAGGGTATTGACTATCCTAGGGTCTAGTTTCCGAGTCTCGACTTTCTAGCTATACCAGAAGTGTCCTAAAACTGCTTATTTCTAACTGCTAGTGATTCTATCGACTTTTACGCATTACGCGTGAGTGTTTCCACTCTGCACCTGAATCCCGTGGGCCTCCCACTTCCTATATGTTGGTAGTATAGTGTAGCCCCAGCGATTCCCTAGGCCTATCCTGTGTTCGTGACAGTGGTCCTTATACCACTTACTTAGTATATGGTTTGCGTGGCCCCTAGGGCCTAACTGTATTACTTACCTGTGTGACTTAATGTATGCTTAAATAAGACTGTGTTGTACTTACCTCGAATCTCATAAAGAGTGCTGAGGGTTTGACTAGAATAAATACATTCTATTTTTATATATATCTGTTGTGGTGTCCTTTCATTTGGTATTCAAGGGATTACATATGGTATAACAGCTGGCTTCACATGCCATTCAGAGTTTAGCCTAAGACTGCTCTTGTCCATGCTACCACTAGGATAGCTGGTCTATAAGGTTGACTTTACAACCAATCACCATAAGGGTTGTTTGGACTGATACAAGGTGTACACTAGAATTAGTGACATCATATATCAGGCCAACTTCTCACACTGGGGTCCCTCGTGCTTGGGCAGGCTCCCCGGCCTGGCTGCGTTGAGAAGCAGGGACCGGCCCCGGGCCTCCTGATTTTTGGTCAGGGCCTGGGATCCCACGTCCTGCGGCCTGCCAAGTGTCCATCTGCCCGGGACAAGAGACCCTGGTGCAGAGCCCCGGAACCCTGCAAGGGCAGGCGGGAGCCCTACCGCTATGGCTCGGTGTGGGCAGCTGGGAGTCCTTTCGGTCCCGGCCATCTGGTCGCAACTTTCCCTCGGCCGTCTGGTCGCACGCAATGCTTTCCAATGGGGCGACCAGGTGGCCGGGCCAGCCTGGAAGTCCCGATGAGGGCTCATCTGACTCCCGGATCCCAGTCAGGGCTCCAGGAGGTCGGGCGCATCCGCGCCTAGGATCCCCTCCGTCACTCGGAGCGTGAGGGTTACAAGAAAGGTGGGTAGCCTTCCTCCGGATTAGTAGGGGCAGGGTATGCCGGGACACCCCTCCTGGGGATGGCGGTTCTCAGGCGGGGACCAGATGGGCCAAGCCCGGACGACACTTCCCCATGGCGTCCGGTGCTCCCTCCTCCAGCCCGCGGCGAGGCAAAGTGCCCGGGACGGTCTCCATGAGTCCCCCGGGCGTCCGGGCCCCGGGAGCTCCGCCGGGTCTCCTATGCCTGAGGCCCAGCGTGGGGTCTATGAGCCCCCCCGCCCGAAGCCTGGGGCCCTTGAGCCCGGAGCCCTGGAGCTCTGCAGGCCCGGAGCTCTGCAGGCCCGGAGCTCTGCAGCCACGGAGCCCTGCAGCCACGGAGCCCTGCAGCCACGGAGCCCTGCGTGGGCAGGCGGGTACCCTAGCGCGAAGGCTCGGGGTTGGACAGATGGGAGTCCTTTCAGTCCCGGCCATCTGGTTGCACCTCTCCCCTCGGCCATCTGGTCGCACGCAATGCTTTAAAATGGGGCGACCAGATGGCCGGGCCAGCCTGGAAGTCCCGATGAGGGCTCATTTGACTCCCGGATCCCAGTCAGGGCTCCGGGAGGTCGGGCGCATCCACGCTTAGGATCCCCTCCGTCACTCGGAGCGCGAGGGTTACAAGAAAGGTGGGTAGCCTTCCTCCGGATTAGTAGGGGCAGGGTATGCTGGAACACCCCTCCGGGGCTGGTGGTTCATTGCCGGGGACCAGATGGGCTATGCCCAGGCAACATCCTCCCAGGCGTCCGGGGCTCCCTCCTCCGGCCCGCGGCGTGGCAAAGTGCCCAGACACGGGCTCCA